>NC_060061.1:32836403-33542763 GCF_020283565.1 Trifolium pratense | reverse complement strand
AAAATACATGCAAAGGAAGACAGCAGATGAAAAATTGGTGAAAACTGCAGTATTTACGCCCGGGGCGGAAATATTTACGCCTGGGGCGGAACTTTACGCCTGAGGCGGAAATGTTTACGCCTGGGGCGGAAAAACATCTGAAAGGCTGGCTGCTCACTGCTCTGCCGTTTCAGGCGGAAATTATTGGACAGCCTCTCATTGCAACGATCATAACTTGGGCTACGAAAGTCCAATGGAGACGCACATATACTCGTTGGAAAGCTAACAAACAGGGCTACAACTTTTATGTTGGCCACTAAAACCAGTTCACAACGAAAAGAGGTCAAAAATGCACGTAAAGGTTCAGACTTCATAGATAACAATTTTCTACATTTCTCATTTCAAACTCTAAACTCTCAAGACTCTCACATAAACCATTTTTCATGTTATAAACCCCAATAGAGTTTGTATTCAAGCAAAACAAACATAACTAAACACAAAAGGACGGTTCATTTCTCAGATCTACACCATAAACATCGAAAAAGTAAAGATTGACACTTTTTCATCAAAACTCTCAAGAACACAAAGTTCTTGAGTTTAATCCATTAGAAAGCTCGTTTTAACCATTATTTCCGTTCATTAATCATGTTATAAGCATGTTAAACATATTAAGAACCTTAGGAACGATTTCCATCAAGAAAATCCATTCCAATCTAAAACGAAAATGGGGTGGAGGAAGTTCGGGTGAGGAGAAATCGACATTCTCCCCTTCCTCGAGTCACCCACGAATATGAAATCTACTCTCTTACCTGGATTCGAAGAAAACACGACGAAGATCTCGAATCCCTAGCTCTCCCCTTGCTCTAGCTCCCAAGCTCTCCTCTTCTCCTCTCAAGAACACAAAGTTATGAGAAAATGAAATGTTCTCTCCCTTGCTTCATGCCATATGGCGCCACCCTCACCTCACACAAGGCCCATTGGGCCTCAAGCCCAATTGGCTTGGCCCAATAACACACTAACTCTCACTATCGCTTAATAACTAAAGTACTCGATAAATAACTCTAGTTATTAACTTAATTAAAATGCCACGTTAAATAAAATATTTTAACACATAAAAATAATAATACGAAAATTGGGTCGTTACAACTCTCCCCCACTTAAAAGATTTTCGCCCTCGAAAATTACGCTACTAAAACAACTCCGGATAACTCCTGTATCCGACCCTCCAACAAAACGCTCAAAACGCTACACATTACCAAGTTTGACAAAATTAGTTTATCCCATCCAACACAATTTTTGTCCATTTATCAACAAGAGATCAAGGACGGCCAGTTCCTCAATTTGTCGATAGATAGTCAACAATCATGATATCGGCATAAACCATTCTTATCAAACCGCTAAAACGTCAACTTCGCACGAAACATCCACAGACTCACATTCTACGGTACTCACAACTCTGCCCCAAAACAGGTACAACCAATCGAACACTCTCCGAAAGATACTTCCACAACTCCATAACTCCACAAATCCTATAAGTCTCTGATTCCCTCATGGATCACTTAACCGTGTTACATCACTTATTCATATTCGAATCTTATTCCAACTTATCACTTGATAGTTCAATTCCAACAATCACTTGATGACCAACATTCTCAAACTTCATTGACACATGCTAAAAACTACCGTCTCTAACCGTCAAATTCCTTTTCTCACATTGAGTCGAATCCAATACGACTACTCTATTCCCAAGTAATCTCTTAACCAACCTTTGCATTCCTTAACGCAAACAATTTCCAATACCACTTCTTAATCTTTTAGTAATTCGCTACTTCCAAATTAGACCACTGCCTAAAATTGGTTCTCCAAACAATCATAACTTTTATCTCGTTGATTCCAAACGACATCTTCAATTCGCCCATAATCCATCTATCGATGTTCCTCATCATCTTGCATTGCAACAAGCATACTCTTCTCTGTTTATTCACCCATCGGTTTCTTATTCACCAAATCACTACCGTCCCATCATCCATGATGAAACAATTTAAAATCCTTTACTTCATTGTCACCGATCACGATCATACTACGTCAACATCCACGATGCATCTAACAAAACTAGTCTCTACCGACTCTTCCATTCCACAAATCCAAATTCCTTAGCAAATACTTACTCACTCTTAACACGTTCTCCAACGGATAACTTTTTTTATTCTTCATCATTCAAAAATAATACCTCTCTTTTAGCTTCATCTCCACTTCTAGGATCTCATTCAACTTCGACACAAATTGCCCTGTCATTATCCAAATCCAATTACCCTTTCTTCGGCAAGCCTCTCACAAAATCTTTCGAATTGTTATCCTACTTCCATCTTCGAATAAACTCGACTACTCATACAATCCTCACTTCCAGCGATTCAACAAACATACCAATCCTATTATGATATTTCTCAATTCCATTCGCATTTACTTTAAAACCTACTTCCCTTCATCGATTAATTAACACCAACGGTTCACTAATCTTCACATCTCTTTCTCTAAGCTTCTCAAACCTCTTCTAGAAATCACCTCGCATACTAGACTTAGAACTCCGACTTGTTCAACCAATTCAACCTACTACCATATGCACGACTCACATAAAGCTTCTTACTCAAGAATCCGGTACAACATCCGATCCACTTGGATGACAACTTACTTCAAAATCATCACCTCCTCAAGAATCTCAATCACTCCCTCTTCTTCATATTCGACTCATTTCGATCAAACAGGTACTTCAACTTTGGTCCACCAAACACGCCTCCATACTTTTAGTGCAACACATGATTTCCAATCATTTCGAATACTCTTCATCTTACTTAACCAATCTCACTAACGCCTCACGGCGAAACACTTGGTCCGACAACTCCTCTTCTAATAGTTTCTCACAATTTGTTGCTCCCATTCATTCCACTTCGAACAACGTCACCACTTCCTGAATATTCCGCTTCAAAAGCATCTCTACTCATCTCATCTTCTCACGTTCGAAACATCTCGGAGGGATATAACCTTCTCCCCCACTTATCTCAAACCCACCTACACTCTTCCACTATAACTTCTGGTGCTCACACCTAACGGTTCTATCGTCTCTAAACATATTCTTCCTAAGAAGAAACTAGTATCGACATCGTTTACACGCATGTCGCATACAAGGGACAAAACCTAACCCACAATACCTAAACACTCACACAAAATCATGCAAGCATTCAAGTAACCTATACTTCCCTCACTTCTCAAAGTTAGGAAATCAAAACAACACAAGAAAAATGAACATTGCATAGCAATAATTCATACTCACATTCAATCAACTCAGAACAAGACGTCAACAAAATAAATTTCTTGTCTGGCTCCCTCGCTTAGCAAAAGCTAGCGAGCTCCCGGCGAGACAAGTCAAAAACATTCACAGGATTTAGCAAGACTTAGCGAGACTCAGCGAGGTTCATTCTTCGCCTAGCGAGCACATCCAAAAATCTGGGTGCTCTGCTACGGTTTTGAACTTACGCTCACTAAACTCTCGTTTTCTCGACTCACTAATCCACAAAATCCAAAACATCAAGCATATAACATCATTATAGACTTGAAAGCACAATTAGAATCATGCATCAACAATCACAACAAAAATGTTAGACAAACGCGACTGACACACAATACTCACTTGGTCTGACTGCACAGACCTGCTCTGATCGACACATAACCCACACAGTCCGAAGACGACCTGCTCTGATACCAATTGTAACACCCAAACCCATTATTTATATATTTCTACCTTAGTAAAAATCTTTTTCAAAATACGCAACGGAAAGTAATGTTCGATATTATAAAAGTTGTGGTTCGAGTATTACATTCTTCAATCAAAATAATACTAATGTAGTTAATTAGTAAAAATACTTGTTTATACAAATGTTAAATCAACTAATGTATTTATTGATTATACAAAACAACCTAGACAATAGACTTTATATACAATATAAAACCCTTTCCCGTGTCACAATCAGAGCGGAGCTTCACCGACGACTCGACATCGAATACCACAAAATCCTGTAAAATCTGGACCCCCAACGGTCCAGCACATAACACATAAAAGAGAGTTAGATAACATACTCAAAATAATACAAGTGTAAGTAAATTGTACTTAAACACTTCTTCATAAAAACATGCATAATCATACATTATACATATACATCACCATCATTCATGCATATTCATATATCATGCATATTACTTCATTTATCACATAATCAATCATCTACAATTATATACCAAACATATAGTTTCACGTCGTCTCGGACAATACCAAAACATCAACAAATACATTGTTCAGATTATGGTCATGACGGACCCTGCGTTGTTCATTTTATAGTCATGACGGACTCTGTTACTCACATACGGATTAACAATCAACATTTACCAAGTATGTGTCATACATCATTTATAATAAAATGCACACATAATCCCTAATGCAATCTAATGCTTCACATTCATGTTATGTCCTCTAGACACCTCTAATGCATGTGGTACCATCGTCTTTATCAGAGTATTTCACCTCCGATATCCGTCTTTATCAAACAAATATAGTTCGATATCCTTCTTTATTGGACAAGCCAATATCCCTAAATATTCATGATGCATGCACTCAAAACTCATGAATATATTCATCAACAATTTTGGCATATAGCCCGTCAACAATAACGTGGAACACTATCCAACGTCCGTCTTTATTAAGATAATCAATACCTTAATATCCGTCTTTATCGAATAACATAATTCGATATACTTCTTTATTAGAATAACATACTCTAATATCCTTCTTTATTAAGTTGATTAACACCTTAATATACTTCTTTGATATTTAAACAAACATCATCAACAATCAACAACAATTATAATTCACAAATATAATCAACAATTCATCAACACATCATTCTTCATCAACAAGCATCAACAAGCATCAACAATCATCAACAATCATGTAAGAATCAGCCACTGATCGAAAATACATGCAAAGGAAGACAGCAGATGAAAAATTGGTGAAAACTGCAGTATTTACGCCCGGGGCGGAAATATTTACGCCTGGGGCGGAACTTTACGCCTGAGGCGGAAATGTTTACGCCTGGGGCGGAAAAACATCTGAAAGGCTGGCTGCTCACTGCTCTGCCGTTTCAGGCGGAAATTATTGGACAGCCTCTCATTGCAACGATCATAACTTGGGCTACGAAAGTCCAATGGAGACGCACATATACTCGTTGGAAAGCTAACAAACAGGGCTACAACTTTTATGTTGGCCACTAAAACCAGTTCACAACGAAAAGAGGTCAAAAATGCACGTAAAGGTTCAGACTTCATAGATAACAATTTTCTACATTTCTCATTTCAAACTCTAAACTCTCAAGACTCTCACATAAACCATTTTTCATGTTATAAACCCCAATAGAGTTTGTATTCAAGCAAAACAAACATAACTAAACACAAAAGGACGGTTCATTTCTCAGATCTACACCATAAACATCGAAAAAGTAAAGATTGACACTTTTTCATCAAAACTCTCAAGAACACAAAGTTCTTGAGTTTAATCCATTAGAAAGCTCGTTTTAACCATTATTTCCGTTCATTAATCATGTTATAAGCATGTTAAACATATTAAGAACCTTAGGAACGATTTCCATCAAGAAAATCCATTCCAATCTAAAACGAAAATGGGGTGGAGGAAGTTCGGGTGAGGAGAAATCGACATTCTCCCCTTCCTCGAGTCACCCACGAATATGAAATCTACTCTCTTACCTGGATTCGAAGAAAACACGACGAAGATCTCGAATCCCTAGCTCTCCCCTTGCTCTAGCTCCCAAGCTCTCCTCTTCTCCTCTCAAGAACGAGCAAACAGTCAGTTTGGTCCCTGAAAGTGGCACTCGCTGTCGTAGTAGTCCCTGAATCATCAAAAAACATTTTAAGATCCCTGAATGTAATTTTCGCTAGTCAGAATAGTCTCTGACGTAAATTTTTAGCAAAGAACCGTTTGATGTGCTGACGTGGACGATTTGTTGACTTCATTGACCAATACATGTCACTTTCTTTAAAATTTGATGCCACGTAAGCGGGGACCATATTGAACGCAAAATAGGACAAAAAGAAAGATGAACATTGAGGGACTAAAGTGACTAAAAGAGAAAATCACCCCCAAATATAAAACCCTAAATCAATCTTCATCTTCTTCCTTTTCCCATCTCCATCTTCTTCCTATTCTCATTGAAATTTTATCAATCATAATCTCTCCATAATCATAAAGCAACCTCTAACATAAATTGAAATTAACTTATTCATCTCAACTTTTTCAAAAACTATCTAACTTCTTCATAAACAACTATCCAGATATGTTCAAACAAATTTGAGTGGATTTTTCGATATTCTTAATTACTAAGGATTTCAAAACCAAATCAAATAGTCAAATAATGTATGTAGATGATTTTGGATTCCCACTTTACCTCCCCCTTTCATCTTTCAAGGTTTTCAAAAATGGTTATAAAGATTATGATTGATAAAACTTCAATGAGAATAAGAAGAACATGGCCATGAGAAGAGGAAGAAGATTTTTTTTTGGTGAAACAGAAGAGGAAGAAGATTTTGGATTCCCACTTTATATTTGGGGGTGATTTTTTCTTTGTCAATTTAGTCCCTCGATGTTCATCTTCCTTTTTGTTCAATTTTTCCTTCAATATGGTCCCTGCCTACGTGGCATCAAATTTTAAAGAAAAGTGACACGTATTGGTCAACAAAGTCAACAAATTGTCCACGTCAGCACTATCAAACAGTTCTTTGCTAAAACTTGACGTCGGGGACTATTTTGACTAACGGAAGTTACATTCAGGGAGTTTTAAATGTTTTTTGATGATTCAGGGACTAATATGACAGCGAGTACCACTTTCGGGGACCAAAGTGACTGTTTACTCTCTCAAGAACACAAAGTTATGAGAAAATGAAATGTTCTCTCCCTTGCTTCATGCCATATGGCGCCACCCTCACCTCACACAAGGCCCATTGGGCCTCAAGCCCAATTGGCTTGGCCCAATAACACACTAACTCTCACTATCGCTTAATAACTAAAGTACTCGATAAATAACTCTAGTTATTAACTTAATTAAA
Source organism: Trifolium pratense (assembly GCF_020283565.1). Lineage (NCBI taxonomy): Eukaryota > Viridiplantae > Streptophyta > Magnoliopsida > Fabales > Fabaceae > Trifolium > Trifolium pratense. The sequence goes on along the minus strand of NC_060061.1, from coordinate 33,535,620 downwards.
ATGCCACGTTAAATAAAATATTTTAACACATAAAAATAATAATACGAAAATTGGGTCGTTACAGTTGTTGGCGAGGAAAATAGAAGGCCCATCAACATATTTAATGGAGATTATATCAACCCAAAGCTTTTGGACTAATAAATAAATTAATTCATACATGTAGAAACTAAAAATATTTATTGTGTAATGTCTTTCCACCAACTTACATAAACATGAAAATACAAACAATTTGAATGATGAAAAATGTCCCAGACCAGTTTCCCCAGAAGAGAGATATTAGCATCCCTTGCTGGTCGAATGCCCAAACCACCACACTGCTTAGGACGAGCAATTTTATTCCACCCCACCAAGTGAATTCCTTTATTGTTGGAGTCTCTCCATATGAAAGTACGAGTAGTTTGGTCTATGATATCACAAATGCTTTGAGGAAGCCAAGCAATTTGCATGTAGTAGGTGGGAATAGAGGTGAGGACGGAAGATGCTAGTGCCAAACGGCCCGGTTTGTTAAGTAGTTTGTTCTTCCAAGAAGTAAAAATATACACACCCTGTTGAGATGTGATATGATTGCATCGCGATGTCTAAGAACACGATCTAATAGATCGTTGTATCGAGTAGTTGGATCATAGTCTCTTACCATAAAAATGGCTGCATGTGCAGCAACACCAACTATGAGAAATCCCCCAATCCACATGTGATGTGTGAACAATGCCGAGATTGCATTTTGTCAATAATAAAGTGAAAATCACTTCTCTTGGCTCTCCCTTTGAGAATAGGAAAGCCTAGGTATTTTGGAGGTAAGTTTGTGGATTTTGACCTGAGAAATACCTCCAGAGTAAAAAGCTCGAGACTTCAACAGATTAATCTTGAGATTTGAAGCTCGGCTGAAGCGGGCAAAAAAGTCATTTATGAAACGTAGTATTAATTTAACCATTTCCTTGCTTGTGAGCTTCTTCTTTTGTTTTCTTTTTCCATTGGTCTCAGCACTAACATTTTCCTATTATTTTTGCTTTGATGTTGTTATAATTGACTTTATTCTTTATTTTTGCTTTTAATGTGACTTTTCCTATTTTCTTTTTATTTGTGACATCATTTCATTTTTATCTTCTTTGATAGTATTCCTTTTTTTGTAATTTTTTTTTTTATCAAATAGCTGTATTCTTCTCTTGGTACATCATTGTTTTTATTTATTTGTTTGGAACTTTTCATTCAAAAGTAGTACATGTTGGATATCATAGTGTAAATTTTACAAAATGATGATAACTCGTTAATAGATGGTTTGATTTGTGTTTACGAAATTATGAAAATACAAATGTAAATTAGCTTTAAAGAATGACTCTTTTCCCTGCGGACAAAATAATTAAAAAAAATCTCTCACCTCTTACAAATAATAATTAAAAAAAAAAATCATTGTCTCCTCTCCTCTCCCCTTTTCATTCCCTCTTTTGAACCGAACCAACTCTAAAAGTGTGTTTGGTTGAGGTGATTTTCAGACGAGAGAAACAAGTGAGAGAGAAATAGAGGAGAAAGTGGGAATTTCATCTGTTTGGTTTATCAGAGAATTATCGAAGAGAGAAGGATCAAGCCATGGGACCCACTAATATTTCAATCTTCTCATATGTGCGAAGAAACGAGAGAGAAACCGTTCATTTTTACAGCTTTCCATTTTTGCCCCTGTCTTCTCTCCATGTATGCACTGGAACACAACGAAGACCACTTATTTGACATAACAAGCCATTTTTACCAGTTATAAAACCCCTAGCAAGCTATGAACGAGAAACGTAAAAAACAAAATTGAAAAGCTCCGATTGAGCTACAACTGCAATATGAGAAGACAAAAAACAAGGAATCCAACATTCTAACTCAAGCAATACTTGGATCTGGTTTGGGAGATGATTTTCTTTTACAAATGGTGATGTTGTTATTATAGGGTCAAGCTCAATGAGTTCGGTGTTACCATGGGAGATGCAAGAAGAAACTAGAAGCGTTGGTGGACAAAGAAAGATAGTGAGGGTGGGGAGTTGATTTATTAAATTATTAAATTATAAAAAATAATAATTAATCCGTAAAATTGATTTATTAATTTATTAATCAATGGGTAACTGGTGGTTAAACTTAAACAATATAAAGGAGAAATAATTTCAATTATTATTAAAAAATAATAATTTTATTACAACCATAATATTTGTTTTTTGGTTAAGGATATTTTTGTCTTTTTGAACTCAATTACATTTCTCTCTTTTCATTCTCTATTCAACCAAACAAAAGAAATATGAAAGAAGTCTCTTCTTTCATTCCTATTTCTTCTCTCTTTCTCTTATACCAAACAATATATTAAATCTACTCTATTTCTCTTATTTTTCTTTCTTTTCATACTCTCTCTCACCTCTTTCTCTCTTCTCTTTTTATTTTTACAACCAATCAAAGCATAAGTGACATAGAAATATATGATTCCCTTCCCTTGACTTGACTGAGCCAAACTGATCTTAAAGTACAGAAATGCTCAGTTTTGTAAGAGAGAAAAATAGTACTATATGACGTCGTGAATCCTGCCCAAAATTTATAGTACATAAATGAAACGTCGTCAACTACAAAGAAAACTTAGAAAAACTTACTGCAATAATTTCTATTTGAAAATTTGGAATACTTTTGACTTTTTTTCAAAGTCTAAACAATACCTAACTCAACCTGCCTAACTTAAAATTATGATGAACAGAACTGCAGTAACATGGTTGCAACATTGAACGCTTCAAATAATACCAAGTTAACAGCTAACAAATAACTAAGCAGAGAGAGGCAACCCTCTTCTAACTGAACATATACATGACAACCAACACTCGGGTGATCAAGCAGCTGGACCACGGCCTGCATCACGACCACGCCCGAAGCCCCTTCCCCTTCCACGACCTCGGCCTGCACATCATCAAACAAAAATTAGTACAGGCATCCTTAAATAATTTTCAAATGCCAAGACAAGAAGGTAACACGACAACAAGAGTAAAAATTGGCAAGTTCAAATTAAGTAATTTTCTTATGGGGCTTGATTTAATAGGAAGCATCGCGTAATGCAAATAGCACACAGCAAAATATTTGACTGGACTAAAATAAACAAATTTGTTCTGTATGACAGCACACAACTGGTATTGATCAAACTTCATTTGATAATACTTTATACATCACAACTTATTTATATCCGGAAACCTGAAATTGGTGGACTCAAATGCTTACCACGTGGGGCAGGTGGTGCATCATATTCACCATTGTCGTAATACCCAACTGGTTGGGCACCATATCCCCGTCCTCGTCCCCGGAACGCACGACCCCATGCACGGCCACGGCCTCTGTCACCATAGCCACGTCCACCATCACCATATTCCATACCCCCATTATTGTACATTCCTACAAAGAATAAATTGTGTAGAAATAAGATCATTTTTTATTTTTAAAAGAAACCATAAAGAATAAATTGTGTAGAAATCAGATAATTTTTTATGTTAAATACAAGAGAAAGCATTTATGATAATTCTATAATCCACACTGCACCTAATTACAGTTAAATAAGCAAAACAAAAGACGCAGCAATACCTCTGCCTCTACCCCTGCCCCTTCCACGACCTCGCCCCCTTCCTCGCATTCTTGGTGAGCCTTCTGTTTCAAAGTTATATTCAACAACTAAGCATGCATAATAAGAAGTGTTCACTAGTTTGAAATATCAAAAGAAAAGACTATTAATTAACCTCCTTCGTCTTCATATTCATTTAGAGGTTTTACTTGATCAACTGGAATAGGAGGTTGATATCTGCATGAGGAAAAACAACTTAGATCTAGCCGACAGATAATACAGTTAAAAATCAAAACAAAAAAAATGGAATTTTAAAACATAGTGCGAAAGACAACCACATCTGTAAATCATGACTGCAACTAATTAGAGATAACAGTTTAATATTTAGTTGAACCCATGCATTAGTAAGACTCAAGCAAATAATTAAAAGTGTAAAATTGTAAACTAATAAGCTAAAGAAATCAAGCCCTTCCTTCCATCAGTTTACATCAAAGTCAGATAATCATAAGTACAAAGGCACGATTAACATAGTATTTGTCGCACTGCTTAAAGTCAGAGGTCTAATATGTTCAGTCGTACTTGAGCAGAGGTCTAATATGTTCAGTCGTACTTGATGTTGCTTTTGAAAAACCAAGTACAATTAAAAGTCGAATGCCAAAGGAAACATGCAAATAAATCTTAGTGAACCTATACATACGAAACTTTTTTCTAAAATAACACGATTGGTCGGGAATTTAAATAGACAAAGGGGGATTTAAGGGATAAAAATTTAAGAAAAATCTCTATTTTTTTAGAAGCTTGGAAATTGTGTTTGATATAAGAAAGCTAAAACATCACGAGTATATTTTACATAATTGATTCATATGTGCTTCATTAAAACCTTGGTCCTTTCTCATTTCCGATTCATCAAGCTAATATAAATCTTGTAACTATAAATAGTAAAAATTGTTCTGGACATCCATAGAAAGATAAAATGATACATTTAGTTCAGGAAAAAAAAAAAACACCATGAATGCTTTAATATAAGGCAAATGCTAACACGTGCATTCAACTTTTAAAAGTCAAACTATTGTTTTTTTCAAAGTAAAATTTCTACTTGGGGTTCCTTAACATGTGCCCTAACTTAGGGAACATGTCGGCAAGACCCTTAATATGATTAAGCTAATATTAATTAGTGCCAAAAGAGTTTGCTTCAAAAATAACTAAGCCCATAAAAGATAAAGCACGTATCAACATGATTTAAAGATAAGATGCCATACAATATCATGAAAGTTCTTACCCTGTGGAGGATGTATCCAGCTGTTTCTTTGACAAGGTAATTGTGATCATTGAAACATGACGAGTAGTCTCCAAACTGAGCAAGTAAAACACAAAAAGAAAACAATCACACCCATGCACATAAATTGTTTGACAAGGTAGTATAGAGGAAAAAATAAGCCATACGGAAGAAGGCCTTCTTCTAGTGGTTCCCATGTGTCAGTTATATCAGTTGATCCAATTTGAGTGTTCTGATGCAGACCAACAATCCTTCTCTGAAACAAGTAGAAAGAGCAGTCACAACAGTGAAACCAACAACAACAAAAAGCCAACCAATTTACTGCTAGAGATATCGACCCCTCACTTTTATTAGTTCAGTAATCATTACGGTCTTATTTATTGCACGTCCCATTGCTTTGACAACAATTTCATCAGATCCTTTCTCCTACAGAAAACACATGTAGGTAAATATTGAAAGTCAAGCAAAAATTGAAAAAATATATTAGTTGATTAGAGATAAATTGATACTTGCATGCATGTATCACACCAAACAAAATAAAAGAGAAAAGTCCTGAAAACAGCAAAAACTCATGTAAAATGATAAAGTAAAAACTAACCTAGTAAAAACAAAAAACCAGAGTTGGCTAAAGCGAAAATAAGGAAGTGCAAATGGTGAGATAGTGTTTAATAAGTTGGTTTTGTGGAGTTGACTTTGCAGTTGGGCCTAAAAATTAAGATTGTATCAAATCCTATCATGGGTTCATTGCGAGCCACTCGCCACATTATCCATTTGGCCCAATAGCATTCAACATAAGGGAATTTGTCGAGAAGGAATATCTCCCCCCCCACATAAAACTTGCATTTGAATATACCTTCACTCTGGCAGGGAATGATTGTCCTCTCCAAACCTACATTCTATCACTCTGGCAATCAGTTTTCAGTTTTCACATTCAAATATACATTCACTCTGTCTGTCTATCTTGGACTCGGTTTACTCGTGGATGACACTATGACTTGTATGACCTTCTCTTTTCTAGGTTTATGGTTTTATTGCATTTCCGATGACACTACATTTCAATCAACTTGTTTTCTCTATATGCAGCGTGAACTTTCCTATATACTCCATTCTGAGTACTAGTTCCTTATCTTATGAGAATTTATTCATGAACAGCACACTAAAAATTAACAAGTTATTAATACTCAAATCTTAAAAGTTACACACTGTATTACATTACATTACATAAACATACAGTAGAACAAAGTTTGGTACTACTAAAAATCTGAAACACAATTTCTCAAAAAATCTGAAACACAATTTTCAGTTAGGCATTAATCCTATCTATCCAACCTACTTCAAATTTAATTAGAATGTAATTATCTAATAAGAATGGTTTAATTAAGTACTATTTACTAACTTGAAAGAGAGTGGTAGCATAAGTGATATAGTTTCTCATTCTTCCTTGAGTAGTAATGCGGATCTCATTTTCGTTAATTGGAGCATCTGCTTTGGGCTTCTCTACCCTCTGATACCTATCCATCTGAATAATCAAAATCAAAATCAGAAGAATCAATTAGCGATAAACGTTTAATCGAAGCATTAATTGATGAATCTAGGGTTTATAATATTGAAGAGAGAAAAACAGAAAGAGATACCGTTAGCGTTGAGGCGAGGTTGGTTGGGAGGGTAGATTTGGGCGAATATGGCGATGATAGTACTCTCTCTGAGTTTGCAGGTTTTGGGGATATGGTGGGTTTGAATGTTGAGGGAGAGAAAAGGAGAAAGAAAATCGATTAATTAATTAAGCAGATTAAAAATGCTGATGAGTAGGGTTATGTGGTCGCGGTCTCATTGCCGATTAGACCGCTAAACTCATCTGGACCGTTACTATTACCCAATGGGCTTTTATGCTTCAGCCCACCAATCATATGGGCTTTTAAGCATCACCTCAATGAAGGAAAATTGCTCTTTTCGCCCCTTAATTGCCCCCAAAATTGAGGGTATTTTGGGGTTTTTGGGGGCTGATAGCAATTCAAGGGGCTAGATGATCAATTTTCACAAAGAAGATCTTTAAATAATGTACTAGGAAAAATAGCTCAAATTTGAACCTTCGAGTTGCTTATTTAATAGGTATTTTATAAACAAAAGTCAAACGTGTGTCCTCTAATTTAGGGGAGAAAACAACTTGACCAATACACAACATGCTACAAGAAAAATCCATTGGCTACTGGTGAATTATCTCATGAATAAAATGGCAGATCGTAAAGTGAGATGTGAATCCGAAAACAATGATGTGTCTAGTGGTGCTCTGGTTGCAGTTCAAATGCTTATGCTACTCAACAATGCGACAACAACAACAATGTTGTTAGGAAGGGAGAGGGAGAAAAGAATCCCAAGGAAAGAAATTGGTCAATGACTTAATATTAAGATTAATCACATTGATGAACCGGGAAGATGAAGAAGTATCAATTTGTTGTAGACGTATATGCGGTGACAATCTATTAATCCAAAATATTAAGAAACAAAGGTAGGTGCTTGATTAAAAATTTCAACAAGACTAGGGATAATTGGTTCGACCGTGTAAAAAGCAAGAACTAAAATGTTCAAAAAAAAAAAAACAAAAGATGAAAACTACTCGTTAGACATTTGACCAAATAGACAAGCATAGTTAAATGACAGTCAATTTTTTGCAATAACTACAAAATAAATGGGTTAGAAATAAATAAGGATAGACGGTACAAGAACTACGCACTAACTTTAAAGAACACGTAAATATGTATTTTTATATATAGATATATGAATATTCAACTTTCAATAAAGTTCTCATAAATTTTTTTGTCATTTAGTCACCCTCTTTCTCTCTGCCAGAAACGAAAGTCAAACTTATGTCCTATAAGTAAGAAGAAAAAAAACTCAACCAATACACAACATACTATAAGAAAAACTCATTGGCTCAGACCGGTGATTCCTTTGTCAAATAAAATGGGGAATCGTAAAGTGAGATGTGAAACCCAAAACAATGGTGATGTGTCTAGTGTCGTTCTCGGTGTAGTTCAGGGGCTTCTGCAACTCAAAAATGAAAGCAGTAGCAGCAGCAGCAACAACAACAATGTTGTTATGAGGGGGAGGGAGAAAAGAATTTCAAAGAAAGAGGTTGATCAAAGACTCAATAGTAATAAGATCAGTGAGATTGATGAACCAAAAAAGATGAAATATCGATCTATTGCAGACATATATGCGGAGACAAAACCCATTAATCCTCAAAGACTCGTTAGTAATAAGATCTGTGAGATTGATGAACCAAAAAAGATGAAATATCGATCTCTTGCAGACATATATGCGGTGACAAAACCCATTAATCCTCAAAGACTCGTTAGTAATAAGATCTGTGAGATTGATGAACCAAAAAAGATGAAATATCGATCTCTTGCAGACATATATGCGGTGACAAAACCCATTATTCCAAAAAATTAAGGAACAAAGGTATGTGCTTGATGAGAACTTTCAACAAGTTTCTTAGTCAAAAAACAGCTGGGGATAATTGGTTCAACCAGATGATAAGAGTATAATTAGTATTGAGTGATTATCTAGTATGATAATCTTACAGCGAGCTAAATAAAGTGTGTAATGTGAAGGCGAGTTTAATTTGATCATTGATAAATAATTGTTGTATTTTTATTTTTAATAAATATGGGTACCAACTTATATATTCAATTCAAAGCTATTTGTAGGCTCGTTATTTATTCATTTTAATTTCTCGGCAATTGTCTAGTTCTTATTTGTTACTATTTTATGTCTTTTACTATATTACAACACCAGCGCTTCTTATTTTTTAGTGAAATCAAATCCATTGAATTTTTAACATTAATGTCTTAATTTCTTTTTTGACAATATTAATGTCTAAATTTCTTTTTTGAAAATATTAATGTCTAAATTTCTTATGAATACATTAAAACCTAATTATGCTTTGATATCATTGTGTGATGTGATAAGCTTGCATGTATGAGTTGAGTCTAAATTTTTGATGAAGACATTAAGACCTGGTTATGCTTTCCACCGATTGGGCAAGTCTCCTTTCACACCAATGTTCATGTTCTTAGCTTATATCCTATTTTTAATTTTCATTTTGATTATACTCCCTTATTTGGTAGAGTTTCATTTTAATTTTTTTTTTTTGACGCATTTGGTAGAGTTTCATTGATTCATGAGACTTAAGCACAAAGACCAAAACCCACTTTATTGAGCAAATTTTATGTAAATAATGAGTGAGGATTTTCGATTAATTCATGGGTAAAGATCATGTGCAATATGGTCCAACTCGTCTAAATTTTTTTCAATTTTTTTTGTGAAATATGAATAATAATAATAATAAATAGTATATATTATACTCCTTCCGGATTTGAATATAAGAAAAAAATTATTTTATAAGTTTATTAAATAAAGTATGTATCTGCATACATATTTTATTTAATGAATCTAAGAAATTATTTTTTCGCTTATATTTAAAATTGGAGTAATTTTTGATTAAACACTTTAGAGAATTCAAACTCTAAAGTATTGCATTTCAATGAGAAAAAAACACATTTGTTATTCATCCTCGTAATTTTCATTTATTCATCCTCATTTGTTATTCATGGTAAAACCGAGTACACAAGTTGAATTATTTCGCTATAAACATCAATGTTTTATCATAGGGATGCTTTCCTTTAGCAATACAAAACCCTGATAGCACAACACTTTTTTTATTTTGCAGCAACGTCCACATACATTCATGCTTCTTATTAAGTGTGGTTGGACTTATATTTATCTTGAGATAAATAGAGCCGTTACAATGTAGCAGTTGAGAGATAACCAATTGTCTGTTGCAATTTTATGATCTTATACAATCTAGTACGACTATGATTTTATATGTGACTGTTGTTAACCAGTTGTCCGTTGATACATGACTCGTTGGTAAAAGAATACATGACCTATTTGGTAAAAGAATACATGGTATTAAAGCTTTGATATGTGACTGTTGTGTAACCAGTTGTCCTTTGATACATGACCAGTTGTCGGTTAAACAAAATTGCTATGGATGAAAACTAGTCGTTAGAAAGTTGACCAAATAGACAAGTATGGTTAAATGACAATCAATGTTCCGCAATAACTACGAAATAAATTGGATAAAAAGAAATCAAGAACGGCCGGAGAAGAACTACACATTAACTTTAAAGAACAGGTAAATATATACTTTTATATATAAATATATGAATATTCAACTTCCAATAAAGTTCTCATAAATATTTTTGTCATTTAGTCACCATCTTCTCTCTGTCAGAAACAAAAGTCAAATTTGTGTCCTCTAAGTAAGAAAAAAAAAACCTCAACCAATACACAACATACTACAAGAAAAACTCATTGGCTCGAACCGGTGATTCCTCTGTCAAATAAAATGGCAAATTGTAAAATTATTTGTCATCCATTCACCCTCTTTCTCTCTACCAGAAACAAAAGTCAAACTTGTGTCCTCTAAGTAAGTAAAAAAGACTCGACCAATACACAACATACTATAAGAAAAATTCATTGACCCAGACTAGTTAATCCTCTCTAATAAAATCAAGAACGACCGGAGAAGAACTACGTAATAACTTTAAAAAACAGGTAAATATGTATTTTTATATATAATTATATGAATAGTCAACTTCCAATAAAGTTCTCATAATTTTTTTTGTCATTCAGTCACCTTCTTCTCTCTGCCAGAAACAAAAGTCAAACTTGTGTCCTCTAAGTAAGGGAAAAAAAAACTCAACCAATACACAACACACTACAAGAAAAACTCATTGGCTCAGACTGGTGATTCTCTATCAAATAAAATGGCAAATCGTAAAATTATTTGTCATCCATTCACCCTCTTTTTCTCTACCAGAAACAAAAGTCAAACGTGTGCCCTCAATTAAGTAAAAAAGACTCGACCAATACACAACATACTATAAGAAAAATTCATTGGCCCAGACTAGTTAACCCTCTCTAATAAAATGACAAATCGTAAAGTAAGATGTAAAACCCAAAACATCTACGATGTGTCTAGCGACACTCTGGTTGTGTTTCAGGCGCTTATGCAACTCAACAATGAAAGCAACATAATAACAACAACGTAGTTAGGAAGGGAAGAGAGAAAGGAATCCCAAGAAAAGAGGTTGATCAAAGAATCAACAATACAAGATTAGTGAGATTAATGAACCAGAGACTGATACTTCAACTGCTTGATGAACTAGGCGCTTATGAAGTATCAACCTCTTTAAGATTTATCATTTTATTAGAGAGGATTCACACAAGAGCAATCACAAGGATGCTAAACAAAATTCATCAATTCATCTACTTATAGCAACACACTACAAAACTAGGTGAAGAAGAGGATTACATCTTGATGTAGTCTTGAAGGATTCTTTGAGGGATTCTTGGAGTTGATGGATGAAATTATTGTTAAATTCACTTTTACATATTGATTTTTTTTTTTTTTTTTAACTTTCATATTGAAATTATCGACGCTTGAAATACACGTGATCATGTATTAGTATTATTTTACCAAGAATACCACCTCATTTTCCGATTTTTCACCAGTCCTGCAACAAAGCCAAATTTTAGAGTTTTCCACACCAAACTTGGTTCGGATGCAACTGGCCAGTCCGGTTGCGGTTAAATTGGAGAAACATTTAAAAATTTAGATTAAATTTAATTTGTGGAGTAAAATCAAATTACAACAAATTGGTATTCAAGTGTGTAAATAGGACACAAATAGCTGAAACTATAACTAAACAGTTGCATACCACTGCAACCACGACTGTCGTCTTTTGGACAGAACCATTCTGAACGTTAACACTACCGTTAACACTTGACACTACCTCTAACTCAAGCTGCCGAACATAAAATTATAGATGTTACATGAGAAAGAATACAAAAACAAAATTGCGGGTACACGGCTGCAACACTGGGCATTTGAAATAATATAAAAATAATAACTGCAAATCTAACAAATAACTCTTCTAACAAGACCATATACATGACAACCAACACCCAGGTGATCAAGCAGCTGCTCCACGGCCAGCCTCACGTCCACGACCTCTTCCCCTTCCACGACCTCGGCCTGAAAACCACAAAAAAGTTACACACCATTCACTTAAGTTTTTGAAGAAAAGGCAAAAGAATATTATGTGAACAATAAGCAAACAGCAGCACAATAAGTGCTTTAAAATTTTACTACAACGTCCATTGAAGTAACTTGAAAAACAACAACTATAAAATGCCTAAACAAGAAGGTAACACAAGGGACAAAGGAAACCAACAGATAAGATGAGGAAAACAATTGCTGATTTCAAATTAAATAATTCTTCTCTGTAGCTTGATTAAATTGGAAGCATCATGTAAAAGAAATAGCAAACAGCAAAATATTTGACTGGACTAGAATAAACAAATTTATTCTGTATGGTGGAACACAACTGGTATTAATAAAACTTCATTTCATAACATATTTATATATAACAGCTTATCCATATCTAGAAACCTGAATTTGGTGGACTCGCATGCTTACCACGTGGGGCAGGTGGTGCATCATATTCACCATTGTCATGATACCCAACCGGCTGGGCACCAAAGCCTCGTCCTCGTCCCCTGAAAGCACGACCCCATGCACGGCCACGCCCTCTGCCACCATAGCCACCACCACGCCCACCATCCCAACCATCACCATCCATACCACCGTTATTGTACATTCCTACAAAGAATAAATTTGTGTAGAAATGAGAAAATTTTGTATTTTAATAGGAACCATAAAAGGATTCAAGAAAGAATGTTTGATCAATCTATGATCTATACTGCATCCAATTGCAGTTAAAGATGTGAAACTAAGTACTCAGCAATACCTCTACCTCTTCCCCTGCCCCTTCCACGACCACGCCCCCTTCCTCGCATCCTTGGCGAGCCTTCTGTATCAAAATTAATGTTAACAACTACTGACAGTCTGACACCCATAATGATCACAATTTTTAACTTTTTGAAATACCAAATAAAAAACTTTTAACTCACCTCCTTCCTCTTCGTATTCATTTAAAGGTTTTACTTGATCAGCTGGAAGAGGGGGTTGATATCTGCATGAGAGAAAAAACGACTTAGATCTTGCCAACAGAGAGATCAATAAAAATAACCAAAAAAAGAATTTTCAAACACAGTGGGAAAGACAACCAGACTTGTGTATATCATGACTGGACCTTAATGCTTGCAAACTTGTATATTTAATTGACTCCCTTCCTTTCCCCATCCCTCCCTCTCCCCCTCCCTCCTTAACTAGTGATCAAGTAGTGTGCATTAAAATAACTAAGCCTATAAAAAGATAAAGCATCCAATTAACAGCATAATTTAGAGATGTCGTGCAATATCATGAAAGTTCATACCCTGTGGAGGATGTATCCAGCTCTTTCTTTGACAACGTAATTGTGATCATTGAAACATGACGAGTAGTCTCCAAACTGAGTAAGTAAAACACAAAAACGAAAAAAATCACACTCATGCATAGAAAAATTAATTTCACAGGGCAGCATAGAGGAAACAATAAGCCATACGGAAGAAGGCCTTCTTCCAGTGGTTCCCATGTGTCGGTTATATCAGTTGATCCAATTTGAGTGTTCTGATGCAGACCAACAATCCTTCTCTGAAACAAGCAGACAAAGCGGTCACAATAGTAAGACAAAAGAAAATGCCCACCAATTTATTGCATAGAGATATCGACCCCACCTTTATTAGCTCAGTAATCATCACAGTCTTATTTATCGCACGTCCCATTGCTTTGAGAACAATATCATCAGATCCTTTCTCCTACAGAAAACAAATGTAAAATATTAGTCGATTCCAAATAAATTGATATTTGCATGCATGGAATGGATCACACCAAACAAAAGATAAGTCCTAAAACCAGCATAAAATTGTGAGTGAAGTATACATTAAACAAAAAACAAAATATATATGGCAAAAAACTGGCTACATCAAAAATAAGAAAGTGCTTCAAGGGATATTGGACAAACCAAATTCCACATTGACTATAGGTAGTATCTAATCAATCCGGTTGGGCAATCCTATATGGTATCAAATCCAATCCTATATCCGTTGTTGAGCCACCCACCATATTATCCATCAGGCCCAATAGCATTGGAAGTTAGGAGACTTGTTGAGAAAGAATATCTCCCCCTGATTATGGCTTGATAAAATGAGGAACTATTTCCCTCCCAACCTTCATTCTATCACTCTCGCATTTGAATGTACTTTTGCTCTGTCTATCTATCGTCTATCTTGGACCTTATTTTCTTGTGTGCGTCACTATGACTTTTGTTCTGTCTGTCTCTCGCATTCCCTCTCTTTGCTTTTTCTCTCTTGCATCAAACGTGTTTTTTCAAGAAATTCCTTTCACCGATTGATTTAGTAAATCCACTTTTGCTTTACCGAGTATCTTCTTCAATTTGATAGCCCTCCTGTTATCCAGTTCTTTACATGAAATTGTTTTTCAATGCACCCATTTCCAATTTATGGTTTTATATATACACGACACGAGTCTTTCTAAACACTGCATTTTGACTTGTTCGTGTTCTGGACTAGGCCAAGACCCAATCCGCGAAGGATCCATGTATCAACCAAATAGAGAACACAATGTTCAACAATACATGAGTTTACCCCGTGATCAAATCACGGCCCCCTAATGACAATTCAACGACGATCTGTAACTCACACACGCTAGTTTACTAGTAACCGAATAACCGTCACCTGTAAAAGGTCTCTAACCCTTGGTGAAAGATACATTCTCAACTCTGGTTAAACCTCTAGGTTCTCCTAAAACTAAAACCCTAGTTTAATTAAAACAATTATTATTATTATTATTAGTATATATAATAAGAAAGAATGCATTAAGCAATTACTAACTTGAAAGAGAGTGGTAGCATAGGTGATATAATTTCTCATTCTTCCTTGAGTAGTAATACGGATCTCATTTTGGTTAATAGGAGTATCTGCCTTGGGTTTTTCCACCCTCTGATATCTATCCATCTGAACTATCAAAAACAAAATCAAAATAATAATCAATCAATTAACAATGATAAACATTATTAAAGTCGAAGCATTAATTCAATCTAGGGTTTATACAGTTATGTCTAACAGATACCGTTTGTACTTGTGAGTGAGTGAGTGAGTGAGTGAGTAAGATGGAAGCGAATATGTGAGAGAATTGTACACGCACCCGAGCAGAAGAAAAAGTCTGATGAGTAGGGTTACGTGTTCGCGGTCTCATTGCCGATTAGTCCGCTACCTGGACCATTCTAACAAATTACCCATTGGGCTTAAATTGCCCAGCCCACTCATTATAAAATAAGAAATACTAACATGTTTAAGAAAAAAAAAACAACTACGATTTTATTGATTTGGTGAAATATTACTGTAATAGTATTGCAATAATATAAAAATATTAGTTGTGACATGTAGTAAACTCCCTCTTAGACGAATTGTTCGAGAGATCTCGAGTCCAATTCCTAATGTGAGTGATTTGTGAACAATTTTTTGTCAGACTTCCGTATACATTTCTATATTGTACTTCATACTTGACATTTACTTGTATTTTGACAATATCTTGAACTATACAACTCCTTTTGAAGTGAATGAAAGGCATTGATTTCCTAACATCCATTACTGCATTTACATATGCAATTCATCATTAGGAAATCTTCCTTGCAATGTCACGCTTCATTGGCAATGAATGTCGAAAAAGAACCGAGAATCCATGCAGCATTAAGGGCATGTTTGGTTCAACGAAGGAGAGGGCGGGAAGGGAGGAAAGATATGTCAATTAAATATATGTTTGGATCAAATGAAGGGTGAGGATGTGAAGGATTTTAATTAAATATATGTTTAGTTCACAAGAAGAAGCGAGGGGTTTAAATTAAATTTACCATTTTATCCTTAAAATTTTATAACACTCGTGTTTTAAAAACTTAATATTAATTAAAATTTTATTTTACATGTAAGAAATAACAATCATAGATGAATCTAGCTCAAAAAAAAAAAAATCTAGCTCAAAATATTTAAACCGGTTTGAATAATTTTCAATCAACAAAGAAATGTTGATTAATATTGTTCTTCATACATGTATGAGTAATTGGCTAGTACTATTTTCCAGAAAAAAATAAAAAAAAAAAGTACTTAGAGCTAGTGCTGTGCTGCCCCAACATTCAACCTGAACTTTGATGAAGGCTAAGATTTATTAGAAACAGCAAGTACATTATGTACCTTACAAGATGTACAGCAAGTACAATATGCACTTTACAAGATGTAAATTTACAAGAGGAAGAAAAGTCCCCTAACAGGTTGCCAAAAACGAAACCAAAACAGGGACAATGAATAAAACCAACGTAGGAAATTGAGGATAATTTTGAAATTGTATCTTGAAATTGGTTAAATCAAATGAATAATACCAACGTAGAAACATCAAAATGTTTTAGCAGTTACTTTGTCAAAAAGTTATAATAAGGGTAATATAGGAATTTTAGAATAAATTGACGATAATTTTGCCCATATAATAAAACTTTAGAGAGCTCCCCTCCCCTCCAAATCCCCCCAATTTGGGGGAAGCAAAAAATGAGCTTATGAGGAATTTTGCTCCCCTCCTCTTTCCTCTCATCCTAAAAATTGAACCAGACAGTCGCTAAACCTAAAGAACCATTGAACGAGCAAATTATACACATCACAAATCGGAAGTTTTACAATATGTAAGAAGTTAGAACCCATATTATCGTTAGTAATTCAATTACCTCTTGTAGAAAAATGTCTCGTAACTACGAAACCAAGAAAAAACACAACTCAAATTGTAAATGTAATATATATACACTATTTTCTTGAAGTCCTAAACGAAAAGGATGCAAATTGCAATAAAGCAGGTGCTAGATTTAAATTTCCATTTGCATACAATTGAATTTTTTTTAAAACAATAGACTCGAGGTTAAGAGTTAAAGAGATGATGAGTAAAGGAAGACTAGTACTAATTATATGGGAAAACAGACAAGAGTATACAAAGAGTATTAAGGTCTAGAATAAGTATATAAGAGTAGCACTCATAGGTCACCCACCACCAAACACAGTATTGTTGGCAGAGACTATTGAGAAAAACTCAAATACCACATAAAATAGAGATAATGACTGAAATGGATGTATAAAGAGTGCCATCATTCATATATAAACCAATTTTTAAAGGATAAGTTCGACCTAATATAAAAACCTAATAATACGACGACAGAGATTCCTACCCAAAATTTCAATTTTTCAATTTTAGAAATGAAACGTCAAGTGCAAAGCAAGCTTGAATTTTGATGCAATCATTTCTATTTCTATATAAGAAAATTAACAAATTCGACTCTTTTTTCAAAGTCTAAACAAAAGAAATATATCTAACTCAACCTCTCCAACTTAAAATTATAGATGTTACAAGGGAAAGAACTACAAAACCAAAACTGCAGGAACATGGCCGCAACACTGAACGACTCAAATAATACCAAATAACTAAGCAGAAAGGCACCCTCTTCTAACTAAGCAGCTGCTCCACGGCCAGCATCTCGACCACGTCCACGGCCTCTTCCCCTTCCACGACCTTGGCCTGCAAACCATTAAAAAAAGTTTACTATCAACCACTAAATTTTTTTGTTAAAAAGGTGACTATTTATTATTTGAATTGAACAATAAGCAAACAGCAGCACAAGTGCTTGCAAGTTTTACTACAATGTCCAAATAAGTAGGGAGAAAACTTAAAATGCCGAAACAAGGTAACACAAGGGGCAAAGAAAACTAACAAATGGAAAACAATTGGTGAGCTCAAAAAACTAATTTGCTTCTGCAGCATGTGTAATGCAAATAGTACAAAACAAACTATTTGACTGGACTAGCACATAACTGGTATTACCGAATCTCATGATAACACATGAATAAAATTAATCAAATGTGTGCTCTTGGATGCTTACCACGTGGGGCAGGAGGTGGTGCATCATATTCACCATTGTCATAATAACCAGCCGGCTGGGCACCATAGCCGCGTCCTCGTCCGCGGAAAGCACGACCCCATGCACGGCCACGCCCTCTGCCACCATAACCACGTCCACCATCCCAACCATCACCACCATATTCCATACCACCATTATTGTACATTCCTACAAACAATAAATTTTGTTGAGACATGGCGTAATAAATAGAATATTAGATTGAGATATTATCTTCCTTATTCTCGTCTACTAACTATTTCTTATTTTCTTGCATACATCTCTGATGTAGTTAATTGGATATAGGCCATATATAATCCCTATATTTATTTATTTTCCTTTGTACAAATTTCATTATAAATACAACATGTTGAGATCTAATCTCTCAAATCATTCGGCACCAAACCCTTATTCTCAGTCAGTCATCCAATTATAGTTAAATAGGAAAAACAAAGTATTGAGCAATACCTCTACCTCTACCCCTGCCCCTTCCACGACCACGTCCCCTTCCTCGCATCCTTGGTGAGCCTTCTGCATCAAAATCATAGTTAACAACTACACATGCCATAATAATCACAAGTTTCACTCTTTAAAATATCAAAGAAAAGACTATTAATTCACCTCCATCCTCTTCATATTCATTTAAAGGTTTTACTTGATCAGCTGGAAGAGGAGGTTGATATCTGCATGAGGAAAAACAACTTAGACCCAAAGAGAACACAATTAAAGAAATGAACAAAATACAAAATTTCCAAACATAGTTGGAATGACGGCCAGACTTGTGTAAAATGTAAATCATGACTGGACCTTAATACTTAGGGAGTTGAATACTTCGATTGAATATTTATTAGTAGAAGGCAAAATTAGAAAAGCAAAAAATAAAAAGTAAAAAATTGTAACCATTAGAAACTAAAAGATTACTAAGTTAATGAAACCAAACCCTTCATCAGGTAAGAATAAATACAGCAGCTCGATAGACATAGTAGTTACTAGTTACTACACTCCGTGAAGTCAAGGGTTTAGCATGCTATGAAGCATTAACACAAGCACCAAACACAACATGAACATGTGGACACCGACCAGTATTAAATTGAGAAACTAACGCGGTAAAATGCAATTTTAATACATAAAATGTATGTATTGGCGTTATGATGGTGAAATACACCGAATACACATTCAACCTGAAGGGTCGGTGCCACATGGACATAGCTAACATGTTTCATCGTCCTCAAGTAGTTTGCTTAACAAATAACTAAGACTATTAAAAGATAACGCATCTAACCGCACAATTTAGAGGTACTTACCCTGTAGAGGATGTATCCAGTTCTTTCTTGGACAACGTAATTGTGATCATTGAAACATGTCTAGTAGTTTCCAAACTGTGCAAGTAAAACACAAAACAAAAACGAATCACACCCACGCATACATGAATTATTGAATAAAATAAACCATCAATTTAGTCTCTAAACCTCACTCTCCAATTTAGTCCATCAACTATCTAAACATCATAAGTAATCCCTAAGGCTTTGTTTGGATTGGTGGTATGAGATGGAATGGAGTGGTATGTGGTGGTATGAAGTGAAGTTCCATTGTTTGGATTCTTTAAAAATGAATGGAATGGAGTGGTATGTGATGGTATGGATTCCATCCCATTCCATCATTTTCTCTTATTTTTCTTCCCCTCCAATTTGGGGTGTATGAGATGGAATACAAAATGTCCAAACAATGGAATACATTTTATGCTCCATTCCATCCCGCTCCGCTCCATTCCATCTTATTCCATTCCGCTCCATTCCGTTATGTACCATCAATCCAAACATAGCCTAAAGTATAAGAAATCCATCAATTTGATCTCCAAAGTTTATGAAATCCGTCAATTTAGATTCAAACATCTTTAATAGCAGAGACTCAATTGATGGATATTATATATTTCAGCGAGGGACTCCCTATTATATTTATATAGTTACGAGACCAAATTGATAGTTTGTTAAAAATTATTCGACAGGATAACATAGTAAAAACAATAAACCATACGGAAGAAGGCCTTCTTCAAGTGGTTCCCATGTGTCAGTAATATCAGTCGATCCAATTACAGTGTTCTGATGCAGACCAACAATCCTTCTCTGAAACAAGTAAACAACATATCAGTCACAATATAGTAAAATAAACAAAATGCCAAACCAATTCAATCCATAAATATATCTACCCTCTCACCTTTATTAGCTCAGTAATCGTTACCGTCTTATTTATCGCACGTCCCATTGCTTTCAGAACGATTTCATCAGTTCCCTTCTCCTACATAAGAAAAACACACATTACGCAAAAATTAAATTAAATGTCACAAAAAATAACAAAACATCAGTTCATTATAAGATAAATCGCTAAAATCATTGTAAAATCAGAAAGAAAAAAACATTCGCTTGGCATTAATCCTATCGAATATACTTCTATCGAAGAACAATTATTAACATGAAATTAAATTTAAAACAGTAATTAATATGAAATTATCTAATAAGAATGGATTAATTAAGTACTAATTACTGACTTGAAAGAGTGTGGTAGCATAAGTGATATAGTTTCTCATCCTTCCTTGAGTAGTAATGCGGATCTCATTCTCGTTAATAGGACCATCTGCTTTAGGTTTCTCCACCCTCTGATATCTATCCATCTGAACAAACAAAAACAAAATCAAAATCAAAATCAGAAGAATCAATTAGCGAAAAGCGTTGAATCGAAGCATTAATTGATGAATCTAGGGTTTATAATATTGAAGAGAGAAAAACAGAAAGAGATAGATACCGTGGTTTGTGAGGTTGGGTGGATGAGTTTGGGGGCGAATATGTGAATGAATGAAGGAATGATAGATAGTACTTTTTCTTTCTTTCTCTCACGCAGTGTTTACAGGTTTTGGTTTGGGGATATGGATTTGATTTGTGGTTTAATTTCAGGCCGAGAAAAAAAGATACACGTGAAGATTGTAAGCTCTATCTATAGATGAAGGCCCGTGTGAGTAGGGTTTTTGGTCGCGGTCTTATTGCCGATCCGATTAGACCGCTAAACTCATCTGGACCATTACTATTGCCCAATGGGCTTTTATGGACAAGCCCACTCATTACAAATAACAGTTAAACTGGTTGTTTATTCTCTTTCTTCTTTTATTTTTTTTTAATTAATTAAGGTTGCTCTTTTCTTTTTTTTTTGAATAATAAAAAAACATTATACCAACAATGAATTGATTCAAGTGGTAAGAGTCTTGATTTTCTTAA
Source organism: Trifolium pratense (assembly GCF_020283565.1). Lineage (NCBI taxonomy): Eukaryota > Viridiplantae > Streptophyta > Magnoliopsida > Fabales > Fabaceae > Trifolium > Trifolium pratense. The sequence continues at coordinate 33,514,503 of NC_060061.1, read as the reverse complement.
GTATATGATCATGGATTCGATTTTTGGCAAAAAAATTGGTTAACAGGGGAGAACTCACCTTGTGTGCCTTACAAGTTCCCCCAACGAATATTAGTCATCGATAACGGCGATATAAAATTCATACCAAAATCATGGCAACAAAAAAGAAAAGTCGTTGGGGGAACTATAAAAATTAATGATTTAGTATATGTTTAATGTTTAGTATAGTTAGTGCTATTTGGATAATACTCCCTCCGTCCCATATTATAAGCAAAAAAAATCACTTTTTCATGTCCCAAATTATAAGCAAAAAAAACTAACTTTTATCATTTTCAAGATAAACTTTTACTTAATTTACTCTCTCTCTTCTTTTCCCCATAATCAATAACCAATAAAAACTGTTTTTACATCTTCCCATGAAACTTATTTCAACAAACACACAAAAAGTCAACCTTGAAATTATCGTATTTTACTTTTCTTAATAAGTGTGAAAATATTTTTTTTGCCTATATTATGGGACGGAGTAGTAAGATAATCCATTCTATAATTAGTGCTATTGGGATTGGGATACTTGCTACTTTGACTGTGTGGAATATTTTGTGCACAACAAACAAGTTGGTTTTTAACAACGTCTAGCCAAATAAATATGCACTCGATGATTGCAATTATTTATTCTCAACTTCAACTCACTCATCAAGCATTTGGAACTAACCTTGTATCCCTTCGTATTCATATTACAATGATGGTGAGCTAGCAAATGTTAAATAGAGTAGAATGCAAAGAGAAACATAAACGACAGCTAGGGTTTCATAGAATACCAATAGCTTAACATAAAATAAGGATTACAAGAGAATTTATAATCATACCTAATAGACTCTAACTTACTAGTATAAAGGCCCAGTAACTAAAGCCCAATACTTTATTGTCTAACATCTATCCTCAAACTCATAACAAGAAGCATTATGAGTTTGTCAAACAAAATACGAAAAACATACTAAAAAATATAAACTTCTAACATACAAAAAAATATAAACTTCTAACATCATCCCTCAAGCTAAAGCTTACTATGTTGGAACAAAATTGATTTAAAAATGTTCCCCCTGAGCTTATTAAAGTTTTGATGATAACAAAGTATTAAATGTACAATTGGAGATACTAAAAATTTATTTTAAGTGTGCATAACTAACTTAAAGACAAGTTCTGAAGAAAGGCCGGAAGATGAACACTCAGAGGTTCATAATGATTCAGAGGATATCAACGTCAGAAGTTATGACTATCAGAGGTTGAGAACCTCAGGACTTGATAACTCAGAAGCTAGCTAAACTCTGAATTGATCTTGGTTTCTGTGAAGATTCGTCCATGAAGGTCAACACTTTTAACAATGAAGAAAACGACCTCTCAAGAAGATCAGAACAGCATCTTACATTTTTCCTAGTCTCTAGGAGAGAACGTGACTTGTCTGGTCTCTTAGCTTAATATGGAAAGTCTTCTCTGCACCAGGTCAAAGTTACTGAAACTCTTACTCTGTTTTGGATTACACCCAAACTGCATCAAGACATATGCAAGAAGACAAGCTTATCTTCATCAACGGTCATATGCAACGACTACTTCTCTTAGTGATATAAATACTAGATGAAGTGGATTGCATAAATACAACACACACACGTACAAGCTATTATTCTTACAATCCAAGAATACAAACTCTCATCCTCTGAACCGAGAATTTCATTCATACTCAAATACTTTGAAGTCTTTGTGTACTTATTGTATTTTATCATTAAGGTTCTTTAAGAGTATTGTATTACACTTTCAACAAACTTTATTTACATTCTTAAGCTTGAGAAGTCTCTTGCTGTGTACTTGAACATTGTGTAGAAGTCTCTTGCTGAGTGCTTGAGCATTTGTAATCTTGTGTGATTATAGTGAAATCCCTTGGTAGTGCAAGGGGACTGGACTACTCTCGTTTTGTGAGAGGAACCAATATAAATCTGCTGTGTGTTTCTCTCTCTCTCTCTCTGATTCCCTTTGTGTGTTTGATTTATTTATCCGCTGCTAAGTACTAGTGTTCAAAGTTGAAAAAGTTTTAACTTACCTAAAACACAATTCAACCCCCCCCCCCCCCCCTCTTGTGTTTTCACACCTTCATACTAAGCTTTAAGCTTGTTATAAATAAACCCCAAAAACAAACCAAACCAATTAAGATCACGATCAACAGAGAGGAGCAATTCACAGTCAACGGAGAAACCAAAACAAATTAATCCAACATCCAATCCAGTCCAAGCTAACCAAAACAAAACCAATCGAACAAAAGAATCAACCAACAGAGAGATGCAATCAGAAGTGCAATGCAATCAGAAGAAACAATAGGGAGAAGTGCAATGCAATCGGAAGAGAAGTGTAATAGGGGGAGAAGTGCAATGCAATCAGAAGAGAAGTGCAATACAATCAGAAGAGAAGTGCAATAGGGAGAAATGCGAAAGTGTGTACATGAGTTAACAGTCTGAGGTCAGTTAGTTTAGAGTTGGATTCGCGTCGGGTTAGCGAATCATTTGTGGGTAGCAGTGTGTCTTGTTTGCTAGTATTGGCGCATTAACTCGTTTCGTTAATGTGTGTCTTCAACCAATCCGTGATTCAACTACGTTTGGCGCTTATCAAGTCGGATGTGGAATTGGAAAAAGATTTATTAGGCCAAGTGTGTCTCCGTGGGGAGCATCAGTCCTATGGGTGAAAAGGAAAGATGGACATGGAGCGAATCAAAACTACAAGGGATTCTTGGAAGTGGCATTGGACGTGGCCACTCGACAATGTTGAGTGTGGACGAGTGGACGTCGTTCTTGTAAAGGATTGCAAGTACGGAATTATTTAGGGGAACCTCTTAAGAAAAATATTGGATGTCTTCTACGATGAGTTCGGGACGAGACTCGATGAAGCCGTTTAGTTGTCAAGAAGGTGCGACCGTTGTGGAATGGTGGAGCAGACAACGAGGTCAATTGGTATTAATTACGACGATTGGAAAATCATCGAGGCAAGTCGCACTAGAATTGAAGGACGTTGCGTGTCAAGAGTGAGTGAACCTTGCGTGGCTAGACGACGGTTATACCGACAATGGGTACCTTAAGGGTTTAAGTTGAGTGTTTAAGACATATGGGATTATGAAATGTGAGTATTAAGGTAAATCACGTGATGATTTAAGGTAGGAGAACAAATATCACGTTGATAAGTGATGAACTATGCGTAGTTCAGGGGATAGTAAGTATAGGTGTCGATGTGAGACAAGAATATAGTTGGTTAATTTTTGGATCAAGGGTGAATTTGGAGGGATGTTTAGGTAAAGAACGAGTAGTTCAACCTTGGAAAATGAGTTGTGTGTCGATGTTAAGCGATGCTAGAGGTATATAGTGTGGAAATACCTAGAGAGTTGTAGCCGTGTAAGCTAGAATTGTTAGTTTTGGCGGGTAAAACCTAAGAGAAAATAAATTTCTCAAGTAGTTTGACGGGATTAGACCATGAGTGAGTAGAGGCTCGGTATGAATGGGCATTTAAGTTAACGATTTCGATCGACCGAGAGGGACAAATGATCAAGTAGTAGCACCTTGAGTTTATGATATCATAGGAGTTGAAGTGGAAAATTTTTGAGTAAAACAAGTTATGGACGGAAATTTTTAGAAAATTTTCTAGAAATGTCGTAGATGAATAAAAAAGGGGTTCGTTAGTAAGAGTACTAAGACAATGAGAGTGATAGTTGGAAGGACATTTTGTTGAATGTTAAGATGTAATGGGAAATTTGGATGATATGGCTAGTATTTTAAGTTCTTGAGGATTAGATTCAAGGAGTTGATTTATGTATCGGACCTATTACGGAAGTTATGGTAGCGTATGATTTATTCTTGGTGGGTAGTCTCAAGAAGACGAGCATTAAGATTTGAAATAAGTGTCGGACACTAGATGGATGAGCAAGATGAGTCAATTTGGAAGTTAATCATAATGACGTTCTAAGGATAAGGTTAGAGATAGTTATGCATAAAGGGCTAATAACTAGGAACATGGATGGTTAATTATTTAGAGTGTTCGATTACGAGGAATGTGTTGGTTGCATCTTAGAGAAGGCTAGAAGTGAGTAAGAACTTTTTGAGTAAGTAGATGCGTCGAGATGAGCGGCAAGAACTTGTGCGCGAAGTGGGTAATTAGTATTAGAAAATACTATAACTTTAGATAGTTACGACGATTAGGGTTTGGTCGAACGGAGAAGCACATGGCAACGGGGCCTGTGAGAACTAAGGAATTCGCGAAAAGGATTACCTCACACATAATTTGGAAAATTATGATTGTGCGTGTATGTTGAGGAGTCGAAAGCACCACATGAACGGAGGTCATGGCGGTGTGTTTGTTATATGTGGAAGTAAAAAAGGAGGTTAGTAATTGTTCTAATGAAGATGGGCGTAGCATAGTGGAAAGTGCGCGTTGAGAAAATAAAGGACATCGGATGTTAACAATAAAGAGGAGAGGTTGGAACAATTAAGGAGGTCGAGGGTGACGAACTCTTTTGAGGAAGAGAGAATTTATTGGTAAGAGGAAGGAAACTCGACGAAGTTTTAAAATGGTTTGGGAATTTAACAAAAGATTTTATAAGTTGACAACCGCCAAGACAACTTGGGGAGTTGTAATCACCAACCGGATGTTGGGATGGTATTATTAAAAATGAGATTGGGATGAGATTAGTGTATGAACGAACGGTGCGGCGAAGTTACGAGATCAAAAAAAAAAATTTTTTTTTAAGGATTTACGGACATTGGTGAAGTTGTAAGGTTTTACAGAGATGACAACTTCTTTCGGAGTATTTATGTTGTGGGCGGTTGCGACTCGTAGACAAGATCGAGGTAGTAAGAATTGAGGAGACATGTAGAAAACCTCGAAGAAGACGTTGGACCTTTGTGATTCAGATGAATTGAGTACAAGTGGCTGAGAGTGCTATTGTAGTTTGGTAAAGATGGTCTATGTCACCATCATGGTTGTCAACTATCTAGTGACAAATTGAGGAACTGATCGTCCTTAATCTCTTGTTATTAGTAGGCGGAATCGTGTTGACTGGAATGGACTAGTTTGGCCAGCTTTGGTAGTGCGTAAAGTTTTTGAAAATTCTTTTTGGAAGGTAGCCGTCACTGTTTCGTGTAAACTTAATGAAATGGACTATGATGCGGAGGCAGAAGAATGTGATGTTGGAAACGTCATGTGATAACTTAGGTTGCGGACTTTCGTGAAGTTAATCTAAGTTATTACTCTCACTTTAGTTTCGAGGACGAAACTTCTTTTTGGTGGGTAGTAATGTAAGACTCCTAAATTCCACTTTTAATTTATATGAGTTTATGGAGTAAATTAAGTGTGGAAAGGATGTTGAGTTTGGAAATGAAAAAAACAAGGTTTTGGTTGTTTTGTTGAAGTCTGAACAAACTCGTACCTTTTTGACCCCTTTACGTTTTGATTTGGTTTTTATGGTCAACATGAAAGTTGTAGATCTCTTCGTTAGCTTTCCAACGAATATTGGTGCGTCTCAATTGGACAACCAGAACTCAAGTTATGATCGTTTCCGTAAGAGGCGGATTCGCAGAAATTTTCCCACACTTCCTAGCACTCGAGCCAGGCACAGCAGAGGCCCATTTTAGGCCAAAACCTGACCATGGGGGCTGAGCATAGGCGCATGGTACTGTTCACAGGTGGACTTTTGTGACTTTTAGTTGACTTTAGGGGTTTATGCACCCGGGACCTTTGTTGCTTAGTTTTTCGCGTAGATTTCATTTCCGAGGTTTGTTGTTGGGCTAAGGAATGCTATTTGGATTTGTCTTATGGAAGACCATTAGTTATAGATAGGTTGATTAGAGTTCAAGAGTTATTAGTTCGAGTATCGTCGTTATTACGATATATTTTGCTGAGATCGTGCCTGTTTTGTGTTCGAATGTCAGAATGACACGGGGTTTGTTTTCCTAGTCTTCTTATAGGAATGAGGATGATCCTGTGTCTTTAGAATTTCATTTTTCGCGTTATGCTAGTTTTTGAGAAAACGGGCAATAGTTTACCCGCTGTCGTAAAATTTTACGGTTTCGGAATTCAGTAAAATTTTAGATAGAAGATTTATATATCTGCGCGAGTTAGGATATGTCCTGAGAATATTTTTCGAGAGTGTGGAAGAAAATTACAGTCGCGGAAAAAGATTCGGCGATAAGTTTTGGAATTATTTTGAGACGGACTTCCGTTCCGTAAGTTTTCTGTTTTTACGAGTTTTGCTCGTCGCGGCGCGCGAGAGCTGTGGGGCGTGAGAGAAAATATCTAGATATTTGTTAAAGTAAAATGGATGGCTAGGATTTGATCTAGAGAAAGTGCTTTTGATCCAATGGCCAAGAGTGACCAAGACCAATGTATAGTAAGGAGGTTTAGCTTCTTTGGGGACTTAGAAAAATCTGAATTTTTCCATTTCTCTTCCTCTCCAAACCGTGAAGCCATCCCCCATTTTCATACCTTCACCAATTTTTCATTTCATCACCAAATCATCTCATTCCAAGCTAGGGAAATCCATAGAACTTGCAAGGAAATCACTTCTCTTAAGGTAACTAACCTTCTCCTTGTCTTTTGCTTGGTTAAAACTCATGATTCTAGGAATTTTTGGGTTATGTTCTTGAGAATTAGTTTTCTAGAAATTAGTTTTGGTTGTTTGTGGTTCTAGGGAAGTGTTTAGGAGTAGTATTTAAGCTTGTTTAAGCTTGGCATGTTGTGATTTCCATGGTGATTAAGATTTTCATAAAATCTTTTGTTAGGGTTTGAAAAACTTATTTGAAATGATCATAACTTTGAAAAATTGTTTTGTGCTTTTCTTTTTGGTGTTGTTTATGAGCTTAGTAGAGAAATGGATGTTAGATTATGGCTTTAATTTTGTGAAACAAGGAAAAATAATTTTGAGTGTGTTCTTGAGGATTTTATGAACATATTTTTAGAAACTTTTGTTTTGATGCTCAAAGTGGTTTGGTTGATCAATTCCATGGCCATGTGAACTAATAGATGCTAGCTAGGACTTTGCATTGGAAAATTTTGAGTGTGGTCCTTATTTTCAAAACTTTTGGTCATGAGAAATTTCGGAAAAGTGTGGGAGAGGTTTCAAAATTTGTCAGGGCTTTGAGGGAGGCACAATGGTGGCCTAGGGCGAATTACCATGCAAAAATTTTTGGGAAAAAAATGGTTTTAGTGTTGTATGTGTGTTAAAGAACCTAAAATTGAATTTTTCGAAATTTGAGGCTTTGCCCGGAAAATTTTTTGGGGCTTGGATTAGTAACTCGGGGGTATTATGGGATATTACCATGCCCTCGGAAGCGAAAAATTTTGAGCGGAAGGGCCACTTTGTTTTTCAAGGGCAGAACCTAGAGCTTGTGTGTGTGGGGGGGGGGGGGGGGGAATTGTGAAATTTTTCTAAGTCCACAATTTTGTGAAAAATGAGCATGCTTTGATGAAATGATCATAGGTGGGTCAAAGTTTGATTATAGGATTGTATTTGGAAAGAAAAACTTGAAACTTGCGACGCAAGAAAAACTCGATTATTTTGTCGAGATATTTTCGTAAAATTTTTAGGTTGTTTTCAAGTGTTTTGGTAGTGTATGAAAGTGTCCTTTGAAGTTTAAAACCATAGAGAGCAATGGTATGCTTTGAAAATGAAAATTTGTGGGAGAATGCCTTGATTTCTCAATTCTGGACGAACTGTGCAGGGGCATTTTCGTCCATTTAAAATTGTTTCAGTTCCCTCAAAACTTAACCATTTGATCCGTCTTTTCGAGACGAAGAGTTTGGCGTATGGTTCGTCTCGAGTGGACAAGAGTTGAATTAGTTATGGTCATTTTAGTTTGAAAACTATTTTGTCGAAAATGTGTTTGTTTTGTGAAAAATAGTGTATTTAACTTCGGGAATTTTTAATCACTATGGGGAGGACTCGGAAATAATATCCGAGAGTGTTAGGAAGTGCCTTAGACACCTCTAGACCTTTGTAGATAGGTTTAGTTTCGATAAGATAATTTGGGAGAAACTTATTCATTGTCCGCTCCTTATTTTTAGGAAGCGAGAAAGCGTAGAATAGTGCGAGAACGTATTTGTTTGGAAGCTTGCCGAGGTAAGGGCACCTTTCTATTTATGCCTTACTTCCGTCGATAACATGAGTGTATGTTTGTTGTTTGTGCACTAATTGGTGAGTGCTTGGTATGATTCGTGTGATGTATTCTCGATATGAGATCGTGATGAATACTTGTTTTGTTGTTTTACATATTATGTGAATATGTATGTTGGCGTGTTGTTGTGGAATATTACATGTTATGTGAATATGTAACTGTTTGCAGGAGCATATGTGAACGTGTATGTCAGTGACGACTGCACGGGGTAAGTCAGTGAAGACTGCCCTATGTATGTGAAAAGAAAATAATATGCTCATGCATTCATAGTCGTGTAAGTCAGTGACGACTGCACGGGGTGTGTCAGATGGGACCACCTAATCCTACGGAATTTATTGAGTCGGTGTTTGTCAGTGACGACTGCACCCTTTTAGTAGGAGTGACCCTACGACTCGCTACGGTGAGGTTAAATTCCGGAATTCATGCATGTGACTTAACCAGTGACGGTTATTTCACAGTGGTAACCAGTGACGGTTATCACGTTCATTCATTAGAGGTTTTGCATTAGGCTATGTGTGCACTTTATTTATTATTCTTGGTGTTGAGAATATGTTTGACGTTTACTCGCTTTTCGTTTTGGTACTTGGCTTTTGGTATGTGTATTTGGTATTTTTATACTTGTTTCCAGTTGGTGACCCTTGCTTTGTATGTGATAAATGAACGGGTTATCCCCCACCTTAGATGACAGAGAGCCTAGCGAGACTGTGGGTCATGTGGATGGCGAGGACTTCGTGGACTATCCCGGAGTGTAGAGAGTAGCGCTTGTTAGGCTACATTTTTGGTTAGGCTTAGGGCCTAGTTGTATTTTGGATGACTGTATGTCTTATACATTTATACTCAGACATGTTTAGTGCCTTTTGGCCTTGTGATATATTCGGTTCATAACTCGTGTCTTTTGGTTGATGAACTTAATGTATCCGCTGTTTGTAAATTATTCAGGTACACACTTTGCTTCGAGGAAGCCCTGTAGTATAATGTGTTGATGTTATATTTATTTTCTATTGAATGACGAATTGCCGAGATAGCTGCGGGCGTTCACGCGCGCCATTTTATTTAAGCGTGTTGATTTAAAATAAAAAAAAAATAATACCCCTTTTTATGCTTTGAAAAATGGGGTGTTACACAATCAGAATAGAAGTGCAATACAATCAGAAGAGAAGTGCAATAGGAGGGAGAAGTGCAATGCAATCAATCAGAAGAATCAAACCAGAAAGAAATTCAAATCACAATAAACAGAACTCCTTAGCTCAACAAAGACATAAAGTCCTCATGTCTACGGTATGTCCTAATCAGCCTCCTGAATTGTGGATCCCGAGGAATTTGGGAGAGTCAAACCTTTTACAGAGGAGGCTGACATAGCACGAGGCTGGGTAGAGAGAAACTTTTGAAATTGCTCAACAAGATCAAATGCTTGTGAAATAGTCTCGGGTGAGTATATGTGACCAATGCTAGAACCCACCATAGTAGGAGCAATATCAACAACATTGGATGAAGGAGACCTAAAATCCGTTCTACTTACCTTTAACAATTTTGGACATTGTGATTTCCAATGACCTTTTCCCCTACAAAATGAACATTCATCAAAACCAATAGCAGCCCTCCCTTGAGGTTTTCCTTTGTGAAAAGGAGCAGCAAAAACAGATGAAGGATTCGAGATAATTCCTCTTGCTTGATGTGGGTTAGACTGAGACTTAAGCCTAGTTTCTTCTGCCAACAATTCACTAACCACTGAATCAACCTTAGGAAGAGGAATACGATGCAAAATAGCTCCACGAAGTCCCTCAAAATCATCACGAAGAGCCATCAAAAGTTGAACCAAACGTTGTTCTTCTCTATGGTCATTGTATGCTTTAACAACTTTCAATTCAGGTGATTCCATAAGAGCCAACTGATCCCATAAATTAGTCATGGCCGAATAAAATTCATGAATTGTCATATTATTCTACTTAAGCTCCCTGATATCACTCTCCAGCTTATACCTTTTTGCAAAATTGGACTGCTCATACAAACGTTTCAAATGCTCCCAAACCTCCTGAGCAGTATCAAATTTTGCCAACTGCATGCCTATCGACTGAGAGACTGAATTATTTATCCAAGTAATAACCTTTGAATTATTTTTATTCCATGTTTTCAAAGCTTCTGCATACTTATCAACATCTTTTCTATCCATTGGCTTAATAGAAGTTCCATCAATATAACTCCACATATCTTTTCCTATCAAAAAATTCTTCATTACATAGCTCCAATAAAGATATTTTCTCCATTCAATTGAACACTTATAGATTGAAGAGAATCATCTTTATCATTACTCATTATTATCAACTATGAAACAACCAAAAAACACTACCGGATGTCAAAATATTTTATCTCAAATACCAAGTACCAATTGGAAACCGTGGCCCTCCTTTTGTCTCAAATTCCAATTTTTTTGTTTGCTCTAATCCAAAATAAAACAAAAGAACGGTGGCACTAGCCCTCCTTATCTAACAATAGTACCCAATATTCAACAAGCAGCAGCGATCCAAAAGCCAATCAATCAAAGAATTCAAAATTCAAAGAAAAGAAAAAGTAGTACCCGAAATTGTGAAACGATCTAATTTTCCACAACTGCAACAATCACAGCGATAATTATTGCTCTCGTCGTCCTTCAGTAAGTTTCTTTCAAATAATAACGAAATCGATCAAGCTCTTTGATACCATGTTAAATAGAGTAGAATGCAAAGAGAAACATAAACACGGCTAGGGTTTCATAGAATACCAATATCTTAAGATAAAATAAGGATTACAAGAGAATTTATAATCATACTTAATAGACTCTAACTTACTAGTATAAAGACTCACTAACTAAAGCCCAATACTTTATTGTCTAACATCAAACATGGAGATGAGATGAGGATACCATGATTCTCAAGGTTGATACAAGTGTGTTGATAAATCCAATAAAAGAGGGTTATAATTGTCTAATCTGTATGCACTATGGCAATTATCAACTTGGTTTCTTTGCCAGTGCCAGCTCGGGGATCTCTAATGTTCTCCATACTGTGATTCAAGCTCTTTGTATAGGAATCAAAATATATTGAGAAGTGGGCTATAGAAAACTTATGTGCTATTCTGACTCGCTGAATGTGGTACAATTGATGAAGATGAACACTCTGTGGTTTCATCATTATGCAAATCTTTTGGAACTCATGAAATTATCTTATTAAGAATTGAACAATTTCTATTCATCATATCCTCTAGGAGGAAAATTCTTGTGTAGACTTTCTCGCTAAGTTGCGAGCTAATAGTTCAAATCATCTTGTCACGTTCAATGAACTCCCACAATGTTTATCATATGCTTTATTGGATGATGTGTTAGGTGTGTCTTCTCAAGGACTTAGTTTTCATTTTCTTTTCTCATGTAACAAAAAAAATTCATTATTTATTATGATATATCTACGATATCTACTTTTGATTTATAAATTAATGGTTGATCGAGATTTACTCATTTTATACTTTAAAGTTAATTACTCATTTTAAAATATTCGGATCTCATTTAAATAGATGTAGTGCGGATTAAATAAAAATAGTAATTTCATTATTAAGATACTTGATTAGGTAGAACAGAAAGTTCCATTAATAAAATATTCTCATGAGAGTCTCGTGAGTTTAATTAAGTTGATAGAAACATCGCATTATATATGTAAGAGTTGGATTCGAAACCTAAACACTTCAATTATTCACTTTTTAGAGTGTAATTTCTAGACACTAAGCTGCATAACAAAAAATATATATATTCTCCTAAGAAAAAACTATAACTATTGAACCGAAAGTTCCCGTGAACTTGGTAGAGACATCACACTATATGTGAGTAGAGCCAAAATTCAAATCTCAAACATTTCACTTATTCAACTTTAAGGTCGAATTTCTAATTATAAAAACCCCAACTTCATACAATATAGGGGATTGGGTCACCATAAACAAATTAAAACCTTTATGATTGACCCACCATCACATGTAATTTTTTATTTGTTCAATAACCGAATCTAAATTATTGAAAATACAATTATTTTACTTTCCACAACCACCAAATCCTTGCCAATCAAATCAAATCAAATAAAAACATAAAAGCAATCTTTAAAACATAATAGTTAAAAGAGAAATGCTTAATTCCACGAATATCATTTCAACGAAATTCACGAATAGACATTCAAAGTGTAAAACCTTGGTCAACCCTTTTTTTTCCTTGGCTTCACCGTCATCTTAATCTCTTTCTCTTCCACAATTCCACTTATATCCTCCTTATTACAATCCTGTCTTGGGCTCTTGGCACCTCTTTCATAATTTTCTTTTATTGAGTTTTGAATTCTGAGACAACAGAGAATATGAAGATGAGTTATATATATGATAAGTTGACTGTTGAGGACAACATAACGCTTACTGATGATGATAAGCTGATTGTTAGAGCAGATTAAACAGTAAGCATAGATAGAGGTAGTGACGATGGCACCAAAATAGGCGAATGAGAATTAAGGCGGTGAGTCGATCACCGAGTCAACTCGCAAATCAGTAAAAAAGTAAGATTAATTTACATATTGGCCCACACCAATAAAGAAAAAATACTGAACGCGCATAATTTCTTTGTTTTCGTGAACGCGCATAATTTCTTTGTTTTCGTGAAATTAGTTGTCGTGTGATATAGCGGTGCTGTAGTTAAAATTTTAACTTCCTAATGAAATTCTCGGATTTGGATCCTCTCATTTTTTCTCTCCAATTCTCTCCCTTTTTTTTTATGTGTCTTTCTCTCTCATCATCACTTGTTTATTTTTAATTTCTCTCTCTTCACACTCATATTAAACTTTAAAGAACAAAGGAGAGAGCATTGGAGAGAAGAAAAAAAAAAAAAAAAGGATCCAAATCCGAAATTCTCAAATGTAAAAAAAACAAACATTTCATCCTCTAATGTTTTTTCGTGAGATTGTGATAAGAAAATAAATCCCACCAGCAAGGCTTGCATAATAATAAAATTAAATAAATTTCAAAAACTAATTTTAGAATAAAAATGTTGAAAAATAAAATTTTGCTACAAATGTAACACTTTCTCAAAAGCTTTTTACAGAACTTTAAATTAGAAAAAATAAAAAAAGTATCAATTTGATTAGGGATGTTGCCTTTAACACCTAGAAAGTATACTTGACTTGAGATAAATTACAACCAAACCTTATTTAACAGTTAACATCACGTTCATTTAGTAGTTGATACCACTTTTCTCAACCTCTTAGCTCTTTTCAATCAATTTTTGAAGCCAATTAAACATATCTGTTGAATTTTACAACTTAGCTGTCCAGTATGAAAAATTACACTCCCAAATCGGTAGTGAGTATAGTAGCCACGAGTAACAACGGGTAAAATACATTAAGCTACAAAATAGTTAATTATTGATCATGAATATCACCACAGTTGAATTTCTGTAATTATACATCTAATGATACAAGTCATGAATCAGAATTCACAAACTAAAACTCGATCTCTGAAACTATTATGAGAAAATACGCAGATTGTCGTCTTTAAGAGCCACAAGCCTGCAAGCAGTTCTTCAAACTTCCCCTTTAAACTTGGCTTCATATACCTGAGGTTGCTGCAAAATAAAAAATTTTGTTGAAAGGAAAAGACGTGTGGAAGCAAAAGTTAAGGCATGTTACTCCTCAATATATTCACACCACTTTTAAACTTATACACAAAAAAGCATTTTAATTTAAATTGACAAGCCAAAAGTCTCCCGTACAACTTAATTCTGCACTAACAATATGATTTTGTACAGTATTACACAGAAAGGAACAACTATCAGTAGTAACATAATAGAGCATCTCTAGTCTAGCATGAAGTTAAGAATGTGTATCCCATGGTCAATAATTATTACTACGTTGAGTTCTTCTTTTTTTTTTTTTTTTTTTTTCTATTTCATTAAAATATGAATTACTTATATATTTAGAATATTACTACAGGCCAGTATATTTGTTTAATCACACTGTTGTCCTTATTTTACAAATTGGATGGACATTGATCTCAATGTATCATGTCATCAAACAATGCCCAGTTCACTTTTCCTGCCACAAATCCTCCCCATATTTGAGACAAGGATTTAAGAGTAATTTACTCTAGTTAAATTTGCAAAAGCGAGAAGACGAGAACAAAAAATTCAGCAGGATCCTCAGGACCTATGCTTACCATGTATATAGCTGAAATCATTTTGCGTGCAAACCACCTCATGTGCATTGCACGCTGAGCAGCACTTGCTGCTTCCACCGTTTCAAACATCAAATACACAAAACCAGCACTGTTTCTGTATACAAAAAATGAATCAATTAACCAAATCGCAGATATGTAGAAAGTGATATCGGAAATAAAAAATATGGAACGGAGTACACATGTATGAGTGCTACACATTCATAAACTTACTTGTCAACATAGATATGCTTCACCCTCCCATATTTAGAACACTCTTCTTCTACATCTTCTTTAATGTCTAGATCAAAATCTGGCTCTGTCTGCAGATCGTAATAATTGATATTAGTAATTCAGTTAAATGAAAGACTATATAGAGTAACTGTAATCAATCAGTTAATCCTGACCTCAGTGGTTGGATCAAACATATTCTTCAACAGTAAACAGTTGCTGGGGGTTCCGACAGGTTCGGCAACTTGGGTAGGCATAATTTGATTTGGTAGACCTAGTGCTGGTATTAATCCAGGATTACTAATAGGCAAACTAAATGCCTGTGGAGCAGGAGCTGACCCATTTATAGGTAAACCAATGCTGCAGAGTTTGGAATCTGTTAAGATAATGGACACATTTAATGAATATAAGAGTAAAATATTTAGACGGACCTTGCAGCAATTCCAGAGCGATCCAGCTTCTGCATAAGCAATGCTCTTGATTGGGCATTTAAAGCCTGTTTGTATAAAAGTAAGAAAAGGCACAATAAATGAGCAAGAAACTCAACTAGGAAAAGAATTGACTGATTGATATAATTTATTGCAAAAATAGTGGAAAAGGGGATAGGAATGGGGATTATAGTAGTTATTAAATACAAAACACCTGGCCCAAGATAGGGGGCAAAAAATGCAGTTTCTGACTGCATAAAGCGTGGAAGCAGGGAAATAAAACCTTCAGATCACAAACCAGATAAGGAAAGAGTGAAATATGGAATGCTGTAACCACCATGTTTAACCTAAGTTCAGTGAATCTAGAATAAATAAACACCATAAACATCCATGAGTTTGTTTTGTTTGGCATCTTCAATTATGTGATGCCTTCTCAGTTCTCAGAACTTATTTACTAAGGAAAGAGCAAAAATGGTCAACACTCAATAGAACTAAAACTTCAATACGCTTTTCAAATCTATGAAAACACTTCTAAGCTAGAATTGAGTTAACTAAAATTATAATGAAAATTTGAAATTAAAAAAAAAAAAAAAAAAACTACTAGCAATCAACCTAACAAGCTGAGTAAATAATCTTCCACCTAACTAATTCTATTGTCTGAGGAGATACAGATTTAAATGACACATTGTTCTGTGGACGCTATTCATTTAGTCATGTGGAAGCTATTCATTTAGTTTTATATATGTAAACCTACCAGTCCACCTTCATCATCATCAAAGTCTGCAGATTTTGCTGTTGTATCTTGGCTTCCAACATGGTCTGCTACAGATGAAACCTGACCGATAAGCAGCATTAGTTACAAATATAAGGACAAGCAAATAAACCCACACACAAAAGTAAATTATAAAATAAAGTGAACAAATCTACCTTGATAGTTCGGCCAGCAATTTCCAATTTTCCATTTAAACTCTGGGCAGCCTTGGCATGCTCTAGATGGGCAAACTGTCCAAGAATTGGTATGGAAAAAACGTAAGTAACAGTATTTTATCAGAAACAATTTTTTAAGTTAAGTGTCAGTAACGAACTTGAATAAACCCAAAACCCTTGCAATGTCCTGTCTCAAGGTCAAGAGGCAGTTGCACAACCTCCACAGTACCAAATGGCTCAAAAATCTAAAATACATAAAAAATGTCAGAAGCTGAAAATCAGTGACAAATTATCAAATCAAATATTCTACTTTAATTAACAGCAGGCTAAATCAATTCAGAAGAAAACTACATTGTTGTTTTAAAGGGTATATTTTCAAAAAAAAATTATGTTAAATTTGTCATTTCATATTTCTAGCAATGGATGGAAGTGACAAGACTCAGCGGACAGAGAAAACCAAATACCTCCCTCAACTGGCTCTCAGTCATATTGAAGTGAAGGTTCCCCACATAAAGTTTTCTGTCCACTGCTCCATATGGTCCTGTCACACCAGCAGCTCCACTAGTAGTATTAGATTGAACTAGGTTCTTTTCAGCCTCAGAAGGTTTGACCATTACAGGTTGTCCAAGAAGAAGTTGGCCGGAGAGAGCAATTGCCATTGGCACCGACATTGCATCATAAAATTCAATATACCTGCAACCTCATCAAAAACTTGCATCAACTTCAGAATGACAATGTACAAACAGTTGCATTCAAAACTTACAAAGCATAGCAAAGAGATGTAGGGAAACAAAAACTCTAGTGCAGACAGCTCAACCAGAGAGTATCTTTTCATGTATCTGACTCATATAAAGAAAATGTTAGACTGATATAGTAAAAATACAAACTGAAACATATATTAAACATATATTTCATCTTCATGGAAGGACTACATGGAACCATCGACATTTGGAGGATTAGGCAACCAACAATTCATCTTCACTTATGTGTATGCGTAAAGAGAAAAAAACATCAATTCTTAGGAAACATAACCAACTTAAAGCTGACGAAGTGCCTCTGACTCACGGGTCAAAACCAAATCTAAGAGCCAAACAAACCACGTCCACATGCATCTCATTCAACTGGCTATACCCACCCCAAAAAAAGAGGAGGAAAAAAGGAATGCAGGAGAAAATTTCTCCACGCAAATTTATCAAGATAATATACCTCATAACCAGTTCAAGTGATATAAACTGAAAAGGCTCAACAACATAGAAAGAAATCCTCACTGTGTGTGTATGTCAACATAGAGGAAGCAAATTGGGAAAGGACCAGCATAAGAAAACCAGGATTATGTCATCTACCTTGAGTACGCAGCATGAATTGATTAAACATGGGTGCAAGGTATTCCCATCATCCCTCATCATTATCGCATTGCTAGTCCATTTAAGAATACAGTTAAACATGATTCTTGAAAGTTGATATCCTAATACCACAATAGTGCACGCATATGAAGAATAAAATAAAATACGTTACAATAAAGAGCATACCCCACTCCTTTAGATCGTCTTGAGTTCCTGTCCATTATCAGACGAACATCTCTCACCTGAAAATTAGGCGCATCAGAATAAATATAACTGAGGAAATATCACTTGACAGAGTAAGTCAAGATACAACGCATTCACACTAAGGAACCAAACAACTACATGCAGCTCCGTATGACCTGACTTATTTTTTACTTCTCCTTAAAAGAAGTTAGGCCAAACACATTAAAAAGATCTTAATTAAAAACGGAGGTTATCTTTTATGTATAATAAAAACTAGACATGAAGAACTTTTAAAAAAATAGTTGAGAGGAGATTTTCAAATCAAGTAGGAAACCTTTGATATTTTATCTATTTTTTAATAATTTAACTCATTCTATCAAAAAAATACCTTTTAAGCTAAAAAATAACAATAATTACCAAATTATCTTTATTTCTAATGTTCTTATTCTTAGCTTTTATTTTGAAGTAGTTTTTAAGCCAGAATAAGTAAAGGCAAAATGTAGCCTATACATTCAGGAATCAGGAGTTGTAAATATTTGAATATAACCACTGGTGCACTCCCCATAATACAGTCACTAAATAACTTGAAACTAGAGCAGGTGAAGATTATCTATGAAGCACTGACACATGCGTTGGCACAAAACTGACTCATCGACACCAGTAATAATTTCAGAAAATGAATAAACGAACGTAATCACATGCCGGACACCAACACACCTTCAATCAGAAGTGCCGTGTTATCACACTCAATCACATATTATTCATAAAATAATAATATATGTATACAGTACACAGTATATACACTCGGGCGACAGAAGTTCCAATGGAAACATAACCCCATAGTTTTAAATGGTAAAACATATAATAAATCAATGTAAAAATAAAAATCATGCAAAACTGTATGCAAATATTAAAATCAACTGACCTTGCCAGCTTTTGAGAAGAATTCATAAACATCCCTTTCTGTTGCCTTTAAGGGCATCTGTAATCATGGCAACACATTGGCAATAATCAGAACAGGACACCAAATCATTATAATCCAAGACAAAAACATAACAGGACAATCAATTAACCTGATAGGCAAAAACAGTTCTTTGATCCCTTTCTGGATCTGCCTCAGGCTCCGCTGCTTCTTTCTTGTCCCTAAATCTCCTGCAATTCACATTAACATTCAGCCACTATAAAACATGCATAGAAAAGTTCAATAAATTTGAACCTAATATTCATACTGTATAATTCATAACATTGTCAATAATCCATGCTTAGTATTTTATGTAGTATACTTAATTATAAGACCATAAGTGATTTCTCATAAAAACTGTAAGAGTTGTGCCTCTCAATATCATTTACTGGAGTATATCTGTTCAGTCAGTTAATGAAATGAAAACATTGTGCGGTTTATAGCCAAGTAGGTTTAGGTTTATGCCATGAAAGAAGAATATGACACTTTGCTTCAAAATCAGACGTGGTTTCTGTTTTCTCTACCTTCAGGCTGGAGTTGGGTTTTCAAAAATACAGAAAACCTGATGAGAGCATTAATGCGGCCAGGTTAGTTGCTATCGGCTCATCAACAACAAGGTTTACGGTTACAGAAACTTTCCCTCAGTCGTGAAACATATTATTAGAATATTCTCAACATTACCATCTCAAAGTGGCACAACCAGCAGCTGGATATTAAAAAATCATTCCTAGATCATCTTTTAGAAGAGATCTATGAGTCCGCCACCAGGTTTTGAATCTGCATATATAAATCACTGGTTTGTAGAATGCACAAGGCTATCTAAGGTCTCAAACAAGCATTTAGAGCTTGGTATGGGATAATTTTTATTGCCCTTCTTGGTTTTCTGTTTTATGGGCAAGCAAGTCAAGTGTGACCCCTCTTTGTTCACTTCACATTAAGGTTCTCGCTGTATTTTTAATCTCATTTATGTGGTTAAAACAATCACCACTGGTGATACCTCCCTTTTATACAGAAACAGATATCGGAACTGCACTGAGTTTGTTTTGAAAATTGAAATACTAATTGTTACTTTCTTGATAAAGAGACTGCTTGACGGATCTCTTCTGCCATCTCAAACTAAATAGCCACTTGGTTGAGAAGTCACTTTGCAACCAAGAGGTACCTGGTTCGAAACTTGGCATTGGAACTAAATATATCAAGGATTTCTTGGATGGAACTCACATGACTGGTTCAAAGGGAATTTCCTCCCCTCCAGTGGTAACAAATCTAAACTTGTCCAGATTTGGAGCCAACTATTTTCATGATCCTACTTTCTACAGGTCAAGAGTGATTGCCCTAACAGTATGCCACTATAAGTCTATAACCCAGCCTGAGATCAGTTTGCAGTGAACAAATCATATCAGTTCATGTAGCCGGTGGAAAATCATAGGAAGGCAGTCAAGAATATAAATCATCATAAGGTATCTGAAAGGGACTATCAGCCATGGGCATTGCTGCTGCTGCTGCAGAAACCAGACATCTGATTTGAGCCAGCCAGTCCTTCTTAAAGCTTATTGTGATGCAGACTGGGCCCCAAACTCAGAATAACTAGTAATCAACTTCAGTACCCGGCATTTACTTTGGCCCAAATCAGGTATCTTGGTGGTCCAAATAGCAGACCTTCGTTGAATGCACGGTTACTGAAGCAGAGTACAGAATTTTGGCAAATACAGCTGCTGAAATTCCCCGTTTGCAATCTTTGTTTCAGAACTGCACATTTCCATACATATTCCTCAGACTAAGTGTGATGACTTGAGCATGACTAGTGCTCTATTGATTATTATCATGATATAACAAATCATTTTGAAGGTGTGTCCATTTAACAAGGGTACACCACTACACCCTAAAATCAGCTGTGGTTGGTTATAGAGCCAATGGGCCTATGGAATCAATTTTTCTATTTAATGAAATGAAATCACTGTAAACTAGTTTATTTAGGTAGATTATGTATGAATAATTTTGCAAAAATATCACTGCATTGTTAAACAAAAATGGGATATGGTCCTTTTCCATCTTTTGTGGTATGGTTTTGTTATTCCAG
Source organism: Trifolium pratense (assembly GCF_020283565.1). Taxonomy (NCBI): domain Eukaryota; kingdom Viridiplantae; phylum Streptophyta; class Magnoliopsida; order Fabales; family Fabaceae; genus Trifolium; species Trifolium pratense. The sequence continues at coordinate 33,493,969 of NC_060061.1, read as the reverse complement.
AAATTGGTAAACAGATGTATCATTTTCCCAGAATGATAAAGTAGTAAACAAAGTTTCACAGGAATCCTATGGGCGGTGGCTGGTGATGGTTTTCATCAATGGTATGCTTGTAAAAAATTGTATTAAAAAATTGAATAACCGGGAGAAAAAAGAAAGCCTGTTAAGCCGAGTAAATTTGCAGAGTGATAAAACTCATTACAAAGGGTATGCATCAAATAAACAGTCAATTTTAGTTTCTGCATAGCTGATAAATAACACAATTGTTCATTTAGCAATCGAATTTAACAATTTTCACCACAATCTACAACCAAGCCTAAGCCATAAACACTAGCAAAAGCACAATTAATCAAAATCAGAGCAAAAAGCACATGTTAAAAAAACGAATTAACAAAAAAATAAGGGAGATTAAGTTGAGGAAAAGTGCATTACCGGCTATCTCTATCCAAATCGCGCTCAGAACGACTTCTGCTCCTCCTGGACCTCTCTCTCTCCTCCCGTTCTCTCTCCCTTTCTCGTTCAGAACGACTTATGCTTCTCCGAGACCTCTCTTTCTCCTCTCGTTCTATCTCTCTATCTCTCTCAGAACGACTCTTACTCCTCCGGGACCTTTCTCTCTCCCTTTCCTTCTCCTTCTCCCTCTCCCTATCCCTCCTCTCCCTCTCTTTGTCCTTATCTCTCCTATCCCTATCTCTCTCTCTGTCCCTATCCTTCTCCCTATCTCTGTCTCTATCTCTGCTACTCCTCTCACTCTCTCTATCTCTATCCCTATCTCTGCCACTCCTATGACGCTCCTTATCGCGGTCATCATCACGATCTCTATCCTTCCTGGAAACATGCTCGTCATCGCCGCCGCTGGACCTCTTGCTCCGCTTCTCTTCGGTTCCATCTTCGATCTCATCGCGCTTTCTGTAACTCTTTTCGGTTTTGTCGCTACTTTCTCTCTTCTTCTTAGAAGAATCTTTGTCTTCTTGTTGTTCCTCCACTGTCTTCTCCAAGTAATCGTACTCGTCGAAATCCATTTCTGATTGTTCTCTCAATCAATCCCTATGTATGAAATTGAGAATTTGAGACTGAGAATTCTCAATTTCTAGGGTTTTGTCTTTTGGGGTTTTTCTTTTGCCTCAAACTCAGATATAGAGATGAAACAAATGCTTCGTGCGCACTTCGTACTCTATCAAACTTGTTAAATAGTAAATCAGATTCACTGCGAACAAAATTTGACGATGTCACACATCAAGTATTTACGGATGTTTATTGCTGAATTAATTCACGTAATTTTTATTCTATATCAAAATATTGGGATTAAAATTGTACCGTACGATTTTGATCCAACCATCATAAATTTGCCAATTGTATGAGTGTGTCAAATATTTTACCGCACACAATTTTGATGCATTAAAAACTAAAAAGTGACGACCAAATCATAAACTTTTGGCTTAAATGTAGTTTTACCCCTCTGTTTTGAAAAATGTGGAATTTTACCCCCTATCTTAAAATGCGGAATTTTACCCTCTTATTCTATAATTTGTTGGATTTTGCCCCCACCAAAATTTTGCACAAAATTTGCTTCTGAGCCTCAAGTTCAGAGTTTTGCACATAACTCAATTTTGATCAATAATTCACAAAACTGATACCGAAACGACCGTAATCGAGTTAGCTTTCCACAGAATCAAACCCCACTAAATTTGGAGTTATATAGAGAGATTAATTACCGTTTTAATGAAGGTCTGTCTAATTACTAATTCTGCAGAAATCTACTTGTGACATTCAAATTCAACATCGTCTACCGAACGCATCGTAACTCCAAATTCGATGAAATTGAAATTCCAACAAGGTTAATTTCGTTAGCTTTCCATACATGTAAATAGTATTAAAAAATGAGCTACATGGTGAGAGGCATGACGAAAATACCAGTAGTAGTTTCATACGATAATTAATTTGAACATACCTTCACTAAAATGGTAATTAATCTCTTTCTGTAACTCCAAATTTAGTAGAGTTTGATTCTATGGAAAACTAACTCGATTGCGGTCGTTTCGGTACCATTTTGGTGAATTATTGATTCAAATTGAGTTCTGTGTGAAGCTTTGAACTTAAGGCTCAGAAGCAGATTTTGTGTAGAATTTTGGTGGGGGGCAAAATCCAACAAATTATAAAATAGGGGGGGTAAAATTCCGCATTTTAAAATAGAGAGGGTAAAATTCCGCATTTTTCAAAACAGGGGGGGTAAAACTGCATTTAAGCCTAAACCTTTTTTTAAAAAAAAACTAATAATAGACTCGTGCTATCTCACGAGTCGTAACGTTACACAGATATTTTTTTAAGTTACACTTTGCTAATTAAAATTAAAAAATAAAATATTGCATTAAAACAGTCATTTGAAAAAACGCAGAAGACTTTCATTAATATTTAATGATTTATTTAGTATATATAATAGAAATTTTGAGATTTTTATAAGTTATAATTTATCCCGTATGCGAAAGCATATTTTTTACCAATGTATATATTTTGTAATTATAAATAAAATTTTTCGTATTTGAATCTGTATCGTATTTTGTCCCGCGTATGATTTAATTAGTATATATGATAATTATTTTGAATTTTTTATCAGATATAATTTGTCCCGTATCTGATAGCATATTTTATCCAGTTTTTTATTTTTTTTGGTACAACAGTGTTTGATTTATTTAGTACATAATTATTTAAGTATAGATTAATGTAAATTTTGATATTAAAGTTATCCCATATATGGTAATTAAAATTTATGTCAGTTATAACTTATCTCGTGTAAAATAGTTTCTTTGAAGAAAAAAAATAGTTAAAATTTGTTTCACATATGATAAATTTTTTTTGAAATATTTATCAGTGACAATGATAGTTTAAACCTTATATGATAGTTATAACTTATATAGATATAATTCATGAAATTTGTTATTCAAATTTCAAATTGTTCTTTGGTGGGAAAATAAATAGTTGAATATGAGTATGACACATTGGGTAAGTGTATGACAAAGCTGAAAAGATGACAATGACATGTGACAATTGCATTTAATATTTGGCATAAAAAATGGTTTGGTTGCCTTGGTTTCAAAAGCAACCAAATTAGTTTCCATGTAATCGGCTTTCCAAAAAACAACTTTTTCTCTCACAAGTTTACAAAATGGCTTGGTTGGCTCACAATATGGCTCGGTTTGCAGCAATATCAGTTCAGTTATACAAATTTTGGACATCAAGTACCCTTACTTTAGACACATGGCAGCATTTGAAGCAAAATTATTTATGAGTTTTCCGGAATAATTAACTTTCTTATATAGATTAGGTGACATATTGGTAAATTGTGTTTTTTTTAAGCAAGTAAATTGTGTTGTTGTCATCCATTTGCTTATCAATTATGTTTTTTTTATAATAAAATAAAATTCATTCAGTCATATGTTAAAATAGCAACAATACAAGAGATGAAGATAGCTAAATACCCATTAAAGATATGTTTAAAACTTTCATCCGACAGTATAGCGTAAACAAACCAAAATCTAAATCTTAACAATCAGACTAAATTCTTCAACATATGACCAAAGGTCAATAGTAATTTGAGATCCACCGTCTTTGATGGCATCCAACTTCAGAAAAAAGATATTTGCATGTGTTCGCGCAAAAAAATTACTATATTTGGTCTCCGAGATAACCGATTCTGCCATATACCGACAATATATTTGCAAGATTGAGAGAAAATTGACCTTAGTGATAGCCGCCATAAGCCCTTTACTTGAACTATAGTATATATGCCTCTGAATATCATTGTTTGAACCTTAATAAGTCAAAACTTATCTGTCACTCCGAACAAACAAAACACCGCACAAAGACGGAACAACAAAAAACCGTCACAAAACGACTAACAAACCAACAACACCGCACTTAGGCGACCAAAACATAAAAATAAAATTCAAATATATGTGAATAACATTTATTTAGAAAAACAATGAGAAAAACGACGAAGAGGGGTGATTTCGGATAATGACCCAAAACCATCCCTCTATGATGAGAGAGAATTGCACAAGAATGATAGTGGGATAGATAGTTTAGCAGGTGAAGTGCAACAACAAAAAGCACGCATAACAGTCAAGAACAATGACAACAAAGAATAGTGACGAGAGAGTAAATGATTTTGCGTTTGGATCTAACGATGGTACGATAATCAACAAAAGAGAAAAAGAGGCTGACAGACTCTGGATTGTGTCGATAATGGAGCAAGAGTGGCAAGGGCCGTGTCAACCAAGGGAGGAGGTGGGCATAAATGGGGGGTGGGGAAGCAAAGTTGAAGGGGTGAGTTGAGTGACAAACACAGTTTTGAGAGTTTCAAGGACCCTTTGAAGCTGAGAAGTCTCTTTATTTTCGTTCCTTGAGGGAAGGGAAGTCTTGTGCCGATTTTCTCGCCAAATTAGGCTCAACAAATGATGCGAAGCTTTCTATATGAGAGTCTCCGCCATTGAATATACATGATCTTTTGTTGTCTGATGCTCTAAGGGTGCCTTACCCAAGAGCTTAGTTCTTTTTTGCGTCTCTTTCTTTGTTTTCTTTTGTTAGCATCTTTACAAAAATAAACTTTACACCATGCAAAAATGAAATGAGCTATGACGAGTGACCAAAAGAAATGCTTAACCCCCTTATCTCGTTTGTGTCGGTGTGATAACTGATAATGCATGAAGGATGAAAAAGAGAAGTAGAACTAAAATAAAAGGATACAAATATTGCAATAACTATTAGCGTATCTTGCTCTTTTTTCAACTTCAATAAAAACTGTAAATATTAAACAACAACTTTCGTATACATATTCCATCACAAGGAGGTTCAGAATACAATTCTCATCACCATATGAATCATGCATAATATAATGGATGATAACTACAAGTCATATATTTTAAGCCGTGCGTTCATTCCTTTATCCAATTCTGTTCAAAGATATTCTCTCATTCGGTCGAGCAGCTCTTTCGATGGGAGATATCAACTGTGGCATTGTCATTCCTCCAGAAACAATGATTTCTGCATTAGCATGAACATACATGTTTCACCATTATAAAAAAAATGGCAATAGTTTAAGAATTTCTACATCAAGAATAATGTAAAATGGAAAAGTTCACATTTGTGACTGATGATGTAGAAAGAACATCATATAACAACAATTTCTTCTTAATAGACGGGTTGAACAGGCATAACAAACACTCACACGGTGTACTTTCCAATCAATCATAAAAAAGAGAACCTACCAAAAAAAAAAAAAAAGAGAACCTACCTATGCCTTCTCGAATGGAAAGATTTGGTCTTATAACATCTTTGGAGTTAACCAAAATTATATCGCCAATATACAGATGGTTTGTAGGGATAAAAACACTACATAGCTCTTCATCTTCATTTTCTTTCTGGGATGGAAAAAAAAGGATAAAATCAAAAGTTAAATATATATATATAACAAATAATTGACATTAGTAGTTTCCTCAGAAAATAACAGAATTCATTGGAGAGGATACACAAACATATTGAGATTATTGATGAAGCAACTATCAGATGAAAACGCAAGCCCCAAATTTTTGACAGTAAATTAACTCTCCCCCGCTAACATTTGTGTCTAGTATAGTATTTTTTTCAACTTTCGCATCTAAGCTAACGTTTGTGTATCCCCCGCTAAACCAGTATTCTATATATCCTATTTTACTTCTAGTTAGACAAAAGTCGTTAGTTTACTAATCAACTTTCAAAAAGGGAACCCTAAAAAGATGTTGAGTAAATACAGCGTGTTCAAAGTACCTGTAGAGTAACAGTTGATGTAATGAAGCCAAAAGCATATTCGCCAACGCGTGGATGACGGATAATTGCTACCTCTTTAAAGGCAGTGGTATTTTGATCTGTAAAGAAGAATTCGAAAATAATAATTACAACAAATCATTGCATCCTTGTAACCAATATTTGAAAACGGTCAATATATCATACCTCAACTATATAGGATAGTTTGGTCCAAAATAAAACTATATAGGATAGTTAAAATTTATTGATTGCAAAGTATGCAAGCTAAAAAGAAATCACCGACAGCTAAAATGACAGGGAAAAACTGTTTGAAGTATACCGTGAATTCATAAATGAAGAGTCCAACTGATCCTATTTATCAATTACCAAACCATTTAACTTGTCAAAGTCAAAGCTAATAAGATCTATTCAAAACAGTAAAACGTTTTCTTTCAACAAGCCAGCCTTTGATAGGAAGGAAGTATTTTATTAGAAGATTTGGGGAAGGACCGAAGGAGTCCCCTGACCATATATTAGAATGCAGATCTTCAAGAGTCGACAAACCTCCCTATGCCCAAAGGCCCCAACTCTCTTAAACTAACGAGAGTACAAAACATCTTCCTCTAAACCTATCTTGTTAATCTCGGATAGCGGCGCGTAGCGCCGAACCTCAAAAATGCTATTGCGGTATAGCGGGTAGCGCTATAGCGGTCATGTACAAATTAAACATAAATTCCAACAACATACATAAATACTAAAATAGAAAAATACACAAAATTAAAAGGACTTTCTTACTTAATAATTATACTAAATATTGTCATTTACCATCAAAATAGGTTCTAAAAATAAAGACTAATAACATTCCATGAAGTTCTAGAAGTACTCAAAATGACATCCCATTAAAATGCATAAGCAAGTTCTAAAAGTAAACAAAATAATGACAAGCCATTAATCTTTTGAAGCCCTTGAGACCACATCTGCTTCTGCCTCATCTTCACTTCTAAGGTCCACCACATTAAGGTTTGAGAAAGGAACAAACCTTGTAAGAAGAGGAGAAGAACAGTTGATTTAGAGAAAGGAAACAGAGGAGTCGATTTGGTGAAGGAGATGTTGAAGGAGAAGAGGTGATTTGGTGAAGGAGTCCGTTGAAGGAGAAGAGGAGAAGAGCGTGATGTGAGAAAAGAAAGAAGAAACAACTCAAATAGAAAAGTAAATCACGTGTTGTGATGTGTTGGTTGCTTTTTGATGTGCAGAAAAGTCCAAAATACCCCTCACTTATGATTTATTTCAAAAATAAAGATTTTCATCAATTTTTTTCCCTCCAAAACGCTAAAGCGGCCAAATAGCGCTACCAAAACGCTACGCCACCGCTAACAAAACGCTATTTTCCTGCAAATAGCGGCCGCTATTTCCGCTTCTCTAAATAGCGGAAAGCAGTCTTATAGCATAGCAGAGAGGTGGTAAAACGCTACGCTATAGCGCGCTATAGCGCCGCTATTAACATCCTAGCTCTAAACACCGTTTTTTTATTTAAAGGCAACAACACTAACTAACACTAACTAAGATGCAAATAACATAACTGCTCATCTCTATGTGAATTCAGATTCAACTATCTAACCAGACTTAAATCTTTGTTTGGGTTAATTTAATAGGACTATATTGTTATGAAGAGCATACCTGGAGAAATTGCAGCACTAATCTGCTTCGATGCAGAGTATATATGTCTAACTAGGGGCATTTGCTTTATTAACCATTCTCCAACCCAGAAGACAGTGGCACCCATCCATGATGAAACAAAAACACCAATAACAAATACAAAAGCAAGCGATGTAATAAAACCAAGTCCTGCACCACAAACCAAGAGCATTTAAACTTAATACATCACATTGAGAGGGATTAAAAATAAAGAAAGAATATACAAGATGCTTCCGCAACCAATAATGACCACGCATGAGAGTTTTGATAGAAAATAACTTTATTAGACAAAACTGGAGAAGTACAAAAAAGGTGAGGATACCATATCCTCTGAAACATTTAGACTACAATTTAAATAAACTCAGATGAAAAACAGTATGCCCTTTTTCTCAATTGTTTTAACAATAAAATAACATGTTATCTTTGAATTTACCAGTTTATGCATTATTATCATTTGCTTTGCTTTGTATGTTCCCATATTAGCCACTAAACTCTGAGAAGAAAGTAAAATACCTTCCTGCTCAATTGGTAAAACAAAAGAGTAACCTATTTATCTTTGAATTTATGCACTATGTTCATTTCCTTTCCTTTTTTATGTTTTGGATCTATGACATCTAGAACAATGAAAAATTCCCGTCATTTGTAACTTCTCAAGGGAGCAAATATAATTGTCAAGCCATGTTTGTTGGAGGAAAAATAAATTACTCACCAAATATTTCAATGCCAAAACTGGAGTATAGTGGACTAAAGAAACCGTCAACAAACTGAATAAACCACCATGTAATAAAAAAGGTAACTGCAACTGGGAATAGAACCACACTGCAAGTACAAAAATAAATGGATAATTAGGTCACTGAATATGGCAACAATAAGCCATCTTGATAAGTCTGACATCCAGTCATAAATTTACCATCCAGTCATAAATTTCTTTGAGACCCAACTCTGAAGAACAAAGCAGCAAGCCTGACATAAATGCACATAATGAGTCATTAGTGAGCCATAGATGAATTTTATTTTGCAATAATATGAAACTTGGAAAATTATATATCATGCCAAACAGATGCATATTGGGCAACAATTGAATTTCTATAAACTTCATCTTCATCTTCATCATTTAGAACTTGTATCATAAAAAGCAAGATGGCTATTTTTATACGACGAAAGGCTCACATAATGATCCTTGAATTCCAACATCCAGCAGCTAACAGGCCTCTTTCTAAGGTCTATAGAATGCAGGGAAACAGGCTTTGGTGGCTCAATTATAACCCCACACTTCAATTTTTATGACTTTACCATATATTTCAGTGTACTATTTTAACAAACTCAGTAATTTTTCTAGGTAAGGACAATTAAGCAAAACAACACAGTAATCATTCTGGCTCATCTGAGCAAAGAACAAGCAAAACCCACACAGTTTTTTAACAAATCATATAATTACTGAATCGGGACCACTCAAATAGCCTGGGAGCTAGAAGTGTGCTCCTCTCAAGTTCTCAGGTTCAAATCCTCCCGTGCCACTTTGATACCTCTGGTATCAATTGTGCCCCGCTAGTAGATGGTGTCCCTTGAATTAGTCAGTCTTTATCCTAGAAACGGAGTTTTAAAAAAAAAAAATACCTATATTATGCATTACTCAAGTGATAATGGAGTTATCACTCAAATTTCATTGCAAATTCTCAAAGTTGAGCTCGTAAAGTCAATTTCAGTCGAAGCATGTTTCTAATTTCATTATGGTAGTGAAGACGAATGGTTGACTTATAAATAAGCTAATAAAAAACAGTGCAACAAACAAGATCGAAGACTAAACCCTAATTTGGAGTATGAGGAAATAATAATAATAATAGGGAAATTGAAAAGGGAAAAGGAATTAGGGTACCCACCCTGCGAGTTGAAGAATTGGGAGAGGTTGGTGGAGACTTGGCTGGATCTTCGGGATCTTCGCAAGAGACATTGTCAGCTTGACTCAGAGGAATTGACGTTGATTCTTTTTCTTCTGCCATCTTCTTCTTCTTCTTCTTCTTCTTTGCTATTCACACACTTGAGTTTTTTGTAGTATTAATTAATTAATTAATTTAATTAGTATGAAGTGAAATTGGGAGATCTTAGAAGATTAATCTACGTTACTGTATAATTAGTCTTGGATATTAAGCAAGAGTTGATCACTCTCATCCTCACCTGATAATTAGCATTAATCTATCTATCTATCTAATCCACCCAACTCAAAGTCCAAACCAAGCAAGCAATGCTATGTTAATGTCACCGCTGGCTGGCTAACGTGGTTTTGGACTATGTGATGGGACCCTTTTTGCTTCTTCATCTTTTTTATTTCAATGTTTATGTTTATTTATTTATGGATATTTAATTAATTCAGTCAAAAAAGGATATTTAATTATTTATTTTTTGAAAAAAAAAACAAGAAATGGATCCCCAACATTTTTTTTCTTCTATAAATAGAGACTTAGTTCATTTGATTTGGACACATAAAAAAATGAATTTTTCGTTCTAATTTTTCTATTTAGCCTTCAATAAACTCTTGTTTATAGCTCTAAACATATTTTTAGTGAAATGGATCCCAACAATAACCCTTTTAACACCCAAAATTCTACTAATTATTTGCGAACTAGCCCGTTTGTGGGACATAGCCGATTTGGCTATCATCATGGGTCATGTATCATATTGCATAATATGATTGTTGAGGATGAACGAGATACATATGCTCAACATTGGACAGATTATGATCAATCTGAGGCAAGTGGGTCTAGTACACCAGAGCCATTTTCGACCGAGATGCTACCTGCATTTGCGGATCATGTCCGTGCTAGATCTGTGATGCGTGATTCAAATGTACATCATGAATTGCAAGCAGATCTAGTCAAACACATATGAGCAAAGTTCAGAATGTTTCGTGATTAAATAAATTGTTTGCGAGTTGAGTCTATTGTACTGATCCGTTGTTAATTCTTCACCATCATGTCAATGCCATGTGCCCATGTGTGAATTTATCACATTATATAAATAGAATTACATATAATGTGTTCATCACTTCATCCTAGCTAGATGCATTGTATTTGTGCTAACTTTCATCTTCAATTTCAAAATTCACTTTCACCTACTGCAATCAACAATTAATCTTCAATTTGATGAACAAAGTTTCACACTATTTGGGCCACTTCTATATCCTAGAAGAAGGTGCGCCACATCAATTTGGAAATAGCTTGTTTGCAGGTTCTCATCGCGAATGCACCAACTATCACTGATAATTCTTCCACCGTTGAGGATTCCGGCATCTACGTTACATTTGAGCCACCCTTGTCTTGGCGGTACCCATTGTTGATGCTGCTGTTCCTGTACATCATCTGAAATATTATTATTAAACTTTTGTACCTTATACCAATCTTCCCACAAATGAAAAGCTTGAACACCCAATTGTGTTGCATCTCTCTTCTCATTATTCCAAAGCCATTGGTTTCTATTGTTCCATAACAGCCATATCATTGTTGCCACTCTATCTGCTCCTTAGCTTCCTTGCTGCAGATGTCAAAGATAACCTTTTTTGCATTATTATAAACATTCAGGCGAGGTGTGATAACAACCTGTAATCCCGCAGCAGCCCAGCAGTTTCAACTCATCTCACAATCGAAAAGCATGTGCCAAGTATCCTCACTCTCTCTGCTACACAACTCACAGACTAAGGGGCATTGTACATAGTGCTGTCTTAACTGAGTTCTCTTCTCGGTGGTGCGCGTATCTGCCATAAACACTTCCAGCTACCTTCCATTCCTCGCCGTCTCCCTTCTTCCTTTGCTTTCATCAATATTCTATAACCAAACTTTACTGTATATTCACCGTTTTGTTCTTCTTGCCATACTAACCCATCCTCCTGCACTTCTCTAATTAGAGCGGTACTGCTAGTATCTCTTCTGCTACATCATGTGAAAATAAATTAGTGATTTTACTAAAGTCCCACTGCTTCAGCCCTTCAATTTTCACATTTATTGAAATTTTCATCTCAACTCATGCATTTTTTCATAAAAATTGTGACTTTTGCGTAAAAAAAAGAAGATGAATTTTAGTCTTAAAAGAGATATTTTGTCATTAAATTGAATATTAGTGCCTTTTTGGTACAAACATAGAATTTTTAAGGAGGAAATCATCCGATGAGATCAAACTTACAACAAATGTATAAATAGAGTTTAAAAAGTTAAATTAAAAAAGGAGATTATTTTAGTGAGTTTAATAAAATAGAGGACTATGTAACCAAAAAAAGAAAATAAAATAAAATAGATGACCAAAAATAAAATTAAACAAATAATATACTAATATAAAATATTTTAAAAAAAGTTTAGGGGGGACCATGATATCTGCCGGTGCCTTACAAACTCCGTCCCTGTGAAAGATAGAAAGTTAGAAACATGATTAGACATCAAATGTAAACACTTAGTGTAAAAAAAAAAATCAAATGTAGACACTTTTTTCTAATAATAATTTACACTTTATCTAAATATTTTATTGAAGATATATTAGTCTTTTCTACTAGATCAATCTTTATTTGTTGGTATTATTGATGGGAAAAGATTTTCTTCAAAAAATTCTTAACCCTGAAAATCAACTAAAATGTGAGAGGAGATAATCCTTTCCCTTAATTTGACTATTGAAAACTATGGGTAGAGTTCCTCCAAATGTGGAGTGCAAAATTAAACAAGTATTGATAATGGTATGGGTTGAAGTTGAAGTACATTTTTGGGTCATTTACATAAATATAAACGTTAATTATTTATTCAAACTTGCCATCGACCATCACCATTCTGTTAGTGCGTTGACTTTGACTTTGCCCTGTATATCATTATTATTATTATTATTATTATTATTATTATTATTATTATTATTATTATTATTATTATTATTATTATGGCATGGACTTTAGTTATTTTCAGGACAAAACCATGAGTAAATTGAGCAAATGGCATCCATAGACCATAGTGCTGCCCAAATTTTCAATATATGTATTTTAACTTTTAAAATAACGTTAAATCTTTTTTTTTTTGGACTTAAAATAACGTTAAATCTTGGTAGCTTAATTACCGGCTCTTTTATGGAACTTAAAATAAATGAATAAATAAATACAAAGTTTACAAACACAATCTGTTTGTCTCCTTTATGTAGACTCTTTGACTCTTTTTTTTTTTTTGTTTTTGACAAGCTCTTTATGTAGACTTGGTGAATTACTAACGTTCTTTTTATAGACTTTTTCTCCGTGCATGTGAGGAAGAAATACTAACTTTCAATGTACCAAAAAAAAAAAAGTACTAACTTTCATCGTTTATAATAATTTCACATTGAAATCCAAATTACCGTAGCTATGGACTGAAGATTCAACCATCTATACCAACTGTAATTGATTAATTAATGAAAGTCAATCTAGTTAATAGTGATTTGACTTACTCCCTCCGGTCCTTTTTATAAGGAACACTTTGAAAAAATCACACAGACTAATGAAACACATTTAACATAGTTATTTTCATTTAATACTCTTACAAATTTAAATTTATTCCATGTATACCCTTAATTAATTACTCTTTAACTTACTTATTTTTAAATTCTCTCTCATAATAAATAAGAGCATAAGTGAAATTGAACATTTAAAATATTTGAAAATTGGTCAAAGTTTCTTATAAAAAGGACCAAATTTTTTTTCCAAAGTGTTCCTTATAAAAAGGACCGAAGGGAGTATATTTCTACCACGACGTTAGTTTAATTCTCGTTATCAATATGAAAATCTCATTAATAAGTAAAATACCATTATAAATTCTTTTGAACATTGAATCTTTTCTCTAGATATTGCTTCCAATAAGTGATTAATGAAATTGTCAGGTTCATAAGTCATAACGGGAATTAAACTAACGTCGTCCTAAAAATACAAGTCAAACCATTATTAATTAGATTAACTTTCAAATACTATTTTTTTTAAAGAGACCGATAATTCAGAGTTCGACTGAAGGATAAATAAAGTCCAACAAAAAAATTATGCTTCATCAAGAATAAAGATTTTTACAAGTTTCAAGATTTTATTTTTTCACAACTCAAGTTGAGACTTACTGTACTTTTTATGAACTGTATTAATGAATTGGATTTACATTTGATAATGTGACATTGCTAATTTAGACTAAAAATATTGTTACAATTTTTTTTCTCAAATTTCATTGATCAAATGTAAACCTATTATTTTGAAATTCATTCTTTTTTGTTCAAATGAGTAATGTTACCCCATCGAATCAAATTAATATAATTCTACATTATAAAAAAATTAGTCTCAATAATTATAGGATATGTGAAACAAAAATCCATTAATGAATAACTAAGATTTATTTGATTCGTAAAATATAAATACAGGACAGAATAATACATAATATGATAACATAGGAAAAAAGTATATAACAAATTTTGCATATCTTTTACAATGTTTAGTAGATAAAAAGTTATTTTGATATTTTTAAAATTTGTGTAGAGGACAAAAAATTATTATGTAATTTTCAGTGTAAAAAATAATTTTAGTTTTTGTCGAATTTCTTAATACCTAATGTCTAATCCCAAATCCCAATAACAATTTTAAAATCATGACTTCTTATCTTGCTCATTTTGTCCATTAATGAACAGTAAAATGGTGACACATGAACTAATAACTTTTTCAACATGAATAAAAGATGTCGACAATCGATATATTATATGCCACTTTTTTTAGTAAAATATATAAGTAAAAACAGTACTGTATCAATTGTATATAACATGGGTCCCTAGGTTGGTTTTACACTCACTTTGTATCTAAGTTCATTGATCCCATTCAGTTGCACCAAGTGAAGTCGGTCTTACCAAATCTGGTTATGAATCTCTTGATTTGAGCAGAACATCCTTCATGCTTAAAAGTGTTGGATTATTGAGGTGAAATTCAATGTTTTATGATATGGTCAACTAACTAAGAAACTGAGAACGAATGAATTTGTTATTGAGTTGCAGAAGTGGTGATTTTTGTTTTTTCTAATATTTCGGAGTTTAATCACAAGGTACATAAAGTATGATAAAAAAAATTATTTCACCTAAGTAGTGAGTTTGAGTTCTTCCAAATGATTCGTCTTTTGATGAAACTTATTAACCACTTTAACCTAGCTAGTAACTTGACCGTATAAATAGAAATTTGAATATATATATATATAACATTAGCGTGCATAGGCATCACATAATAACTATGACATCCCAACTATATTGGCATCCCATAATCATCACCTATTATTTGCAGCACCCTAAAAAATGAACAATAATGAAAAGAAGGAAAAAAAATCCTCTATATTTTATCCGTTTCAATGATTGATGAGTTTTATTCAAAATTTGATTGATACAGTATGTATTTTGGAATTATTCTATATCCACTTGGTTTATATGTGTGACTAGAAATACCTATATAAATTTTAGAGTAATGTTATTTGGATAAGTTTGTTTCTCCAAAGGCCGTATTTTTATATATGGTGTTAAATACGTGTTCGTTTTTTTATTAGTCTTTTCTCTCCATATTACATAAATAAATATAAGTGATGGTGTAAAAATAATATACTAGAGAGTGCAA
This sequence comes from Trifolium pratense, assembly GCF_020283565.1. Taxonomy (NCBI): domain Eukaryota; kingdom Viridiplantae; phylum Streptophyta; class Magnoliopsida; order Fabales; family Fabaceae; genus Trifolium; species Trifolium pratense. Next base: position 33,478,884 of record NC_060061.1, on the reverse strand, counting down.
TGTGCCATGAACATAGCTTAATTGACAGAGACATTACATTATATATATATATATATGGAACCATGATTCGAACCTGGTCATCCTACTTTGCATGTGTACCAACAATTAACTTTTAACCACCTTATACTTCTCATGTATATTCTCAAATTTTTAAAGAATAGTGTAGAAAAAACTTATAATATATCATATATTGCTATTAATCTTTGATCTTACCTGATTAGAAGAGTGATCGCGTCCGACGTTGTGGAGAGGGTTGTGTATCTATAGGCTACAGGTGCTCCAACGTTCAAGTCAGTTCGAGTGTGAAGCAGAGGTTTTCAGAGAGAAAGATAATGTATCTTTGTGAAGTTTGTGAAGGTTGTTTATATAGCCCAAGCGCTGGGTCAAGACTCTTGATCGCATCGATGACCATCAAGCGGCTGCCGTAAAACGGTTGAAAAACCATGATGAACAGTTAATGCTCATCATGTGGTCGTCCGTTATAATACGCAGATGTATTATGACCGTTGAATCGTCGCGGGTCTTCGCGGCTGCTTCTTATTGAGTCTTGCTCGACGATCCACCTAACAGTTCCCCAACTTTTGGGCTTCTTGGCCCAGTCCAGAACAATCTTATTTCACACATTTTATATTACTCACTAGTTACCGGTAGTACACTTTATTTATTTTTTGTTAAGTAGTACAATTTTTTTTTGTCAAGTTGCCTAGTAACTAGAAAATCCATTTTAAAGATTAATAAGTTGAGTGTTCTGGATTCGAACCTGGACTCTTGCACATATAGTGCGATGTCTCTACTAACTGAGTTAACGGAGACAGTACAATTTATTTTATTAGTCATTTATTTAAAGTCGGCTCCTACCTATTGGCTAACTCTGTTTCTTTTTTCACCGACTAAAATTGGCATTTGGCTTCAACGAGCTGCCAACCGTCATGTAAGTTCTCTCCACACACATTTTTGCCGGCAAGCCAGCTGCCTTCACACCTCCACTCTCTCTAATCCTATATTCTTATTTAATTACTTTCATTCTTTTCCTAATCTTACAACACAATTAATTGTTAGTACCATAACAAAAAAATGAATATTTCAAAACGCTTATTTAGTTAAGAATAATATTATTCAATTACTTCGTGCAAAAGTTCTCTACTCAATTTCATTAAATCACCGACTGACTCTTCTCTATGGCGGCTACATACACACACCCAATTTGAACCTTTCAATTCTTACTATATAAATACAAGAACAATTCTATTAATGTTATGTTAGCGATTGAAACATATATATTTTTTGCATGCATAACAAAAAAACACAAAGGAACATAAACTATACAAAGCTTTGAATATTTTTCATGTGTATGTTAAAGGTGGCGAATTCAAGAGACAAAGTTGTTATCAAAAGGGAAAATATAAATGATTCTCCCACATTGTCAACTGAAATGATATTTCCAGGTTTGAATAGAGATAGAGAAATGTCTGCAATGATCTCAGCTTTGACTCATATTGTCTCTGGAGATGTTCCAAACACAAACGTTGGTGATAATAATATTCATTATAATGCAATTGATGAAAGGCTTGGTTTTACAACAAACATCAACATGTCTTCCTCTTCTACAACTCCTTCTTTGTCTTCTTCATCTAATTATGTTACTAATTCTTCTCTTAAGAGAACTAGGGATGAAGATGAAGATAGATCCTTTGGTGATCAATTCTTGCTCCAAGGCGGTTACTCCCCTGCTTTGCCAACAAGTAAGCACCAAATTAACTTTGTCCTCTTTCTTTAATTTTTTTTTGTCTTAACCTTTTGTCTTCATGACCGACCTTCTGCCTTCACGACAAAAGATAAATAAAGTCTAATAAAAAATTATTTCAATTATAGTAATTTGGATTCGGATTACTTTAGATAGATAAGTCTATCTATGTTTGAAACATATTATAAAGCAACAATGACTAATCCGACTTTCTTATCTTCCTACTGAACTTTGAATTATAGAATTTTTTTTTCTCAAGGTTTTCTTGTCGAACTCTGAGTTATAGAATTGTTTTCCCTCAAAATAGGAGGGTTAAGACAAAAAACCTATAACATCCTACAAGTTAGGATCATAGAAAAAACATACTCCCTGATTCTTTTTTCATAATCATTAATATTCATCAGTTATTCAATAAATCTGAAAAATGAATCTTTTCTTATATAGGAGACCAGAGGGAGTAGTTCGAAGTGGATATATTTATGGTTCCGTGATGTGTCCATTAAATACAAAGCTAATTATTCTTATTATTCATGTTGTAATTGTTACAGATGCAGAAAGTTCAAGAAATAGGACAACAACAACGAGAGTAACAACAGCAAGAGAAATGGGAAATGCAGTATATGAATATAAAAGAACAGAGAATGTAGTAAGAGAAGGAGAAGAGAAGAGAAAATACAGAGGAGTAAGACAGAGACCATGGGGAAAATGGGCTGCAGAGATAAGAGATCCATTCAAAGCAGCAAGAGTTTGGTTAGGTACATTTGAAACTGCTGAAGCAGCTGCTAGAGCATATGATGAAGCTGCTCTTCGTTTTCGAGGCAACAAAGCTAAACTCAATTTCCCTGAAAATGTTACTCTTCGTCAACCTCCAACAACTAGTAGTACTAATCAATCGAATGTTTTGAATTCGAATTCTCTAAATTCGATTGTTTCTATTACAACTTCCACTGACCCTGTTGTTCATACTAGGCCTTTTACTTCTTCTTCTCAACCTTCAACTAATTTTTATGATCGGTTTCAGTTTCCGGGTATTCCTTCTACAAGGAATGTTTATGATGATAATGTGATTTTGACGTCTACAATGGCTTCCCATCTTCAATCTTCGTCGTCATCAGCTTCTTCTTTGTCATCTCCTTCTGCATATGCTTCTTCTATGCAGGCGAATACTTCGGTTTCTTCGTTTTATTCTACCCAGTTGCCTCCGTGGTCGGCTTCGGATCATAGCTCTTCTTCCTCTAGATGATCCATTTTCTATAAATTGCCGACACAGACATGAACATCAGATACAACAGTGGACATCAGTACTAATATGCAAAACCAGAAGTAACGGTGGACACCAGTAATAATATCCAAAATTGGAAGTATGTCGGTGTTACGATATACCTTTGATCAGAAGTGTCAGTATTACTTGTTGTGTCCTTTTTATATGGTGTAATTTTCTTGGATTTAAATTTTAAACCATCAACAACTTTTGTGGCCATCACACAGAGCCTCTGTAGTGGCGCGCGGATGAAAATTGAGACTCAAATTTGTTAGTTTATTACATTTTTTCTTCCTTTAGACTATATGTTAATCCAATTCATGATATTTTTATGGTGATAACGTTTATGAAATAAACAAATTGACTTTTTCTTTGTTAGATTACTCAATATTAAAAAAGGAATTGGATTCCTTACTAATTGGAGTAATTGGCGTTAGCTAGCAAAATATGAAGTATGTTACATTAGTTTTTGTAATTAAAAAAGTGGCATCATAACATGACAAGAGAATAATGCATTTGACCATTTGTATTCATGTAACGACATCTTCTTCCTTCCTCCTCTTTTGATTATTTTCTTGTCATTTTTTTATCATCTTAGTCCTTATCACATCTTATAATTCAAACAATATTCGGTGCATTTATTATTATAGAATCTAATTTCAAACTACTAGATGAAAGATTGTCAAAATGTTCCCGCAAACTACTCGTACAATTAAGGTTGAAAATGAACCACGAACGACAATTTAAAGGTTCAACATAAGAATTTGACTTTAAACAGATAGATAGGTTGACATGGTGATTTGTTCAAACATGGCTCGCTACTTCATAAAGGAGGGAGGCTAACAATATAAAGTAACAGAGAACGAATAAATTTGTGTTTGGTTTCACTTTTGATATTAGAGTTGTCAATTTAAGGTCCCAAGTTAATTAAGCCCGGTCCCAAATATCAATTAATAACTCTAAAAAGATGCCTTGAGTAGAATTGAGTATACTTGAGGTTAGTTGGTTTTATACATATTCTTTTGTTGGTCAAGTAATTTAATGACTCACTTTCAAAATCTGAACTCTGATTTTTTTAATAATGTGTTTAATAGCTATCAATTGAACTATTTTATGAGACAATTATTCGATTTGCTTTTGTTGATCAAGTAACACTAAATTGTATTTTTGATCTTCTAACTTTCACAAACTTGCAATTTTAGTCTGATAACTTTCATTTTTGTTGATCAAGTAACACTAAATTGTATTTTTGATCTTCTAACTTTCACAAACTTGCAATTTTAGTCTGGTAACTTTCATAATAACATTTTTGGCTCCTTAACTTTAGCCATCTTTGCAAAAGACTGATTCCACTTATTTTGACTAAGTCAACGTATATGTAGACATTGACTCACATGACACATTAACATGTCTTGTCACATATGATGACGTGACCAGGGGTGTTGCCACGTTGTAGTGAGGGGGTTCAAGTGAACCCGGGGGTTCAAGTGAACCCCCTCAACTTGAAAAAATTCTATACATATTCTTATATATTTTGCACTTTGAATCCCCTGAAATTTTACCTTTGAACCCATTAGAAGAAGAAAACACAATAGAAAGAACCCAGAGAAGAACACATATTGCTAAGAAGATGTTGGCAATAAAAGAAGAAGGAAGAATTTAAGGCAGAGAAAGAAGAAGAAGGAAGAACTAACATGGATAAGAACTGAAAGGTGTGAGCGGCGGCTAGAAAATTGATATACTGGCATTTAGGTTTTCTTTAACCTCAACTGGGCTTTCTAGTAAATACCCAACTGACTTTGTGGTTTAATTTTGGACTTTTCTCCATGTAGCCCAACTGTTATTTTGTTTTTATTTTTTTCATTAAAAACAAACATTGTTGAACACTGGAAAACATATAACAAAAAAATTGCATCCTAGAAAAACAAAATTATTCTTATTTTTAGCACTAACGTTCTAAATTATTTTTGAAAAAAAAACAGACTATTAATTTTGGTAGAACATTTTTTTGGGTGAATTAACCCACAAGATCATTTTTTTTTTTAAAAAAAAATCCTAATTTTTTAAACTAGTGTTAATTTTAAGCGGATTTCAATAAATTTTGCTCATTCAAAAAGAAAAATAAAATTTACCGACTAAAATATATAACAGACATTTTGAAGCATTTTTTTTTTTGACGAAGTAATTTTTTTTTAAAAGTTAAATAGTCTGAACCCCCTGTTCTAGGTTCCTGGAGACGTCACTGGACGTGACATGTGAGTCATTGTCCATGTGGCAAGACATGCTGACATGACAAATGAGTCACTATTCACGGATGCATTGATTTAGTCAAAATCAATGGAAGTTAGTGAAGTAGCAAAGTTTTTTCACAAGAAAGGGGGGTTTGAATTGTGAACCTTTAAAAATTGTCCTTTTAAAAATTAGATATCAAAACATATGTTAGAATGATCTCAGAATAAATAATATAAGTTAAGAGAATGATCTTAGAACGATCTCTGAGCTGCAAACAAAACAATAAGTGATTTGTGTGTGTTTGTGTTTGCACAAAATAAATATGAGTTTAAGGGAGAGAAGAGACACAATAATTTTATCCTGGTTCACCCCTTAATAGTATGGGCTACTCCAGTCCCCACGCTCCTGTGAGATTGTCCACTAAGAGATTCTACCGATCTCAAGATACTCTTCTTCTTTGATCTAATCCAAGATCACAATCTTCCAAGCTTCACTTGCTTGATCTACCTAAGTCTTCCTAGACTTTATGAGGTGTCACTCAATCAATAGTTACGTATTGAATTGAGTCAATCTTTTACAACTTTGATAATGGTTTGGATCTAAAGTTTTCTCACTTAAACTAAGTTGAAAAGCTAGTTATAATAAAATCTCTCTTTGTTCACTCAAAATGGATACTAATCCTAGTATGATATTACAATATATGGAGTGAAAGAGATCTTCAAAGAAGAGCTTGAAAACTTGTATCACAAAGACAAGTAGATTGATTGTTGTAGCTTAAACTCTTGCTCTTCAATGTTGTCAAAGCCTTCCTTTTATAGTTGAACCTTGAGTCTTCAGTTCCTTGGTCCCAAAGGAAGTTTTCCAACGGCTAGTAGCTTTAAAATGGACAGCTCATGCTGAATTGTTGAGTGGATAAGTTCAGACTGTTCTTTCTCAGAACGTTCTCCCTGCTGTTCTTCATATTTTCAAACAAAAGGGCCATAATGACAGCTTGCAATGGGCTGTAAATAGTTGTTACTTGCTTCCTCACCAAGTATATCCGTTATAGACCATTTAGGCACGTTTTGGCCAGCTGTAGATGAGCTTGCAACTTCAAAAGCAAATGACAGTCATTCTCAGCATCATTCTGAGAGTGTTCTCCAATCTGGGCGATTTTTACACTTGATCTTCAAATGGAGAATGATGCAGAACTGTGACCAGCTGTAATGTGGAGGGAATGCAGCTGTGATGTCCTTGTGTAACTATTTACTTGTCCTTTCCATGTACTTTCTTTTCTTGATTAAAAATTAATCTCTTGGAGAATGTTCATTAAATAATGACATTGAAGGTACATGACAACTATGAGTTGAATGTGTGTTGTCTCATCCTTATTGGTCTATGTAATTCTTGTCCAAACACTCTTGATACACCTGATTAGATGATGCCTTGAGAAATTATCATGTTGCACATGCTTGATCATTAACTTTGTCCAAAGAGGAAAGTCACTTTTCTTCCAATTATTCCTTGCCTTAATTGTTCATGAACTGTTGTGATCTTGTGAGTTAAAACCAAGATAAAGTGCTTCTTTGTCTTGTATATGGTTGACTTAATGAAATAAGTGCTTTTGCATTTATTCTTGTTCATGAGAAGAATGTTGCAATTAAACCAGAGATCATTCTCAGACTGATCCTGAAGCTTCTCTTTTTGCCAAAACATAATGAATATCATTGATATTAGAAGCTTAATTGTTCCTGACTAATTAAAACACTCAAGAGCACTTGTTAGATAACAATGAGATCAGAATTACATTTAAAATATAATTAAGATGTTTGTTATATTTAAAACATCAAATTGGGATTTTGCATTTTGCCTCAACAGTTAGTCTTTTACAAAAAAGGCTAAAGTTAGAGGCCAAAAATACTATTAGAAACTCAAGAGGTCAAAATTACAAATTTGAAAAAATTAAAAAATCAAAAATATAATTTAGCCTAAACATAAATCACTTTATTTTCAACTCAATTTTTGTCGTCAATTCTACAAAACCAATTTTGCTCACCGTAAAACTAAACTTACAGTCAATTCATTCAAAATCTTTTTTTTAACCATAGAACCAAAATGCACTTTCTCAACAAAAAAAAAAGCACTAAATGAAAGGCTCTGGTTCATGGCATCTTTGAACATAATTGTTCTTTTCGTTGGAGAAACGTAACTAGAGAACAAATATTCCCTTTAAAGCTTCCTTTAGGCCTTTACACGTCCTATTCAAATGAGCATGGCAGAAAGTGCACCGCACACTTAAGCTACTTGTCCACACTTAAAATAGCTTAGTGGCGTATAAAATTATCGAAAAGCAAATGATGTTGTGCAAGTAACAAATAATAAACTTTCAAGTTTAATCCATATAATACATGACCATTGACTCAATCCCTTAATATAATTTAAAACTTGCGTTTAAGAATGGTTGCATGCATGGTCTTATTTTGACCTTTTAAATTATTTTCTTTGAAACATTTACATTCAAGATACGCTCAATTATTTTGCAATAGCGTTATAACTTTTAAGGAGAGTTTGTTATCTACTTGAGTCTCACGAGATGCGATAGATTAATCTCTAAACACTACAAGAATCCTCCGCATTACCTACAAAAAAATTCGTGGGAGTAGAGCCTATTTTCGTAGAAAATGTAACATTTTCGACGACATTTTCGACTGAGAGCTTTGTAGATAAAAAGCTGACTATTTCTACAACATTCCGACAAACTTCGTAGGAAACGCGAGTTAGCACATTACCTACGAAATGTGTCGGCACATTACCTACGAAATTTTCGTAGGAATTGTATTTGATATTTTTTAAAATAAAAATAGTTATTTTCAGCAAAATTAAAATAAAATATTTTAATTGAAAACGAAAAAATTAAATTAAATTGAAAATGAAATATATAAAATTATTGAATAGATTTTATCATAATATTCAAGATATAATTAAAAAAAATAAGTTAATATTTAAATTGGTAGATAATATTTCTAGGAATTCGTGTGTCATATATTATAAACAATTCTTTCTTTTCCTGTTAAGAAGCAAATGAGTGTTACAATTTTTAATATATTTTTTTTAAAATAAAACAATTTCGACGAAATCATTTGTATAAGAAATGTTTCTTGGAAGTAGCTCTGCTCAGAAGTGTCACAATTCAACGGTCAAAGTATATTTTCGACGAAATAGCTCATAGGAAATGTTCCTTGAAAGCCGCACCTCTCAGAAAATGCTCATAAATGACACTGTTCACCTACAAATCCAATTTTCGTAGGAAATGTTCGTCATCAGTGACGAAGCCAGGATTTTTCAATAGTAGGGACACCAAATATATTAATTTGTAATGTTAACTATATAATTAAAAAAATATCTCTTTTATAGATAGATTCAAATTTATACTTTCACATTCATCAAGTACTTAAAGTTAAAATTGAAATAAAAGATAAAAAGTTATAAACTATAAACTCAAATGTCACTTGAAATAACATAGAAAAAATTATAAGCATGAAAGAAATTTTATTTTGCCAAACACAATTTTATTTTATCAAACAAGCTTATGGGTTCGTTTAGAATAATTTTTTCTTCTGAGCTCATGCAAAACAACTTATTCAAATAAATAAGTTTTTTAAGTTTTACATAAACTTAAAAATAACTATTCCAAACAAACTCAAAATTATAAACTAACTCATTTGTATTACCAATCAACTAGTAATATTGGCTTTTATATGTAATGTGTGTAAGTGTGTTGTATGCGATGAGTTGAATTCAGCCTAATTACTTTTCAATTGATGATGGGTGAATGTGGGGACTAGTTAAAATATCGACAATAAAAAGTAAAAATTACTAATTGATGATGGGTGAATGTGAGGGAGTAGTATATGAAAAAAAAAATCTCAAAAAGTTTGTGCAGGCAGGTGCCCACATAACTTGCTGCCCGCCTCCGTCCCTATTCGTCATAATCGCAAGAAATTCTTGTAGTGAAAGTTGCGTGCGGAGGATATTCAGTTTACATGCAAAAAAATATTGGTTTTTGTATCACTATAAACTGTAGGAGATCACTTGTTAAAAAGATTCGTCGTATGTTAAAGTTAGAGTGGTGATGCATCTAGATAGCGTAAAGCTAATTAGGTGGCGAATACATTAGCCAATATAGTTGTTCTTTTGATCGCTAGTTATGTTTTTCTTATTGTCCTAGTGCTTTTATGCATTAGGTGTTTTAGTATAAATTTTCTTTTTGAGCTTAGAGTACCCTTATTGTAATAAAAAATTATTTTAGGTCAGATTCACTATGTACCTCTAGATGAAAGACTAAATGCTCCCCACCGCAAAATACTCGTACACAATTGATATATACACATTTTGGCATCATCTATAGACTATAGCTACCTAGTTAACTAGTGATTTTACTGGAAATGAGAATAACATAAAATCTATATAATTGGTAATATTACATTGAAATATTCAGTACTATAGAAATACATTGAGAATCATAGTGTTATAGCATTAGAACACAAATAATGTTTTAACTAAGGCCGGTCCTGATTATTTGGAGGCCCGACTCCAAATATTAAGAATAGACGCCTTAATTAAAAAAGATGCAAAAAACTTAAAAGGAATAATCCTTATTTAAATTCTAAATAACGTTAATAATATAAAAAATTATCATTCCTATAACTAACATATAAAATATTTATATTTTAATCAGTAACAACAAAATACATTTCTCGTAAAAAAAATATATTTAACTACGTAAAAATAATACATCACTTCTAGCAGTTTTTGAAGTAAACTCATCAAACAAAACTTCATATTAAATTTTTCTTTGTTCATTTTATGTTTTTTCCTGAAGCTTAGCCATTTTATTTGCACCATGCATAAACATCCCCTTATGCATATTAACTTTTGCCATCCCCGTCTGTCAAATAAATCATTTTCCATTATATTTTGACACAACCGTTAATCTTCATCGCTATTATTCATCACATTCAACACCAAACCCATAAACTTTATACAAATTCATCACATTTACAAAAAAAAAAAACCAAAAATTTTAAAACTTCAAACTTCAATGTTTATTCTTTCACCTAATTCAAACCCATAAAATCATCATAACTGCTGGATTTCATAGATTCTCTCAATTTTTCTACAAATTTAAACCCTTGAAATCATTCCTAAAAATTCACAGCCATTGGGTTTTATATACTCCCCCAAATTCCCCAATTTATTTTTTCTACCCTAAACCCAGAAAATTATCCCAAATTTCCCCATCACCATAATCGATTCAGAATTCTAATCGCAAGAAAATTACCCCAAATTCCTCCACACATGATTGATTAAGATTCTTTACGTGAAAGAGAAATGGGTTAAAAAAGAATGGAAGTTGTGAAGAGAAAGAAGATGGGGTTGGAATGGTTAACTAGGAAGCTTCCGAACAATCACTTAGGTAGATTAGAAGAAGGAGAAAAGAAAAAGATGAACTTGTTAGAAGAAAGAGAGGAACAGGGAACAAAGTCACCGGCCACATCTAGTTTTTAATTTTTTATTCTGGATTTTTTGGTTTTTTTTTGGTATGATAGATGTGATGAATTTGTATGAGTTTCTGGGTTTAGTGTTTGAATGTAATGAATACAGTGATGAGTTTTGTCAAAATTTTAACGGAAAATAATTTATTTGACGGACGGAGATAAGTTAAGCGACCAAAGTATAACAATAATATTGTTTAAAAAAAAAAAGAAAAAGTGTAACAATAATAGTTAAGGGACCAAAATAAAATTAATAAATAAGTTAAGACCAAATATATAATTTAGCCTTAATTATTTTATAATTTTTTTTAATATAAATGATGTGGAATTTTAAAAATAAATATAAATGATTTTTTTTCACATGTACAAGTCACGTCAGCAGATTTACACAGTCAGATGTCCTGCTGTACAACTAGGGGGTAAATGAGGGAATCTATTTTTTGCAAGGGGGTAAACAAAAAAAAATCTGAACAAGGGGGTAAACGAAAATTTCCTTATTTTATAGGGGGTAAATGATCATTTAACCATTATTTTTTAACAAAGACAAATCCGAAAAAAATATTGAGTTCTTATTTTATTTTTATGAATCAATTTTTTTAATATTTTTGTTGAGACCTACTACCCTATAAATTTTTGTTGAGGCCCCAAAAAATGGAGGCCCGTCTATGTAGCACACTTTTGCACATGCTCATAGCCGGCCTTGTTTTTAACAAGTTTAATTATAAAAAACTCTCGTAGATGCAACAAAAATATGGATAGATAATATTATTTTGGGTTAAATATGTTTTTGATCCCTATAGTTTTCTAGAATTTTCGTTTTAGTCCTTGAATATTTTTTTCACACTTTTTAGTCCCTAATGTTTTTTTCCGTCAAGGTTTTTAGTCCATACTTTTAATCAAACTATTGTATACTTTCACATTTTTGAATGATCTTTTATATTCATGTTTATAATATTATAAGAACATCTCCGATAAAAAAATTAGATTTTTTTAACATAAAATGAATTATTTATGAATTTTTATGTGCAAAAAACTAAATAATTCATATTTAATTCATCTTTTGTTAAAAAAATTTAAACTTTTGTAAGAGAGATTCATATAATGTACTAAACATGACCGCAAAAAAAAATTTAAAATTTCGAATGATATGCATGAGTTGAATGAAAAGTAGGTACTAAAAACCTTGATGAAAAAAAATTCAAGGACTAAAAAGTGCAAAAAAAAATCTTCAGGAACTAAAACGAAAATTCTGAAAAATTATAGGAACCAAAAACTTATTTAACCATATTATTTTAGAAGATATGTGCGTGTATTAAAAAACAATGAAATGGATTAAGAGAACTCTCAAAATCATAAACTTTATTTAAATTGACGGGAGAGACTAAAAGAATAACATCTTTTGAATTTTGCGAAACTGTAACACCCCAACTAAATTGTCTAGAATATTTCGTCGAGACATATATAATTGAATCTGGATACATTAGAATTACAGAATAAATCGTTCCACTTATGAGGTACAACAATTACAACGTAGTAAACGAATACATCATAGCGGAAAAGCATCTAAAGGAAACTAAACTGATTAATACAAAAACAAGGAAGGAAACTAGTATTAATAACTTTAGATAATCCAAGCTCAGCCTCGAACATCAGTTTCCTTCTTACCCTTGTCCTGTTCAACCTGTTTATCTGGAAAAAAAAATAAAGGGAGTGGGTTGAGACTCTAAGCCTCAGCGAGTTCCTACTACACCTAGGGTGTCGGTAGTCATAGGGGAAACCTGGCTGTCAGTTGATCATCTTATAAGCATTATCATATTCATATATCAATACATAACATAACATATAATAAAGTGTATCACACAATAATTATCTAGGTTCATTTTTATGTAGACAAACTGAGGTGAGTTAGGCTCAGGAGGTCTACCTAGTCGGTCAAATTCCCTATCGAGGGCTAGAACACGACTCCTTGACTCATCTTGTCGTCATGTGGAATTCCCTCTGGGAAACCAACCAAATTATCCAACTCCTATATTAGGCAGTCTCTGGTATCACTAGGATCATAACTTAACATTTTATTCATAAACATGGTCCAAAGCCCACTGAAACATTTCATAATTAGATATGGCACAAGGCTCATAATCAATTCCATAAGATCAACCGTCTAAGTTCTATAGGTTTTCTAAACCTCTTGTGAATTATGAACTACTTAGGTCGCTACTTTAGTGCTTGCTGGTCTTTCTAAATTCATTCCTTCTATGTTAATCATCGAGAGAACTATTTATATTTCCCTTGTGTAACCATATCAATCACACATCATTGCTATAAGTTATGCTTACTAATTCTCAAGTCTTAGCTACTTAGCCTAACCAAAAATTTTAGGTGCATATAAAATGCTAAAATTATAACTAGAAGTTGTAGGCATTTTCCAAAACTTGTTGAGGATCGAATGACACTTAAAAAGAGTATTTTTATCAAGTTCAAAACAATTTCATTCATCCTCAATCTATCACATCATTAAAATACCACTTCTAAATATAATTTTAACATAACAATGAGCTTTGGGGTGAAAAGTTCATCATACACAACTTCTCATAATGATTCTATCACATGCATAAAAATTGGGGATAACTAGATTATCATGCATGTGTAATATCCTTCAAAATAGCATTTAAAGAACATTAGGAGTACAATGAGAATCTAATACTCCAATTTGTCATTGTATCTAAACCTATAGTGAACAATTAGTTCTAAATTGGCCAAACCTAAAATGGGTAGGCTAACCTAAAGGAACCCACCTCAAATTAGCCGATAAAATGGTAGTGGTTCGCTAATCCCAACTTCAAGCTTCTAGTTCCAGCCTCATTCTTCTATCCTTTCCGATACCGATCCTTCAACTCCAACTCCGATTCTAACTCCTCTGCTACAATGTGTCAATAACAGTTCCGGGATTCGACGAAAAGTGAAATCTTCAACTAGAACAAATGAAAGCCGAAACCAGTTTTTCTGCACAAACATACCAACAGTACCTCAACTTTCGCAATTTAATTAAAATATCAAACGATCTCCATTTTGAGTAAACGACCACTCTTTGGAAAGCTAAGGATGTCAAGATCAGAAATATAATTTTTGTTTTGATAGTTAACCATCCAATTGGTCCAGTTTAACAAAAGTGTGGGTGCTGGTACAAAAACAGGGAAGGATGATTTATCAATCTTGCAAGCAGAATTCCTCTTATTATACTTGATGAAATTTCATAATTCCAGTGACTGTTTCATGTAAATTTCTGTCTTCTTTCCAATGGTTTCGGTTTTGTGTCAAAACGATTTATGTAACGAAACTTAGGATTAATTTACCAACAATAGGTCCATACGGGTTTGACAGAAATTTCTACTACTTTCATGTACACTTGTGGAATCAAACATGTATACAAGTCCATTAATGATAAAACCAGACAATTTTAACTTATAAAATCCCGTTTTCCATCATTTAAGGTCCTAGGGTTTGGTACAAAAGAGAAAGAACACAGAGGAAAGGTTTGATTCATCTTACCTTAAACTTCTGGACATCTAGTATCTCAATTCCAAGTAGAATTTCATCATGCAAGGGCCAGATTTGCAGAATCTTTTAAATGGAGAGTTTGGGGCGGTTTAACCATTTTAGGGACATGGAGGGAGAACTGAAGCTTTGCATTGACAACTTAGCGTTCAAATGATCATGATTTGAGTAGAAATGGTGCATGCAACAAGGAATGGAGTTGTAAGGAAAATTTGAGTTTTGGCAATGGTGTGGAGAGAAGGGAGCGCGGGTTGAAGAGAGAAAATGAGGAAGATGAGTTCTTATGTAAGTTGTGTTACCGTATACTGTATATACATCTAAGGGTGCTCGCGGTTCGGTTTGGATCGGTTTTGAGGCAAAAACTCATCCGATCCAAAAATAAATTCATTTGCGGTTTGGTTCGGTTTTGGATGACAAATAAAAAAAATCCGATCCAATCCGATCCAATATTATGCGGTTTAATTTGGATCGGTTTTTGGATATCCAAATTATAAATTATAATTTTTTTAATAAATATAAATATTATAAAAAACGCTACAAAATAATAGTTTGACATTTTTGACAAAATAAATATTAAGTTTGATGTAAAATATAACATATAATATATTGAAAATTAATATTTTAGAATGACAATTACCAATTATATTCGAAACATACAAAAAGTAAAAAAAATAGATTAAATTAAACTAACATATAGTATTAACAAAATTTAAAATAGATTAAATTAAACTAACCTATAGTATTAACAAAATTTAAAATGAAAAAAGGTTAATGCAATATATATATTTATACTAATAAAAAGATAAATAAATATTAAAATATATGTATGCGGTTTGGTTTGGTTTGGATCGGTTTTACGAAATCAATCCGAAATCCGATCCGATCCGATCTAGCGGTTTTCACAAAAGAACATCCAAACACATCCAAAAAACTTCGATTTTTTACGGTTTTTGGTTTTTTTGGATCGGTTTTTGGTTTTTATTTGGATTGGTTTGGATTTGAGCACATCCTCTTAAAATGGTAATTGTCCTTTATGCCCTTCAACTTACTACCAATGTATGCTTGTATCCCTTTTTTTCAAAACCTTTCAATTACTCAATAAGCCTTATTTTTCTCTTCTCGTTGAAGTGTCTAATGAACACTATTATTATATTAATAATAAGAAACTTAATATGACTTAAACATAAAAAAACAATAATTGGTAGAATTAAAATCATATTTAAATCGTATTCATATTATTGTATAAATTGTTTTGATGCCTAGAATTTGGGGTTTTATACAGTCGGTCCTCTAACGCGCCAATAACCTGCCCAATTGTTGTGACTCGGCGGTTCGGCTGATATTGGAGCATAATCTATGGAGAAAAATCCAGAATCCAAATTATCTTCCCCTTCTTTTATCTTAAACATTTCAGCATGTACTTCACTATGTTCTTGAGCTTTGTTGGCATCTTTGCTACTTTGGTTGCTTCTTTCTTTTAATACTCTTGCTGCATAAAAAAATAAATAAACTTAATACAAACTAATTAACAAGGAAATAACAAATTTTAAATTTTCGAAATCCAATGTTATAATATTTTTTTAGCTATGGACATTTGAAGCAAAAAATACCTCTAACTTGAATATGGATTGAGAAGAAGCAGAGGAACACAAAAATCACAAGAAAGCATTTGTTTTGTGTAGCAACCATCTTAAAACAATATAGGCTTGCACGTTCTAGCTCTATGATTTTTTTTCCTCTTGTCTTGAATATACTATATGGATATGCTAACTTTAGGTCATATATATATACACACACGCATTTTGGCAGCATCTTAGCTACCTAGTTAATTGGTGATTTTACTAAATATGAGAATAACATAAAATTTATGTAACTGGTAATATTACATTGAAATATTCAATGTTATAGCAATACATTGAGAATCATAGTAATATTACATCGAATATGTACACACAAATGAATTATACATTGAAATATTATTGTTTTACAAGGATACATTGAATATTATTTTTATTATTATTATTATAATTGTTACTATTTTTTAGTTGGAAAATATTTATTACATTTAAATAGCCGTCGATATTTATCTATTTTTGACTTCTCTCATACTAGTGTTAGCATGGATAAAATTGCAAAATTTATAAGGCGACCACATAAAGTCACCGCATATGTTTGTAAGCTATCCCAGCTGGACACTCCAGATTATATGTGTGGCTGATCCTCTACACATGGGGGGCCCTACTACAATTAAACTCTAATATTCTTTTATATAAGCATTCATACACAAATTTCAATGTATGATATATGCTCCTCCAATTTAGCATTTCTTTACCTCATTCAAATATTGACTTGAGCGTCAGAGTGTTAACATTTTAGCAGGTACTTTTCCCATCCAAACGGAGGAATCACACCAATCATCATCAACCGTGAGCTCCACCAGCTGAACTTTCACCATTGAGACTATCATTTTTTAACGCCTCAGTTCACTAACACAATTTTTTTTTTGTGTTATGAGAGTTGAGTGTTTTAAAAGTATTGAGCTCAATTCTTGTTCATAATATATTGGGAAATTACTAATATAACTCAGGTATTTTTATTATTGATGGTGGATCTGCAAGTGCACAGAATCGCAACCAAGTAATAAAGTGATAAGTTATCGCTCTCCACATGGATTGTGCCAGAATTACTAGTTTCGCTTTGGAATAGTTTTGCATTCGCTTTGTTGTTTAGAGATTGTGCGGGTAAAAGTGAAACATAGTGTTAGGGCCTTGTTGGTTATACAATAGCGTTAGAACTTTTAGGGAGAGTTTGTCATCCATTTGAGTCTCACAAGACGCGAAAGATTAATCTCTGAAGTTGCGTGCGGAGGATATTCTGTTTACACTTAAAAAAATATTGGTTTTTGTATCCCTATAGACCGTAGGAGATCACTTGTTAAGAAGATTCGTCGTATGTTGAAGTTAGATTGGGAAGATAGCATAAAACTAATTAGCTGGCGAATACATTAGCCAATATGGTTGTTCCTTGATCTCTAGTTTTGTTTTTCTTATTATCCGAGTGCTTTTAGGCATATATTGTTAACAGATGTTTTTAATTTGGTTCTAATATTGTTAAACTGATTGCGAGTCCTTGAGAACGACCAAGGTTAACCACCTTGTACTACTATTATTTTGAATTTATTTTGAGCACGGAACAACAGTGATCACAATACAAATAATGGTTTAACTAGTATAATTATAAAAAACTCTTGTAGATGCAACAATAATATTTTAGAAGAAATGCGTGTGTATTAAAAAAAAATAATGAAATGTATTAAGAGAACTCTCAAAATCATAAAACTTGATATAAATAAACGGGAGAGACTAAAAGAATAACATCTTTTGAATTTTGAGAAACTGAGTTCAAGCAAAAAAAATTAATATGACTTAAACATATAAACACAATAATTGGTAGAACTAAAATCTTATTTAAATCGTATTCATTTATTGTATAAATTGTTTTGATGCCTAGAATTTGGGTGTCTATGCAGTCGGTCGTCTAACGCGCCCATAACCTGCCCAATTATTGTGACTCGGCGGTTCGGCTGATATTGGAGCATAATCTATGAAGAAAAATCCAGAATCCAAATTATCTTCCACTTCTTTTATCTTAAACATTTCAGCATGTACTTCACTATGTTCTTGAGCTTTGTTGGCATATTCGCTACTTTGGTTGCTTCTTTCTTTTAATACTCTTGCTGCATAAAAAAATAAATAAACTTAATACAAACTAATTAACAAGGAAATAACAAATTTTAAATTTTCTAAATCCAATGTTCTAATATTTTTTTAGCTATGGACATTTGAAGCAAAAAATACCTCTAACTTGAATATGGATTGAGAAGAAGCAGAGGACCACAAAAATCACAAGAAAGCATTTGTTTTGTGTAGCAACCATCTTAAAACAATATAGACTTGCACGTTTTCTAGCTCTATGATTTTTTTTCCTCTTGTCTTGAATATACTATATGGATATGCTAACTTTAGGTCATATATATATACACACACGCATTTTGGCAGCATCTTAGCTACCTAGTTAATTGGTGATTTTACTAAAAATGATAATAACATAAAATTTATGTAACTGGTAATATTACATTGAAATATTCAATGTTATAGCAATACATTGAGAATCATAGTAATATTACATCGAATATGTACACAAAAAAGAATTATACATTGAAATATTATTGTTTTACAAGGATACATTGAATATTATTTTTATTATTATTATTATTATTATAATTGTTACTATTTATTAGTTGGAAAATATTTGTTACATTTAAATAGCCGTCGATATTTATCTATTTTTTACTTCTCTCATACTAGTGCTAGCATGGATAAAATTGCAAAATTTATAAGGCGACCACATAAAGTCACCGCATATGTTTGTAAGCTATCCCAGCTGGACACTCCGGATTATATGTGTGGCTGATCCTCTACACATGGGGGGCCCTACTACAATTAAACTCTAATATTCTTTTATATAAGCATTCATACACAAATTTCAATGTATGATATATGCGCCTCCAATTTAGCATTTCTTTACCTCATTCAAATACTGACTTGAGCGTCAGAGTGTTAACATTTTAGCACGTACTTTTCCCCTCCAAACGGAGGAATCACACCAATCATCATCAACCGTGAGCTCTACCAGCTGAACTTTCACCATTGAGACTATCATTTTTTAACGGCTCAGTTCACTAACACAATTTTTTTTTTTGGGTTATGAGAGTTGAGTGTTTTAAAAGTATTGAGCTCAATTCTTGCTCATAATATATTGGGAAATTACTAATATAACTCAGGTATTTTTATTATTGATGGTGGATCTGCGAGTGCACAGAATCGCAACCAAGTAATAAAGTGATAAGTTATCGTTCTCCACATGGATTGTGCCAGAATTACTAGTTTCGCTTAGGAATAGTTTTGCATTCGCTTTGTTGATTAGAGATAGTTGTGAGGGTAAAAGTGAAACATAGTGTTAGGGCCTTGTTGGTTATACAATAGCGTTAGAACTTTTAGGGAGAGTTTTTCATCCATTTGAGTCTCACAAGACGCGAAAGATTAATCTCTGAAGTTGCGTGCGGAGGATATTCAGTTTACACTTAAAAAAATATTGGTTTTTGTATCCCTATAGACCGTAGGAGATCACTTGTTAAGAAGATTCGTCGTATGTTGAAGTTAGATTGGGAAGATAGCATAAAACTAATTAGCTGGCGAATACATTAGCCAATATGGTTGTTCTTTGATCTCTAGTTTTGTTTTTCTTATTATCCGAGTGCTTTTAGGCATATATTGTTAACAGATGTTTTTAATTTGGTTCTAATATTGTTAAACTGATTGTGAGTCCTTGAGAACGACCAAGGTTAACCACCTTGTACTACCATTATTTTGAATTTATTTTGATCACAGAACGACAGTGATCACAATATACAAATAATGGTTTAACAAGTATAATTATAAAAAACTCTTGTAGATGCAACAATAATATTTTAGAAGAAATGCGTGTTTATTAAAAAAAAATTAATGAAATGTATTAAGAGAACTCTCAAAATCATAAAACTTGATTTAAATTAACGGGAGAGACTAAAAGAATAACATCTTTTGAATTTTGAGAAACTGAGTTCAAGCAAAAAAAACTTAATATGACTTAAACATATAAACACAATAATTGGTAGAACTAAAATCTTATTTAAATCGTATTCATTTATTGTATAAATTGTTTTGATGCCTAGAATTTGGGTTTCTATGCAGTCGGTCGTCTAACGCGCCCATAACCTGCCCAATTATTGTGACTCGGCGGTTCGGCTGATATTGGAGCATAATCTATGGAGAAAAATCCAGAATCCAAATTATCTTCCACTTCTTTTATCTTAAACATTTCAGCATGTACTTCACTATGTTCTTGAGCTTTGTTGGCATCTTCGCTACTTTGGTTGCTTCTTTCTTTTAATACTCTTGCTGCATAAAAAAATAAATAAACTTAATACAAACTAATTAACAAGGAAATAACAAATTTTTAATTTTCTAAATCCAATGTTCTAATATATTTTAGCTATGGACATTTGAAGCAAAAAATACCTCTAACTTGAATATGGATTGAGAAGAAGCAGAGGAACACAAAAATCACAAGAAAGCATTAGTTTTGTGTAGCAACCATCTTAAAACAATATAGACTTGCACGTTCTAGCTCTATGATTTTTTTTCCTCTTGTCTTGAATATACTACTAGGGGTAAACCCGTGCAACGCACGGGTTTGATTAAAATATATAATTAAAATATTTTTATAAATAAAAAATAATAATTGCGATAACTATAATCACATATAGTTAAATAATAGATATTATTTTAAAATATGAAAAAAGTTGTTTAGAAATATTAGATTTTTTATTAATTTATATCGTAGTTTGTTTACATTTTAATGTAATAGATCTCTTATAATATTCCATAAGTTTGAAAGGATGTATCATTTTTTATTTTATTAGTGTAATAACATAAGATTTTAGTTTTCTTTATAATATAAGATTTTATTTTCGTTAGTTTCAATTTTATAGTCAAATGTCACTTTGTTTTTTATTTTTGATGTATCCCTTATTTTATTATTTTCAATAAGAGTTGGAGGCATACCTAATTATACTTGTAGACAATATTGCTCATGAGAAATGTTAAAAAAAGTTTTGATTATAGAATATGATTCATATATGGTGGCTTTGACTATTTGTTCCACGTGTTCTCATTTTTTGAAAATTATGTATCAAATAGCATATTTTGCTTACTACGTTTTATGCAATTTAAGGTTCCAAATAGCTTATCTACTTACTCATCTCTCGTTTTCTTGGAGTTTATTCTCACTTATTCACTTGGTGAAAATTTATTCCAACTTTATTAGTCCCAATTTTTTAGTCTATTGTTTGGTTCACTTTTTTTTTTTGCTTGGTCCTTTTGTTTTTGGTTTGTTTTTCTTTTTCTTGGTGAGGTTTGTGTCTCTTCAAAATTATTGTTAGTTTATTTACAAGTAAAAGGAATGTTGAGTTGCTCACAATCAAGTATTTTGATGATGTGGCACTCTACAAGAAAAGTTTTCAATCTCTATTAAAAAACCTTTTCATCATCTCCTTTAATTAAATCATTTTAATTTTAATTATCAATATATCAAATTATCAAGTTTACAATCTCTATTAAAAAACCTTTTCATCATCTCCTTTGATTAAATCATTTTAATTTTAATTATCTTTAATTAAATCATTTTAATTTTAATTATCTTTAATTAAATCATTTTAATTTTAATTATCAATATATCAAATTAGCACTATATAACTTCTTAAAAGGGACCAACTAACTAAAATGAAAAATTATTAAATTAAAATGGACCAACTAATATATAAGATTTATATAACCACAAAATATTCATGACTATTGGAATTCTTTCAATACTAATACTAATAAAAAAAAGGAATCATTATATTTCAAGCAAGTAAGTCACTTTGATATTCCAAACCTCTTTGATCAATCCCTTAAAGAGCTGAATTTAATATAAAAAAAAACGTGTGTCTCTCTTCATTGCAAGTTAATTGGTTCCTAAATGAATTAAAAGGGACCAATATAACCACAAAATATATTCTTTCAATACTAAGAAAGAAAAAAAAGTGGTATGTGCTATGTATTATGATAGGTTTTTCTTTCAAATTCTAGAGTTAGAAAGTGGTATGAGCTAGAAAAACACTTTACTATAAAATGAGAAAGTTTAGTGACTAATAGGTTCACTCTTATTCTTTATAACCACCACCCCACATTCTTTTTCTACTTATTATTTCTAAATCTTAATAATTGATATTTTCACTCAATCTTTGAGCGTATTTCTACCATGGTGCTATGTATTGATATCCAACAATATTCATTTGTACTAATGTTTAATTTTTGTTCTTCATGTGTAGGTTGAAAGAAATAATTTTTCACTACAATAGAATGTTAATGGATGAAAAGACCGGTATACTCAATTACTCTTATCAAATTATATTGTTCATTTAAAAGTTATCTTTAAAATATATTTTTTATCATAAGAATGATTGTAAGTAAACAATCTTATTTTTCTCATTTATTTATTGATATTGGTTGTTCATTTGTTATCGAGAACATATAACGTTATATTATTTTAGTCTACTTACTCCAGATCCATGTGATAGAACCAAAGGAAGAAAAAGGTATTTACTAATTTATAAATTTTTTGTTTGAGTCATCATTTACTTTCTCCAAAATAACTCTTAGGTACGTATTCTTCAACTTTTAATAATGTCTTATGTTCTTTTCTTACTTTCCATGTATGCCTTCGCTAATTTATTGATTTCTATGGCAGAATATTGACTAAAGTATCTATTGATTTTCATGCATCCTTACGAGAAATTTGTAAAACAAATAGTCACTCATATAAGAATATCTTATCATCTATTGTATATTCAGTTTCACCCTTTTATTATTTATCCATTTTGTATTTCATATTCTTCATATATGTTAATCCATATTTTTTATGGTTGGATATCTATTATATTGATCGACCAAATTATATCTTGAAAATTGACATAACATCTTTTACTATTAAAAGGAAGCTTGAATTGCTTTTAGGCCTTCTTTGTGATGATGTGACACCTCTAAGAGAATTTCTTACAAAAGAATATATCAATAATGAAAAATTTAATTAAAAGTGACCAACTAATATAATAAGACCTACAAATTTATATCTCGGTTATGGTTTACAGAGAGACATAAATGATACTATGACCATCAAATTCTCATGATTGTTGGAATTCTAAAATGAAATTATCACAAGAAGATATATCAACAGACAATGATGTATTCTTATATTATTTGTCTCAGCTTTCTACTAAATTTGGACTTATAATGATAAATGATAGTATATAATGTAATTGAGAAAAAACTGAATTGCGCCATATTGACATTTTTGCGTCCAACTTTACTAAAAAATTCTCTGATAAAAAAAAAAAATCTTCCTTAGAATTTTTTTTAATAATATGCAATTTTACTAAAGTTATTGTATAACTATGAATATAATTTTATATTTGATACCAGACTTTTTAGAAAAGAGAATTGATAAATACGAGAACAATAACATGTTTATTATTGGTCCATAGAAGAAAAAATAATTGAAATCAGTTATGAGATTTATTTTATGCTTAATTGCAAATAATTGGAAACACCAATTAATAGTGTGACTTTTGATTATCTGCAAAAGAAACAGCACACTAAAATGAAAAGAATTAAACTTCATGTGTTATTGTGGTTTTTGCATAAAGAGATCTAATTTCTTATGCTATAAATTAACATTTGCATAGTTAATTTGTAAAAATATAATGCAATGATAATTAAACACTCATTACAATTAAATCTTATGACTGTTGGAATGCTTCTCAATGTAACCATGATCCTTATATAACTAATATCTATTCACATGTATCACATACTGTTTGTTTAGTCATGCTCTCTCATTTTTTGTATTTAAATTATTTTGTATGTTTTCTATGTATAGATATTTTAGCAAATTATGTCTATATATATGAATGTTATTCTATTTTCAATATCCATTTTTCATCTTTTTAAGGACTGAAGTTTAAAGATTGCTTTATGCAATAAATGTGGTCATTGCAGTGTGATGATTGTGGAGCACACGTCCATTTGATCGAAAGTTTTTCTTCTATTTAAACCATGGATTTGGTATGTTTTGTAAAAAAAAAATGTATGTCTCAACTACATTAGAAATAATTTGAATGTATATGATCTATGCAAAAGTTTAGAAGTTAAAGGTTATAATTTATTTTACGACATATCTATAAGCGAACTTTAAATTGCTCTTATGTCTCATATTTTCTTATTCTTTTTTGACCAATAATACATCGAAGATGAGTTAAATATGCTATTTTAATATCTATCATTTAACTATATGATATTATTATATTTATAACAATTATTATTTTTCATTTATAAAAATATTTTAATTATATATTTAATCGAACCCGTGCAACGCACGGGTTTACCCCTAGTTATGTATAACCACGCACTCTTGTTGATGGCTAATAATGGATTGATGCAACCACACTACACATAGACACTATAAAAATATTACACCGTCAATTAATCACAACTGTATCAATAAAATCGAAGAGTAGATTGTCTCTCATGGATTTGTCTCAATTGTCTCGGCAGTGCAATCTCAATCACACATCAAGAGACACTGCGCAAAAAATATAAAAATGAGAAAGATTATGAGATTTTCATGGTTAGATCTAGCAGTGCTCCCTCTCCAGTGAAAACTCATATTAGAGAAAATCTTTTCCCATATCTAATTTTTATCTTAATTACCTTCAAACTGACACACATTAGTGTAAAATATATTGTGTTGGGGAATATGGGGAAGCTCGAAAAAAACATTGTATCAAATGCTCCAGGATCATAAGAAAGAGACGCTACAACTCTACTCAAAACCTTAAGGTATTAGGTTAATGAGTCATCTTTTTTATAAATTGAACATTTTTCCATAGTAAATACGAGACTTAACCGCTTACAATTGAAACCCAACATTTTATATCGACATTGGATAGAAATTAAACTCTTACACATTTGTATGTTTTTTAATTATGGCAACACCGTATAAAATGAAATCTTATCGGGTTTTTGTATCTGTCTAGTGTATGTAAGCTCTAAAATTGTTGTTGATTGTTTCCCTAATATATATAGATGCAGATATTAGTCGTAAGAAAAACGCAAATATTGTTTTGTATGCCAAATGTCTTAATTTACCAAAAAAAAAAAAAGTCTTAATCTACAAATTGAAGCATAACCAATTCGATCAAATCTATGTATACATTAAAGATTAATAATATCTTTGAGTCGTGTGGGGAAAAACTCAATAGATTAGTCTTATGATCTAATAGAAACATGTAGGTTTTGGTAAGAATTTTCTACTTGGTACCCTCAAGCTAATCCTCCTACCACAAAGAAACGTTATTGTTCTATATATTTTATTTTATTAAAAAAAAAATACAATAGAATGGAATAAAAAAATTATTTTAATTTTTTTCCTTTTTTAAAAAAACTATTTTTTTACGGGGAGGGATCAAATTACACCGGTGTAACATTTGAGTAATGTTACACCGCTCAATAACGCTTTAACGAATATAAATTTTACAAAATTCAACGTTAGATTGAAAGTTTATATCATATAGATCATCTATGTTAAATTTTACAAAAATCTAAAATCGTTTGATATGTTAAGTGAATTTTGTAAAATTTATATTCGTTAAAGCATTATTGAGCGGTGTAACTTTACTCAAATATTACACCGATGTAATTTCATCCATCACTTTTATTACATATTCATTTAAGCAAATTATGAAAAGTAAATATCTGAAATACTAGATTTTCTATAAGTCCAAATAAAACGATAGCGTCGTCTAAATTGATGTTAATGCCAAATTTCCCAAAAAACTAGCAAAAGCAATAATGCATCCAAATTTTTCATGCAACTTCAGTCGATTGATGCTACATCTAACGCTGATACCAAAATTTTTAAATTTGTGTCAAAAACTATTAAACATATAAACTATTATTTAAAAATAAGATTATAGTTCTACCAATAATTTTGATAAATATATTATTTTTTAAAAATACAATTAAAATATTTTTAAACATTTTATTTTCGTCAATTTATATAATATAGAGAGACAGATAAAAATAGTCAATTATAAATAGTTATTATCAACAATTTTATCCTATCTTTAGTTATGAAATTATTATTTGTTTAAAAAAAATGAAATCATGCAAATTAAAAAGCAAAATCAAACAACTTTCAAATATATCATTCAGATATTTTATGATGATAGCTTCTATAGTATGGTTTGATGGCTTTACATACATGTCTGAGATCAGGAGATAAATATAAATTTGCTCTTTGAACTATAAAGTTTTCAATGTGATCACACTGTTTTTAGTAAAAAGGAAATACTACATTCGTCACAAATTATAAGTTGTTTTGATCATTTCACACAAACTAAAAAATGTAGTTAATTTTGTATAGAAAAATATAATCAAAAGTTATTTTACAAAAGTTATAATTTAAAAGTTAATTTTGGAGCTGTAACGACCCATTTTTCGTATTCGTATATTTTATTAAATGTTATTTTAATTATTAATTGGCTTTTATTATTTTAGTGAGCGACGAATAATTATTTAGCCGAACGTAAGTTATTAGACGCGAGAACACTCGTTTTGGGCTTATGGGCGTGAGAGGCAATGGGCCTAAGCCAATTGGGCTTGGTTCATGATCATGGGAAGTAGTATAAGTAGCAGGTCAAACATATGAATAGTTTCACAATTCATTTTCTTTGAGCTTTGAGTGAGTAAGAGCAAGAACAAAGCTAAGCTAGGGTTTTGACTAAGAGAATCACGAGCAAGAGAGGAGAGGAAAGGCTTGGATCATCACCAAACTTAAGGTAAGAGATTAGAATTCATGATTCTTGAGTGGCAAGGAGAGGGGAGATTGTCTATGTCTCCATTCCCGAACTCTCCCACTCAATTTCTTTTAGGTTTTGATTAAGCTTTTGTATGTGAGTGTGATGTTCTTCATCATCACTTTGTATGTGTTAATCACTAGCTTGATTCCATGATAAATATGTATGTGTTTGAACCATTTTTGAAAAGTTCATGAAAGTTACTTAAAACCCAAGAAATTGGCATGATTTTGATTATTTGAGGTAATTGGATGTTTGGAAGAGATGATTAATGTTCCTTGATACCCTACATGCTTGAAATAGCTGTTTATATGAATTTATAACATGTTTGGATGAATTTTTGAGTTGATTTGAGGTTAAACCGCCTTAGATAACTCAAGAACAGATTTTTCTTTCTGGTGTTGTTCGCTTAGCGAACAGGAGTTCGCTGCAGCGAATGTGTTCGCCACAAGCTCGCTACCTGTTCGCCATGTACCTGTAATCCTCTGATGTAGTTCGCTACAGCGAACTGAGATTCGCTTAGCGAATGAGTTCGCTACCTGTTCGCTACGGATTCGCTTAGCGAACAGTACTGAACCTGCAACTTTTGTTAATGGTTGTAAGTGTAATTTGGCACTTGTATCATGGTTTAAGGGTATCCTTACATGATTGTTGATACATGTTAATGCTTATTGGTAATCGTTATATGATTGATAGACGTGTATGCAATAAGTTGTAGCTTAAGTGAGCAATGTTATGTTTTGGCATTAATTTGCAATGTTGAGTGAATGTGTTTGAATTGTGTTTCCGCATTCATAAAAGTGTAGCTTCGAGCTAGAGAATATCATATGGTTGATATGTGTATACATACATGCATTCATGATTGTATGTGAACATTGGAAACTTGGGTTCCAATAACGAAAATGGATTATGTGTCCATAATGAAGCCGAGGATCGGATTAGATGAATCCATGAGTCCGGAGTTGCTATCCAACAGGATATAAAACTGTTTTGGCTTATCCAAGGGAGATAAGATGGTTCGGTAAGTTCCGACATATCCAGCATGATATAAAACTGTTCTTGGTCCACCGTTGGTGAGACATCTTGGTACCACATGCATTTAGTTATGTCTAGGGATGGCATGACAGTGAATTAATTGGCATTAGATACCTTAGGGTAAATGCGCATATGTTTGATAAATGGTATGTGACATTTATTTGGTTGTATTGTGTTGAACTTTATTAATTGATATATGTCTAGTGCGATGTTTTGACGTGAGTTAGAATATGTATGATAGCTCGAAAGTGTAAGGCCTTCTTATACTCGTATGATATGCGATTATGTTTTCTAACTCTCTGCTTTGTGTTATTTGCTGGACCTTTGGGGGTTCAGATATTCAGGCTGAGGACTGTGCCGACGTTTAGACTGCGGTATTAGCTGGGTGTTGAAGATACCTTTTGGTGAGGAGACTTAGCATAGATTACTCCTCTTAGTACTAGCTTTTGACTAGAGTTTGTAAATAGTAAATGCTCTGGTAATGTAACATCGAGTCGGGGTTACGTTTGGATTTCATCGTATATCGGTGTTACCTTTTGTTATGCTAGTTCTTGTATAAGTGGCATCCTTAGGGATGAATATGGCTTATATATATATATATGTATATATATGCATGCTTGGTTTGATTGGAATCCGCTGTTGCTTTTCATGTTAAATTTCATGATGCTCTGTGTGTATGCCTGTGTTTTAATTACCGCGTGGCACTCTGCCTTTACACTTGTTGAAAAGTTTTTAAAATTACGTTTTTAAGGGTAGTATGGGTTAGGGTGTTACAATAGTGGTATCAGAGCAGGTCGGTTCGTGTGAACCAACTACGACTTTTCTTTTCCCCGTATGAGCATGTGTAGGGAACACTGTTAGTACTTTCTAACGTCTAGTTGTGATTCGTTCAGGAATCATGGCTGCTGCAAGAACGAATGCTCAGATTGCGGAGGCTTTGGCCGCACTCACCAACATTGTGGTTAGAGATCATCAACCTGGAAGAGAGGTAGAGATGAGGTTGGAAAGGTTCATGAAGCAGAAACCGCCAACATTTACCGGAGGTTACAACCCGGATGGAGCTCACAAGTGGCTGGAGGAACTTGAAATCATTTTTGAAGCAATGGATTGTTCCGAGGAAGGGAAGACAACCCTTGGAACATATGTGTTGCGTGAGGAAGCGAATGTGTGGTGGAAGAACGCCAAGTTGAGGCTAGGACCCGGTGGTATGGCTATACCATGGGCGAGGTTTAAAAGAGAATTTTTGGTTAAGTATTTTCCTGTGGATGTGAAGAATAAGAAGGTGGTGGAATTCATGGAGTTGAAACAGGGAAATATGACGGTAGCTGACTATGCCGTCAAGTTTGAGACTTTGTGTGCGTTTAGCCCGCATTACAACACTTTGGAAGCGGAGAACGACAAGTGTGTGAAGTTTGAAAGTGGTCTACGTCCAGACATTAAGCATATGATTGGATTTTCACAGATAAGGGATTTTGCGACCCTTGTGAACAAGAGTAGGATCTGTGATGAAGATGGTAGGGCAAAGGTGAATTACTACAAAACTGTGAACGACCGAAAAGGGAAAGGACAAGAGCGCGGAAAACCTTATGACAACCGCGGTAAGGGGAATACAAGTGGTGGTAAGAAGCCGGTGAATGGAAGTTGTTACAACTGTGGAGAAAGGGGTCATATGTCTTATGATTGCCCGAAGAAGGGAGATAGGTGTAAGAATTGTGGAAAGCTGGGCCACAAGACCGAAGTGTGTAGGACAAAAGTGGTGTGTTTCAATTGTGGTGAAGAAGGCCACAAGAGTCCGACTTGTAAGAAGCCCAAGAAGGTGATGGGCAAGGTGTTTGCTTTGAGTGGAGAGGATGCTAGCCTTGAGGACAATCTCATTAGAGGTACGTGTTTCATCTATGACACTCCTTTAATTGCGATTATAGATACGGGAGCGACGCATTCTTTTATTTCTTTGGATTGTGCAAAGCGTCTTAGTATTCCTTTAACGGATATGACGGGTAGGATGGAAATAGAAACTCCTGCTAATGGTTCAGTGATTACCCGACAAGTATGTCGTAATTGCCCCGTTACCATTTTTGGTAGGCACTTTGGTATGGATTTAGTGTGTATTCCACTTAGTGGTATGGATGTAATTTTTGGTATGAATTGGTTAATCTTCAACCGAATTCATATCAACTGTCGTGAGAAGGCCGTTGTTTTTCCGAAGCCAGAGGAGAACTTGCATTTGATGAGCGGGAAGGAAGTATCGGAAGCGTTGAAAGAACATGCCGAGATGTTCATGATGTTTGCATCATTAAAACTCGAAGGAGGAGTTAAGATAGAAGAGTTACCGATCGTTTGTGAATTCCCAGATGTGTTTCCGGATGATATATCTGACGTGCCTCCAAAGCGAGAGGTAGAGTTTTCTATCGACCTAGTACCTGGAACTAGTCCGATATCGATGGCGCCGTATCGAATGTCAGCGTCTGAGTTGAATGAATTGAAGAAGCAACTTGAAGAGCTGCTTGAGAAGAGGTTTGTTCGACCGAGTGTTTCGCCATGGGGAGCGCCGGTGTTGCTTGTGAAGAAGAAAGATGGAAGCATGAGATTATGTATAGACTATCGTCAGTTGAACAAAGTGACGATCAAGAATAAATATCCACTTCCGAGGATAGATGATTTGATGGATCAACTAGTTGGAGCTTGCGTGTTTAGTAAGATCGATTTGAGATCTGGATACCATCAGATTAGAGTGAAGACGGAAGACATACCTAAGACTGCATTTAGGATGAGGTATGGGCACTACGAGTATTCAGTTATGCCGTTTGGTGTGACCAATGCACCTGGAGTTTTCATGGAGTATATGAACCGAATTTTCCATTCATTTTTGGATAGATTCGTGGTGGTGTTCATTGACGACATTTTGATTTACTCAAAATCCGAGGAAGAGCACGAAGAGCACTTGAGGATTGTTTTACAAGTCTTGAAGGAGAAGAAGTTGTATGCCAAGTTGTCTAAGTGTGAATTTTGGATGAAAGAGGTGAGTTTCCTAGGGCATATAATTTCAAGTGGAGGAATCGCGGTAGATCCTGCGAAGGTTGACGCTGTGTCACAGTGGGGAACGCCGGAGTCTGTTTCAGAGATTAGAAGTTTCCTTGGTTTAGCCGGTTATTATAGAAGATTCATCGAAGGTTTTTCGAAGTTGGCTTTACCGTTAACCAAGTTAACGAGGAAAGATCAAGCGTTTGTTTGGGATGGTATTTGTGAGAAGAGTTTCCAAGAGCTCAAGAGAAGATTGACTACTGCACCCGTGTTGATTTTACCCGATGCCAAAGAGTCGTTCGTCGTGTATTGCGATGCTTCGAAGTTAGGACTTGGTGGAGTGCTTATGCAAGGGGGTAATGTGGTAGCATATGCTTCGAGACAACTGAAGGTTCACGAGAGGAACTATCCAACGCATGATTTGGAGTTAGCCGCAGTGGTGTTTGCTTTGAAAGTGTGGAGACACTACTTGTATGGATCGAGGTTTGAAGTGTTTAGTGATCACAAGAGTCTGAAATACTTATTCGACCAGAAGGAGTTGAATATGAGGCAACGAAGATGGCTCGAATTCTTAAAGGACTACGATTTTGAATTGAGTTATCACCCCGGAAAAGCCAATGTAGTGGCCGATGCATTAAGTAGGAAAACTTTGCATATGTCATCATTGATGGTGAAAGAGTTAGAGTTGATTGAAGAATTCCGAGACTTGAGTCTTGTGTGTGAGGTTACTTCTTCAAGTGTGAAGCTTGGAATGTTAAAGTTGACGAATCCTTTTCTTGAAGATATTAAAGAACGTCAGAAATCGGATAAGAGATTGATGGAGAAGATGGTACTCATCAATGAAGGCAAGGAGACCAATATCAAGATTGACGAAAGTGGAGTCATGAGATTTCACGGAAGAGTTTGTGTACCGGATGTACCCGAATTAAAGAGAATGATCATGGAAGAAGGTCACAGAAGTGGTTTGAGTATTCATCCTGGAGTAACCAAGATGTATCAGGATTTGAGGAAGTTGTTTTGGTGGCCGGGAATGAAGAGGCAGATTTCTGAATTTGTTTATTCATGTTTAACTTGTCAGAAATCGAAGATCGAACATCAGAAGCCGTTTGGTTTGTTGCAACCAATGTTTATACCCGAATGGAAATGGGATAGCATTGCAATGGATTTTGTGGGAGGTTTACCGAAGACCAAGAAAAGTAACGAGGTGATTTGGGTAGTGGTAGATCGTCTGACGAAGTGTGCTCACTTCATTGCTATCAGGAAAGGTACTTTGGTGCCTAAGTTGGCCGAGATTTATGTGGAGCAGATTGTGAAGCTACATGGTATTCCAACAAGTATTATTTCGGATAGAGATCCGAGATTTACTTCTAGATTTTGGGAAAGCTTGCAAGAAGCTTTAGGGACGAAGTTGAGGTTGAGTTCAGCGTATCACCCTCAGACAGATGGTCAATCGGAGAGGACGATACAATCCTTAGAGGATTTGTTGAGAGCTTGTGTTTTGGAGCAAAACGTAAATTGGGATTCTTGTTTGCCGTTGGTAGAGTTTACATACAACAACAGTTACCATTCTAGTATCGGAATGGCACCGTTTGAGGCTTTGTATGGGAGAAGGTGTAGGACACCTCTGTGTTGGTATGAAACTGGAGAAGGTGCAATTCTTGGACCAGAGATTGTACAAGAAACAACAGAGAAGATTCGGATGATTCGTGAGAAGATGAAAGTGTCTCAGAGTCGACAGAAGAGTTATCATGATAAGAGGAGGAAGGACATTGAATTCCAAGAGGGGGATCATGTATTCCTACGAGTTACATCGACTACTGGAGTAGGACGTGCGTTGAAGTCAAGGAAGTTGACATCGAGGTTTATTGGGCCGTTTGAGATTTTGAAGCGAGTTGGGAAAGTTGCGTATAGGATTGCATTACCGCCATCATTGGCGAATTTGCACGATGTTTTTCATGTATCACAGTTGCGCAAGTATGTGTCTGATCCGACACACGTGATTGAATCGGACGATGTTCAAGTGAGGGATGACTTGACCATCGAGACTGTGCCTTTGAGAATCGAAGGGAGAGAAGTGAAGAGGCTGAGAAACAAAGAGATTGCATCCGTGAAAGTCGTGTGGGGAGGACCGGCTGGTGAGAATGCAACGTGGGAGTTGGAAAGCAAGATGAGAGATTCTTATCCCGATCTGTTTCTAGGTAATTTCGAGGGCGAAATTCTTTTAAGGGGGGTAGGATTGTAACGACCCATTTTTCGTATTCGTATATTTTATTAAATGTTATTTTAATTATTAATTGGCTTTTATTATTTTAGTGAGCGACGAATAATTATTTAGCCAAACGTAAGTTATTAGACGCGAGAACACTCGTTTTGGGCTTATGGGCGTGAGAGGCAATGGGCCTAAGCCAATTGGGCTTGGTTCATGATCATGGGAAGTAGTATAAGTAGCAAGTCAAACATATGAATAGTTTCACAATTCATTTTCTTTGAGCTTTGAGTGAGTAAGAGCAAGAACAAAGCTAAGCTAGGGTTTTGACTAAGAGAATCACGAGCAAGAGAGGAGAGGAAAGGCTTGGATCATCACCAAACTTAAGGTAAGAGATTAGAATTCATGATTCTTGAGTGGCAAGGAGAGGGGAGATTGTCTATGTCTCCATTCCCGAACTCTCCCACTCAATTTCTTTTAGGTTTTGATTAAGCTTTTGTATGTGAGTGTGATGTTCTTCATCATCACTTTGTATGTGTTAATCACTAGCTTGATTCCATGATAAATATGTATGTGTTTGAACCATTTTTGAAAAGTTCATGAAAGTTACTTAAAACCCAAGAAATTGGCATGATTTTGATTATTTGAGGTAATTGGATGTTTGGAAGAGATGATTAATGTTCCTTGATACCCTACATGCTTGAAATAGCTGTTTATATGAATTTATAACATGTTTGGATGAATTTTTGAGTTGATTTGAGGTTAAACCGCCTTAGATAACTCAAGAACAGATTTTTCTTTCTGGTGTTGTTCGCTTAGCGAACAGGAGTTCGCTGCAGCGAATGTGTTCGCCACAAGCTCGCTACCTGTTCGCCATGTACCTGTAATCCTCTGATGTAGTTCGCTACAGCGAACTGAGATTCGCTTAGCGAATGAGTTCGCTACCTGTTCGCTACGGATTCGCTTAGCGAACAGTACTGAACCTGCAACTTTTGTTAATGGTTGTAAGTGTAATTTGGCACTTGTATCATGGTTTAAGGGTATCCTTACATGATTGTTGATACATGTTAATGCTTATTGGTAATCGTTATATGATTGATAGACGTGTATGCAATAAGTTGTAGCTTAAGTGAGCAATGTTATGTTTTGACATTAATTTGCAATGTTGAGTGAATGTGTTTGAATTGTGTTTCCGCATTCATAAAAGTGTAGCTTCGAGCTAGAGAATATCATATGGTTGATATGTGTATACATACATGCATTCATGATTGTATGTGAACATTGGAAACTTGGGTTCCAATAACGAAAATGGATTATGTGTCCATAATGAAGCCGAGGATCGGATTAGATGAATCCATGAGTCCGGAGTTGCTATCCAACATGATATAAAACTGTTTTGGCTTATCCAAGGGAGATAAGATGGTTCGGTAAGTTCCGACATATCCAGCATGATATAAAACTGTTCTTGGTCCACCGTTGGTGAGACATCTTGGTACCACATGCATTTAGTTATGTCTAGGGATGGCATGACAGTGAATTAATTGGCATTAGATACCTTAGGGTAAATGCGCATATGTTTGATAAATGGTATGTGACATTTATTTGGTTGTATTGTGTTGAACTTTATTAATTGATATATGTCTAGTGCGATGTTTTGACGTGAGTTAGAATATGTATGATAGCTCGAAAGTGTAAGGCCTTCTTATACTCGTATGATATGCGATTATGTTTTCTAACTCTCTGCTTTGTGTTATTTGCTGGACCTTTGGGGGTTCAGATATTCAGGCTGAGGACTGTGCCGACGTTTAGACTGCGGTATTAGCTGGGTGTTGAAGATACCTTTTGGTGAGGAGACTTAGCATAGATTACTCCTCTTAGTACTAGCTTTTGACTAGAGTTTGTAAATAGTAAATGCTCTGGTAATGTAACATCGAGTCAGGGTTACGTTTGGATTTCATCGTATATCGGTGTTACCTTTTGTTATGCTAGTTCTTGTATAAGTGGCATCCTTAGGGATGAATATGGCTTATATATATATATATATGTATATATATGCATGCTTGGTTTGATTGGAATCCGCTGTTGCTTTTCATGTTAAATTTCATGATGCTCTGTGTGTATGCCTGTGTTTTAATTACCGCGTGGCACTCTGCCTTTACACTTGTTGAAAAGTTTTTAAAATTACGTTTTAAGGGTAGTATGGGTTAGGGTGTTACAGGAGCTGTCACATAAAGTTTTTTAATGTTTTAGAGCTGCCACATCAGTATTAGTGTATATTGTTTTAATGTATAGATAGGTAGTTGGAAATTCAAAAGGCATGTAGTAGAAAATTATTTTTTAAAAAATACATCTATTTTAATAATTAAATATCAAATTCATGAGTTGGTATTAAGTAGAGCATGATAAAGTTGTTTTAAAGAGCTTTCAAAAGAGCTTTTAAAACAACTTTATCATGCATGTGTAAGTAATATTTTATAGGGTTAAATATATATTTTTAATCCCTCTAAATATATTTTAAATAAAGTCACGACATTATTAAAATGATGAGTAGCACTGAAATAAAATGATGAGATTATCAATTCACTAAGCATGTGAAAGGAGACTTTAAAAAAATGAACCAAAAATGAATGAAAAGCTTGCATAAGCTTTAAGAAATACATCATACTTTATTTTGACGTTGTAATTATTATATGTAAGAATTTTTTATTTTTTGTGGATCGTCTTGGTACAATCATATGATTTTTTTTTAATCTTAGTGTAGAGGCAAAAATACACTTAGTATTGCTCATCGGAAAGGTTTGAATAAACTCTTGTTAAAATGTAATTTATCTTTGGACATTTTTTATCTTTCTAATCCATTGATTCAGTTTCTTTAAATTATGTATCAAATGCATCAAATAGTGTAACTGCTTACTCTTACTCTCCTCTAAGCAATTTACAATTTTTCTTATTTAAAAGAATGCAATTATTGTGCTACGAAGGTTGAATTGCTCATAGGCCTTCATTGTGATGATGTGGCATGCTTTAGAGAACTTCTCATATCTATTTAAAATTTGTCCCACAATTTATTTTGTGTGTCCATTCATACTCCAAAGTAATTATTTATATGTTACAATAATAATAGCTCCCAATAATAATGAAAGAAAGAAAAGAAAAAAAAAAAGACAAATTACAAAAAGAACAATGAATAGATATATGCTCTTTCATATTTTACACTACCAAACATAAAATATAAATCACGCATGTGTAAATATGATTTGCAATTTGCAAAAATTTACTTTAAATAAATAAACCAAATAAAAAAATTACTCCTCAAAAAAAATTCATGCTTGACAAAATAAATTTTATGAAAAAAAAATACTTTAGTTGTTGAGTTGCTCACAAGCATGCATTGTGATGATGTGACACTCTATAAGAAAAGTTTATAATCTCTATTAAAACCTTTTCATATTTCATATAATAGAGTTACTCTAATAATAATAATATATTAAAATATATATTGTATGTTACAATTCCCTATTAATGCAATTGAAAACAAAGAATTCTTGGAGACACTAATATTGAATATGTAAATTTAGCTAATTATCAAACACAAGCTCTATATAAAGTTAACCCAAAAGCTAATTATCACCACCACCATATCAGGAAGTTTACCTTCTATGTTTTAACAAAATTTTAATTTTTCTATCTCATGGCAAAAACTCTATGGTTTCTTTGTCTAACATCTCCATGAGAAAAAGTTATGCATCTTCACCTTCCATATGTTATAGTTACACATTATAGTGTCTTGAATTGATTTAAAAGCTATTGTGTGCATATATATAGTTACATCGTAAGTATATTGGTTTTTGTCCTTGGTAGGTGATGGTGTCTAACCTCTAAGAATATCAGGTATGTCTACATGTGATTGATTAAGAAATTGATATACATATATGTGATAGTTGCCTATTAATATGTTTGTAAATTGAAATTTTTCTATTAATCTGAGTTTGGAACATCTCTAATCATTTTTTATATTTCTTTTTTAGGTTGGATATTTTTTAAAATATCAACCGGTGTTTTGTTCGATGATTAATTAAACTTTGAGTTGAATCGATTAATATGAATATGACTATTTTTTCATGTGAAGGAGGAGAACAGGATAAAACATACTTCTATTTTTGCTTACGTTGCATCCTTGCTCCTTATAAAGCCTATGAAATGGCACCTCGTGTAAGGATGTGTATTTAACTCTAATGGCAGTTTGTAAACCATCATTTTTTTAATTGATATAATGTTTGTAATTAGACAACTTTTCTTTTTCATTTATTATTTTATTAGTCTAATGTTTTAGCTTTGTTTCTTATTTTCTTTTTCATTTATTATTTTATATAAGGTAAAAGATTTGTATAAAAAATTGTTGATTAATGGGAATATAAACACAATAATTGGTAGAACTAAAATCTTATTTAAATCGTATTCATTTATTGTATAAATTGTTTTAATGCCTAGAATTTGGGTTTCTATGCAGTCGGTCGTCTAACGCGCCCATAACCTGCCCAATTATTGTGACTCGGCGGTTCGGCTGATATTGGAGCATAATCTATGGAGAAAAATCCAGAATCCAAATTATCTTCCACTTCTTTTATCTTAAACATTTCAGCATGTACTTCACTATGTTCTTGAGCTTTGTTGGCATCTTCGCTACTTTGGTTGCTTCATTCTTTTAATACTCTTGCTGCATAAAAAAATAAATAAACTTAATACAAACTAATTAACAAGGAAATAACAAATTTTTAATTTTCTAAATCCAATGTTCTAATATATTTTAGCCATGGACATTTGAAGCAAAAAATACCTCTAACTTGAATATGGATTGAGAAGAAGCAGAGGAACACAAAAATCACAAGAAAGCATTAGTTTTGTGTAGCAACCATCTTAAAACAATATAGACTTACACGTTCTAGCTCTATGATTTTTTTTCCTCTTGTCTTGAATATACTACTAGGGGTAAACCCGTGCGTTGCACGGGTTTGATTAAAATATATAATTAAAATATTTTTATAAATAAAAAATAATAATTGCGATAACTATAATCACATATAGTTAAATAATAGATATTATTTTAAAATATGAAAAAAGTTGTTTAGAAATATTAGATTTTTTATTAATTTATATCGTAGTTTGTTTACATTTTAATGTAATAGATCTCTTATAATATTTCATAAGTTTGAAAGGATGTATCATTTTTTATTTTATTAGTGTAATAATATAAGATTTTAGTTTTCTTTATAATATAAGATTTTATTTTCGATAGTTTCAATTTTATAGTCAAATGTCACTTTGTTTTTTATTTTTGATGTATCCCTTATTTTATTATTTTCAATAAGAGTTGGAGGCATACCTAATTATACTTGTAGACAATATTGCTCATGAGAAATGTTAAAAAAAGTTTTGATTATAGAATATGATTCATATATGGTGGCTTTGACTATTTGTTCCACGTGTTCTCATTTTTTGAAAATTATGTATCAAATAGCATATTTTGCTTACTACGTTTTATGCAATTTAAGGTTCTAAATAGCTTATCTACTTACTCATCTCTCGTTTTCTTGGAGTTTATTCTCACTTATTCACTTGGTGAAAATTTATTCCAACTTTATTAGTCCCAATTTTTTAGTCTATTGTTTGGTTCACTTTTTTTTTTGCTTGGTCCTTTTGTTTTTGGTTTGTTTTTCTTTTTCTTGGTGAGGTTTGTGTCTCTTCAAAATTATTGTTAGTTTTTGTCCCTCTTATTTAATATTTTCTTGAACATTTATTTTCTTATTATATTATATAAACTTGAATATTTGTTGTTGTCAATATATAAGTTTGGACGAAGATTTTATATATTTGAATTTAGGTTTAGTTATTTGGTTAAGGTAAAGAAAGTCTTATAGATGAATTTAAGATTTAACATGTGCCATCTTCTTATTTGCTTAAAAAAATATCATCTTATTCTTATAAATATTCCACTATTTTATTTTTAGCCATAACGTAAACATTCTTTTAGAATATGTACTTAATATATCCAAAAAGTTATATTATTATGTAAATTAAATTAATAATTTTTGAATTATTGGTGAATTTTAGTTGTGTGTAAATATGTTTAAATATATGTGTGATTATATTTTCTAAATATATGTAAATATATTTTAACATCTACGGTTTTAATAATTTCTAAAATTTATTTTGACAAATGAGCATCAACAATTTTTATTTAATAATTTTTGTCTTTTTTTAATTTAATTTAGAAAGTTTTTAGTACAATTCTAAGTGGGAGGAAAAAGTATTTAGCACAATTTCTAAACTAACATGTTTTTAGCACAATTCTTTTCATCGATTCATTTTATGATTGTAAGAATAAGATGGCATGCGTAGATTAAAATAGGACCATCCATTAAAATTCATATATACTCATATTGAACCATCCAGATTTAGGCAAATGTTATACGATAAATGCATGAAGATTATATATTTGGACAACCTCTAAGTCA
This sequence comes from Trifolium pratense, assembly GCF_020283565.1. Classification (NCBI taxonomy): domain Eukaryota; kingdom Viridiplantae; phylum Streptophyta; class Magnoliopsida; order Fabales; family Fabaceae; genus Trifolium; species Trifolium pratense. Next base: position 33,439,225 of record NC_060061.1, on the reverse strand, counting down.
AGTTGAATCAATATAACTTCTTGCATGTATTACAATTATAAGAACCGCATGACTTGAGTGTCAACTACAAAAAAAAAACTTATTTTAATTTCTACTTTGTTTTTGTTTCTATATTTCTCTTGATCGAGATCAAGTAGATCACCTACACATTGTAGACAATATAGTATTTAAAAATGAGACACATATTTATATTTCTAAATTATTTGGACTGTCCTCTTTTAATTGAATGCCTCCAACATCAATATATCCTCGATCTATATAAATTTTAAGGCACTTCAAAATCAATAAATAGAAGTCTCTTTTATCCTCTTCAACTTATTCACATGAAAATAATTAATTATATTCCCATTAATCAACAATTTTTTATACAAATCTTTTACCTTATATAAAATAATAAATGAAAAAGAAAATAAGAAACAAATAAGCTAAAACATTAGACTAATAAAATAATAAATGAAAAAGAAAAGTTGTCTAATTACAAACATTATATCAATAAAAAAAATGATGGTTTACAAACTGCCATTAGAGTTAAATACACATCCTTACATGAGGTGTCATTTCATAGGCTTTATAAGGAGCAAGGATGCAACGTAAGCAAAAATATAAGTATGTTTTATCCTGTTCTCCTCCTTCACATGAAAAAAATAGTCATATTCATATTAATCGATTCAACTCAAAGTTTAATCATCGAACAAAACACCGGTTGATATTTAAAAAAATATCCAACCTAAAAAAGAAATAAAAAAATGATTAGAGATGTTCTAAACTCAAAGTAATAGAAAAATTCCAATTTAGAAACATATTAATAGGCAACTATCACATATATGTATATCAATTTCTTAATCATTCACATGTATTCCTGATATTCTAAGAGGTTAGACACCATCACATACCAAGGACAAAAACTAATATACTTATGATGTAACTATATATATATATATGCACACAATAGCTTTTAAATCAATTCAAGACACTATAATGTGTAACTTTAAGATATGGAAGGTGAAGATGCATAACTTTTTCTCATGGAGATGTTAGACAAAGAAACCATAGAGTTTTTGCCATGAGATAGATAAATTAATATTTTGTTAAAACATAGAAGGTAGACTTCCTGATATGGTGGTAGTGATAATTAGTTTTTGGGTTAACTTTATATAGAGCTTGTGTTTGATAATTAGCTAAATTTACATATTCAATATTAGTGTCTCCAAGAATTCTTTGTTTTCAATTGCATTAATAGGAAATTGTAACATACAATATATATTTTAATAATATATTGCAATGCAATTAAAACAATAACATGATGCATCATTCCACCTTTCATTACTTGCAATTCATTTTTGTCTCAATTCAACAACAATAAATTGTGTTAGCTTTTTTTTTAATATATTATTATTGTTTATTATTTATTATTAGAGTAACTCTATTATATGAAATGTGAAAAAGTTTTAATAAAGATTGTAGACTTTTCTTATAGAGTGTCACATCATCACAATAACTTATATGTCTAAGTAGAGTCATAAAATTAGAAGTATGATCCCTTTTAATTCATTAGGCTAAGTAGAAGTATGATCCCTTTGGTTTCAAGCAATCCCTTCTGAACAATATAAGTAATGAAGAATGATCTCTTTTAATTCATTTAATATTGAAAGAATATATTTCAAGCAAGAGAGACACACATTTTTTTTATTATTAAATTCAGTTCTTTAAGACATTGATCAAAGAGATTTGGAATATCAAAGTGACTCACTTGCTTGAAATATAATGATTCCTTTTTTTATTAGTATTGAAAGAATTCCAATAGTCATGAATATTTTGTGGTTATATAAATCTTATATATTAGTTGGTCCATTTTAATTTAATAATTTTTCATTTTAGTTAGTTGCTCCCTTGTAAGAAGTTATATAGTGATAATTTGATATATTGATAATTAAAATAAAAATGATTTAATTAAAGATAATTAAAATTAAAATGATTTAATTAAAGGAGATGATGAAAAGGTTATATAGTGATAATTTGATATATTGATAATTCAAATTAAAATGATTTAATTAAAGATAATTAACATTAAAATGATTTAATTAAAGGAGATGATGAAAAAGTTTTTTAATAGAGATTGTAAACTTTTCTTATAGAGTGCCACATCATCAAAATACTTGATTGTGAGCAACTCAACATTCCTTTTACTTGTAAAAAAGATATGGATATGCTAACTGTAACACCCCAACTAAATTGTCTAGAATATTTAGTCGAGATATTAATAATTGAATCTGAGTACATTAAAATTTACAGAATAATTAATCGAATTACAAATTATCACGAGAATAATGTGATAATCAATACAACACAGTTGAAATGATGACTGAAATCTTAATAACAGATTAACAAAAAACAAAGAAGAAGACGATAGTCTTCTAATCCGATAATCCAAGCTCAACCTCGATCATCAGTTCCTGCCTGGTCCTTGCTCCGATTAACCTGTTTACCTAAAAAAAATTGAGAGTCGTGGGATGAGACTACTAAGCCTCAGTGAGCTCCTACTACCCAACTACTGGTGACTACACTGGGGCAACTGAAACTAATAGTTTCTAACTTTAACCTAAACCTGAATATCTAATAGTCTAATCCTAACATAATCCTGAAGTTTTCATAATATGATAATAAAACAATAAAGGTGTAACACACATAATAATTATCTTGTCAATTTTATCATAACAGGATCACCCCGGGGTAAGCCGGTCCCGGAGTGCCTGGCCTGGTATTACCGATAATAATGTACGGCGAAATACAACATGAGCTTATAGTTCTTATTACATGATTTTGGATTCTTAATGAATCCCCTGACATGGTACTAATGACCACGCTTCCTGATATTGGTACTAATGACCAAACATCCTGATAAATTCTGAAACATAATTCCTAATCTTGAATGGTTATCCTACCCAAAAGAAAGAAAACCTTCCCGGGGTAATTCTAACTGTCCTGATTCCTGAACCTAAGTTCCTGAGCGTGATAAACATTCTAATCACATAATATTATTACGCTGCTTACGAAATATTCCAGAATAGTCAGGGATATAAAAAAGAGTGGATTCTTATTTAAAATGTTGATTCTACAAAGTCCTAATCTGATGCGCTCGCTTAGCGAAGCAAGATGCTCGCTATGCGAGAATGCCAGTTCAATTCTCAGTTTTTACTTTTAAAAGAGTTTATCAGTTTCCACCTACAATCCCATTCATGTCCAATCATAAGCAACTAAAATATTATTAGATAATTAGAATGGAGATGGTTTTGGGATTAAACCTTCTCACACAATTATTTCCTAATTTTTCCTATTGTTGTCATGCATAATTTTGGGGAGACTAATTTCCTAACTAATACTAATGTTATCATACATATATTGAATTTAGGGAAACTAAAGGTGCTAACTAATCTAAAAGTTAAGCTTCTAAAGGAACCCACCTGAATTTGATGCTTTAACAGTACCATTGACACATCCGGAGTTTGCTGAAAAACAGAAATTGCAGCCACAACACTTCAAACCCGTAGCCCAAAATTCTGCATCAGACCCTGAACTTCAGATGCGTCTCCTGAACTCAATACTGCTCCAAAATTCATGAAATTGGCGTCGAAACGACCGTACATTCGTTAGTTAACCGTAGAAACAAACTCCATACGAAACAGATGTACAGAGAGTGAACAGTCACCGTTTTAGTGAGACCCTGTCCAGAAACACGATTTTTGCACAGCCATTCCAATTCCTCTTGTTTTCTTATTTCACCCATCAATTCTTAACTCCTCCCAAGTGCTCCAAGTTCAGTAATTAGGAACATGCAATTACACCAAGAAGGACTTAGAGTCTAACATAACCAAGAAAGAAAAGAAGATGAGTTTGATTCCTCTTACCTTAGATTCCTAGTAACCCAAAGGCTTGAACTTGAGTAGGATCTTTCACATGCAAATATGAATTTGAAGAAACTGAGTTTGGGGTTTAGGCTTGTTGTTTGGATTTCGACCAAATCAAAAGGAATAGGGAATAGAAGACTAAGATGAGTTTCTCTCGTGAACTTTAGTGAGGGAATTTAATTTAGGGTTCTGATGAAACAAAGGGGAAAGGAATAGGTTGAATTTCTCTCATATACCTTGATTACCCAACAACATACAATGGTGGAAGGAAGCTTTAATGGACACATGCATAGTCTCATTGAAGAATTAGATGAACTTGACCAATGAGAGAGAGGATTTCGGCCAAGCTAAGGAAAAAGGGAAGATTGGAGTTTCAAACATCTTCTATTAATTTCTAAGATTAAGGGTTAATGTTTGATGCTACATGCAAAGCTTAAAACTTACACAAAGTGAGAAAGATGGAGTATGTATGGGTTGCTTGTTCTGTTTGTTTTTCTAGAGAGAAAGATGAAGATGAGTAGTTGAAGAGAGAGAGCACGTGAGCTTTGAAGGAAAAGAGGAGGAGATGAAACTGATTTATTCTCTTTCTTGACTTAACTTGTTATATACTAGTGGTTGTCTAGTTTCAATAAAGGTTTGGGTCCATTATTTCCAGTGTTGGTGGTGTTGTTTTTGACGTGGGAGAAGAGAGAAAGTTTGCTGACAATTTTTTTTTTTTTTGATAAGTAAAATTTGAATTATAAGGAGTACATGGGGTACTCAACCCTTACAATTCAAGAATAATCACATTAAATACAATCAAAGCAAGCTAATGGATTATTGCACCATTCTGAGAAAACAACATTAACATCACTACCTCGGCCTATGAACCAAAACCAAGAAATATAAATAATTTGGTCCACTAAAGTAGCTATATTAACATGTTCACCTTTAAACAAAATATTATTGCGCATACGCCATATGCTCCATGTCGTCGCTAACCAAATAACATGTCGGAATCCTTTGCTAAGTTTACCTCTTGCAATGTCTCCAAACAAAATAAAATGTTGAGGGATATCTTCAAAAGATAAGCAGTTTCTGTCCATCCACCTAAATATGTTATGCCACACTTGTTGAGTCACTTGACAATTGAAAAAAATATGTTGAGAATCCTCCACCTCCCTAAAGCAGAAAATACAACATCTCTCATAATTATTGCTGACAATTGATTTTCTATTTCTCTTGGCTTATTATAGGTGTGATCCTTCTATATCAATTGTCATTAATTACCATACAACCATTCATTTATTACTAGTTTGTCATCGTGCTTCTCTACTATTTTCCATTCTCAATTACTTAATTCCGTTATATAGTCTTAATTAATAATACTCCTATTAATTAAGATCGGGATATTACACTAACTTTAGGTCATATATATATACACACACGTATTTTGGCTGCATCTTAGCTACCTAGTTAATTGGTGATTTTACTAAAAATGAGAATAACATAAAATTTATGTAACTGATAATATTACATTGAAATATTCAATGTTATAGCAATACATTGAGAATCATAGTAATATTACATCGAATATGTACACAAAAAAGAATTATACATTGAAATATTATTGTTTTACAAGCATACATTGAATATTATTTTTATTATTATTATTATTATTATAATTGTACCTATTTATTAGTTGGAAAATATTTATTACATTTAAATAGCCGTCGATATTTATCTATTTTTTACTTCTCTCATACTAGTGCTAGCATGGATAAAATTGCAAACAGAAAAGACTTTTTACATCTGACCAAAACCCCATTTTACATCTGAGCCCAGTCAGAGGTAGACGTACAAGAAGTAGTAAGTTTACGCTTTTTACATCTGACATTCACCAGATGTAAAATTATCCCCTTTTACCTCTGTTCTCGTGTTTCAGCTGACCAATTTTTTTTTTTTAATTAAATTGGACCTTTTACATCTGACCAAGTCCACCGGATGTGAAATAGTAACTTTATTTAATTTTTTTTTTTCAAAATCCTGCGTTTTTTTTTTATATATTTTAAATCCTATTTTGTAATTAAAAAAAACTAAAATAGCATTACAATTCAACATTCAACCAAAATACAATTACATAATATGATCAAATGTCATTAAAGCAAAATACCAAGTCATTACAATTCAAGCAAAATACCAAGTCATTACAAAAAAAAAGACTTTTTAGTATAGATATATATATATATACCATATTTGATAGCTTGCTGAGTTGAGTGTTCATCACACCATTATGGAGAGGCTTAACATCAACCAAGAAAGTGAGCTTGCTGGCAGAATTGAAGGTGCTCTGCTCCCCGTGGTTTGGAATCTTGGATGTTTCTTTTCTGAATGTGGGAACTGTGCAGAGGATGAAGGTGCTATGGCTATTGTCAAGGATCTTTCTACGAAGGCCTGGATATTGCCCGAAAATCTTTCAAATTTGCGGAGAAAACCATTTGACGAATCTATCTCAAGTTGATCAAATACAAACCTAGCATAAAAATATATACAGATACCGTGTCAAGTTTGACGGTGTTCATTTTTTAATAGAACAAAGTAGTAACAAGAGACAAGTAAAATTAGGCGTGGACGATATTTTAGGCACAAATGAAAATGATGGAGTAGATCAGTGTTTGCCAAGAGACTACAATGGATTTTCATGATATATAGGATTAGAGGCAAATAAAACAGACTGCAATGTAAATTACTAGAACTCGCGATTCGAGTTTTTCTGAAGGTGCACAAATAGGGTACATGATAAAAGTCTAACTAACTACCAACAGGCCTGGTCAACTGTATTGGACATATCATTATCAATACTGATGCCTAGCAGGAATAAGTAATTTTGCATATGCAAAAATAACATCATATAATAGGAATAAGTAAATAATAACAACATAAATCTACAGCAGAGTCAACTCATAAACAAAAACTTTGTAAAAATTAAACTGAGGCTTCAACACAAGTCCCTTGCATGAAAGAACTAACATAGAGATGGTAGAGTACCTAAATTTTTTGAGCAAATGACACTATTTCTCCTTCTCATCCACTATTAACAGTAAAAATAGTTACTGGAATAGATGTAGGCCATGCATCTGTGGTTTGCCTCTTGTAATAGCCAAAATGGCACAAGCACAGGTGACAAGAGGCAAAATGTCTACGAATGAAAAATTATTTAGTGTTATCTTGAATGCTGATGTGAAAGTTAATTAACAATATTTATGGATGGCAAAATAACAATCAAGATAGAAGCTCAAGATAGAAGTATTTTATTTATGGAAAGAAAGATGAGCATTAGAAGATGCATGTAGTAAAAGGATTAAGGCTAAAACCTATTAAATAGGCAATTTATACCTGAGATTCCACTGCTGCCATCTTGTTGCAAGCCATCATTAATCACACTTGAATCCCTTGGTAGATCTGCAAACAAGGTAGAGGTAAAATAATTTAAAGACAAAGACTAAGCCACCAAATCTGGTAGATAAATTGGTAAACAACTAAACATATAGTCTCAACAAACATAACTTAAGACCAAATAACTTCCTTAATGGCTTCTAGCTATGAATGCACACTCAAAAAAATGCAAATGCTATCTCTGTATGACTCAATGATTTGTTGTAAAGGGACCACTTAGTATAAATTTGGTCTACGAACCCTTCTTCTGTGAGGTTACCCCTGCAAAATAACAAGAAATTATGAGCACCATTCTTTTTTTTTTTCAACTTCAATTTTTATTCTGATATTTTGACTGTTGAATCAATCGGTTACTGGAACGCCGATCTCTGGAAGACTTTCTTCACTAAGATGCTAAATAACTACCCCTGCCATGATGATAGGAAGTTGCTGCAGGATTTGAAGAAGTCCTTCCAGGACTATATGGTCTCCGATCCTCAACGCACTCAAGGAGTTACTAGCGAAGCAAAGGGTTTCTCTGTGTTCTGCTCAGTGTTTTAAAAATATTATACATCCACTTCCGCTTTTACTGTCTTTGCAGCTGCTGATTGCATAACATAATCTTTTAAAGAGGGAAAACCAAAAAATTGTACAAAAAATTTGAGGATCATGACCAACAAAAAATTATAATGGCTTCTAGCTATGAATGCACACTCAAAAAAATGCAAAAAATGCAACACAACTTGAGCTAAAGGCTGCTGCCTCGAGCGCCCCAGTAATGCAAAAATGCAGTAATGCAGAAAAAATGCAGAAAAATGGTTAACTATAATCTCCATTTTGATCTGCAAATTATAAAAATAAATAAATAAAAGGGTAATTTAATCATTGAATATAAAAGGATGATGAATGAAATTGAAAACGAGAACATACATACCTCTTCCAGGAATGAACACAATCCCACTACCTGTGAAACATGATAGTTAGACTCAATAAATTTCAACCTCAAAAAAGACACATATAGGCACAACTTTAATAATTTAAGCATACACGTAAAGAGTAACGAAATCGTTCAGCAATATGTTCCTCCTGAATTCTCTTCCATGCAGGTTTAGTGCCGAGTTTCTTGATATCCCAAGCAATACGAATATCCTGCATATGAGAATAAATCTCCCCATAAGAAAGGAAGATTTCAACACAAGGCTAAAAGGAAAACCAATAAAATAAAAATGCAACCTTGGGATCTGTATCAAAATCCAACTCTGTAATCCCCTCATCATTAAACCACAAATTGTAGACGATAACTTTAGTGCCGTGAGATCCCATGTTATCAAACTGCAAGAGTGATGAATATATGCGAGTCAAAATAAGCTATAATAGTATACCTGAGTATCATATTTATATCCAATGTAATGATGTTCCAGAGCTTAGGAAGTTAGTTGAACATTCTAGAGTCAAAGAATTGCAATACAAAGAGAAGCCAAATTTAAGTGCGAACAAGAACGGAAAAAAATAGGTATCATCAAACCAAACATTAAGTTCAAGATGCTAGGAAGTTATTGTCAACAATAACAAGGAAAAAGACAAGTATGCTAATCATTAGTATGTTTGGATAGAGTCAGCCAATCGTCAGGGGATGGAAGGGAAACATAAAAATTGACCTGTTTTAGAAGATCTTTTTCTGATGAATATGGTGACCAACGTAACAGCAATGATAAATTCTCCATAAAATGTTCGTAATTGCCATTTAACATGTCTGATGATCTAGTTGAGGTATTAAACTCATAATTCACCTGGAATTGACAAGATTGGTTAGGGATGACAATTGAAACTACTAGAATCTTCAGTATAGACAAATTTATCAGCTTAAAATAACTACATACAATGCAATGCATAAAATCACCATCTAAAATACCAGAATCACATAAAAACGCAGAATCACAGTACAAAAATTCACAACCCCAGAATCACAGTGCAAGAATTCACAAACCCAGAATACAAATTCACAACCCCAGAATCATAGTGCAAAAATTTGGTTATAATTTGATAAAAACACATAAAAACGCACATAAAATCCCAAAATCACAGTACATAAAAGTTCACAAACCTAGGACATAAAACCCCAAAAATTACAATCTTTAACCAAACAAAAAGAAATTAAAAAATTTGAGAATAGAATCAGTACCTGTTTGTGTTTTCAGTTGTAGGGAGAGGAACGATCTGAGAGAAGCTTCAATTTGTTTCACTGAACTTCGATTTGGGACCTAGGGTTCGAAATTGAGATGACGAGAACGAGTGAGAGAGGACGAGTGAGAGTGAGGGATTGTCGTGATTGAGAGAGTTTCAAATCGAGAGAGGGATTGTTGTTCTTGAGGGTTTGGTTCGCGAGACCTTCCCTTGTTTGAAGTTCGCGAGAGACACAAAGGAACCAATCGTGAACTGTGTTTTCTCACTTAAATCACTTATTTGGTTCCAAAAAATTTTTTTTTTTTTTTTTTCAACCTGACATATTACATCTGACGCTATATATGGCCAGATATATATTTATTTTAGATAATTTTTGCCATAATTACAATATTGCCACCGCGTTCAGTTTTGTTTCTGGTGATATTAGAACCAGATGTAACAAGTTATGTCTATATATTTTTCCCTTCAGTGGAAATTAGTACCAGATGTAAACGTTACTCCATATAGCGTTTTACATCTGACATAAGCTCGTTAGATGTAAACTACTTGTGTAATATGTCATATTTGTACTAGCATATGTTTGTAAGCATATGTTTGTCATATAAATTTATAAGGCGACCACATAAAGTCACCGCATATGTTTGTAAGCTATCCCAGCTGGACACTCCGGATTATATGTGTGGCTGATCCTCTACACATGGGGGGCCCTACTACAATTAAACTCTAATTAGGGGTGTACGTGGGCCGGATTGGGTTGGGTTTGGCCAAAACCAAAACCCAAACCACATATGGTACTCCGGGTTGGGTTTAGTAAAATAACCACCCGTTATAACATTGGGCCGGGTTGGGTAAATCCACTAATTTCCGGGTTGGATTGGGTTGGGTTGTGGGTTACCCAAATTATTTTTCTATTTTTTTTATATTAAATATCTAAATGTTGAATCATCATATTTTTTCATAAAAATAACTCAATCAATGTATTTTCTTGAAAAGTAGGGTAACTTTTTTTCACTATAAAAAATAATCACCCATTTTTTGTGTAAATCTACTAATTTTAATATCAAATGACTAAACCATGAATCACTATATTTGTTTATGAAAATTATTCAATTTTTTAAAATTTTAAAAAAATATTGCGAAAAATTATCATATTTGTTCATAAAAATTATTCAATCTTTTTGATTTTCGTAAAAAATAGTATAACTCATTTTCAATATAAAAATATTTAATAATCAAATGAAAAAATCTTTAGTATTTTCATAAAAAAAATTCAAGAAACATAGCACTAGTGGGTTAGTGGGTTTTTTGGGTTGGGTCCGGTTTTACCCGAAACCCGACTTTTTTAATGGGTTTTTCATTTTTGAAATCCATATCCACCCACTTGCCCAACCCAACCCACTTTTTTGGGTTGGATTGGGTGGGTTTGACCGGGTCGACCGGATTTGCCCAACCCATGTACACCCCTAACTCTAATATTCTTTTATATAAGCATTCATACACAAATTTCAATGTATGATATATGCGCCTCCAATTTAGCATTTCTTTACCTCATTCAAATACTGACTTGAGCGTCAGAGTGTAAACATTTTAGCAGGTACTTTTCCCCTCCAAACGGAGGAATCACACCAATCATCTTCAACAGTGAGCTCTACCAGCTGAACTTTCACCATTGAGACTATCATTTTTTAACGCCTCAGTTCACTAACACAATTATTTTTTGTGTTATGAGAGTTGAGTGTTTTAAAAGTATTGAGCTCATTTCTTGCTCATAATATATTGGGAAATTACTAATATAACTCAGGTATTTTTATTATTGATGGTGGATCTGCAAGTGCACAGAATCGCAAACAAGTAATAAAGTGATAAGTTATCGTTCTCCACATGGATTGTGCCAGAATTACTAGTTTCGCTTAGGAATAGTTTTGCATTCACTTTGTTGATTAGAGATAGTTCTGCGGGTAAAAGTGAAACATAGTGTTAGGGCCTTGTTGGTTATACAATAGCGTTAGAACTTTTAGGGAGAGTTTGTCATCCATTTGAGTCTCACAAGACGCGAAAGATTAATCTCTGAAGTTGCGTGCGGAGGATATTCAGTTTACACTTAAAAAAATATTGGTTTTTGTATCCCTATAGACCGTAGGAGATCACTTGTTAAGAAGATTCGTCGTATGTTGAAGTTAGATTGGGAAGATAGCATAAAACTAATTAGCTGGCGAATACATTAGCCAATATGGTTGTTCCTTGATCTCTAGTTTTGTTTTTCTTATTATCCGAGTGCTTTTAGGCATATATTGTTAACAGATGTTTTTAATTTGGTTCTAATATTGTTAAACTGATTGCGAGTCCTTGAGAACGACCAAGGTTAACCACCTTGTACTACCATTATTTTGAATTTATTTTGATCACGGAACGACAGTGATCACAATACAAATAATGGTTTAACAAGTATAATTATAAAAAACTCCTGTAGATGCAACAATAATATTTTAGAAGAAATGCGTGTGTATTAAAAAAAATAATGAAATGTATTAAGAGAACTCTCAAAATCATAAAACTTGATTTAAATTAACGGGAGAGACTAAAAGAATAACATCTTTTGAATTTTGAGAAACTGAGTTCAAGCAAAAAAAACTTAATATGACTTAAACATATAAACACAATAATTGGTAGAACTAAAATCTTATTTAAATCGTATTCATTTATTATATAAATTGTTTTGATGCCTAGAATTTGGGTTTCTATGCAGTCGGTCGTCTAACGCGCCCGTAACCTGCCCAATTATTGTGACTCGGCGGTTCGGCTGATATTGGAGCATAATCTATGGAGAAAAATCCAGAATCCAAATTATCTTCCACTTCTTTTATCTTAAACATTTCAGCATGTACTTCACTATGTTCTTGAGCTTTGTCGGCATCTTCGCTACTTTGGTTGCTTCTTTCTTTTAATACTCTTGCTGCATAAAAAAATAAATAAATGTAATACAAACTAAAAGGAAATAACAACAATTAAATATTCGAAATCCAATGTTCTAATATTTTTTTAGCTATGGACATTTGAATCAAAAAATACCTCTAACTTGAATATGGATTGAGAAGAAGCAGAGGACCACAAAAATCACAAGAAAGCATTTGTTTTGTGTAGCAACCATCTTAAAACAATATAGACTTGCACGTTCTAGCTCTATGATTTTTTTTCCTCTTGTCTTGAATATACTATATGGATATGCTAACTTTAGGTCATATATATATACACACACGCATTTTGGCAGCATCTTAGCTACCTAGTTAATTGGTGATTTTACTAAAAATGATAATAACATAAAATTTATGTAACTGGTAATATTACATTGAAATATTCAATGTTATAGCAATACATTGAGAATCATAGTAATATTACATCGAATATGTACACAAAAAAGAATTATACATTGAAATATTATTGTTTTACAAGGATACATTGAATATTATTTTTATTATTATTATTATAATTGTTACTATTTATTAGTTGGAAAATATTTATTACATTTAAATAGCCGTCGATATTTATCTATTTTTTACTTCTCTCATACTAGTGCTAGCATGGATAAAATTGAAAAATTTATAAGGCGACCACATAAAGTCACCGCATATGTTTGTAAGCTATCCCTGCTGGACACTCCGGATTATATGTGTGGCTGATCCTCTACACATGGGGGGCCCTACTACAATTAAACTCTAATATTCTTTTATATAAGCATTCATACACAAATTTCAATGTATGATATATGCGCCTCCAATTTAGCATTTCTTTACCTCATTCAAATACTGACTTGAGCGTGAGAGTGTTAACATTTTAGCAGGTACTTTTCCCCTCCAAACAGAGGAATCACACCAATCATCATCAACCGTGAGCTCTACCAGCTGAACTTTCACCATTGAGACTATCATTTTTTAACGCCTCAGTTCACTAACACAATTTTTTTTGTGTTATGAGAGTTGAGTGTTTTAAAAGTATTGAGCTCAATTCTTGCTCATAATATATTCGGAAATTACTAATATAACTCAGGTATTTTTATTATTGATGGTGTATCTGCAAGTGCACAGAATCGCAACCAAGTAATAAAGTGATAAGGTATCGTTCTCCACATGGATTGTGCCAGAATTACTAGTTTCGCTTAGGAATAGTTTTGCATTCGCTTTGTTGATTAGAGATAGTTGTGCGGGTAAAAGTGAAACATAGTGTTAGGGCCTTGTTGGTTATACAATAGCGTTAGAACTTTTAGGGAGAGTTTGTCATCCATTTGAGTCTCACAAGACGCGAAAGATTAATCTCTGAAGTTGCGTGCGGAGGATATTCAGTTTACACTTAAAAAAATATTGGTTTTTGTATCCCTATAGACCGTAGGAGATCACTTGTTAAGAAGATTCGTCGTATGTTGAAGTTAGACTGGGAAGATAGTATAAAACTAATTAGCTGGCGAATACATTAGCCAATATGGTTGTTCCTTGATCTCTAGTTTTGTTTTTCTTATTATCCGAGTGCTTTTAGGCATATATTGTTAACATATGTTTTTAATTTGGTTCTAATATTGTTAAACTGATTGCGAGTCCTTGAGAACGACCAAGGTTAACCACCTTGTACTACCATTATTTTGAATTTATTTTGATCACGGAACGACAGTGATCACAATACAAATAATGGTTTAACAAGTATAATTATAAAAAACTCTTGTAGATGCAACAATAATATTTTAGAAGAAATGCGTGTGTATTAAAAAAAATAATGAAATGTATTAAGAGAACTCTCAAAATCATAAAACTTGATTTAAATTAACGGGAGAGACTAAAAGAATAACATCTTTTGAATTTTGAGAAACTGAGTTCAAGCAAAAAAAACTTAATATGACTTAAACATATAAACACAATAATTGGTAGAACTAAAATCTTATTTAAATCGTATTCATTTATTATATAAATTGTTTTGATGCCTAGAATTTGGGTTTCTATGCAGTCGGTTGTCTAACGCGCCCGTAACCTGCCTAATTATTGTGAATCGGCGGTTCGGCTGATATTGGAGCATAATCTATGGAGAAAAATCCAGAATCCAAATTATCTTCCACTTCTTTTATCTTAAACATTTCAGCATGTACTTCACTATGTTCTTGAGCTTTGTTGGCATCTTCGCTACTTTGGTTGCTTCTTTCTTTTAATACTCTTGCTGCATAAAAAAATAAATAAACTTAATACAAACTAATTAACAAGGAAATAACAAATTTTAAATTTTCTAAATCCAATGTTCTAATATTTTTTTAGCTATGGACATTTGAAGCAAAAAATACCTCTAACTTGAATAGGGATTGAGAAGAAGCAGAGGACCACAAAAATCACAAGAAAGCATTTGTTTTGTGTAGCAACCATCTTAAAACAATATACACTTGCACGTTCTAGCTCTATGATTTTTTTTCCTCTTGTCTTGAATATACTATATGGATATGCTAACTTTAGGTCATATATATATACACACACGCATTTTGGCAGCATCTTAGCTACCTGGTTAATTGGTGATTTTACTAAAAATGATAATAACATTAAATTTATGTAACTGGTAATATTACATTGAAATATTCAATGTTATAGCAATACATTGAGAATCATAGTAATATTACATCGAATATGTACACAAAAAAGAATTATACATTGAAATATTATTGTTTTACAAGGATACATTGAATATTATTTTTATTATTATTATTATTATAATTGTTACTATTTATTAGTTGGAAAATATTTATTACATTTAAATAGTCGTCGATATGTATCTATTTTTTACTTCTCTCATACTAGTGCTAGCATGGATAAAATTGCAAAATTTATAAGGCGACCACATAAAGTCACCGCATATGTTTGTAAGCTATCCCAGCTGGACACTCCGGATTATATGTGTGGCTGATCCTCTACACATGGGGGGCCCTACTACAATTAAACTCTAATATTCTTTTATATAAGCATTCATACACAAATTTCAATGTATGATATATGCGCCTCCAATTTAGCATTTCTTTACCTCATTCAAATACTGACTTGAGCGTCAGAGTGTTAACATTTTAGCAGGTACTTTTCCCCTCCAAACGGAGGAATCACACCAATCATCATCAACCGTGAGCTCTACCAGCTGAACTTTCACCATTGAGACTATCATTTTTTAACGCCTCAGTTCACTAACACAATTTTTTTTGTGTTATGAGAGTTGAGTGTTTTAAAAGTATTGAGCTCAATTCTTGCTCATAATATATTGGGAAATTACTAATATAACTCAGGTATTTTTATTATTGATGGTGGATCTGCAAGTGCACAGAATCGCAACCAATTAATAAAGTGATAAGTTATCGTTCTCCACATGGATTGTGCCAGAATTACTAGTTTCGCTTAGGAATAGTTTTGCATTCGCTTTGTTGATTAGAGATAGTTGTGCGGGTAAAAGTGAAACATAGTGTTAGGGCCTTGTTGGTTATACAATAGCGTTAGAACTTTTAGGGAGAGTTTGTCATCCATTTGAGTCTCACAAGACGCGAAAGATTAATCTCTGAAGTTGCGTGCGGAGGATATTCAGTTTACACTTAAAAAAATATTGGTTTTTGTATCCCTATAGACCGTAGGAGATCACTTGTTAAGAAGATTCGTCGTATGTTGAAGTTAGATTGGGAAGATAGTATAAAACTAATTAGCTGGCGAATACATTAGCCAATATGGTTGTTCCTTGATCTCTAGTTTTGTTTTTCTTATTATCCGAGTGCTTTTAGGCATATATTGTTAACATATGTTTTTAATTTGGTTCTAATATTGTTAAACTGATTGCGAGTCCTTGAGAACGACCAAGGTTAACCACCTTGTACTACCATTATTTTGAATTTATTTTGATCACGGAACGACAGTGATCACAATACAAATAATGGTTTAACAAGTATAATTATAAAAAACTCCTGTAGATGCAACAATAATATTTTAGAAGAAATGCGTGTGTATTAAAAAAAATAATGAAATGTGTAACGACCCAAAATTTAGTATTCGTTATTTAATTATTTTATTACGCGAGGGCGTGATTTATAATTAAATTATTAAGCGGTGAATAATCATTTAGCGAGAACGTAAGTTAATGAGCGAGAAGTTATGTTGTTTGGGCCTTTGGGCGTAGAATAGGCATTGGACCTAAGCCAAGTGGGCTTTGATCCATGAGAATAGAGAGAGAGCTATAAGTAGCCAAGTCAACCATGAATAGTCTCATAAGTTGCAATTCTTGAGAAGTTGAAGAGCTTAGCTAGGGCAAGGAGCTCATGGGGGAGAAAGAGAAGAGCAAGCTTGTGGATTCGTCGAGCTAAGGTACGAGAGTTAGATTACATATTCGTGAGTGATTCGGAAGAGGGGAGGATGTCGATTCCTCCATTCCCAAACTCTTTCCACTCTATTTTCTTGTGGGTTTTGTGGGTGATTTTCTTAATGGAAAATGGATTCTTTTGATCCTAACATGTGTAGTGAACTCATGGTAGATGAGGTAAACAACTTTGGGGAGTTGAAAATGGGAATATGTAGATGTTTGATCAATGATTTGCATGTTTATGCAACTTTGCTTATTTTGCAAGAAATTGGCATGATTTTGATTATTTGAGGTATTTGGATGTTTGGAAGGGATGATTAATGTTCCTTGATACCATATATGTTTGGAATGGCTGTTTATATGAATTTATAACATGTTTGGATGAATTTTTGAGTTGATTCAATGTTAAACCGCCTTAGAAAACTCAAGAACAGATATTTCTGGTGTAGTTCGCTACGGATTCGCTACGGATTCGCTTAGCGAATAAGTTCGCTACGGATTCGCTACGGATTCGCTTAGCGAATAAGTTCGCTACGGGTTCGCTATCTGTTCGCCATGTACCTGCAACCCTCTGATGTAGTTCGCTACCTGTTCGCTACAGCGAACGTGTTCGCTACGTGTTCGCTACGTGTTCGCTACGTGTTCGCTACGGGTTCGCTACGGATTCGCTCAGCGAACAGCACTGTGACAGCAACTTTTTGATAATTGTTTTAAGTGCAATTAGGCACTTGTAACATGGTTTAAGGGTATCCTTACATGTTTGTTGATACATGTTGATGTTGTTAATGCTTATTGTTAATCGTTATATGATTCGCACGCGTATGCAATGACTTGTAGTTCAAGTGACTATGTTTATGTTTTAGCATTAATTTGCAATGTTAAGGAAATGATGTGTGTTTCATGACATAAGTGTAAATGAAACTTTATGTGTATAAAAATGGTTATGCAGATAATTATCATGTGAATAATTATGATTGGAGTGATAGGATATTGTGTTATCCTAATGTGTTAGATGTTGGAATTGTGTTTCCGCATCAGTGAATGAATAGCTTCGAGCTAGATAGCGTCATGTATTTGATGTGTTTAAAAGTAATCATGCATTCATGAATAAATTGTGATATTGGAATCATGTGTATTCCAATAGAGTAAATGGACTATGTTTATGAAAAGTGGCCGAAGATGGGATTATGTTATCCGAGATCTGGAGCCCATATCCAAACATGATATAAAACTGTGTGACTCCTCTTTATGGGAGAGATGGTTGATGATAACCATATCCAGCAAGATATAAAACTGTATTTGAGCTTATCCAAGGGAGATAAGATGGTTCGGTAAGTTCCGACGCATCCAACAAGATGTAAAACTGGGTTCATCTTAAATGGGGTGAATAGCAGCATCCAACATGATGTCAAACTGTTTGGTTTATCCAAGGGAGATAAGATGGTTCGGTAAGTTCCGACATATCCAGCAAGATATAAAACTGTTCTTGGTCCACCGTTGGTGAGACGCTTATCCAGCATGATGTAAAACTGTTCTTGGTCCACCGTTGGTGAGACGCTTATCCAGCATGATGTAAAACTGTTCTTGGTCCACCGTTGGTGTGACACCTTGGTACCACATGCATTAGTCGTGTCTAGGGATGACATGACATTGGATAATTGGCATTAGATGCATTAGGGTAAATGCACATGTATTTGATAATTGTTATGTGACATTATCTGATTGGATTGTAATGTGTTTTCCGTATGTGTTAAGCTTTGGTATTTACTAATTGTTTAATACTGTGATTGTTGCCATGTCTTGGTATGTGAGCAGAGTCCGTCATGACTATAAAATGAACAAGTGTAGAGTCCGTCATGACTATAAAATGAACAAGTGTAGAGTCCGTCATGACTATAAATGAACACTTTGGTAGTGTCCGAGAAGACGTGAAACTATATGATTGGTGTGTTTGTAAATGAATGATTAATTGGTAGTCGTATTTGACGATGTATGTGCGTGAGTTAGAAATGTATGATAGCGTGTGAAGTGTGTAGTATACTACTCACACTTATATTTATGTTTATGTTTTCTAACTCTCTGCTTTGTGTTAATTGCTGGACCTTTGGGGGTCCAGGTTGACAGGTAATGTGTTAGCCTCGTCCGAGTGCAATGGTGAAGCCCTGCTCTGATTGAGACACGGGAAAAAGGGGTTGTTATATGTATATGCATGTAGTCCTCTTAGTATACTCTGTTGGTCTTAAGCTTTCATTTGAAAAGTATCCGTTTTGTATAACTAATAACGCATCGTTCGATGCGAGGTTTTGTTTTTAGTTCATTCGAATATTTTACTAGATAAATGTATTAGTCTTATCTTTGAATGAAGTTTGTGATATTCAAACCAGCGCTTTATAAATCAGATTTTCAATTTTTCCGCTGCGTATTTTCGAAAAAGACTTTATAAAGGCAGAGTTAATTAAATAACGGGTTTGGGTGTTACAAAGTGGTATCAGAGCAGGTCGTCTTCGGACTGTGAGGTTGTGTGTCAATCAGAGCCGGTCTGTGCAGTCAGATCGAGTGAGCGTGTGTGCCAGTTGTGTCTGTCTTTTCTTGTTGTGTGTACTTGATGCGATTGATACTTATCATTGTTATAAGTTATCAAGTCAAGTAGTGGTTGAGTATTTTTATGCTTAAGTTTTAAAAAATTTGTGTGGTTTGAACTTTGGTTTGTAGATGCTTATTGCTAATAGTTGATGATCCAGCATGATGTAAAACTGCATGTGATGAAGATTTTGTTGAAAACATAAGATTATTTTCTTTTGAGTAAGTGAAAATGAATTTTTCACTAGAGTGAGAAAGGAGTAGGATTTAAGTAGATCCTAATGTGTGTTGTTATATGTTTGTTTATGACATGTGGTAGATTGATTACTAGTACTTAGTGTGGTTCTTTAATTGAACTATGTGAATGTATTCTCATGATGAGAACTTGTTTTAGAACATGCTATGTTTTATACATGTTTGAGTAGATGTTGTAAGTATGCGGACAAACGAAATGTAATGCATGTACTTGACTCGATGTCTTGTGTACATGGATGTTTCATTGTCTTACATATAGTTTAGTTATAAATATATGTATAGACATGTGGTAGTAATTATGTATGCTAGTTGTTACGTAGGTTGTTACGTTAGCATAGACGGGAATAGTGTGTTTATGTATTTGCAGTGGTGTGTTTGTCAAGAGGACTGCACAGGGGTTTTGAGTAGATGCTTAGATATCTTACCTTATGTTTACCCTTTTCATACGACATGCATGTGAATGCTGTCGGTATTAGATTTCTCTTGGGAGGAATAAATTTGGAATCGATAGGACGGTTAGGTGCTTACACCGGATGTTCTAGTGGAAGTATAAAGGTGGGTTTGAGATAAGTGGGGGAGAATATTTTGTCTCTCCAAGATGTTTCGAACGCGAGAAGTAAGGACGAATAGAGATGTTCTTGAAGTGGATTGTTTAAGATTGAGTAGCATTGTTCGAAGTGGAGTTCTTATTTGGAGAATACTTTGGAGGAAGTATCAGATGATCATTTCGGAGTGAGTCGGAATGAAGTTGTTTAGCCGTAGGGAGAATGTGGCCATTGGGGAACGATGGAGCAGATTGAATGTTAAGTGAACACCGTTGCTGGGAAACGGAGAAGACGTGTGCGTCGAGGGTAAGAAAACCTAGTGATGATCATACGACGAGTATGCGAATGGTGGATACCTTGAGGGTTAAGTTAAGTGGGAGATTGATGTCAAGGATGGAAGGTGTGGTTAGGGAACTGAAAACCCGATTACAATAAGTGGGACTGGTGGTGTTTCTAGCGGAACTCGTAGCAAGAATGTTCCATTGTTTGGTTGTCTTTCACTTGATGGTTCATCCTCAAAGAGGAGGAAGAGTGATAAAGATGGAAGCTTTGTTGATGAAAAGTTTTCAGAGGAATCTGATGAGAGTTGTGTTGGAATCAACAAGACGGAGATCATGGTTGTTTGGAAAATCAACTTTTGATAGTAGCTGAGATTTAAATACAGAATTACTAGGTGATCAAGAAGAGCCTAGGAAGGATTTATAAAGGTTGAGTATGTTTGAACCGAGTGGTCATTTCTTGGAAAGATTTGAGAAACTAAGTGCGAAGTGTTACCTTTGGATGTTTGGGGATAAGAAAGTTAGCCTTTGGAAACGTGTCAAGCAAGAGTATTAGAGAGACGTAAGAAAGTGACTTATGTCAAGTAAGAATTTGCGGAAAGGACTATCTCACACATAAGTGATTGTTGTGTTTGGAAAATGTGTATTAAGAATTTGGAAGCAATGCTCAAAGTAAGTGTCAAATGATGTTTTGTAGCAATTGGAAAAAGTTAACTATGAAATGGAAAAGTCGGTGGAGATTAGAGATGTCGGACACATCGTATCTATGGGAATAGTATAGTAATACCATGTGGGAAGGAAATAAATGATTATGGATATTTTCGTCGTGAACGGTGGGATGATAGTGAGTCGACGAGTGACTTAAGGTAATATTTTGGATAAGAATATTTCGACAGGAAATGATATCGGGAAGGTCATGTTAAGGAAGTCAGAAATTGGATAAGAGATTATTTGGAAAATAAAACAGTTATGATGGGGTTCGACGCAATGATTTGGGAGTTACGAAGGAAAAGAATTTGACGGTTGGAGATAATATATTTTTGGAATGTGTTAAGAACTTTGAGAGGTCGGACAACAAATGAGCGTAGAAGTTGTGCTACCGAATGAATGGTTGGAGTGAGATTCGACGCAGTCAAGAACTTATGGAGTTTGAAAAGTTGTGAAGTATGCAACGGAAGGGTCTTTCGGAGTATTTTGGGTTAAGTGGTTTTGTTTTGGAGTGGTGCTGCGAGTACCGTAAGATGTTAAGAGAAAGTTTTAAGTAGTTTGATGAGAATGGTTTATGCCATCGTCACGATTGTTGACTATCTATCGACAAATCAAGGGATTAGCTGTCCTTGATCTATTGTTGATGAGTAGACGAGATTGTGTCGATTGGGATTGACTGATTTTGTCAAACTTGGTATGATTTGGAGTTTGTATGTGTTGTTGGTATGAATTCGGAAGAAGTGTGATTTTGAATCGGGGTTTGTGTAAGAGACCGTATCGGTTAAGGTGTTATGACTAAGAAACCCGTTGGTTAGAATGCAAGTTGGAATTAGAAAGTCGGATGAGGGAGTTTATCCGGAGTTGTGTTTTGGTCGGGTAATTTTCGAGGGCGAAAATCTTTTAAGGGGGGTAGAGTTGTAACGACCCAAAATTTAGTATTCGTTATTTAATTATTTTATTACGCGAGGGCGTGATTTATAATTAAATTATTAAGCGGTGAATAATCATTTAGCGAGAACGTAAGTTAATGAGCGAGAAGTTATGTTGTTTGGGCCTTTGGGCGTAGAATAGGCATTGGACCTAAGCCAAGTGGGCTTTGATCCATGAGAATAGAGAGAGAGCTATAAGTAGCCAAGTCAACCATGAATAGTCTCATAAGTTGCAATTCTTGAGAAGTTGAAGAGCTTAGCTAGGGCAAGGAGCTCATGGGGGAGAAAGAGAAGAGCAAGCTTGTGGATTCGTCGAGCTAAGGTACGAGAGTTAGATTACATATTCGTGAGTGATTCGGAAGAGGGGAGGATGTCGATTCCTCCATTCCCAAACTCTTTCCACTCTATTTTCTTGTGGGTTTTGTGGGTGATTTTCTTAATGGAAAATGGATTCTTTTGATCCTAACATGTGTAGTGAACTCATGGTAGATGAGGTAAACAACTTTGGGGAGTTGAAAATGGGAATATGTAGATGTTTGATCAATGATTTGCATGTTTATGCAACTTTGCTTATTTTGCAAGAAATTGGCATGATTTTGATTATTTGAGGTATTTGGATGTTTGGAAGGGATGATTAATGTTCCTTGATACCATATATGTTTGGAATGGCTGTTTATATGAATTTATAACATGTTTGGATGAATTTTTGAGTTGATTCAATGTTAAACCGCCTTAGAAAACTCAAGAACAGATATTTCTGGTGTAGTTCGCTACGGATTCGCTACGGATTCGCTTAGCGAATAAGTTCGCTACGGGTTCGCTATCTGTTCGCCATGTACCTGCAACCCTCTGATGTAGTTCGCTACCTGTTCGCTACAGCGAACGTGTTCGCTACGTGTTCGCTACGTGTTCGCTACGTGTTCGCTACGGGTTCGCTACGGATTCGCTCAGCGAACAGCACTGTGACAGCAACTTTTTGATAATTGTTTTAAGTGCAATTAGGCACTTGTAACATGGTTTAAGGGTATCCTTACATGTTTGTTGATACATGTTGATGTTGTTAATGCTTATTGTTAATCGTTATATGATTCGCACGCGTATGCAATGACTTGTAGTTCAAGTGACTATGTTTATGTTTTAGCATTAATTTGCAATGTTAAGGAAATGATGTGTGTTTCATGACATAAGTGTAAATGAAACTTTATGTGTATAAAAATGGTTATGCAGATAATTATCATGTGAATAATTATGATTGGAGTGATAGGATATTGTGTTATCCTAATGTGTTAGATGTTGGAATTGTGTTTCCGCATCAGTGAATGAATAGCTTCGAGCTAGATAGCGTCATGTATTTGATGTGTTTAAAAGTAATCATGCATTCATGAATAAATTGTGATATTGGAATCATGTGTATTCCAATAGAGTAAATGGACTATGTTTATGAAAAGTGGCCGAAGATGGGATTATGTTATCCGAGATCTGGAGCCCATATCCAAACATGATATAAAACTGTGTGACTCCTCTTTATGGGAGAGATGGTTGATGATAACCATATCCAGCAAGATATAAAACTGTATTTGAGCTTATCCAAGGGAGATAAGATGGTTCGGTAAGTTCCGACGCATCCAACAAGATGTAAAACTGGGTTCATCTTAAATGGGGTGAATAGCAGCATCCAACATGATGTCAAACTGTTTGGTTTATCCAAGGGAGATAAGATGGTTCGGTAAGTTCCGACATATCCAGCAAGATATAAAACTGTTCTTGGTCCACCGTTGGTGAGACGCTTATCCAGCATGATGTAAAACTGTTCTTGGTCCACCGTTGGTGAGACGCTTATCCAGCATGATGTAAAACTGTTCTTGGTCCACCGTTGGTGTGACACCTTGGTACCACATGCATTAGTCGTGTCTAGGGATGACATGACATTGGATAATTGGCATTAGATGCATTAGGGTAAATGCACATGTATTTGATAATTGTTATGTGACATTATCTGATTGGATTGTAATGTGTTTTCCGTATGTGTTAAGCTTTGGTATTTACTAATTGTTTAATACTGTGATTGTTGCCATGTCTTGGTATGTGAGCAGAGTCCGTCATGACTATAAAATGAACAAGTGTAGAGTCCGTCATGACTATAAAATGAACAAGTGTAGAGTCCGTCATGACTATAAATGAACACTTTGGTAGTGTCCGAGAAGACGTGAAACTATATGATTGGTGTGTTTGTAAATGAATGATTAATTGGTAGTCGTATTTGACGATGTATGTGCGTGAGTTAGAAATGTATGATAGCGTGTGAAGTGTGTAGTATACTACTCACACTTATATTTATGTTTATGTTTTCTAACTCTCTGCTTTGTGTTAATTGCTGGACCTTTGGGGGTCCAGGTTGACAGGTAATGTGTTAGCCTCGTCCGAGTGCAATGGTGAAGCCCTGCTCTGATTGAGACACGGGAAAAAGGGGTTGTTATATGTATATGCATGTAGTCCTCTTAGTATACTCTGTTGGTCTTAAGCTTTCATTTGAAAAGTATCCGTTTTGTATAACTAATAACGCATCGTTCGATGCGAGGTTTTGTTTTTAGTTCATTCGAATATTTTACTAGATAAATGTATTAGTCTTATCTTTGAATGAAGTTTGTGATATTCAAACCAGCGCTTTATAAATCAGATTTTCAATTTTTCCGCTGCGTATTTTCGAAAAAGACTTTATAAAGGCAGAGTTAATTAAATAACGGGTTTGGGTGTTACAAAATGTATTAAGAGAACTCTCAAAATCATAAAACTTGATTTAAATTAACGGGAGAGACTAAAAGAATAACATCTTTTGAATTTTGAGAAACTGAGTTCAAGCAAAAAAAACTTAATATGACTTAAACATATAAACACAATAATTGGTAGAACTAAAATCTTATTTAAATCGTATTCATTTATTATATAAATTGTTTTGATGCCTAGAATTTGGGTTTCTATGCAGTCGGTCGTCTAACGCGCCCGTAACCTGCCCAATTATTTTGACTCGGCGGTTCGGCTGATATTGGAGCATAATCTATGGAGAAAAATCCAGAATCCAAATTATCTTCCACTTCTTTTATCTTAAACATTTCAGCATGTACTTCACTATGTTCTTGAGCTTTGTCGGCATCTTCGCTACTTTGGTTGCTTCTTTCTTTTAATACTCTTGCTGCATAAAAAAATAAATAAATGTAATACAAACTAAAAGGAAATAACAACAATTAAATATTCGAAATCCAATGTTCTAATATTTTTTTAGCTATGGACATTTGAATCAAAAAATACCTCTAACTTGAATATGGATTGAGAAGAAGCAGAGGACCACAAAAATCACAAGAAAGCATTTGTTTTGTGTAGCAACCATCTTAAAACAATATAGACTTGCACGTTCTAGCTCTATGATTTTTTTTCCTCTTGTCTTGAATATACTATATGGATATGCTAACTTTAGGTCATATATATATACACACACGCATTTTGGCAGCATCTTAGCTACCTAGTTAATTGGTGATTTTACTAAAAATGATAATAACATAAAATTTATGTAACTGGTAATATTACATTGAAATATTCAATGTTATAGCAATACATTGAGAATCATAGTAATATTACATCGAATATGTACACAAAAAAGAATTATACAATGAAATATTATTGTTTTACAAGGATACATTGAATATTATTTTTATTATTATTATTATAATTGTTACTATTTATTAGTTGGAAAATATTTATTACATTTAAATAGCCGTCGATATTTATCTATTTTTTACTTCTCTCATACTAGTGCTAGCATGGATAAAATTGAAAAATTTATAAGGCGACCACATAAAGTCACCGCATATGTTTGTAAGCTATCCCTGCTGGACACTCCGGATTATATGTGTGGCTGATCCTCTACACATGGGGGGCCCTACTACAATTAAACTCTAATATTCTTTTATATAAGCATTCATACACAAATTTCAATGTATGATATATGCGCCTCCAATTTAGCATTTCTTTACCTCATTCAAATACTGACTTGAGCGTGAGAGTGTTAACATTTTAGCAGGTACTTTTCCCCTCCAAACAGAGGAATCACACCAATCATCATCAACCGTGAGCTCTACCAGCTGAACTTTCACCATTGAGACTATCATTTTTTAACGCCTCAGTTCACTAACACAATTTTTTTTGTGTTATGAGAGTTGAGTGTTTTAAAAGTATTGAGCTCAATTCTTGCTCATAATATATTCGGAAATTACTAATATAACTCAGGTATTTTTATTATTGATGGTGTATCTGCAAGTGCACAGAATCGCAACCAAGTAATAAAGTGATAAGGTATCGTTCTCCACATGGATTGTGCCAGAATTACTAGTTTCGCTTAGGAATAGTTTTGCATTCGCTTTGTTGATTAGAGATAGTTGTGCGGGTAAAAGTGAAACATAGTGTTAGGGCCTTGTTGGTTATACAATAGCGTTAGAACTTTTAGGGAGAGTTTGTCATCCATTTGAGTCTCACAAGACGCGAAAGATTAATCTCTGAAGTTGCGTGCGGAGGATATTCAGTTTACACTTAAAAAAATATTGGTTTTTGTATCCCTATAGACCGTAGGAGATCACTTGTTAAGAAGATTCGTCGTATGTTGAAGTTAGACTGGGAAGATAGTATAAAACTAATTAGCTGGCGAATACATTAGCCAATATGGTTGTTCCTTGATCTCTAGTTTTGTTTTTCTTATTATCCGAGTGCTTTTAGGCATATATTGTTAACATATGTTTTTAATTTGGTTCTAATATTGTTAAACTGATTGCGAGTCCTTGAGAACGACCAAGGTTAACCACCTTGTACTACCATTATTTTGAATTTATTTTGATCACGGAACGACAGTGATCACAATACAAATAATGGTTTAACAAGTATAATTATAAAAAACTCTTGTAGATGCAACAATAATATTTTAGAAGAAATGCGTGTGTATTAAAAAAAATAATGAAATGTATTAAGAGAACTCTCAAAATCATAAAACTTGATTTAAATTAACGGGAGAGACTAAAAGAATAACATCTTTTGAATTTTGAGAAACTGAGTTCAAGCAAAAAAAACTTAATATGACTTAAACATATAAACACAATAATTGGTAGAACTAAAATCTTATTTAAATCGTATTCATTTATTATATAAATTGTTTTGATGCCTAGAATTTGGGTTTCTATGCAGTCGGTTGTCTAACGCGCCCGTAACCTGCCTAATTATTGTGAATCGGCGGTTCGGCTGATATTGGAGCATAATCTATGGAGAAAAATCCAGAATCCAAATTATCTTCCACTTCTTTTATCTTAAACATTTCAGCATGTACTTCACTATGTTCTTGAGCTTTGTTGGCATCTTCGCTACTTTGGTTGCTTCTTTCTTTTAATACTCTTGCTGCATAAAAAAATAAATAAACTTAATACAAACTAATTAACAAGGAAATAACAAATTTTAAATTTTCTAAATCCAATGTTCTAATATTTTTTTAGCTATGGACATTTGAAGCAAAAAATACCTCTAACTTGAATAGGGATTGAGAAGAAGCAGAGGACCACAAAAATCACAAGAAAGCATTTGTTTTGTGTAGCAACCATCTTAAAACAATATACACTTGCACGTTCTAGCTCTATGATTTTTTTTCCTCTTGTCTTGAATATACTATATGGATATGCTAACTTTAGGTCATATATATATACACACACGCATTTTGGCAGCATCTTAGCTACCTGGTTAATTGGTGATTTTACTAAAAATGATAATAACATTAAATTTATGTAACTGGTAATATTACATTGAAATATTCAATGTTATAGCAATACATTGAGAATCATAGTAATATTACATCGAATATGTACACAAAAAAGAATTATACATTGAAATATTATTGTTTTACAAGGATACATTGAATATTATTTTTATTATTATTATTATTATAATTGTTACTATTTATTAGTTGGAAAATATTTATTACATTTAAATAGTCGTCGATATGTATCTATTTTTTACTTCTCTCATACTAGTGCTAGCATGGATAAAATTGCAAAATTTATAAGGCGACCACATAAAGTCACCGCATATGTTTGTAAGCTATCCCAGCTGGACACTCCGGATTATATGTGTGGCTGATCCTCTACACATGGGGGGCCCTACTACAATTAAACTCTAATATTCTTTTATATAAGCATTCATACACAAATTTCAATGTATGATATATGCGCCTCCAATTTAGCATTTCTTTACCTCATTCAAATACTGACTTGAGCGTCAGAGTGTTAACATTTTAGAAGGTACTTTTCCCCTCCAAACGGAGGAATCACACCAATCATCATCAACCGTGAGCTCTACCAGCTGAACTTTCACCATTGAGACTATCATTTTTTAACGCCTCAGTTCACTAACACAATTTTTTTTGTGTTATGAGAGTTGAGTGTTTTAAAAGTATTGAGCTCAATTCTTGCTCATAATATATTGGGAAATTACTAATATAACTCAGGTATTTTTATTATTGATGGTGGATCTGCAAGTGCACAGAATCGCAACCAATTAATAAAGTGATAAGTTATCGTTCTCCACATGGATTGTGCCAGAATTACTAGTTTCGCTTAGGAATAGTTTTGCATTCGCTTTGTTGATTAGAGATAGTTGTGCGGGTAAAAGTGAAACATAGTGTTAGGGCCTTGTTGGTTATACAATAGCGTTAGAAATTTTAGGGAGAGTTTGTCATCCATTTGAGTCTCACAAGACGTGAAAGATTAATCTCTGAAGTTGCGTGCAGAGGATATTCAGTTTACACTTTAAAAAATATTGGTTTCTGTATCCCTATAGACCGTAGGAGATCACTTGTTAAGAAGATTCGTCGTATGTTGAAGTTAGATTGGGAAGATAGTATAAAACTAATTAGCTGGCGAATACATTAGCCAATATGGTTGTTCCTTGATCTCTAGTTTTGTTTTTCTTATTATCCGGGTGCTTTTAGGCATATATTGTTTGAAATCTGGCACGCAGTGAACACAATGCTGCACAAGATGCTATAGCATATGTTGCAGCAAGATAGGCGCTGAATAAAATAAACGACAGAATAATAAATAACACAGATCGTTTGTTAACCCAGTTCAGTGCAACGTCACCTACTCTGGGGGATACCAATCCAGGAATGAATCCACTATAATAGCTCTAGTTCAAAGCCCTCGACCAACACCCGGTACTTGACTTATCGCCTAGACACTACCCGTGCAATCCTATCTAAGAACCTCTTAGATAATGAGACCCCGTCCCAAATTCCCTCTAACAACACGTACCATGTTGCTGTCAATAATAATAATCAAGATGGAGACACTCTCCTAGAAACTAGACCACACTCTTGCTTAAAAGCTTATGAGTGAATCACACACACTAACTCTGTGCTTAAAAGCTTAGGAGTAGCTTACAATTAACAACCAAAACACAGTCCTAAACTTGCATCAAATTGACACAAGAAAGGCTGACAAAAGACACAAACTCTAAACCTTAAAAAGTCACACTTTGTAAACAACACGGTTTTGAATACATGAGTAGAATAGCTTGAGGCTTCACATATTTATAGTCTTCAATTGTCTTGATGGGCAAGCTAGGTCTTCAGACAAATACAGCTGTAGGAATTGTGGCCAACCCTAAATTATTTCCAGAAATATAATTCATGTTGTACCAAACAAAAAAAACGCCAAAAATATAATATAATTATATTTTTGTTTTAAATAACATTCCTTCAGCCGACTTCAATAAAACTTGCTGAGCAAGGCTCGTTTTGCCCAGACGCACGTGCCTGAATATATAATTGAAGCAAATCTTGATCAAGATTTGAAATAAAAATTCTGCACGAAAACAGAGTATCAGTATGCTGTACTATGATGCTACAGCACCTCAGTCCAGCATCTGGCTGGTTGGCTTTTGCAAAATGTAGCCAATCAAAACACCAACAATCTCCCCCTTTGGCAAGTTTTGGCTAAAACAACCTTAGGCCAGTGCATAGAGAGATACAGTCTAGACTTTCCTTCGAGTCAACATAAACACACAACTAGGAAAGAAAGTAGAACGATGCTAAGCTATTTGAACTTTCCTTCGAGTCAACATACGCACACAACTAGGAAAGAAAGTAAAGGATTTCATCAGATGAAAAGATAGCTAGCATGTAAGCATCAGAGGCATGCAACAGCGGAACATAACACATCTTAGCCTCAAAGTACAGACAGAGAGAAATAAACTCTCACATAGTGGATTCAAGATAGGAGAAATAAACTCCGTAATATTTAAGCAACGCCACAGAGAATAGGAAAAATAAATTCCTATATAAGCATGCATATCATAAGTAGTAGAAAAATAAATTCTACCTACTCCCCCTCAACATATGCATAAACTTCACTCCCCCTCAACATATGCATATAACATAAAACCATCATGCTATACTAGATGCTATAACATTATGCATCACATTATGCACAACAGATATTACTCCCCCTTTTTAGCCATAAATTCTGACAAATAAAGTCAGTATCACATAGTAGGAGCAAAATACATACTTCCACAGAGTTATCAGATCATAGAGAAACATAGAGTGCAGAGAGAATCAGAGCATAGGAACTCATAAAGTGCATATACAAACCATCAGGGCATAGAAAACCTGGAGTATCGGACCCAAAGACATGTATTATGCATGTTACAATCCAGAGAGCATCAGGGCGTAGCCCAACATAGAAGGACATGCAAATAAAGCATAAGCAGGTCACATAGAAGGACTTGCATCAGAGTCCTCCTCCTCCTCTACCTCAGTATCACAGCCTGCATTATCATCTAGAACACCAGGATTAACATTGGAGAACACCTTGAGGTCAACAATCATTTGCTTCCTAGACAAAACATCAGTTGACTGATTGACAGATGATGCAGCACAGTCTGCAACATGTGTACCCTCAAACAGTCTAAAATCAAAAGACAATTCACAACCTCTCTTACTAGGAACACCAGCCTTAGTACAAATGTCAGGATGTTGAGCTAGAATAATGTCACACATCAATGTAGGAAAGACTATAGGCATCTTCACAGTACATGACTTACCATGCAGAATAGTTTCATCAAAAATATAAGAACCAAAGGCAAAAGGTGATCTGGTCCCTACAACATATATAAATCTAGCCAAACCTGTAGTCAGAGTATTGGAATGAGTAGTTGAAGCCGATTGCAGTTTTCTGCTTTAATAAAATCAACAAGCTTTTGGCATTGTAAAAAATCTTCACTTAAATTCCTTTCCACAGCAAGCCTTCTTTTTATCACAAATTTCCACTTGTCAACCTTTTCAAAACGATGAAAGGAAATGTTGTCAATGGGTACAGGGGATACATCTTGAGGGATCCTCTTTTTCTTCACAGACTTCTTTGAGGATGTTGCAGGCGATGCAATAGCATGTTGGTCTTCCTCAAACTCTGAATCACTAGAGGAAATAGTCTTCCTCCTCAAAAGCTTCTTCTTTGGCTCAGAGGGCCTAGTAATCTTACTCCAGTGTCTTTTAAGACCATAGATTTTCTTTTCCTTGGCGGTCTTGACAGGAACATTAGAAACAGCTACACCTTTACCAGCATTGCTCCTTAACCTCCTAGTACTAGAAGCAGGAGTCCTCTCAGTAAGGTTGAGATTGTCCACATAAATAACATTTGAATCTTTCTCAGCAGATTCATCAACATTCAAAGGAACAAACATAGTTTTACCACTATCATCAACATAAGGGATCACATAGATATCATGAACAAAAACATTATCAGTAGTAGTTGCTTCAGAACCCTTTTCTTTGTCAGGAACAATAACATCGTCTGGAGACTCGGGTATCACGATGTTATCCAAATTTTCCCGTGCTGCAGATGTTGTAGCATCATGTGCAGCATCTTTCTCAGGAACACTCTTCTTGACATGTTCCAACACAAAGTCATCTTTGACCTCAGTTGGAGCGCTAATATCATTACCAACAAATGTTAAACACAGCAGGGGAGAACACCACATAACTTTCTCTGACAAATACTTTCTCACCACAAGAAACATCCTTATCATCAACAAACACACAATTCTTACCAAATCTTCAGATGTTTCAACATTACCCATAACAGCGTGCATTACTAAATAAGTTGAAGAGAAAACTGCACGCCACACTTGCAATAATTGCTATAACTCTTCAGATAGGCAAATCCCAAGTTTGCCTCGCAATTTTTCAAATTGGACCGCATCTAGAGCCTTAGGTAAAATATCAGCCAGTTGTTCTTCAGTGGCAATATGCTCAAGAGTTATAATACCTTCTTCAACAAGATCTCTGATGAAATGGTGCCTAATATCAATATGCTTCGTCCTGCTATGTTGGATAGGATTCTTTGAAATATTGATGGCACTAAGATTGTCACAGTACAATGCCATAGCATCTTGTACCACATTGTACTCCAACAACATTTGTTTCATCCATAATAACTGGGAGCAGCTACTTCCTGCAGCTATGTACTCAGCTTCAGATGTAGATAAAGATACACAGTTCTGTTTCTTGCTGAACCAAGATATAAGATTATTGCCTAAAAAGAAACAAGCTCCTGAGGTGCTTTTTCTATCATCTGCACAACCTGCCCAATCAGCATCACAATACCCTACTAGCATAGAATTCTCACCATGAGTATACAGGATTCCATAGTCACATGTACCATTCACATACTTCAAAATTCTTTTCACTTGAGCAAGATGACTCATCTTTGGCTCAGCTTGGTACCTAGCACATACTCCTACAGCAAAAGTAATATCAGGCCTGCTGGCTGTAAGGTATAATAAGCTTCCTATTAGCTTCTATAAAGACTTTGATCTACATCAACTCCCTTTTCATCTTTGGTAAGCTTTAAATGGGTTGCTGCAGGTGTTCTTTTATGAGCAGCACTTTCCATACCAAACTTCTTCACTATATTTCTTGCATACTTGCTTTGGGAGATAAAAATAGTATCTTCCATCTGCTTTAATTGGAGCCCAAGAAAGTAGGTTAGTTCACCTACAAGACTCATCTCAAACTCAGACTGCATTTGCTGCACGAAATGCTGTACCATCTCACTAGACATTCCTCCAAAGACAATGTCATCAACATAGATTTGTGCTATTAGAAATTTGCCTTGATCTTCTTTCACAAATAGAGTCTTGTCATTTCCTCCTTTCCTGTAGCCTTGACTAATAAGGAACTCAGTCAATCTTTCATACCATGCTTGAGGTGCTTGTTTTAATCCATATAGAGCTTTCTTTAATTTGTAAACATGATTTGGAAAGCTTGGATCAACAAACCCCTTTGGTTGTTCCACATACACTTCTTCATTTAAGTACCCATTGAGGAAGGCACTTTTCACATCCATTTGGAATAACTTGAATTTTAGAATGCATGCCACTCCTAGAAGTAATCTAATGGATTCAAGACGAGCAACCGGAGCAAAAGTCTCATCAAAATCTATCCCTTCAATCTGTGAGTATCCTTGTGCAACCAGGCTTGCCTTGTTTCTGGTCACAGTTCCACTTTCATCAGACTTGTTCTTGTAGACCCATTTGGTACCAATTACATTTGCATTTTCAGGTCTAGGAACCAAGTCCCAAACTTCATTCCTCTTGAACTGATTTAGCTCTTCTTGCATAGCATTTATCCAGAACTCATCAGTCAGAGCTTCCTTCACATTTTTTGGCTCAAATTTAGACACAAAACAAGCATTAGAAACTAAGTCAAGTGTCCTTCTAGTAGTAATTCCTTGATTGGGATTACCAATAATCAGGTCTGTAGGGTGATTCTTTTGAGTACGAGTAGAAGGTCCTTTCTTTGGAGTAGCAGAGATTTGTTCAGATGCAGTAACCTCTGTATCATTCTTGGATTCATTAGTAGTTTCACAATCTACACCACCTGTTATAGATGCTGTAGCATCTTCTGTATCATCTTCAGCAGTTTCACTTGAGGTGTCATCTATTACCACATTTATAGACTCCATCATGGTTTTGGTTCTATTATTATATACTCTGTAGGCTCTACTATTTGTTGAGTATCCCAAGAATATGCCCTCATCACTTTTAGGGTCCATTTTGGTTCTTGGTTCTCTATCAGACAAGATGTAGCATTTACTACCAAACACATGGAAGTGGTTAACAGTAGGTTTTGTAACGACCCAATTTTTAAATTATTAGTTTTCGTGTGTTAAAATATTTTATTTAACGTGGCATTTTAATTAAGTTAATAACTTGAGTTATTTATCGAGTACTTTAGTTATTAAGCGAGTAGAGTGAGTTAACGTGTTATTGGGCCAAGCCAATTGGGCTTGAGGCCCAATGGGCCTTGTGAGGTGTGTGTGTGGCGCCCTTATGGCCATGAAGCAAGGGAGAGAACATTTCATTTTACTCATAGTTTTGTGTTCTTGAGAGAAGAGAGGAGAGTTTGTGGAGCTAGGGCAAGAAGAAAAGCTAGAGGTTCGAGATCTTCGTCGAGTTTTCTTCGAATCCAGGTATGAGAGTAGGTTCCATAATCGTGGGTGACCCGAGGAAGGGGAGAATGTCGATTTCTCCTCACCCGAACTTCCTCCACCCCATTTTCGTTTTAGTGTGAATGGATTTTCTTAATGGAAATCGATTCTAAGGTTCATAACATGTTTAACATGCTTTTATCATGATGTATGAACGAATTTATTGGATAAAAACAGGATTTATAGAGGATTAAACTCAAGAACATTGTGTTTTTGAGTGTTTTGAGTAAAAGTGTTAAATCTCTACTTTTTCATAGTAAAAATGGTAGATCGGTGAAATGAACTGTCCTTTTATGTTTATATACATGTTATATGCGTGAAAACAAACTTATTTGGGATTTGGAACATCAAAAATGGGATTTTTGGGTGGATTTATGCTCAAACCCGAAAACAGAGCTCCTGTGGCTGGCATGCTGGCTGGGCCAGCCTTGCAGCGAGGCCTGGCTTTCTCTGGCTGAAGCCAGTAAGCCTCTGGTTCCTGCTAGTTTTTCTGGCTTTCTCTGGCTGAAGCCACCATGACAGACTAGAACTTGTTGATGTTTCTAAGTACAATTAAAGGTTTATAACATTGATTAATTGTATTATTGATGATTGTTGATGATTTCTTGATGATTGTTGATGACTTGTTGATGTTGTTTGATGATGTAAAGGAAGTATATTAAGATAGAGGTATCTTAATAAAGACGTAAGTTGAATTATGTTCACTTAATAAATGACGAGCAAAATGCTAAATTGTGTGAGTGTGAATTCATGAATTATATACATGCATTCATGAATTGTTGTTGTATATTGGATATTCCAATAAAGACGGATATTGGATTATATTTATCCGATAAAGACGAATATTAGAGGTGAGATACTCTAATAAAGACGAAACGGTACCACATGCATTAGATGTCTAGGGTGACATTGCATGAAGTTGAAGCATTAGAATGCATTAGGATATGTGTGCATTTATGTGATAATTGGTATATGACACATATTTTGCTAAGTCTGATAATTGTTATGTGACACTTATGTTGGAATTATTGATAATTGTCTATTTGTGATTAGACTTGCTCAATGTGTTGATTGTATGATAATTATAAATGAAATTGATTTCAATCTCTTATGCACTATGAATAATGTGATATGACGATGTATATTATGATTTATGAATATGCATGAAATATGATGTAGTGTTTAAGTATTGTTTACTTACACTTATATATTTGATTATGTTATTTAACTCTCATGCTTTGTGTTATGTGCTGGACCGTTGGGGGTTCAGATTCTCAGGTTGAGGATCCGGCTCAGAGTTAGAGGCGTTGCTTGTGCTTAGTGTAGCACACTTTTTGGTGAGGAGTTTAGCTTAGACTACTCCTTTAGATATTTGTATATCTTTTGATGGGTTGTATAGAATTGCTCTGATTAGGTTTTTACCGTGTCGGGTTATTCGCTTGAATTGTATTAAGCCCATGATGGTATATTTTACCTTGATAATCCTTACTTTTGTTGTAAACATAATATCCTTGTTGTTGATATGGCCTAGAGCCTAGGGATATTGTGTGAACAATATGGTTATTGTATGATATGCACAATGAACTATATTTGCTTTTAATTTCCGCTGTGCTAGCATGACATGTTTGTGCCGTGGTTTTGCATTATAATCGTGACGCCTTAATTTCTTAAGTGTTTTATTTATTTATATTCAATAAATTTCGTTAAGGGGTTTGGGTGTTATAGGTTTCCTCTCTTTCCATAATTCGTACAGAGTAGTTGTAGTTCCAGATCTCAGGGTGACACGATTATGAATATAGCAGGCAGTATTCATAGCTTTTGCCCAAAAACCATGTGAAAGCTTCTTTGCATGTAACATTACCCTTGCAGACTCTTGTATAGTTCTATTTTTCCTTTCTACTACACCATTTTGTTGTGGTGTAATGGGAGATGAGAATTCATGTATGATGCCTTCAGAGGCACAGAAGTCAGAGAACCTGGAGTTTTCAAACTCCTTACCATGATCACTTCTGATCCTTAATACAACATTGTTTTTCTCCCTTTGAAGTTGAATACATAGATCTTTGAACACATCAAAGGTTTCTGATTTCTTTCTAATAAAATTTATCCAGGTGTATCTAGAAAAGTCATCAACAACAACATATGCGTACCTTTTACCTCCCAAGCTTTCAGTTTGCATAGGACCCATCAAGTCCATGTGTAGAAGTTCAAGAACTCTGGTGGTGGTAAGATGCTGCAGCTTTGGATGTGGCATCTTGGTTTGTTTCCCAATCTGACAGTCTCCACATATGCTACCTTCTTCAATTTTGAGATTTGGCAGTCCTCTGATGGCTTCTTTAGATATTGCTTTCTTCATGCTTCGTAGATTAAGATGACCAAGCTTTTGGTGCCATAGTTTTACTTCATCTTCTTTAGTGATTAAGCATGTTGACATATTTGCTTCTTCTTGGGGAACCCATAGATAGCAGTTGTCTTTTGATCTGACACCTTTCATCAAAAACTCACCTTCGTTATTTGTAACCAAACATTCAGACTTGGTGAAGTTTACTTTTGTAACGACCCAAATTTATTATTCACTATTTAAGTGTTTAATTATTTGGTGATGTGGTTTTTAAGTAAGATAGTAACTTTAAGTTATTTATCGAGAGTTTTAGTTAACGCGCGAGTTAGTGAGAGTTAACGTGAGTTGGGCCAAGCTATTGGGCTTGAGGCCCATTGGGCCTTGTGAGCTAGAGGGGGGCGCTATTTAGCCCTTGTAGTGAGAGAAAGAGTTCATTTTTCTTGTTCTTGGGAGAAGTAGAGAGAAGGGAGAGCAAGAGGAGAGCTAGAGCAAGAGCTTGGAGGAGGGATTCGAGGAGCAATCTTCGTGAGTTCGTCGATCCAAGGTAAGAGAGTAGATTTCATATTTGTGGGTGTTGGGTTTTTGTAAGTTGGCTACATTTTGCAAAAACATATTTTAGCCAAGTGTTGAGACAAATGTGCTGACCCCAAGTGTTGTGACAAATGTTGGGACACTTTGGAACAACACCTGACTCTGTATCGTGCGCGCCAGCTAGCGGGTTTAAATTTCTACTCAATCTTTTGAAGATCTGTTTGAAGAATTGTTTCAAGGTTTCTTACAGAGGAAGGCGCACGTGTTTAATGTGTTTCATGAGGCAGCCAAACCCTAGTTTTATTTTCCAAAAGAATTATATTTTTGGAAAATATATTTTTGCGTTTCAAAAAATATAACTATTATTTTCAGAAATATATCACTGCTGCCGCAATTCTAGAAGCCCTAATTTTGTCTTGAAGGCCAAGTCGTTCTACTACTATAAATACGAAGGCAAGCATATGGTTTCAATTATCTAAAATCGTGTCTTACAAAGCGTGTGTTTTTAGGGATTTTAGAGTGTTAATTGTGAGCCTTTCTTGTGTCTCATTGATGCAAGCTTAGGACCTGAGTGTTATTGAGTTGTAAGTGTGAACTTCTCCTAAGCTTTGAAGTACGGAGATTGTTCTATTGTGTTGTGTGGTTTACTCGCAAGCTTTTAAGCAAGAGTGAATCCTAGTTTCTTAGGAGTGTGTCTCCACCTGTTGTGATTGTGAAATTGAATAGCAACGCTGTCTGTGTTGCTAAGGTGGGAATTGGGACGGGGTCTCATATCTAAGAGTTCCTAGGTAGAAGGGTCATTGGGTAGTGATTAAGTGAGAAGTTGTAAACGGGTGAGTTTAGCTTTGAAGTAATACTGCTGATAGTGGACTTCATTCCTGGATTGGTATCCCACAGAGTAGGCTTTAGGCTGAACTGGGTTAACAACTCTTGTGTGTTATTTACTTTAATGCTTGTATTGTTTTATGTTATTTGCTCTGTTTATAGACAAGTGTTGGCGCACTAGTAACAACATCTGTCTACAACAGACAAGTGTTGTCACACCTTGAACAACACCTGTCCACTGTGTGCCAGGAATTTCAATTGGCATCAGAGCAGGCACCCTGTTCTGAATTTTGAAGGTGTGAAAACACAAGAAGGGGGGGGGTTGAATTGTGTTTTAGTCAAGTTTAAAACTTTTTCAAGTTCTTAACTTAACTTCAACAGCAGCGGATAAATAACTCAATAAAACAAGTTCAGAGAGAGAGAGAGATCACACAAGCAATTTATACTGGTTCCTCTCACAAAACGAGAGTAGTCCAGTCCCCTTGCACTTCCAAGGGATTTCACTATAATCACACAAGATTACAACTGCTCAAGCACACAAGCAAGAGACTTCACCACAATGCTCAAGCACACAAGCAAGAGACTTCTCAAGTACAAGTGAAATGAATAATAGAATGTATACAACAGCTCTTAATCAGAACCTAGAAGAACAAATACTAAATATTTGAACTAAAAGTGCAACAACACAGTTTAGAGGTTCAGAGCTTTGTATGAGGAATTCAGAGTTTGTTCGAGCGTGTTGATAATCCTTGATAAAAATTACAACTGATTCCTTTAGTATATATACGACTAGAAAAAGAGTCGTTGCAAAGATGACCGTTGAAGTAGATAACCTTTTGTCTTCAAGCAGCCTGTCTTGATGCAGTTTGGTTGTATCCAAAACTGAGAAAGAGTTTCAGGTACTTTGACTACTGCAGAGAAGACTTTCCTTATTCAGCTAACACCACTGATGACCCACATTCTCAAAAGAGGACAGACAGAAAGAGATTAGCTGTTCTGATCAGGCTTGAAAGGTCCTTTTCTTCATTAGTAGAAGAGTTGACTTGCAAAAGAGAATCTTTACAAACTTCAAGAAGATCATCAGAGTTGATGAAGCTAAGACCTTAAGAAGTTCTGAAGACTTCATCGTCTGAAGATTACAACTTCTGAGTCTTACAATCTTCTGAACGCTTACAAACTTCTGAAGTCCTTATCTTCTGATCTTTAATCAGAGCTTAATTGAATCTAAGTCCTGCACACTTAAATTAAATTTTTAGTCCTTCCAATTGTTTATTAATACTTTGTTATCATCAAAACCTTAATAGATTTAGGGGCAAACATTTTTTAAATCAATTTTGTTCCAACAATCTCCCCCTTTTTGATGATGACAAACATAAGTATTAATTGACAATTGTTGTTAAATCAACTTATCATGTTTCTCTTAGGTTTGTGAGGTTTGCAAGCTCCCCCTAAGATTGATACTCCTTAAAGCCTAAGCTTTAAGTTTTATCCATGATATTTTAATTTAGTATAAGATTAAGATAATTTGGAATAAAACAAATTTCATATCTTTCTTCAGAGTGAGAGGTTTGCAAGCTCTCCCCCTAAGTCTCATAAGGCTAAGTTAAAATTGCACTCTTAACTTATCCTTACTTATGAAATTTATTGTGGTTTCAACTTACTTAGTCTCCACAGTGAAATACGTAAAACAACTTTTAACTTAACGGATAAAAGCGTGAGCGTGGTTTCAGCTTTGAAACTTATCACTTATCAATTAATGCGTAACTACTCCCCCTTTTGTCATTATCAAAAAGTAAAAAAAATTTAGATAACCAAGACAGTCAAAGAAGAAGAGTGGTTGTTACAAAGGTGAATTTATTTCAAAAACAAAAAACAACGCGCTAAAGGGTTTATAAAAGGTGAACGAGTTAACATACATTCTTCACACAAAAATAATAAACAAATATATCAAGAAGAATCAAGAAGAATGAGAAGGTTTAGTTCACGTATTGCAGAGGTTCGGAGAAAGAAAGAAGAAGAAAAATGCGAAAACGATGAGAAAGATAAAGAAGACGACAAGAAACCACAAGATGCTGAGATTATAATCATTTCGTCAGATTCTGAAGCTGAGGAAAATGAAGATGATGCTGACTATGTTGAGTTCTTGGCTGGCTATGTTCCAGAAGAAGAACAAGAAGAAGAAGAAGAGCAGAACCCAGATCCCATAGAAATTTCATCAGAGGATGCTGAGGAGAAATTTGAGATTTCTTCTGAGTATTATCCATCTGACTAGGATTAGGTCGTCTTTTTCTTTTTACCAATGTACTCAACATTGTTAGATCATCAATAAAAATTTTCTTTTAGATTCAGCTTGTGTTCTTATTGTCTTGTTTATCAAAAAAAAATATCACACAAAAAAAATAACAAACCACAGAACTAAGTTAAAAATCCAAAATAAAATTGTTCAGACAATACAAAAATAAAGTAAAGAAAACATCAATAACATAAGGTGCAAAGAATCCTAAGGTTTTTTGAGAAAGGCTAAGAGCTGGTCAAATTTGTCATTCAGAGACCCCACGTTGGAAACGAGACCATCCACTTTAGATTCCAAATTGAGGTGAGCTGTCCTTTGCCTTTCCAAACCTTCTTGTTGCTCCCTCAGAGCTTCTTGAAAAATCTGCAGCTGATCTGCAACCAAAGGTGCTTGATCTTCAACCAAAGGTGCCTTGCCTTTATCAGAGGAGGGTTCACCTTCCTCTGGATAATCAATCATCAGAATATCAGCATCTGGATCATCCTCTTGGTTCAGCTCAGGGATTTCTTCAGCAAGTCTTGCAGCAGCTTCAGCCAGACGTTCATTCTCAATCCTTTGATCCTCAAGGCTCTTGAAAAGCTTAGAGTCCACCCAGCATTCCTGAAAAGCAGACATATGCCTTGTGTAACGACCCAATTTTCATATTATTATTTTTATGTGTTAAAATATTTTATTTAACGTGGCATTTTAATTAAGTTAATAACTAGAGTTATTTATCGAGTACTTTAGTTATTAAGCGAGTAGAGAGAGTTAACGTGTTATTGGGCCAAGCCAATTGGGCTTGAGGCCCAATGGGCCTTGTGTGTGTGAGGGGCGCCCATATGGCCTAGGGGAAGGGAGAAACATTTCATTTTTCTCATGTTCTTGTGAGAAAGAGAGGAAGAAGAGGAGAGCTTGGGAGCTAGAGCAAGGGGAGAGCTAGGGATTCGAGATCTTCGTCGTGTTTTCTTCGAATCCAGGTAAGAGAGTAGATTTCATATTCGTGGGTGACTCGAGGAAGGGGAGAATGTCGATTTCTCCTCACCCGAACTTCCTCCACCCCATTTTCGTTTTAGTTGTGAATGGATTTTCTTGATGGAAATCGTCCCTAAGGTTCTTAACATGCTTAACTTGCTTTTAACATGATGAATGAACGAATTTAATGGTTAAAAACGAAGTTTATAGATGATTAAACTCAAGAACTTTGTGTTCTTGAGAGTTTTGAGTAAAAGTGTTAAATCTCTACTTTTTCGTAGTAAAAATGGTAGATCGGTGAAATGAACCGTCCTTTTGTGTTTAGATATGTTTGTAGCACTTGAATACAAACTCTTTTGGGATTTATAACATGAAAAATGGGATTTTTGGGCGTTTTTGTGTAGAAAACGCATGTTTTTCCGCCTCAGGCGCAATAATTTCCGCCTGAAACGGAAGAGCAGTGAGCAGCCAACCTTTCAGATGTTTCTGCGCCTCAAACGTAAACTTTCGCGCCTCAGGCGTAAACTTCCGCCTCAAACGTAAATATTCCCGCCCCAGGCGGAAATGCTGCAGATTTCACCAATTTTTCATCTGCTATCTTCCTTTGCATGTATTTTCAATCAGTGTCTTATTCTTACATGATTGTTGATGCTTGTTGATGCTTGTTGATGCTTATAACGATTGTTAATCATGTATGAAGTATAAATGAAGTATATTAAGGTGTTAATCAACTTAATAAAGAAGGATATTAGAATTATGTTATTCTAATAAAGACGGATATTAAGGTATTGATTATCTTAATAAAGACGGACGTTGGATAGTGTTCCACGTTATTGTTGACGGGCTATATGCCAAATTGTTGATGAATATATTCATGAGTTTGAGTGCATGCATCATGAATATTTAGGGATATTGGCTTGTCCAATAAAGAAGGATATCGAACTATATTTGTTTGATAAAGACGGATATCGGAGGTGAAATACTCTGATAAAGACGATGGTACCACATGCATTAGAGGTGTCTAGAGGACATAACATGAATGTGAAGCATTAGATTGCATTAGGGATTATGTGTGCATTTTATAATAAATGATGTTTAACACATACTTGGTAAATGTTGATTGTTAATCCGTATGTGAGGAGCAGAGTCCGTCATGACTATAAAATGAACAACGCAGGGTCCGTCATGACCATAATCTGAACAATGTATTTGTTGATGTTTTGGTATTGTCCGAGACGACGTGAAACTATATGTTTGGTGTATTTTGTGGATGTTTGATTAGGTGATAAATGAAGTATATGCATGATATATGAATATGCATGAATGATGGTGATGTATATGTATAATGTATGATTATGCATGTTTTTATGCAGAAGTGTTTAAGTACCATTTACTTACACTTGTATAATTTGAGTATGTTATCTAACTCTCTTTTATGTGTTATGTGCTGGACCGTTGGGGGTCCAGATTTACAGGTTTTGTGGTATTCGATGTCGAGTCGTCGGTGAAGCTCTGCTCTGATTGTGACACGGGAAAAGGGGTTTTATATGTATATAGAATCTCCTTATCTAGGTTGTTTTGTATAGCTAATAAATACATTAGTTGATTTAACATTTGTATAAACAACTATTTTTACTAATTAACAACATTAGTATTATTTGGTAGAGGAGTGTAATACTCGAACCGACATTCAATAAATTAAATGTGATTTTCCGTTGCGTATTTTGAAAAAGATTTTACTAAGGAAGAAATATATAAATAATGGGTTTGGGTGTTACAAGTAGCAGAAATAGCAGCCAGCTTAGCACGCTCATGCTCGTCATGGTTAAACCCAGTCAGTCTTTTCAAACTGGCTCTTGCTAAGCTGTCCTTCAGCAGATGTACCATATCCAAATCCCGTTGTCCAATTACAGTCTTGATCTCATCACCCATAGCATCCAGAGCTTTGCAGATTTTAGCCTTAATAAGTGACACCTCCATATCCACATCAGAGGGACACACCAAAAACCTGTCCTGAATATGGGATAACCTAATTAAATCATCATACAGCTGATTGGAGAGGTTACCAAAAGGGTCAGAGGATGAGGGTGAGATATTGGGAATGGTAGAGAGTTTTGTTGGTTCATTAGCAGGGTTGTCAATGATAACAACTTCTGCTTCTGAAGGGTTAGGGGCACAAATATGAATACGGTCAGGAGAAACATGTTCAGCACTTGGGTTAGGATTGGGTTCAGGGGTTGATTCAGGAGATGTGTGATCAGAGGTTGATTCAGGAGATATGTGTTGAGCGGGTTGTTTTGTGGGAGAGGCTTGTTC
Source organism: Trifolium pratense (assembly GCF_020283565.1). Taxonomy (NCBI): domain Eukaryota; kingdom Viridiplantae; phylum Streptophyta; class Magnoliopsida; order Fabales; family Fabaceae; genus Trifolium; species Trifolium pratense. Next base: position 33,395,242 of record NC_060061.1, on the reverse strand, counting down.
AGAGGTAGGAATATCTGGTTGTGGTTCAGATGATGGAATGTCAGGTGATTGTTTTTGTGGTTGAGGTTGAAGTAGAGGTGATTTTGGTTTAGGAGGTGAGGAAGATTTGTGGGTTTCATGAGTAAGAGGCTGATTATTGAGGGGGTCAGGGCTGAGGTGTTTTTCTAGTTCAGAAGGAGGGTTATCAGAAGGTGAAATGTTGGGAAGAATAGTTCTAAGCGGTTTGGTAAACCCTATTCCAATTTCAGCTTCATTAAAGATGTACTTAGGAGACTTACCTTTAGGATCAGGAACTTGTCTCTTACGTAGCTTGGCACCAATAGTCTCTTCATCAGATTCAGTGTCATCATCAGAGTCTGTCTCATCAGATCAGCTATCCTCCTCAATAATAATTGGCTTTTTAGATGATGCTTCAGCAACTTTGTTAGCAACATCCTCATGTTTCTTCTTAGTTCTCTGTTCAGCCATAGATTGCTCAACCTTAACCTTCTTCTGAGCAAGAAGATCTGGCTTGACTTGATCTTCTTGAGAATCAGCTTTCCTCTTGGGTTTCCTCTTAGGCTTATACATGTTTACTGGAGCCTTTGGAACCATACTCCTATCAACATTATAACCTTCATCCTTAAGAACTTTCAGATAATCTTGAATGATGTGCTCAGCATCCATTTCAGAGATTACTGGATATCCATCCACATACAGGCGATCTTCCAGACTAACTCTAAACTCTTGTTTAGGTTGAACCAGCTTGGTGTTGATTAAGTGCATCTTTGTTAAGAAGCTTGCATTCAGAACTTCTGGCGAGAGCTTCTGAGCCATAAGCTCTGGATAAAACTTCTTCAGATTCTGAACAATGTGACATTGGAACAGAAGATCTGAAAGCAATCTACGATAAACAATGGTTGTTTTCCTCTGAGACTTGCTTTGGAAGATGGCTTCACAGATCCTCTCAAAGAAGTATTTACCCAAATTTACTTTCCTTTCAGTCAGAAGAAAGTAAATCAGGTGACGATGAGGCCACGAGATAGTATCAGTACCACCAACTCTTGGACTGATAGTTGACAAGATAATCTTGAATAAAACCCTGCACTCATCTGTCAGACCTTTAACCTTTCCTTTCAACTTCATATCAATGCACATCCTGTGCAGAAGTTCTTCTCTGAATCTTGTATCCTTTTCGAAATCATCCAGCACCAAACCAGAGTTGTCCAAACCCAACAACGCATTGAAGTGAATTGGAGAAAAAGTAAGATTGATACCACAGATGTTAGACCTAATCTGTGTACCAGTGAACTCCAATAGACCCATCTCCTTCCTAGTTTTTCCTTTCAGACTAGGATTTCTTTCGATTGCGGCAAGTTCTTCTTGCTTAGCTTCATACTTAGAGAAAACTCTTGCTTTCATCCAGAATTTCTTCAAGAGTTCTGGATAGATAGGACCATTCAACATGTCGAAATACTTGTTCCATCCTTGAGCAGAGAAGTACGGCTTCACATCATACCCATTTTCCTTTAGACTTTCAAAATCGACCATCTTCTCAGGTAGTAACGTCAGTTGAGATTCTGGGAATTCCATCTCGTTCCCAACAATCTGAAGATGTCTGAACATAAACGGAGGGATCTTTGATGAAGACGAAGATGAAGAACCAGCCATGATGGAGTTTAGGTAAGGGTAGGAACTAAAGAGAGAGAAAGAAGATTTTTGTTGGAGGTTTAGAGAGAAAAGAAAGTGTAGGTTGTGAGAGTGAAAAGTGTGCAAGTGTATTGTGTAAGTTTTATTTAAATGCGCACAGTTAACACAAAAATGGCAAATTTGGGAAGTTACGCTAATTGACAAAAAATTGAATACTAAAAGTCATCATTAACCACCCACTACCTGACACACGTAGACCACGTGCAGAAGTTTATTCCGTAACTGCTATTTTAATGGACAACTGTTCAGCAGCGAATGCTAAACGTTTCCCACTTAAATAGTTCAGAGCCTCTGAGATTTTTAAAATTCTCTATCAGAGTTAAGTACTTCAGAGCTTGTGTTTCAGATGTTCTGAATCATAAGTTCTGATATACATAACCTCTTACACTTTAATTGCCAAAAAAATTTTTCATTCAGAGATTGAAAACATGTTCAGATGTTTCTTTATAAAATCAAATCTTTCAACAGGTAAAGCTTTAGTAAATATGTCAGCCCATTGATTTTCAGTATCAACAAACTTAATATCTATAATGCCTCTCTGAACATAATCTCTGATAAAATGGTGTTTTATTTCAATATGTTTGGCTCTAGAGTGTAGGATAGGATTTTTTGATAAATGAATGGCTGCAGTATTATCACAATATAAAGGAATATTGTGACTGCTTACCTGATAATCTTCTAACTGATATTTTAGCCAGAGTAGTTGTGTGCAACACTTAGCTGCTGAAATGTATTCTGCTTCTACTGTAGACAAAGCTATAGTAGTTTGTCTCTTACTAGCCCAGGAGATAAGGTTTTCACCAACAAATTGACAATTGCCACTTGTGGATTTTCTTTCAATTTTATCTCCAGCATAGTCAGCATCACAGAATCCATTTAGCACATAATCATTGGATTTCTTATAGAGAAGTCCAAGATTAGTTGTTCCTTTCAGATACCTAAAGATTCTCTTTACAGCAGTAAGATGAGATTCTCTAGGATCTGACTGGAATCTTGCACATAAGCAAACACTGAATAAAATATCTGGCCTAGAGGCTGTCAGATAGAGTAAGGAACCAATCATACCTCTGTAGACCTTTTGATCTACTTTTCTTTCATCTTCTGACTTGCTCATGTTGGTAGTTGAATGCATAGGAGTGTTCATTATCTTGCAATCATCTAGGTTGAATTTCTTCAGAAGTTCTTTGGTATATTTTGATTGATGAACATAAGTTCCTTCCTTCTTCTGATTGATTTGAATTCCAAGAAAGAACTTCAATTCTCCCATCATGATCATTTCAAATTCATCCTGCATTATCTTAGAAAAATTCTTGCACAAGGAAGCATTAGTTGAACCAAAAATAATATCATCAACATAAATTTGAATGATTAAAATGTCTTCTTTGGTTGTTTTTCTAAAGAGTGTGCAGTCAACCTTCCCTTTCTCAAAACCCTTTTCAAAAAGGAAATTACTGAGTCGATCATACCAAGCTCTTGGAGCTTGTTTCAGACCATACAGTGATTTCTTCAATCTGAAAACATGTTCTGGGTTTGAGACATCTTCAAAACCAGGAGGTTGCTTAACATACACTTCTTCAGAAATAAAACCATTTAAGAAGGCACTTTTAACATCCATCTGATACAAGGTTATTCCATGATTAACAGCATAAGATAGAAGTAACCTGATTGCTTCAAGTCTAGCAATTGGTGCAAAGGTTTCAGTATAGTCAATCCCCTCTTGCTGACTATAACCTTGTGCAACCAATCTAGCCTTGTTTCTTACCACTTCACCTTGTTCATTCAGCTTGTTTCTGAATACCCATTTTTTTCCAATAATGTTCTTGTGTGAAGGTTTGGGCACTAGAGTCCATACATCATTCCTTTGAAATTGATTCAGCTCTTCTTGCATTGCTACAATCCAAGCATCATCTCTCAGAGCTTCATCAATCTTTGAAGGTTCCATCATTGAGATAAGACCAACTAAAGATTCCTCATTTCTCAGTTGAGATCTTGTTTTCCTTGGACTATCCTTGTTGCCTGATACGCCTAAAAATATGCTATTTATTTAGTTAATTTACTATTATATTTTAATTATTTTTATTTCGATTTCGAAGTTTTATATTATGAATCGTTACTTATTTCTCGTATTTTAAATAAACAGATAAAAAGTGTACGAGTTGAAGAAAGGAGCGAAAACGGACCGAAAAGGAGCAAAAATGGACAAAAAGGACCACACATGTGCAGCCAATTGGGCCACACATGTGCAGCCCACCAAACACACTTGACGGTCACCAAGAAGCCCAAAGTGGCGCCTGCCACAAGGAAACAAGTGCTGCTCGCCAGCCAACCAAAAGTGGCAACCGCCACATGCACCAAAGTGGCCCTCGCCACTCCCTTTCATCATGGACGTCCAGTTGATCCAACGGCAACGCGCTACTTTTCCTTAAGTCCCACATCGGATAGATTTGCTCTTTTGTCTCTTGTAATTTAGTATAAATAGGTCCCTTTTCTCCACTTTCTAGAACCAACTGATAACACTTGACTAGAGAATTGAAAACTAGGCTTAGTACCACAAGGTTTTCTTCTCTAAAGTCGAGAGTTTAGTATTATTTTATTCTCCGTTGAGAATAAAATAAGTTTTTTTTATTTTCCTACCGTTAAGCTGTCGGAATCCGTACTCGAGATTTCTTTTTAATTCAGGTTCTTATTTTATTTTATGGTCTTATTTATTTCTTGTCTTTATTTTAATGCTTTTATTTTATGCTTTTAATTTCTGTTTTTATTTTTATTATGTCTATTTATTTATTTGCTTATTTTATTTTTATGTCTTTATTTTTAGTTATGTCTAGCTAAATTTAGCGTTGCTAGGATGTGTAGTTAGTAGCTAATAGGGGTTCGGTAGTTAATTCGCGCTTAATAGTTTTCAACCACCAGTTTTAAATAAATACGTTTTCAAATAATTCGTCACGAGAGTGAGGATTGTTTTAAAGGCATTAAACCAACATTGACGAGAGTTGAGGTTTAGGGTCGGATAGTTAAAACTGACCGTTAGTTCTAAGTCCGCGAGAGCTATTTAGGATTAATGAGTTTTATATTGATTTTCAAAGGTACTTATATAGGTAAGTGAGCGCGTGAGAGCTGAGCATTTATTTTATCTAAGTATAATGCTAGTCAAGATTTGCGAGAGCTGAGATTAGTGTTTTTAAATTAAATATAATTCTTGAAAACTGACAACGGTTTTATTTTCTTAAGCAGTTTTTAATTAAGCGTTGATTATAATTCGTCACGAGAGTGAGAATTAATTAAAGTAAAAATCAATAGAGCGAGAGCGTGAGATTTCTACTAGATAGTAAAAACTGAACATTAAATCTAATTCGCAACGAGAGTTGGGATTAGAATTAATTAAATTATATTGTTTTTCAAAGAGTATTTTATTAGCGGGTGTGAGGACGAGAGTTAAGCACCACCTTTATAATTTATAATACTATCTGAATTGTATTTTTAAACAATATAGTTTCGAAAATTTAATTGTTTACACCACTAAAATCTAGAAGTAATGCAACTACTTTGTAAAGTATTTTATTAATTTCATGATGAGAGTTGTGAGAGCTGGAAGTGAGAACGGCTTTCGCCTGGAGCATCGATTTTATTAAAATACGACAATTAGATGTGGTAGTAATTTTGTCTAGCGCGAACTAAGTATTGAACCCTCTGAAGCAACTAATAGCACGTCCTAGCAATATTTTATTTACATATTAAAAATCTAAAAAAATATATTTATTTCTCTTATTTTAGTTATTCAATTAATCATAACCCTTTAAATCATTAGCCTTAGATTTACAAAGCAACACTAGAATACGGTAGGTCGATTATTGGTCCTTTGGGTTCGATATCTTTTAAAACTACACGACACGACTGTATACTTGCAGTACCATTGCGTTGTCACACGATCATTGCCTAGAATCAGTTCCTCTGGATGTGATGATTTGTATTTGAAAGTGTTTCTTGGGGGCTCATCATCTTCAGACTCATCAACAGCAGGTTCAGCAGTTGCTTCAGTTCTTTGTTGTTCTGAGTCTGTAGGAACTGTTATGTTCAGAGGTTCTTCAGAGAATGGATGTTCTGAGTAGTTTGGAATATCTGAATACTGATCCTCTGATACCTGAAATCTAGACAAACCTTCCACAAGCTCTGACACTTGGTCAGGCTCTTTGTCATCAAATTTGACATGCATAGTTTCTTCCACAGTGTGTGTTTCAGAAATATACAGTCTGTATGCTTTTGAGCGTTCAGAATATCCTATAAAGATACCCTTATAACCTCTAGCATCAAATTTCTTTAGATGGACTTTGTTGTTTAAGATGTAACAAGTACATCCAAACTGATGAAAATAAGAAATGTCAGGCTTTCTTCCTTTGAACAGTTCATAAGCAGTTTTGTTCAATTTAGATCTGATATAGATTCTATTTTGAACATAACATGCTGTGTTTACAGCTTCTGCGCATAAAAATTTTGCTACATTAGTTTCATGCATCATGGTTCTGGCCATTTCTTGCAGAGTTCTATTCTTCCTTTCTACAACCCCATTTTGTTGAGGAGTTCTAGGAGAAGAGAATTCATGCAAGATGCCATATTTTTCACAAAAGTTTTCAAAAGGTTCATTTTCAAATTCTCCACCATGATCACTTCTAACTTTTAAAATCGTGTAGCCTTTTTCATTTTGAATTTGTTTGCAGAAAACACTCAACTCATCATATGCTTCATCTTTTGTTCTTAGGAATTTTACCCAAGTCCATCTACTGTAGTCATCAACAATCACTAATCCATACTTCTTTCCATTGATAGAGGCGGTGTTAACTGGCCCAAACAGATCAATGTGAAGAAGTTCCAATGGTCTTGAGGTAGAAACAATGTTCTTAGGTTTAAAAGATGATTTTGTAATTTTTCCTTTTTGACAAGAACCACAAAGTGTGTTTGAGTGATATTTGATTTTTGGTAAACCTCTGACAAGGTCAAGCTTGCTAAGCTTAGAGATTAACCTCCAGTTAGCATGGCCTAACCTCTTATGCCAGATCCATTTTTCTTCACTCAAGGTCAAAAGACACATCACTTTTTGTTCATTCAAATCAGAAAGATTAATTTTATAAACATTATTCTTTCTCAGACCTTTGAATATAATGGAGTTATCAAATTGTTTAGACACAGTACATGATTCCTTATTAAAGACAACTACATAACCATTGTCGCAAAATTGACTTATGCTCAATAAGTTATATTTGAGTCCATCTACTAACCAAACATCATTAATAGATAGGGAAGAATTACCTACTGTACCTGTACCTATTATCTTTCCTTTTTGATTACCTCCAAAGCCAACAGATCCTCCTTCTTTCATAGTCAGCTTAGAGAATAGTTGTTTGTCACCAGTCATATGCCTTGAACATCCACAATCCAGATACCATGAGTGATTCATGATACTTCTTTGAGTGGCAGGCTGTATGAGAAACAACTTTAATCATTGCGGTAGAACTCTTCATCACAGTTAATGATAAAGTCATCCCAGTATTATTCCTCTTCATTTTTCAAGTTCTGATTGTTAACTTGAGAACTTGTCAGCCATTTGTCTAGGACATAAGCCTTTCTTCCTTTGCATAGGACTTGTTTCCATACTCTAGGTAGGACATATCCTTTCCTAGTTGGTAAATCTGAATGATACATTATTTCAGCTTTTGGTACCCATCTTCTGGGTCCACGCTTGTTAGTCCACAAATGCTTACTATGTTGTTTAGTGTTAGAGAAAGATCTTGGTTTGGAATAATATCCTTTTTGAAACCTTTTCTTTGTTTGAAATCTGTTATTATTCCAGGATTCGGATTGTTTATGATTCCAGGGTTTGTATTTACCACCAATCCCATGTTCTGATTGATTATATCTACTGACTCTAGAATCATAAATAATCTGAGTCTTGTACTTTATCTGAGGTTTGGAGTTTGAATTTTTTCCTTTTAAAAACTTCTGATCTTTTAGAGGCTTCAGGTACTGAAGTTCCTTTGGATCCAGAATTTGAAGTCTCAGATTTTGAAGCTTTCAGAACATCTGAACTAATGTTCTCAGGTTCTGAACCACTTCTATCTTCTGAACTTTTCTTTCCAGATTCTGAGGAACTTGGTTCCTCTGAGCTGTCAGCTTCTAAATCTCTCAGATCATCATCCTCATTTTCCACAATACCAGGATTCTTTCCCTCTTCACTTGGTGGAACAACATAATAAACCCAAGATTTTCCAACCTTTTTGGCAAAGGTCTTCAGCTTTGAATATGTTCTACCATACTCACAGCCAAGTCCTTCTCCTCTATGTCTCAAAACATTATAAATTCTATTAGCAGCTTTGCTCTTCCCAAGGTTGAGATGCACAAACTGTTGAAGAGCTATTTCCTGCTCATCAATAGGTTTGTGACAAACAGCACAACCCTTTTCAAAGTCATTCACTCTATTCAGAGTTTCTTGATATAGACCTTGAAAATGTTCTGCTTGTTCAGTCAGAGTGTTAAGCTTTTCTTGTAAAACTTTTTGTTTACCTAACACTCTGAGATGTTTCTCAATGACCTTGTTAAGTGCAGTTATAAGTTGAGATTTAGAACTGTCAGAAAATACCTCATCTGTTACTTCTGAATCTGATTCTGATTCATCCTCTAAGTCTGCATCTGAGTCAGTTGAAGCCATCAGGGCTAGATTTGCCTCTTCTTCTTCCTCAACTTCTTCCTCAGATGATAGCTCTTCAAAAGTAGCCATCAGACTCTTTTTCAATTTGCTCTTAAATTGTTGCTTATTTGAGCTGTATCTTTTGTTTTTGTCTTTGGCAGACATTTCTGGACAGTCAGCAATAAAGTGTCCTGGCTTCTTACAGTTGAAGCAGTTCTTCTGATCATCCTTTTTGCTGACAAAATTTCTGGAGCTGTTACCTCTGAAGTTTCTTTTGTTAAATCTGTTCCATTGCTGAAACTTGGTGAATAAAGCAAACTCATCTTCACCCATTTCCTCCTCTTGACCATCTGCAGAAGATTCCTCTTCAAAGTCAAGAAGCTGAGTCTTAAGAGCTTTAGAAGGAGTCCTAGTTGACTGTAAAGCCACAGACTTGGACTTCTTCTTAGCCTCTGAATCAGCATTCAGAACCATCTCATGGCTTCTGAGATTGCTTATCAGAGCCTCAAGGCCCAGAGTCTTGAGATTTTGAGCTTCTTCTATTGCAGTGACCTTAGGTCTCCAAGCAATAGGAAGACTTCTCAGAATCTTCTGAACATGGTCATAGGTGGAATAACTTCTCTTAAGAGCTTTAAGACCAGATACAAGGATTTGAAACCTTGTAAACATAGTTTCAATGTTTTCATCTTGTTGCATAGTGAATAGTTCATATTGCCTTATCAAGAGACTAGCTTTAGCCTCTTGGACCTTTTCATTACCATCATAGGTAGCACACATAGAGTCAAAGATAGATTTAGCAGTAGACTTGTCTTCTATTCTGACATAATCTTCATGTCTAATAGCACCAACAACAATGTCCTTTACTCTATGATGCTTAGTGTAGGTTTTTAAGTTAGCTGGTGTGAGTAACTTTCTATGCTCAATGGACAACCTTCCATGTTCATTTAAGTTTTCAAAAGTTACTCCCAGCTCAACCAAATCCCACAACTCATGATCAATAGCAGTAATATTGCTATACAGTCTTTCCTTCCACCACTCAAATAATGATGCATCACCATTGAATATAGGGGCTTTCCTATTGCCACTATGTTCATGTGATTCATTACTTAAGTAGTCAAAACCAAAAGCATTTCTAGGACCACCACCAGCACCACTGGCCTCACCGGCTTCACCGGTTGTTCTAGTGCTACTATCGTCTCCTCCAGACATAGTGTTCTCACAAGATCTTTACTGTCTCACTGTTAAGTGAAAGTAACAGACCAGTGCTCTGATACCAATTGAAGGTGTGAAAACACAAGAAGGGGGGGTTGAATTTTGTTTTAGTCAAGTTTAAAACTTTTTCAAGTTCTTAACTTAACTTCAACAGCAGCGGATAAATAACTCAATAAAACAAGTTCAGAGAGAGAGAGAGATCACACAAGCAATTTATACTGGTTCCTCTCACAAAACGAGAGTAGTCCAGTCCCTTTGCACTTCCAAGGGATTTCACTATAATCACACAAGATTACAACTGCTCAAGCACACAAGCAAGAGACTTCACCACAATGCTCAAGCACACAAGCAAGAGACTTCTCAAGTACAAGTGAAATGAATAATAGAATGTATACAACAACTCTTAATCAGAACCTAGACGAACAAATACTAAATATTTGAACTAAAAGTGCAACAACACAGTTTAGAGGTTCAGAGCTTTGTATGAGGAATTCAGAGTTTGTTCGAGCGTGTTGATAATCCTTGATAAAAATTACAACTGATTCTTTTAGTATATATACGACTAGAAAAAGAGTCGTTGCAAAGATGACCGTTGAAGTAGATAACCTTTTGTCTTCAAGCAGCCTGTCTTGATGCAGTTTGGTTGTATCCAAAACTGAGAAAGAGTTTCAGGTACTTTGACTACTGCAGAGAAGACTTTCCTTATTCAGCTAACACCACTGATGACCCACGTTCTCAAAAGAGGACAGACAGAAAGAGATTAGCTGTTCTGATCAGGCTTGAAAGGTCCTTTTCTTCATTGGTAGAAGAGTTGACTTGCAAAAGAGAATCTTTACAAACTTCAAGAAGATCATCAGAGTTGATGAAGCTAAGACCTTAAGAAGTTCTGAAGACTTCATCGTCTGAAGATTACAACTTCTGAGTCTTACAATCTTCTGAACGCTTACAAACTTCTGAAGTCCTTATCTTCTGATCTTTAATCAGAGCTTAATTGAATCTAAGTCCTGCACACTTAAATTAAATTTTTAGTCCTTCCAATTGTTTATTAATACTTTGTTATCATCAAAACCTTAATAGATTTAGGGGCAAACATTTTTTAAATCAATTTTGTTCCAACAAATTTTAGGGTGAGCTCCAGGGAAAACGTTTCTGGCAAGGATGGACAAAGAAGGAGGGTTTGTTACCAGACCACCTCTTCTGGTTGGTACTTCAAACTATGACTATTGGAAGTCCCGTATGATGGCCTTCCTAAAACAAATTGATAGCAAGACATGGAAGGCAATTCTGAGAGGATGGACTCCACCTGTGAAGATGGACAAAGATGGTAAAGCAACTCTTGAGTTGAAATCTGCTGAAGAATGGTCCAAAGAAGAGGATGAGCTTGCTCTTGCAAACTCAAAAGCATTATATGCATTATATAATGGTGTTGACAAGCACATATTCAGACTCATCAAAAAGTGTGTCTGTGCTAAGGAAGCTTGGACAATTCTTGAGACTGTTCATGAAGGTACCTCTAAAGTGAAGCTGTCTAAACTACAACTCCTAACAACTAAGTTTGAGAATCTAAGAATGAATGATGATGAAACCATTCAGGATTTTCACATGACCATACTTGATTTTGACAATCAATTTGATGCCTTGGGTGAAAAGATACCTGAAGAAAAGCTGGTAAGAAAAATGCTTAGGTCTCTACCTAAGAAGTTTGACATGAAAGTCACAGCTATAGAGGAGGCAAAGGATATCACAGATATGAAGCTAGATGAACTGGTGGGTTCTCTACAAACCTATGAGGTAGCTATAAATGAAAAGATGGATAAGAAAAACAAAAGCATTGCTTTTGTCTCAAATGCTGAGGAAGAAGATCAACAGAGTGACACAGAGTCTGAACACAGCATCTCTGATGCAATGGTTCTTTTGGGAAAACAATTTAATAAGGTGCTAAAGAGAATGGACAAAAGCTCTAAGACAGGTGCAGCTGACATTGGTCGCAACACTTACAGGAATTTCAGAAAACCTGTAACAGATGAGAAATCAGCTCCAAATAAAGGTGTTCAATGCCATGAATGTCAAGGTTATGATCACATTAGAAGTGAGTGTGGAACCTTCCTGAAGAAACAGAAGAAAGGGTTAACTGTAACTTGGTCAGATGAAGATTCTGAGGGAGAAGCTGATACTGCAAAGGCTATACATGTATTGACAAGTGTTTGCACATCTGACACTGAATCATGTGAAGAAGAACTGACATTTGATGAACTTGCTGAATCATATAAAAAGTTGTGTCTGAAGAGTGCAGAAGTTTGCAGAGTCTCTGAAGAGCAAAAAGAAACAATCACTAAGTTACAAACTGAGAGAGCTGCTAATCTGTCAAGAATCTCTGAATTTAGTACTAAATGGGAAGATAGTTTAAAGATCATTGAGGAACAAAAGGCAACTATCATCAACTTAGAAGCAGACAAGATCAACAACTAACTGAGATAGCCCATCTGAATGAAGAGGTAACTGAATTAAACTCTCATCTTGAGAATTTAAAGAAGCATGTTCTTAGGCTATTCAAAGGAAGTGATCTAGATGAAATCCTGGAAACCTTGCCTGCTCCCAGTAGATCCAAAACAGGCATTGGGTACGAGTACAAAAATGTTAATAGGATTATGGATTACAACAAAGAAGGGAAATATATGCCTGAGATAAGTAAACAACCTTCTCCAGAAATGCGTGTCAGGATGTCGCCACACCTGTCTCCTAGACAGCAGAGACAAGTGTTACCACATGTGGCACCACATCAGCAAAGATGGCAGAGACCTAGATTTATACATAGACCTAGAAGCAGATACCACTCATGGAGATGTCACCACTGTGGTAGAAAGGGGCACATAAGGCCTTACTGCTACAAATTGTATGGTTATCCAAGTGAAATTCCTCAAGAGTCTGATCCATCCATTACTAAAACAAGGATGGAATGGAAGCAAAAAGATGATGCAACCAATACCAAGGAGTATACAGCTGAAAGCAGTGGAAAAAGTTTGATTGCCCATACGTCTCTTAGAGCCTCATCAAAAGAAGATTGGTACTTTGATAGTGGTTGTTCCAGACACATGACTGGTGTTGAAAAATATTTAAAGGAAGTAAAATCTTATGCCACAAGTTTTGTGACATTTGGAGATGGAGCAAAGGGGGAAATCAAAGGTATTGGAAGACTGATTGACCATGGTCTACCAAAACTTGAAAATGTTCTCCTTGTAAAAGGACTAACTGTCAATCTAATTAGTATAAGCCAACTATGTGATCAAGACATGAAAGTCAACTTTACAAAAAATGAATGTCTGGTCAGCAATAATGAAGGAGACATTCTTATGAGGGGTGTTAGATCAAAAGACAACTGCTACTTGTGGATCCCTCTTGAAGAAGCTAATGTATCTACATGTCTCTTAACTAAAAATGAAGAGGTTAAGCTGTGGCATCAAAAATTAGGACACCTTAACCTGAAGAGCATGAAGAGAGTCATATCAGAAGAAGCTGTCAGAGGACTACCAAGCTTACAGATACAGGAAGGCAATATCTGTGGTGAATGTCAGATTGGGAAGCAAACCAAAGTGTCGCACCAGAAGTTGCAACACTTGTCCACCTCTAGAGTTCTTGAGTTACTACATATGGATCTGATGGGGCCCATACAAGTTGAGAGTCTTGGAGGTAAGAAATATGTTCTTGTTATTGTTGATGACTTCTCTAGATATACTTGGGTAAATTTCATTAGGGAAAAATCTGAGACTTTTGAATAATTCAAAAATCTTTGTTTACAACTTCAAAAGGAGAAAGACTGTGGTATTGTAAGAATCAGAAGTGACCATGGTAAGGAGTTTGAAAACTCTAAATTTACTGACTTTTGTGTTGCTGAAGGAATAACTCATGAATTTTCTTCACCAATTACACCTCAACAAAATGGTGTGGTTGAAAGAAAGAATAGAACTTTACAGGAATCTGCTAGAGTGATGTTGCATGCCAAAAATGTTCCTTACAAGTTCTGGGCTGAAGCCATGAATACAGCATGTTACATTCACAATAGAGTAACATTAAGAAAAGGCACTGCTACAACACTGTATGAACTATGGAAGAATAGGAAGCCTACTGTGAAATATTTCCATGTGTTTGGGTCAAAATGTTATATTTTGGCAGATAGAGAACCTAGAAGAAAATTAGACCCCAAAAGTGATGAGGGGATATTTTTAGGTTACTCAACCAACAGCAGAGCGTACAGAGTTTTTAACTCCAGAACAAGAACCATGATAGAATCAATTAATGTGGTTGTTGATGATAGTGATACAACAAGTGCAGAGCCAGCTGAAGAGACAGATGTCATAGCACCTGTCCCAACACTAGATGATGATCAAACTGAACCTGAACCTGATCAACATTCTGAGTCTACTACAGAGGCTCCTAGACCAAACAAGGGCCCATCTACTAGAACACAAAAGAATCATCCTCTAGAACTTGTCATTGGAAATCCAAATCAAGGAATTGCAACAAGAAGATCAAAAGAAGCAATCTCCAACTCATGCTTCATATCCAAGATTGAACCAAAGAATGTTAAAGAAGCTTTGACTGATGAATACTGGATCAATGCTATGCAGGATGAACTAACTCAGTTCAAAAGAAGTGAGGTATGGGATCTAGTACCTAGACCAGATGGTATAAATGTTATTGGTACAAAGTGGGTGTACAAGAACAAAACTGATGAAAATGGTGATATTACTATAAATAAAGCCAGATTTGTAGCACAAGGATACACCAAGATAGAAGGAGTAGATTTTGATGAGACTTTCGCTCCAGTTGCTCGTTTGGAGTCCATAAGATTACTCTTGGCTGTGGCATGCATTTTAAAATTCAAGCTATATCAAATGGATGTAAAAAGTGCATTCCTAAATGGTTATCTAAATGAAGAGGTATATGTTGAACAACCAAAAGGGTTTGTAGATCCAAGCTTTCCTAACCATGTTTACAAACTAAAGAAAGCACTCTATGGATTGAAACAAGCCCCTAGAGCATGGTATGAAAGACTGACTGAATTCCTTGTCAGCCATGGATACAAGAAAGGTGGTAATGATAAAACCCTGTTTGTGAGAGAAGAGAAAGGGAAGCTAATGATAGCTCAGATATATGTGGATGATATTGTATTTGGTGGAATGTCGCGACAAATGGTGGAACATTTTGTGCATCAAATGCAATCTGAATTTGAAATGAGTCTTGTAGGTGAGCTAACTTATTTTTTAGGTCTTCAGGTCAAACAAATGGAAGACACCATATTTATCTCTCAAGAAAAATATGCAAGAAACATTGTGAAGAAATTTGGAATGGAAGGTGGTAGTCACAAAAGGACACCTGCACCTACACACTTGAAGCTTACCAAAGATGAGAAAGGGATTGATGTGGATCAAAGTCTCTACAGAAGTATGATTGGGAGCTTGCTATATCTCACAGCTAGTAGGCCTGATATCATGTTTGCAGTTGGTGTTTGTGCAAGATATCAATCTGAACCCAAGATGAGTCATCTGACTCAAGTAAAAAGGATTTTCAAATATGTCAATGGAACATGTGGCTATGGAATTTTATACTCTCATGGTAATGATTCTACCTTAGTTGGCTATTGTGATGCAGATTGGGCAGGAAGTGCAGATGATAGAAAGAGCACCTCTGGTGCATGTTTCTTCTTGGGAAACAATCTAGTATCTTGGTTTAGTAAGAAACAGAATAGTGTGTCTCTATCCACAGCTGAGGCAGAATATATAGCAGCTCGTAGTAGTTGCTCTCAATTGTTATGGATGAGACAAATGTTGAAGGAGTATAGTGTTGAGCAAGATGTCATGACACTCTACTGTGACAATCTGAGTGCTATAAACATTTCTAAAAATCCTATTCAACATAGTAGGACTAAGCACATTGATATACGTCATCATTTTATAAGAGAACTTGTAGAAGAGAAAATTGTTACACTTGAACACATTGCATCCGAAGAACAGTTGGCAGATATTTTTACAAAGGCTTTAGATGCAAATCAATTTGAAAATTTGAGAGGCAAACTTGGAATTTGCCTTTTTGAAGACAAATAGCAGTTACAGTATGTAATGCGTGTAACTACCTCTCATCACTTAAAGTTACACGCTAATCAAGGAAGTTTTCATTCAACTTCCCACAACCTCCATCAACCACAATCATTACTTTTCATTCATTCTCTCTCTCACGTTCAAAAACTCTCTATCTCCCTCATCAATATTTCTCTAATCTCTTCTTTTGTCAGAAAATTTCACTTCCGAATTATGTCTGACTCTACTAAATCTTCACCAACAAAGACAGATGCTGTTCCATCGCTACAAAAGGTGGTAATCGATGCTGTTCCTCTCAACACCATACCTTCCATAAGTCCAACTATGAGGAGAAAATCAGTTGTGAAGAAGGAAAAATCATCACGAACAAGCACAAATCCTTCATCTCCTTCCGCGTCAATTAAAGTTTCAAAGCGTAAAAGCAAGAAGACTAAAGGAGAATCGAGTAAAGCTTTTACAATGTCCGAGCTTCACACTGATCCACTTCCTTCAAGTGCTGCTGCAACACATGTCGCTAGTGCCACCGTTGAGAATGTTGAGACATCTGGTAAGATTTCTGCTAATTTAGGTTGTAATACACCAAAATCTGATAAAACCCTAGGTGTAGAGACCCCTGCTATATCTGGAAATTTGGGGAAAAGTATTCCTAACTCCCCTGTTGCTGTTGATACTAATGTTGGTGCTTCCACTGAGACCAATGAGGCTGTTGCTGCTGAGTCTCTCAAGAAAACTACTCCTGAGACTCATGTTGCGCCAAATGTTGCAACACATGGCGCTGCGCCAAATGTTGTGCCAGATGTTACCACATCTTTGGCACAGGAAAATATTGTTGACTATTCTGAGTCTGATGAGAGTCCCCCACCTAAGGCTACTGATATAGAAACTGTTCCTGATAAAGTTGTGAATGAAACTCCTGAGGTTATAATTGTTAATGAAAATGAAACTACTGTTAGTGATAAGGCTGCTCCTACAAATTCTGAGGCTAGTGTGGCTAGAAGGACTAGAAGTAGGGCTGGTAAAGGTGTGGAGACTGCTAACACACCTGTCCAAACACCCAAACCTTCTAGGGCTGGAAAAGATACTGGTAAAAAGCCTCTTTATGGACCTCCAAAACCTGTAAGTAAGGTAATACCTAGAACAGAAACTAGGAAAAGGAAAGCTCCACCAACTAGTGATTCTGATTTTGAGCCAGAGACAGATGTTGCTGCATCTGGCAGCACATCTAGGAAGAGTATAGGAAGGAAGAAGGTTCCTCAAACTGTTCCCTATGCTCCTTTGGATAATATCTCATTTCATCTGGAGAATGGGTCTGCAAGATGGAAGTTTGTGTATCACAGGAGGTTAGCTCTAGAAAGGAATTTGAAAGATGATATTCTTGAATGTCCTACTGTTGTTGAAGCTCTTGAGTATGCAGGTTTGATGAAAACTGTGGTTGGGTTGGACAAGTGCTATGACAGGCTTGTCAAAGAATTTTTGATTAATGTGGCTGCAAACTGTAATGATCCAGCAAATCCTGAATACAGGCAGGTATTTGTTTGTGGTAAATGTGTTAAGTTCTCACCAACTGTGATCAACCAATATTTGCAAAGAAATTCTGATGAAGTGGCTCCTCTAAAAGTCACAGACAATGAGGTCTGCAAGGTCCTCACTGGTGGAAGAATAAAGGTATGGCCAAGCAAGGCTAAGCTGGCTGCAACTTACCTCTCTCCATTTTATGCTGTTCTGAACAGGATTGTTGCACATAATTGGGTGCCTACAACCCACTCAGGTGATGTAGCCAGAGGATTGGGAAAGTTCATGTATGCTGTGGGTACCAAGGCCAACTTTGATTATGGATCTTACTTCTTTCAAGAAACTTTAAGCCATGCTTTGACCTATGCTGTTGAGAAACCAGTTGCTCTCCCTACTCTGCTATGCAACATAATACTTGAGCAACACCCAGATATTCTGAGAAGTACTGATGTTCCTTGTAAAAGGAAAGGGGTGTTGGTTATTAAGCAGAGGCTGCTAGATGGGACAAATGCTGCAGCAGGTGTTGGCACATCTGTCCGGGCTGGTGTACTTTCAAGGAAGCAGATGATTGCAGATCTGACTGAGACTAGCAGAGCTCTTGAGGCCAGGAAACTGAAAATAGATCGTGTGATTGAGGCACTCAAGGCTGAGGAGGCTGCTGAGACTGCTGAGGGTGAGCCTGATGGACAAGAAGGACAAGGAACTAGTGGCTCTGAGGATGGCTCTGAGGATTTGATGGAGGACTCTGATGAAAGTTCCTCAATATGATTTCTGATGTTTCCTTATATGTTTCTGATGTACTTTTGGTGTTCTCTTTGTTATGGGCAAGGCCCTGGATTTCTAGCACCTGTGTGTGCATTTTAGTCTGTAATAATTGCACCCTGACACTTCTATTGTCTGCTACTCTACATATTTCCTATGCATGATGTTTGTCAAAATTGTGGCTAAAAAGGGGGAGTAGTGTGCGTGTGTGCCAAGTGTGTGGACAGATGTTCTCACATCTGGTGACTGTGTCTGCATGAATTGTTCTTATGCTCGTATTGAGGGGGAGTGTGAGTAATATGCATGTACTGAGGGGGAGTAGTGAATATTCTTTCTCTATCTGATGTGTGTATGCATGAATTCAGGGGGAGTGCGAGTGATATTATCTCTTGATCGCCTGAATGTATTTGATGACAAATGTTGTGCCAAGTGTTATGGCACCTGACTATTTGAGTCCACTATCCACTATGAATGAGAATTTATTTTTCTCAGATGTTCATGGGAATTTATTTTTCCTGTTGTTCTTATGTTGAAGAAATGTGCGCTTAAACTATTAGGAGTTTATTTCTCCTACTTCTTAGCATCTACTATGGGAGTTTATTTCTCCCTTGTGTTGTTCCATGAGGCTAGATGTTTTATTCCGCTGTTGCATTGCCTCTGATGCTACTTGACTATCATGGAAGTATTGTTTATTATGTGTTACTTTCTTTCCTAGTTGTGTGATCATGTTGACTCGAAGGAAAAGTGATACTGTATCTCTCTATACACTGGTCTAACATTGTTTTAGCCAAAATTTGCCAAAGCGGGAGATTGTTGGGTTTTTGTAAGTTGGCTACATTTTGCAAAAACATATTTTAGCCAAGTGTTGAGACAAATGTGCTGACCCCAAGTGTTGTGACAAATGTTGGGACACTTTGGAACAACACCTGACTCTGTATCGTGCGCGCCAGCTAGCGGGTTTAAATTTCTACTCAATCTTTTGAAGATCTGTTTGAAGAATTGTTTCAAGGTTTCTTACAGAGGAAGGCGCACGTGTTTAATGTGTTTCATGAGGCAGCCAAACCCTAGTTTTATTTTCCAAAAGAATTATATTTTTGGAAAATATATTTTTGCGTTTCAAAAAATATAACTATTATTTTCAGAAATATATCACTGCTGCCGCAATTCTAGAAGCCCTAATTTTGTCTTGAAGGCCAAGTCGTTCTACTACTATAAATACGAATTTCAAGTATCTAAAATCGTGTCTTACAAAGCGTGTGTTTTTAGGGATTTTAGAGTGTTAATTGTGAGCCTTTCTTGTGTCTCATTGATGCAAGCTTAGGACCTGAGTGTTATTGAGTTGTAAGTGTGAACTTCTCCTAAGCTTTGAAGTACGGAGATTGTTCTATTGTGTTGTGTGGTTTACTCGCAAGCTTTTAAGCAAGAGTGAATCCTAGTTTCTTAGGAGTGTGTCTCCACCTGTTGTGATTGTGAAATTGAATAGCAACGCTGTCTGTGTTGCTAAGGTGGGAATTGGGACGGGGTCTCATATCTAGGAGTTCCTAGGTAGAAGGGTCATTGGGTAGTGATTAAGTGAGAAGTTGTAAACGGGTGAGTTTAGCTTCGAAGTAATACTGCTGATAGTGGACTTCATTCCTGGATTGGTATCCCCCAGAGTAGGCTTTAGGCTGAACTGGGTTAACAACTCTTGTGTGTTATTTACTTTACTGCTTGTATTGTTTTATGTTATTTGCTCTGTTTATAGACAAGTGTTGGCGCACTAGTAACAACATCTGTCTACAACAGACAAGTGTTGTCACACCTTGAACAACACCTGTCCACTGTGTGCCAGGAATTTCAGTGGGTGACTCGAGGAAGGGGAGAATGTCGATTTCTCCTCACCCGAACTTCCTCCACCCCATTTTCGTTTTAGTTTGGAATGGATTTTCTTGATGGAAATCGTTTCTAAGGTTCTTACTATGTTTAACATGCTTTTAACATGGTTAATGAACGAAAATAATGGTTAAAAACGAGTTTATGAAAGATTAAACTCAAGAACTTTGTGTTCTTGAGAGTTTTGATGAAAAAGTGTTCAATCTTTACTTTTTCGATGTTTATGATGTAGATCTGAGAAATGGACTGTCCTTTTGTGTTTATCCATGTTTGTTATGCTTGAATACAAACTCTTTTGGGATTTATAACATGAAAAATGGGATTTTTGGGTGATTTGGTGTAGAAAACGCCAGAATTTCGCCCCAGGCGAAATATGTTTCGCCCCAGTCGAAAATGTGTCAGTGAGCAACCAGTTCATTCTGCAGTTATTTCGCCCCAGGCGAAAATGTTTCGCCCCAGGCGAAAATTGATCAGTGAGCAAACCAGTACTTCAGGAATTATTTCGCCCTAGGCGAAAATGTTTCGCCTCAGGCGAAAATGTTGCAGATTTCACAAATTTTCATCTGCTGTCTTCCTTTGCATGTATTTTCAAATCAGTGTCTTATTCTTACATGATTGTTGATGCATGTTGATGCTTATAATGCTCATTGCTACTCGTTAATTGATTGTTAATCATGTATGAAGTATAAATGAAGTATATTAAGGTGTTAATCAACTTAATAAAGAAGGATATTAGAATTATGTTATTCTAATAAAGACGGATATTAAGGTATTGATTATCTTAATAAAGACGGACGTTGGATAGTGTTCCACGTTATTGTTGACGGGCTATATGCCAAAATTGTTGATGAATATATTCATGAGTTTTGAGTGCATGCATCATGAATATTTAGGGATATTGGCTTGTCCAATAAAGAAGGATATCGAACTATATTTGTTTGATAAAGACGGATATCGGAGGTGAAATACTCTGATAAAGACGATGGTACCACATGCATTAGAGGTGTCTAGAGGACATAACATGAATGTGAAGCATTAGATTGCATTAGGGATTATGTGTGCATTTTATAATAAATGATGTTTGACACATACTTGGTAAATGCTGATTATTAATCCGTATGTGAGGAGCAGAGTCCGTCATGACTATAAAATGAACAACGCAGGGTCCGTCATGACCATAATCTGAACAATGTATTTGTTGATGTTTTGGTATTGTCCGAGACGACGTGAAACTATATGTTTGGTGTATTTTGTGGATGATTGATCAGGTGATAAATGAAGTATATGCATGATATATGAATATGCATGAATGATGGTGATGTATATGTATAATGTATGATTATGCATGTTTTTATGAAGAAGTGTTTAAGTACCATTTACTTACACTTGTATATTTTGAGTATGTTATCTAACTCTCTTTTATGTGTTATGTGCTGGACCGTTGGGGGTCCAGATTTACAGGTTTTGTGGTATTCGATGTCGAGTCGTCGGTGAAGCTCTGCTCTGATTGTGACACGGGAAAAGGGGTTTTATATGTATATAGAGTCTCCTTATCTAGGTTGTTTTGTATAGCTAATAAATACATTAGTTGATTTAACATTTGTATAAACAAGTATTTTTACTAATTAACTACATTAGTATTATTTTGGTAGAGGAGTGTAATACTCGAACCGACATTCAATAAATTAAATGTGATTTTCCGTTGCATATTTTGAAAAAGATTTTACTAAGGTAGAAATATAAAAATAATGGGTTTGGGTGTTACAATTGGTATCAGAGCCCCGTTGTCTTCGGACTGTGTGGGTTATGTGTCGATCAGAGCAGGTCTGTGCAGTCAGACCAAGTGAGTATTGTGTGTCAGTCGTGTTTGTCTAACAATTTTGTTGTGTTTGTTTTGTGAAATCACTTATGCTGTTGATTTAGGAACTATGAGTGATGTGAATTGGATTAAATTATTCGTTCTTTTTGTGAGTAATGGTGTGAGTGCTATACTCCTATGTTTATAATAGTTGTATATGCGTAGAGTTTAACCTTTTTGTAGTTTAAACTTGATGGATTGATGCTTATTTGCTAATTGTTGATGATCCGGCATGATGTAAAACTGTGTAACGACCCATTTTTTCGTATTCGTATATTTTATTAAATGTTATTTTATTTATTAATTGGCTTTTATTATTTTAGTGAGCGGCGAATAATTATTTAGCCGAGCGTAAGTTATTAGACGCGAGAACCTTTGTTTTGGGCTTAATGGACGTGAGAGGCAATGGGCCTAAGCCATTTGGGCTTGGTTCATGACCATGGAAAGTAGTATAAGTAGCAAGTCAAACACATGAATAGTATCACAATTCATTTCTTTGAGTTTTGAGTGAGTAAGAGCAAGAGCAAAGCTAAGCTAGGGTTTTGGCTAGGAGAATCACGAGCAAGAGAGGAGAGGAAAGGCTTGGATCATCATCTTTGCTTAAGGTAAGAGATTAGAATTCATGATTCTTGAGTGGCAAGGAGAGGGGAGATTGTCTATGTCTCCATTCCCGAACTCTCCCACTCAATTTCTTTTAGACTTTTGGTTAAGCTTTTGTATGTGAGTGTGATGTTCTTCATCATCACTTTGTATGTGTTAATCACTAGCTTGATTTCATGAAAAATATGCATGTGTTTGGATCATGTTGAAAAAGTTTATGAAAGTTGCTTAAAACCCAAGAAATTGGCATGATTTTGATTGTTTGAGGTATTTGGATGTTTGGAAGGGATGATTAATGTTCCTTGATACCATATATGCTTGAAATAGCTGTTTATAAGAATTTATAACATGTTTGAATGAATTTTTGAGTTGATTCAATGTTAAACCGCCTTACTGAAACTCAAGAACAAATATTTTTCTGGTATAGTTCGCTAAGCGACCAGGAGTTCGCTGTAGCGAACATGTTCGCTGAAGCTCGCCAATGCTCGCCATGAGCAGGTGATTCCCTGGTGAGGTTCGCGTAGGCTCGCTAAGCCTTCGCTCAGCGAATAGTTCGCTGAATCTCGCCATGAGCAGGTGACTTCCTGGTGAGGTTCGCCATGTCTCGCTGAGGCTTCGCTTAGCGAAGGCCTCTGTGACAGCAATTTTGTTGATGTTTGTAAGTGTGATTAGGCACTTGTAACATGGTTTAAGGGTATCCTTACATGATTGTTGATACATGTTGATACTGTTAATGCTTATTGTTAATCGTTATATGATTGATAAACGCGTATGCAATAAGTTGTAGCTTAAAATGAGCAATGTGATGTTTTGGCATTAAATTGTAATGTTAAGTGAATGTGTTAGGATTGTGTTCCCGCATTCATAGAAGAGTAGCTTCGAGCTAGAGAATATCATATGGTTGATATGTGTATGCATACATGCATTCATGATTGTATGTGAACATTGGAAACTTGGGTTCCAATAACGAAAATGGATTATGTGTCCATAATGAAGCCGAGGATCGGATTAGATGAATCCATGAGTCCGGAGTTGCTATCCAACAGGATATAAAACTGTGTTGGCTTATCCAAGGGAGATAAGATGGTTCGGTAAGTTCCGACATATCCAGCAAGATATAAAACTGTTCTTGGTCCACCGTTGGTGAGACACCTTGGTACCACATGCATTTAGTTATGTCTAGGGATGGCATGACAGTGAATTAATTGGCATTAGATACCTTAGGGTAAATGCGCATATATTTGATAAATGGTATGTGACATTATTTGGTTGAATTGTGTTGAACTTTATTAATTGATAATTGTTTAGTGCGATGTTTTGGCGTGAGTTAGAATATGTATGATGTAGTTCGAAAGTGTAAGGCCTTTCTTATACTCGTATGATATGCGATTATGTTTTCTAACTCTCTGCTTTGTGTTATTTGCTGGACCTTTGGGGGTTCAGATATTCAGGCTGAGGACTGTGCCGACGTTTAGACTGCTGTTTTAGCTTGGTGTTGAAGTACCTTTTGGTGAGGAGACTTAGCATAGATTTCTCCTTTTAGTGCTAGCTTTTGGCTAGAGTTTGTAAATAGTAAATGCTCTGGTAATGTAACATCGAGTCGGGGGTTACGCTTGGATTTCATCGTATATCGGTGTTACCTTTTTGATATGCTAGTTCTTGTATAAGTGACATCCTTAGGGATGAATATGGCTTATGTATATATATGTATATATATGCATGCTTGGTTTGATTGAATCCGCTGTTGCTTTTCATGTTAAACTTCATGACGCTCTGTGTGTATGCTTGTGTTTTAATTACTGCGTGGCACTCTGCCTTTACACTTGTTGAAAAGTTTTTTTAAAATTACGTTTTTAAGGGTAGTATGGGTTAGGGTGTTACAAACTGCATGTGACGATCCGGCATGATATAAAACTGCATGTGGTAATGATTTGAAATAATTTTAAAAACTAATATTATTTCTTGAAGATTTTGATGAAAATATAGAGTTATTTTCTTTTGGGTGAGTGAAAATTAATTTTCAAAATGGTGAGAAGAGTAGGATATTAATGTGTCCTGGTATGTGGTTGTTATATGTTTGGATTTTGTGGATTAGTGAGTCGAGAAAACGAGAGTTTAGTGAGCGTAAGTTCAAAACCGTAGCAGAGCACCCAGATTTTTGGATGTGCTCGCTAGGCGAAGAATGAACCTCGCTGAGTCTCGCTAAGTTTGTTATTATAAAAGTTGTGGTTCGAGTATTACATTCTTCAATCAAAATAATACTAATGTAGTTAATTAGTAAAAATACTTGTTTATACAAATGTTAAATCAACTAATGTATTTATTAGCTATACAAAACAACCTAGATAAGGAGACTCTATATACATATAAAACCCCTTTTCCCGTGTCACAATCAGAGCGGAGCTTCACCGACGACTCGACATCGAATACCACAAAATCCTGTAAAATCTGGACCCCCAACGGTCCAGCACATAACACATAAAAGAGAGTTGACAACATACTCAAAATATAAGTGTAAGTAAAGGGTACTTAAACACTCCTCAATATTCATGCATATATCATACATCTATACATATTCACCAACATCTATCATTCCATTATAATCTACCAGACAAATTATAATTCAAACATCACTTATACGTCAACAATTATCACATAATCAATCATCCATAAAATACACCAAACATATAGTTTCACATCGTCTCGGACAATACCAAAACATCAACAAATACATTGTTCAGATTATGGTCATGACGGACCCTGCGTTGTTCATTTTATAGTCATGACGGACTCTGCTCCTCACATACGGATTACCAATCAACATTTACCAAGTATGTGTCAAACATCATTTATCATAAAATGCACACATAATCCCTAATGCAATCTAATGCTTCACATTCATGTTATGTCCTCTAGACACCTCTAATGCATGTGGTACCATCGTCTTTATCAGAGTATCTCACCTCCGATATCCGTTTTTATCAAACAAATATAGTTCGATATCCTTCTTTATTGGACAAGCCAATATCCCTAAATATTCATGATGCATGCACTCAAAACTCATGAATATATCCATCAACAATTTTGGCATATAGCCCATCAACAATAACGTGGAACACTATCCAACGTCCGTCTTTATTAAGATAATCAATACCTTAATATCCGTCTTTATCGAATAACATAATTCGATATACTTCTTTATTAGAATAACATACTCTAATATCCTTCTTTATTAAGTTGATTAACACCTTAATATACTTCTTTGATATTTAAACAAACATCATCAACAATCAACAACAATTATAATTCACAAATATAATCAACAATTCATCAACACATCATTCTTCATCAACAAGCAATCAATCATTATCATGAAGAATAAGACACTGATTTGAAAATACATGCAAAGGAAGACAGTAGATGAAAATTTGTGAAATCTGCAGTATTTCCGCCTGGGGCGGAAATATTTACGCCTGGGGCGGAATATTACGCCTGAGGCGGAAATATTTACGCCTGGTGTAACACCCCGTTTTTCAAAGCATAAAAAGGGGTATTATTTTTTTTTTTTTTAACAACACGCTTAAATAAAATGGCGCGCGTGAACGCCCGCAGCTATCTCGGCAATTCGTCATTCAATAGAAAAATAAATATAACATCAACACATTATATTACAGGGCTTCCTCGAAGCAAAGTGTGTACCTGAATAATTTACATACAGCGGATACATTAAGTTCATCAACCAAAAGACACGAGTTATGAACCGAATATATCACAAGGCCAAAAGGCACTAAACATGTCCGAGTATAAATGTATAAGACATACAGTCATCCAAAATACAAACTAGGCCCTAAGCCTAACCAAAATGTAGCCTAACAAGCGCTACTCCCTACACTCCGGGA
Organism: Trifolium pratense; assembly: GCF_020283565.1. Taxonomy (NCBI): domain Eukaryota; kingdom Viridiplantae; phylum Streptophyta; class Magnoliopsida; order Fabales; family Fabaceae; genus Trifolium; species Trifolium pratense. The sequence goes on along the minus strand of NC_060061.1, from coordinate 33,369,064 downwards.
TAGTCCACGAAGTCCTCGCCGTCCACACGGCCTACGGTCTCAGATGGCGCTCCATCGTCTGGGGGTGGGAGGAGCCCGCGATATGGCATGCAAAATAAGGGTCACCAACTGGAAACTAGTAATAAAATACCGAATACACATACCAGAATAGAAAGCGGTAAACACTTATCACATCCTCACACCAAGAAGAATAAATAAAGTGCACACATACCCTAATGCAAGACCTCTAATGAATGGTTGTGGCACAATCACCCAGATCGAATGTCACATGCATGAATTCCGGAAAAAGGTGGATTACACCCGGCACAATCACCCAGATCAAATGCCAACTCAATTGGTGGATACTCCGGAGTACAATCACCCAGATCAAATACCGGCTCCGTTAACGGCGGTACAATCACCCAGATCAAATACCGTCTCCGTTAAAGGCGGAAGTATCACCCGGTACAATCACCCAGATCAAATACCGACAATGTTTGCATGAGCATACGTCCCTACATATACTAATGCAACAAACATACACATATTCATAACCACATGTCAACACATATATTTCCCACATATACGTAAGACAAATAACATCGAAAACAACCAAGCACACAAGCATGGAACCACAACAAGCATAACCACAAGCATACCCTAATGCTATTGACGGAAATAAAAAGGTGCCCTTACCTCGGCGAAACTTCCAATTACAAACGATTCCGAGTTATGCAACAATTCGTGCGCCCTAAAATAGTGGAGCGTACAATCCATAAGTCACGCCCAAAGTATTATAATGAAACTAAACCTATCAACAAAGGTCTAGAGGCATCTAAGGCACTTCCTAACACTCTCGGATATTATTTCCGAGTCCTCCCCATAGTGATTAAAAATTTCCGAAGTTAAATACACTATTTTTCACAAAACAAACACATTTTCGACAAAATAGTTTTCAAACTAAAATGACCATAACTAATTCAACTCTTGTCCACTCGAGACGAACCATACGCCAAACTCTTCGTCTCGAAAAGACGGATCAAATGGTTAAGTTTTGAGGGAACTGAAACAATTTTAAATGGACGAAAATGCCCCTGCACAGTTCGTCCAGAATTGAGAAATCAAGGCATTCTCCCACAAATTTTCATTTTCAAAGCATACCATTGCTCTCTATGGTTTTAAACTTCAAAGGACACTTTCATACACTACCAAAACACTTGAAAACAACCTAAAAATTTTACGAAAATATCTCGACAAAATAATCGAGTTTTTCTTGCGTCGCAAGTTTCAAGTTTTTCTTTCCAAATACAATCCTATAATCAAACTTTGACCCACCTATGATCATTTCATCAAAGCATGCTCATTTTTCACAAAATTGTGGACTTAGAAAAATTTCACAATTTTTCCCCCCCCCCACACAAGCTCTAGGTTCTGCCCTTGAAAAACAAAGTGGCCCTTCCGCTCAAAATTTTTCGCTTCCGAGGGCATGGTAATATCCCATAATACCCCCGAGTTACTAATCCAAGCCCCAAAAAATTTTCCGGGCAAAGCCTCAAATTTCGAAAATTCAATTTTAGGTTCTTTAACACACATACAACACTAAAACCATTTTTTTCCCAAAAATTTTTGCATGGTAATTTGTTGGAACAAAATTGATTTAAAAATGTTTGCCCCTAAATCTATAAAGGTTTTGATGATAACAAAGTATTAATAAACAATTGGAAGGACTAAAAATTTATTTCAAGTGCGCAGATATAAGCATCATATAAGCTCTGAGTGAAGTTCAGAGGATGTGAACTCAGAAGTTCACAAGCGCTCAGAAGATGTTGGACTTCAGAGGTTACTACGTTCAGAGGATGAAGACTTCAGTACTTCCTGTCTGTCTACAAGCTTCATCAAACTCTGAAGATCTCTTTGAAAGCTGTGAAGATTCCCTTTGCTAGTCAACTCTTCTACCAATGGAGAAAAGGACCTTTCAAGTCTGATCAGCTCAGCTACCTCTGTTTTGTCTGTCCTATCTTGAGAACGTGGGTCTTCAGTTTTGTTAGCTGAATAAGGAAAGTCCACTCTGCAGTAGTCAAAGTATCTGAAACTCTTTCTTAGTTTTGGATACAACCAAACTGCATCAAGACAGACTGCTTGAAGACAAAAGGTTATCAACTCCAACGGATCTTTTTGCAACGACTCTTTTCTAGTGGTATATATACTAGAAGATTCAGCTACAACAAAAAAAACAATTATCAAGAATTGAACGTGCGCTGAACAAACTCTGAACTCTGTGATATACAAGCTCTGAACCTTTCTCAAGTGTTTTTGCACTTTAGCCAAATACTCTGTACTATTTGTATTTGCTCTCTTTAGGTTCATCTAAGAGCACTTGTATATTTTTATATACTTTATTGTTACGTGTGTAACTTAAGCTTGTGGGCTTAAGTGTGAGACTTAAACTTGTGTGTTTAAGTGTGAAGTCTTAAGCTTGTGTGCTTGAGCATAGTTGTGAAGTCTCTTGCTTGTGTGCTTGAGCAGGTGTAATCTTGTGTGATTATAGTGAACTCCCTTGGAAGTGCAAGGGGACTGGACTACTCTCGTTTTGTGAGAGGAACCAGTATAAACTGCTTGTGTGTTTTTCTCTCTCTCTCTTGTTATTATTTGTGTTATTTATCCGCTGCGAACGTAGTTGAGTTAAGAACTTGAAAAAGTTTTAACTTAGCTAAAACACAATTCAACCCCCCCCCTTCTTGTGTTTTCACACCTTCAATTGGCATCAGAGCACCTGGTCTGTTACTTTCACTTAACAGTGAGACAGTAAAGATCTTGTGAGAACACTATGTCTGGAGGAGATGATAGTAGTACTAGAACTACTGGTGAAGGTGAGGCCAGTGGTGCTGGTGGTGGTCCTAGAAATGCTTTTGGTTATGACTACTTAAGTAATGAATCACATGAACATAGTGGCAATAGAAAAGCCCCTATATTCAATGGTGATGCTTCATTATTTGAATGGTGGAAAGAGAGACTGTATAGCAATATTACTGCTATTGATCATGAGTTGTGGGATTTGGTTGAGTTGGGAGTAACTTTTGAAAACTTGAATGAACATGGTAGGTTGTCCATGGAGAATAGAAAGTTACTCACACCAGCTAACCTAAAAATCTACACAAAACATCATAGAGTAAAAGACATTGTTGTTGGTGCTATTAGACATGAGGATTATGTCAGAATAGAGAACAAGTCTACTGCTAAATCTATCTTTGATTCTATGTGTGCTACCTATGATGGTAATGAAAAGGTTCAAGAGGCTAAAGCTAGTCTTTTGATAAGGCAATATGAACTTTTCACTATGCAACAAGATGAAAACATTGAGACTATGTTTACAAGGTTTCAAATCCTTGTATCTGGTCTTAAAGCTCTTAAGAGAAGTTATTCAACCTATGACCATGTTCAGAAGATTCTGAGAAGTCTTCCTATTGCTTGGAGACCTAAGGTCACTGCAATAGAGGAAGCTCAAAATCTCAAGACTCTGAGTCTTGAAGCTCTGATAAGCAATCTCAGAAGCCATGAGATGGTTCTGGATGCTGACTCAGAAACTAAGAAGAAGTCTAAGTCAGTGGCTTTACAGTCAACTAAGACTACTTCTAAGGCTCTTAAGACTCAGCTTCTTGATATTGAAGAAGAATCTTCTGCTGATGGTCAAGAGGATGAGATGAATGAGGATGAGTTTGCTTTATTCACCAAGTTTCAGCAATGGAACAGATTTAACAAAAGAAATTTCAGAGGAGGTAACAGCTCCAGAAATTTTGTCAGCAAAAAGGATGATCAGAAGAACTGCTTCAACTGTAAGAAGCCAGGACACTTTATTGCTGATTGTCCAGAAATGTCTGCTAAAGACAAAAGCAAAAGATACAGCTCAAAGAAGCAACAATTCAAGAGCAAATTGAAAAAGAGTCTGATGGCTACTTTTGAAGAGCTATCATCTGAGGAAGAAGTTGAGGAAGAAGAAGAGGCAAATCTAGCCCTGATGGCTTCAGCTGACTCAGATGTAGACTCAGATGATGAATCAGAATCAGATTCAGAAGTAACTGATGAGGTATTTTCTGACTGCTCTAAATCTCAACTTATAACTGCACTTAACAAGGTCATTGAGAAACATCTCAGAGTGTTAAGTAAACAAAAAGTTTTACAAGAAAAGCTTAACACTCTGACTGAGCAAGCAGAACATTTTCAAGGTCTATATCAAGAAACTCTGAATAGAGTAGATGACTTTGAAAAGGGTTGTGCTGTTTGTCACAAACCTATTGATGAGCAGGAAATAGCTCTTCAACAGTTTGTGCATCTCAACCTTGGGAAGAGCAAAGCTGCTAATAGAATTTATAATGTCTTGAGACATAGAGGAGAAGGACTTGGCTATGAATATGGTAGAACATATTCAAAGCTGAAGACCTTTGCCAAAAAGGTTGGAAAATCTTGGGTTTATTATGTTGTTCCACCAAGTGAAGAGGGAAAGAATCCTGGCATTTGTGAAAATGACAATGATGATCTGAGTGATTTAGAAGCTGATAGCTCAGAGGAACCTAGTCCCTCAGGATCTGGAAAGAAAAGTTCAGAAGATAGAAGTTGTTCAGAACCTGAGAACATCAGTTCAGAAGTTCTGAAAGCTTCAACATCTGAGACTTCAAATTCTGGATTCAAAGGAACTTCAGTACCTGAAGCAAGTCAACCTAAAACATCAGAAGTTTTTAAAAGGAAAAATTCTAAATCTCAGATGAAGTACAAGACTCAGACTATTTATGATTCTAGAGTCAGTAGATATAATCAATCAGAAAATGGGATTGATAATAGATACAAACCCTGGAATCATAAACAATCCAAATCTTGGAACAATAACAGATTTCAAACAAAGAAAAGATTTCAAAAAGGTTATTATTCCAAACCAAGGTCTTTCTCTAACACTAGACAACATAATAAGCATGTTTGGACTAACAAGCGTGGACCCAGAAGATGGGTACCAAAAGCTGAAATTATGTATCATTCAGATTTACCAACTAGGAAAGGATATATCCTACCTAGAGTCTGGAAACAAGTTCTATGCAAAGGAAGAAGGGCTTATGTCCTTGACCAATGGCTGACAAGTTCTCAAGTGAACAATCAGAACTTGATCAATGAAGAGGAAGAATATTGGGATGACTTTATCATTAACTGTGATAAAGAGTTCCATCGTAGTGATTAAAGTTGTTTCTCATACAGCCTATCACTCAAAGAAGTATCATGAATCATTCATGGTATCTGGATAGTGGGTGTTCAAGGCACATGACTGGTGACAAACAACTGTTTTCCAAGCTAACCATGAAAGAAGGAGGTTCTGTTGGCTTTGGAGGTAATCAGAAAGGAAAGATAATAGGTACAGGTACAGTAGGTAATTCCTCCCTATCTATTAATGATGTTTGGTTAGTTGATGGACTTAAGCATAATCTATTGAGCATAAGTCAATTTTGCGACAATGGTTATGTAGTTGTCTTTAATAAGGAATCATGTACTGTGTCTAAACAATCTGATAACACCATGATTTTCAAAGGTCTGAGAAAGAATAATGTTTATAAAATTAATCTTTCTGATTTGAATGAACAAAAAGTGATGTGTCTTTTGACCTTGAGTGAAGAAAAATGGATCTGGCATAAGAGGTTAGGCCATGCTAACTGGAGGTTAATCTCTAAGCTTAGTAAGCTTGACCTTGTCAGAGGTTTACCTAAAATTAAATATCACTCAAACACACTTTGTGGTTCATGTCAAAAAGGAAAGATTACAAAGTCATCTTTTAAACCTAAGAACATTGTCTCTACCTCAAGACCATTGGAACTTCTTCACATTGATCTTTTTGGACTAGTTAACACTGCTTCAATCAATGGAAAGAAATATGGATTAGTGATTGTTGATGACTACAGTAGATGGACTTGGGTAAAATTCCTTAGAACAAAAGATGAAGCTTATGATGAGTTTAGCATCTTCTGCAAACAAATTCAAAATGAAAAAGGCTACACTATTTTAAAAGTTAGAAGTGATCATGGTGGAGAATTTGAAAATGAACCTTTTGAAAACTTTTGTGAAAAATATGGCATTTTGCATGAATTCTCTTCTCCTAGAACTCCTCAACAAAATGGGGTTGTAGAAAGGAAGAATAGAACTCTGCAAGAAATGGCCAGAACCATGATGCATGAAACAAATGTAGCAAAGTTTTTATGGGCAGAAGCTGTAAACACAGCATGTTATGTTCAAAATAGAATCTATATCAGATCTAAGTTGAACAAAACTGCTTATGAATTGTTCAAAGGAAGAAAACCTGATATTTCTTATTTTCATCAGTTTGGATGTACATGTTACATCTTAAACAACAAAGTCCATCTAAAGAAATTTGATGCTAGAGGTTATAAGGGTATCTTTATAGGATACTCTGAACGCTCAAAAGCATACAGACTGTATATTTCTGAAACACATACTGTGGAAGAAACTATGCATGTCAAATTTGATGACAAAGAGCCTGACCAAGTGTCAGAGCTTGTGGAAGGTTTATCTAGATTTCAGGTATCAGAGGATCAATATTCAGATATTCCAAACTACTCAGAACATCCATTCTCTGAAGTTCCTCTGAACACAATAGTTCCTACAGACTCTGAACAACCAAGAACAGAAGCATCTGCTGAACCTGATGTTGATGAGTCTGAAGATGATGAGCCCCCAAGAAATACTTTCAAATACAAGTCATCACATCCAGAGGAACTGATCTTAGGCAACAAGGATAGTCCAAGAAAGACAAGATCTCAACTGAGAAATGAGGAATCATTAGTTGGTCTTATCTCAATGATGGAACCTTCAAAGATTGATGAAGCTCTGAAGGATGATGCTTGGATTGTAGCAATGCAAGAAGAGCTGAATCAATTCCAAAGGAATGATGTATGGACTCTAGTGCCTAAACCTTCACACAAGAACATTATTGGAACAAAATGGGTATTCAGAAACAAGCTGAATGAACAAGGTGAAGTGGTAAGGAACAAGGCTAGATTGGTTGCACAAGGTTATAGTCAACAAGAGGGGATTGACTATACTGAAACCTTTGCACCAGTTGCTAGACTTGAAGCAATCAGGTTACTTCTATCTTATGCTGTTAATCATGGAATAACCTTATATCAAATGGATGTTAAAAGTGCCTTCTTAAATGGTTTTATTTCTGAAGAAGTGTATGTTAAGCAACCTCCTGGTTTTGAAGATGTCTCAAACCCTGAACATGTTTTTAAACTGAAGAAATCACTGTATGGTCTGAAACAAGCTCCAAGAGCTTGGTATGACAGACTCAGTAATTTCCTTCTTGAAAAAGGTTTTGAAAAAGGAAAGGTTGACTGCACACTCTTTAGAAAGACAACCAAAGAAGACATCTTAATCATTCAAATTTATGTTGATGATATTATTTTTGGTTCAACTAATGCTGCTTTGTGCAAGAGTTTTTCTAAGATAATGCAGGATGAATTTGAAATGAGCATGATGGGAGAGTTGAAGTTCTTTCTTGGAATTCAAATCAATCAGAAGAAGGAAGGAACTTATGTTCATCAATCAAAATACACTAAAGAACTTCTGAAGAAATTCAATTTAGATGACTGCAAGATAATGAATACTCCTATGCATCCAACTACCAACATGGGCAAGTCAGATGATGAAGGAAAGGTAGATCAAAAGATCTACAGAGGTATGATTGGTTCTTTACTCTATCTGACAGCCTCTAGACCAGATATTCTATTCAGTGTTTGCTTATGTGCAAGATTCCAGTCAGATCCCAGAGAATCTCATCTTACAGCTGTAAAGAGAATCTTTAGGTATCTGAAAGGAACAACTAATCTTGGACTTCTCTATAAGAAATCTAATGATTATGTGCTAAATGGATTCTGTGATGCTGACTATGCTGGAGATAAAATTGAAAGAAAATCCACAAGTGGCAATTGTCAATTTGTTGGTGAAAACCTTATCTCCTGGGCTAGTAAGAGACAAACTACTATAGCTTTGTCTACAGCAGAAGCAGAATACATTTCAGCAGCTAAGTGTTGCACACAACTACTCTGGTTAAAATATCAGTTAGAAGATTACCAAGTAAGCAGTAACAATATTCCTTTATATTGTGATAATACTGCAGCCATTCATTTATCTAAAAATCCTATTCTACACTCTAGAGCCAAACATATTGAAATTAAACATCATTTTATCAGAGATTATGTTCAGAGAGGCATTATAGATATTAAGTTTGTTGATACTGAAAATCAATGGGCTGACATATTTACTAAAGCCTTATCTGTTGAAAGATTTGATTTTATAAAGAAACATCTGAACATGTTTTCAATCTCTGAATGAAAAATCGTTTTTGGCAATTAAAGTGTAAGAAGTTAGGTATATCAGAACTTATGATTCAGAACATCTGAAACACAAGCTCTGAAGTACTTGACTCTGATAGTGAATTTTAAATAACTCAGAGGCTCTGAATTATTTTAGTGGGAAACGTTCAGTATTCACTGCTGAACAGTTGTCCATTAAAATAGCAGTTACCAAGTAAATTTTCTGCACGTGGTCTACGTGTGTCAGGTAGTGGGTGGTTAATGATGATTTTTGGTATTCAACTTTTTGTCAATTAGCGTAACTTCCCAAATTTGCTATTTTCGTGTTAACTGTACTCATTTAAATAAACTTACACAATACACTTGCACACTATTCACTTTCACAACCTACACTTTCATATTCTCTCTAAACCTCCAACACAAACTTTCTTTCTCTCTCGTTAGTCTTCCAAACCTTACCCTAATATCCAACAATGGCTGGTACTTCGTCTTCTTCGTCAAAAAGGATTCCACCGTTCATATTCAAGAACCTTCAGATCGTTGGGAACGAGATGGAGTTTCCAGAATCTGAACTTACTTTTCTCTCAGAGAAGATGGTTGATTTTGATGGTCTACAAGCTAATGGGTTTGATGTTAAAAAGTACTTTATCGCTCAGGGATGGGATAAGTACTTCGACATGCTTAATGGTCCCATTTATCCAGATTTGTTGAAGAAATTTTGGATGAAAGCAAAGGTTTTTGATAAGCATGAAGCTAAGAAGGAAGAGCTTGCTGCTATTGAGAGGAATCCTAGTCTGAAAGGAAAAACTAGGAAGGAAATGGGTTTGCTGGATTATACAGGTGTACAGATTAGGTCTAACATCTGTGGAATGAACATGGCAATCTCGCCTATTCATCTCAATGCTCTTCTTGGTCTACCTAACTCTGGGATAGAGTTAGATGTGTTTGAAAAGGATACAAGATACAGGGATGATCTTCTGCATCTCATCTGCACAGATTTCTCTTTGAAAGGGAAGGTCAAGGGTTTGACTGATGAATGTAGAGTTCTCTTCAAGATCATCCTAGCTGCTATCAGTCCAAGGGTTGGTGGGACTGATACAATCTCCTGGACGCATCGTCATCTGCTGTACTTTCTTCTGACTGAAAAGAAGGTTAATCTTGGAGATTACTTTTTTGAACGTATCTGTGAAGCCATTTTTGCAAGTAAATCTCAGAGGAAAACTACTATAGTTTATCCTAGGCTGTTGTCTGACCTTCTGCATCAAGGTCATGTTGTTCAGAACTTGAGGAAGTTCCACCCTGAATTGGTTGAGAAGAGGTTCTATCCAGAAATTCTGAATGCTAACTTTCTGTCCAAGATGCGTTTGATTGCATCTAAGCCTGTTGCTCCTCCACAAGAGTTCACTGTTAGGCTTGAGGATCGTCTGTATGTCGACGGCTACCCACTTATATCTGAAGCTGATGCTGAGCATGTAATTCAAGGCTACTTGGAAGTGCTCAGACAAGAAGGTTTTGTTGTTGATAGAAGCATGATTCCTCCTGCTCCTGTCAATTTGTATAACCCTAAGAGGAAACCAAAGAGAAAAGCTGAAGCTCAAGCTGATCTTCCTAAGCCAGATCTTCTGGTTCAGAAGAAGATTAAGGTAGAAAAAGCCATGGTTGAACAAAGAACTAAGAGGAAGCATGAAGAAACTGCAACCAAGGCTGCTGAAGGAGCTTCCAAAAAGCCTATGGTTGTTGAAGTTGACAGTTCATCTGAGGAATCTGACTCTGAAGATGAGACTGAATCTGATGAGGAGACTCTTGCTGCTAGTTTGAGGAAAAGACCTGCTCCTATTTCCAAAGATAAAGGTAAGTCTTCTAAGTATGTTTTTAATGAAAATGAGATTGGATTAGGTTACACCAAACCTCTCAGAACTGTTTTACCAACCACTGATAATCCAACCTCTGATAACCCCCTATCTGAACTGGAAAAACATTTGAGCCCTGACCCTCTTAATAATCACCCTTTTTCTCATGAAACTCAACACAAATCTAGCTCACCTCCAAAACCTTCATCACCACAATCTGAACCTCAACCTGACATTCCACAATCTGAACCTCAACCTGACATTCCATCTTCTGAACCTCAACCAGATATTACTGTCACTAAACCAACCTCTCCCACAAAACAATCCTCTCCACCTCCTGAACCAACCCCTGAACAAATTGCTCCTGAACCATCCCCTGAACATAAAACTCCTGAACCATCTCCTGAACATGTTCACCCTGAATCCACTTCTGACATCTCATCATCTGAACCAACCCCTGAACCCCATTCTAACCCAAGTGCTGAACATGCTTCTCCTGAGCGTATTCACACTTGTGCTCCCAAGCCTTCAGAGGTAGAAGTTGTGATTATTGACAACCCTACTCCTGAAATACCTACTCTCTCTACCATTCCCAATCCTTCACCATCATCATCCAACACTTTTAGAAATCTATCCACTCAATTTCATGAAGACTTGCTTAGATTATCTATAATAAAGGACAGGTTCTTAGTTTGTCCTTCTGATGTGGATCTTGAAGTATCAAGCATTAAGGCAAGGCTTTGCAATGCTTTGGATGTTGCTGCTGCAAAGGTTAAGGCTGTTATTGGTAAACGGGATCTGGAAGGTATAAGCTTCATGAGGAACAATCTAGCTAGGGCTGAGTTGAAAAGGTTAACGCCATTCAATCATGAAGAGCATGAGCGTGCTAAGCTTGTTGCTATAGCTGCTGCTGTGAGGCGTATGTCTGAATTCAAAGATTGCTGGGTTGATTCTACTCTTCTGCAACGTCTTGAGGATCAACGGACTGAGAATGAACGTCTGGAAGAAGCTGCTGCTAGAGTTACTGAGTTGGGTAATGAGCTACAGAATGAAGATGCCACAGAAGAGGATGTACTGGTTGTGCTTGCTTCTCAGAATCAAGAGGATGTGCTGATGATAGATTATCCAGAGGAAGGAGAACCCTCTGATAAAGGCAAGGCACCTATGATTGAAGAACCAGAACCTGTGATTGAAGATCAAGCTCCTGCTATGGCGGATCAGTTGCAGATTTTTCAAGAAGCCCTGAGGGAACAGCAAGAAGGTCTAGAACGTCAAAGAGTTGCTCAAGAGACATTGGAAACCAAGGTGGATGGTTTAGTTTCCAATGTGGGATCTTTGAATGATAAATTCGACCAACTCTTAGCCTTTCTTAAGAAACCCTAGGATTCTCTGCACATGTTTTTAAGTTTTCTTTCTTTATTATCTGTTTATCCTCTGAACAATTTTCTTTTTAAACTATGTTTGTTTTATTAATTATGTGGTTTGTTTTATATTCTGTTTGTTTTGCGTGTGATTATTTTTCTTGGTTAAATTAGAACATAAGAACACAAGATGCTTTCTAAAACAAATTTTTTTCTTAATGATATGATAATGTTGAGTACATTGGTAAAAAGAAAAAGAAAAAGACAACCTAATCCTAATCAGATGGATAAAACTCAGAAGAAATCTCTGATTTCTCCTCAGCATCCTCTGATGATATTTCAATGGGATCTGGGTTTTGCTCTTGTTCTTCTTCTTCTTGTTCCTCTTCTGGAACATAGCTAGCCAAGAACTCCACATAGTCAGCATCATCTTCATTCTCTTCAGCTTCAGAGTCTGATGAGATGATTATTATCTCAGCATCTTGTGGTTTCTTGTTGTCTTTTTTATCTTTCTCTTCGTCTTCGCGTTTCTCTTCGTTCTTCTTTCTCTTAAACTCTGCGATGCGTAAACTGAATCTTTTCATTATTCCTACTTTCTCTTGCTTCACTTGTTTCTTCTTGATTTTACGTGAAGCAGGCATGCTAAATTGCTCCTTTTTATAAACCCTTGAGCGCGTTGGTTTTTGTTTGTAAAATTAATTCACCTTTGTAACAACCACTCTTTCTTCTTTGACTGTCTTGGTTTTATAACTTTGTTTTACTTTTTGATAATGACAAAAGGGGGAGTAGTTACGCATTAATTGATAAGTTCCAAAACTGAAACCACGCCTTTTATCTCGCTTTTATCTGTTATATTAAAAGTTGTTACTTTTAAGTTGTTTTACGTATTTCAAGGAGGAGACTAAGTTAGTTGAAACTGAAATAAATTTCATAAGTAAGGATAAGTTAAGAGTGCAATTTTAACTTAGCCTTATGAGACTTAGGGGGAGAGCTTGCAAACCTCTCACTCTGAAGAAAGATATGAAATTTGTTTTATTTCAAAACATCTTAATCTTATACTAAATTAAAATATCATGGATAAAACATAAAGTTCAGACTTTATGGAGTATCAATCTTAGGGGGAGCTTGCAAACCTCAGAAACCTAAGAGAAACATGATAAGTTAATTTAACAACAATTGTCAATTAATACTTATGTTTGTCATCATCAAAAAGGGGGAGATTGTTGGAACAAAATTGATTTAAAAATGTTTGCCCCTAAATCTATAAAGGTTTTGATGATAACAAAGTATTAATAAACAATTGGAAGGACTAAAAATTTATTTCAAGTGCGCAGATATAAGCATCATATAAGCTCTGAGTGAAGTTCAGAGGATGTGAACTCAGAAGTTCACAAGCGCTCAGAAGATGTTGGACTTCAGAGGTTACTACGTTCAGAGGATGAAGACTTCAGTACTTCCTGTCTGTCTACAAGCTTCATCAAACTCTGAAGATCTCTTTGAAAGCTGTGAAGATTCCCTTTGCTAGTCAACTCTTCTACCAATGGAGAAAAGGACCTTTCAAGTCTGATCAGCTCAGCTACCTCTGTTTTGTCTGTCCTATCTTGAGAACGTGGGTCTTCAGTTTTGTTAGCTGAATAAGGAAAGTCCACTCTGCAGTAGTCAAAGTATCTGAAACTCTTTCTTAGTTTTGGATACAACCAAACTGCATCAAGACAGACTGCTTGAAGACAAAAGGTTATCAACTCCAACGGATCTTTTTGCAACGACTCTTTTCTAGTGATATATATACTAGAAGATTCAGCTACAACAAAAAAAACAATTATCAAGAATTGAACGTGCGCTGAACAAACTCTGAACTCTGTGATATACAAGCTCTGAACCTTTCTCAAGTGTTTTTGCACTTTAGCCAAATACTCTGTACTATTTGTATTTGCTCTCTTTAGGTTCATCTAAGAGCACTTGTATATTTTTATATACTTTATTGTTACGTGTGTAACTTAAGCTTGTGGGCTTAAGTGTGAGACTTAAACTTGTGTGTTTAAGTGTGAAGTCTTAAGCTTGTGTGCTTGAGCATAGTTGTGAAGTCTCTTGCTTGTGTGCTTGAGCAGGTGTAATCTTGTGTGATTATAGTGAACTCCCTTGGAAGTGCAAGGGGACTGGACTACTCTCGTTTTGTGAGAGGAACCAGTATAAACTGCTTGTGTGTTTTTCTCTCTCTCTCTTGTTATTATTTGTGTTATTTATCCGCTGCGAACGTAGTTGAGTTAAGAACTTGAAAAAGTTTTAACTTAGCTAAAACACAATTCAACCCCCCCCCTTCTTGTGTTTTCACACCTTCATAATTCGCCCTAGGCCACCATTGTGCCTCCCTCAAAGCCCTGACAAATTTTGAAACCTCTCCCACACTTTTCCGAAATTTCTCATGACCAAAAGTTTTGAAAATAAGGACCACACTCAAAATTTTCCAATGCAAAGTCCTAGCTAGCATCTATTAGTTCACATGGCCATGGAATTGATCAACCAAACCACTTTGAGCATCAAAACAAAAGTTTCTAAAAATATGTTCATAAAATCCTCAAGAACACACTCAAAATTATTTTTCCTTGTTTCACAAAATTAAAGCCATAATCTAACATCCATTTCTCTACTAAGCTCATAAACAACACCAAAAAGAAAAGCACAAAACAATTTTTCAAAGTTATGATCATTTCAAATAAGTTTTTCAAACCCTAACAAAAGATTTTATGAAAATCTTAATCACCATGGAAATCACAACATGCCAAGCTTAAACAAGCTTAAATACTACTCCTAAACACTTCCCTAGAACCACAAACAACCAAAACTAATTTCTAGAAAACTAATTCTCAAGAACATAACCAAAAATTCCTAGAATCATGAGTTTTAACCAAGCAAAAGACAAGGAGAAGGTTAGTTACCTTAAGAGAAGTGATTTCCTTGCAAGTTCTATGGATTTCCCTAGCTTGGAATGAGATGATTTGGTGATGAAATGAAAAATTGGTGAAGGTATGAAAATGGGGGATGGCTTCACGGTTTGGAGAGGAAGAGAAATGGAAAAATTCAGATTTTTCTAAGTCCCCCAAAGAAGCTAAACCTCCTTACTATACATTGGTCTTGGTCACTCTTGGCCATTGGATCAAAAGCACTTTCTCTAGATCAAATCCTAGCCATCCATTTTACTTTAACAAATATCTAGATATTTTCTCTCACGCCCCACAGCTCTCGCGCGCCGCGACGAGCAAAACTCGTAAAAACAGAAAACTTACGGAACGGAAGTCCGTCTCAAAATAATTCCAAAACTTATCGCCGAATCTTTTTCCGCGACTGTAATTTTCTTCCCTAACTCTTAAAAATATTCTCAGGACATATCCTAACTCGCGCAGACATATAAATCTTCTATCTAAAATTTTACTGAATTCCGAAACCGTAGAATTTTACGACAGCGGGTAAACTATTGCCCGTTTTCTCAAAAACTAGCATAACGCGAAAAATGAAATTCTAAAGACACAGGATCATCCTCATTCCTATAAGAAGACTAGGAAAACAAACCCCGTGTCATTCTGACATTCGAACACAAAACAGGCACGATCTCAGCAAAATATATCGTAATAATGACGATACTCGAACTAATAACTCTCGAACTCTAATCAACCTATCTATAACTAATGGTCTTCCATAAGACAAATCCAAATAGCATTCCTTAGCCCAACAACAAACCTCGGAAATGAAATCTACGCGAAAAACTAAGCAACAAAGGTCCTGGGTGCATAAACCCCTAAAGTCAACTAAAAGTCACAAAAGTCCACCTGTGAACAGTACCATGCGCCTATGCTCAGTCCCCATGGTCAGGTTTTGGCCTAAAATGGGCCTCTGCTGTGCCTGGCTCGAGTGCTAGGAAGTGTGGGAAAATATCTGTGAATCCGCCTCTTACGGAAACGATCATAACTTGAGTTCTGGTTGTCCAATTGAGACGCACCAATATTCGTTGGAAAGCTAACGAAGAGATCTACAACTTTCATGTTGACCATAAAAACCAAATCAAAACGTAAAGGGGTCAAAAAGGTACGAGTTTGTTCAGACTTCAACAAAACAACCAAAACCTTGTTTTTTTCATTTCCAAACTCAACATCCTTTCCACACTTAATTTACTCCAAAAACTCATATAAATTAAAAGTGGAATTTTGGGGTCTTACACCTGGGGCGGAAAAACTTCTGAAAGACTGGTTACTCACTGTTCTGCCGTTTCAGGCGAAAATTCTTGCGCCTGGGGCGGAATACTTGCGTTTTCTACACAAAAACGCCCAAAAATCCCATTTTTCATGTTATAAATCCCAAAAGAGTTTGTATTTATAACGGCCCATTTTTCGTATTCGTATATTTTATTAAATGTATTTTATTTATTAATTGGCTTTTATTATTTTAGTGAGCGACGAATAATTATTTAGCCGAACGTAAGTTATTAGACGCGAGAACCTTGGTTTTGGGCTTATGGGCGTGAGAGGCATTGGGCCTAAGCCAATTGGGCTTGGTCCATGACATTAGGGAATGGTATAAGTAACAAGTCAAACACATGAATAGTTTCACAATTCATTTCTTTGAGCTTTGAGTGAGTAAGAGCAAGAGCAAAACCATAGAACAAGGGCTAGGGTTTGATCAAGAGAGAAAGCTTGAGCAAGAGAAGGCTTGGATCATCATCTTTGCTTAAGGTAAGAGATTAGAATTCATGATTCTTGAGTGGCAAGGAGAGGGGAGATTGTCTATATCTCCGTTCCCGAACTCTCCCACTCAATTTCTTTTAGACTTTGATTAAGCTTTTGTATGTGAGTGTGATGTTCTTCATCATCACTTTGTATGTGTTAATCACTAGCTTGATTTCATGGAAAATATGTATGTGTTTGAATCATGTTTTGGAAAGTTTATGAAAGTTACTTAAAACCCAAGAAATTGGCATGATTTTGATTATTTGAGGTATTTGGATGTTTGGAAGGGATGATTAATGTTCCTTGATACCATATACGTTTGAAATGGCTGTTTATATGAATTTATAACATGTTTGGATGAATTTTTGAGTTGATTTGAGGTTAAACCGCCTTAGATAACTCAAGAACAGATTTTCTTTCTGGTGTAGTTCGCTTAGCGAACAGGAGTTCGCTACAGCGAACTGTTCGCCACCAGCTCGCTACTTGTTCGCCATGTACCTGTAATCCTCTGATGTAGTTCGCTACAGCGAACTGAGATTCGCTTAGCGAATAAGTTCGCTACCTGTTCGCTACGGATTCGCTTAGCGAACAGTACTGAACCTGCAACTTTTGTTATGGTTGTAAGTGTAATTTGGCACTTGTAATGTGGTTTAAGGGTATCCTTACATGATTGTTGATACATGTTGATACTGTTAATGCTTATTGTTAATCGTTAAATGATTGATAAACGTGTATGCAATAAGTTGTAGCTTAAAGTGAGCAATGTGATGTTTTGACATTAATTTGTAATGTTAAGTGAATGTGTTAGGATTGTGTTCCCGCATTCATAAAAGAGTAGCTTCGAGCTAGAGAAATATCATATTGATGATATGTGTAAACATACATGCATTCATGTATATATATGTTGAATTGGAAACTAGGGTTCCAATAGATTTAAATGGATTTTTGAGTCCATAAGGAAGCCGAGGATCGGATTAGATGAATCCATAAGATCTAGAGCTGCTATCCAGCAGGATATAAAACTGTTTAACTTATCCATGAGGGATATGAAGGTTTGGTAAGTTCCGAACAATCCGGCAAGATGTAAAACTGTTTAACTTATCCATGAGGGGTAAAAGGCAATTGGTACCACATGCATTAGTCGTGTCTAGGGATGGCATGACATAGAATGATTGGCATTAGATACATTAGGGTAAATGCGCATATATTTGATAAATGGTATGTGACATTATCTGGTCGAACTGTGCTAAACTCTATTAATTGATAACTGTTTGGTGCAATGTTTTGACGTGAGTTAGAATATGTATGATGTAGTTCGAAAGTGTAAGACCTTTCTTATACTCGTATGATATGCGATTATGTTTTCCTAACTCTCTGCTTTGTGTTATTTGCTGGACCTTTGGGGGTTCAGATATTCAGGCTGAGGACGGTGCCGACGTTTAGACTGCGGTTTTAGCGTGGTGTCGAAGTACCTTTTGGTGAGGAGACTTTGAATAGATTACTCCTCTTAGTACTAGCTTTTGACTAGAGTTTGTAAATAGTAAATGCTCTGGTAATGTAACATCGAGTCGGGGATTTACGCTTGGATTTCATCGTATATCGGTGTTACCTTTTGATATGCTAGTTCTTGTATAAGTGACATCCTTAGGGATGAATATGGCTTATATATGTATATATATGCAATGCTTGGTTGATTGAATCCGCTGTTGCTTTTCATGTTAAACTTCATGACGCTCTGTGTGTATGCTTGTGTTTTAATTACCGCGTGGCACTCTGCCTTTACACTTGTTAAAAAGTTTTTAAAATTACGTTTTTAAGGGTAGTATGGGTTAGGGTGTTACAATAGTGGTATCAGAGCAGGTCGGTTCGTGTGAACCAATTAGGACTTTTCTTTTCCCCGTATGAGCATGTGTAGGGAACACTGTTAGTACTTTCTAACGTCTAGTTGTGATTCGTTCAGGAATCATGGCTGCTGCAAGAACAAATGCTCAGATTGCGGAGGCTTTGGCCGCACTCACCAACATTGTGGTTAGAGATCATCAACCTGGAAGAGAGGTAGAGATGAGGTTGGAACGGTTCATGAAGCAGAAACCGCCAACATTTACCGGAGGTTACAACCCGGATGGAGCTCACAAGTGGCTGGAGGAACTTGAAATAATTTTTGAAGCAATGGATTGTTCCGAGGAAGGGAAGACAACCCTTGGGACATATGTGTTGCGTGAGGAAGCAAACGTGTGGTGGAAGAACGCCAAGTTGAGGCTAGGACCCGGTGGTATGGCTATACCATGGGCAATGTTTAAAAGAGAGTTTTTGGTTAAGTATTTTCCTGTTGATGTGAAGAACAAGAAAGTGGTGGAATTCATGGAGTTGAAACAGGGAAATATGACGGTAGCTGACTATGCCGTCAAGTTTGAGACTTTGTGTGCGTTTAGCCCGCATTACAACACTTTGGAAGCGGAGAACGACAAGTGTGTGAAGTTTGAAAGTGGTCTACGTCCAGACATCAAGCATATGATTGGATTTTCGCAGATAAGGGATTTTGCGACCCTTGTGAACAAGAGTAGGATTTGTGATGAAGATGGTAGAGCTAAGGTGAACTACTACAAAGCTGTGAACGACCGAAAAGGGAAAGGGCAAGAGCGCGGAAAACCTTATGATAACCGCGGTAGGGGTAATACAAGTGGTGGTAAGAAGCCGGTGAATGGAAGTTGTTACAAATGTGGAGAGCGGGGTCATATGTCGTATGATTGCCCGAAGAAATCGGACAAGTGTTTGAATTGTGGGAAGTTAGGCCACAAAACTGAAGTGTGTAGGACAAGAGTGTTTTGTTTCAACTGTGGTGAGGAGGGCCACAAGAGTATAATCTGCAAGAAGCCCAAGAAGGTGATGGGCAAGGTGTTTGCTTTGAGTGGAGAGGATGCTAGCCTTGAGGACAATCTCATTAGAGGTACGTGTTTCATCTATGACACTCCTTTAATTGCGATTATAGATACGGGAGCGACGCATTCTTTTATTTCTTTGGATTGTGCGAAGCGTCTTAGTATTCCTTTAACGGATATGATGGGTAGGATGGAAATAGAAACTCCTGCTAATGGTTCAGTAATTACTCGACAAGTATGTCGTAATTGCCCCGTAACCATTTTTGATAGGCACTTTGGCATGGATTTAGTGTGTATTCCACTTAGTGGTATGGATGTAATTTTTGGTATGAATTGGTTAATCTTCAACCGGATTCATATCAACTGTCGTGAGAAGGCCGTTGTTTTTCCGAAGCCGGAGGAGAACTTGCACTTGATGAGCGGGAAGGAAGTATCGGAAGCGTTGAAAGAACATGCCGAGATGTTCATGATGTTTGCATCATTGAAACTCGAAGGAGGAGTTAAGATAGAAGAGTTACCGATCGTTTGTGAATTCCCAGATTGTTTCCGGATGACATATCTGACGTGCCTCCAAAGCGAGAGGTAGAGTTTTCTATCGACCTAGTACCTGGAACTAGCCCGATATCGATGGCGCCGTATCGAATGTCAGCGTCTGAGTTGAATGAATTGAAGAAGCAACTTGAAGAGCTGCTTGAGAAGAGGTTTGTTCGACCGAGTGTTTCGCCATGGGGAGCGCCGGTATTGCTTGTGAAGAAGAAAGATGGAAGCATGAGATTATGTATAGACTATCGTCAGTTGAACAAAGTGACGATCAAGAATAAATATCCACTTCCGAGGATAGATGATTTGATGGATCAACTAGTTGGAGCTTGCGTGTTTAGTAAGATCGATTTGAGATCTGGATACCATCAGATTAGAGTGAAGACGGAAGACATACCTAAGACTGCATTTAGGACGAGGTATGGGCACTACGAGTATTCAGTTATGCCGTTTGGTGTGACCAATGCACCCGGAGTTTTCATGGAGTATATGAACCGAATTTTCCATTCATTTTTGGATAGATTCGTGGTGGTGTTCATCGACGACATTTTGATTTACTCAAGATCCGAGGAAGAGCACAAAGAGCACTTGAGGATTGTTTTGCAAGTCTTGAAGGAGAAGAAGTTGTATGCCAAGTTGTCAAAGTGTGAATTTTGGATGAAAGAGGTGAGTTTCCTAGGGCATATAATTTCAAGTGGAGGAATCGCGGTAGATCCTGCGAAGGTTGACGCTGTGTCATAGTGGGGAACGCCGGAATCTGTTTCAGAGATTAGAAGTTTCCTTGGTTTAGCCGGTTATTATAGAAGATTCATCGAAGGTTTTTCGAAGTTGGCTTTGCCGTTAACCAAGTTGACGAGGAAAGATCAAGCGTTTGTTTGGGATGGTATTTGTGAGAAGAGTTTCCAAGAGCTCAAGAGAAGATTGACTACTGCACCCGTGTTGATTTTACCCGATGCCAAAGAGTCGTTCGTCGTGTATTGCGATGCTTCGAAGTTAGGACTTGGTGGAGTGCTTATGCAAGGGGGTAATGTGGTAGCTTATGTTTCAAGGCAACTGAAGGTTCACGAGAGGAACTATCCAACGCATGATTTGGAGTTAGCCGCAGTGGTGTTTGCTTTGAAAGTGTGGAGACACTACTTGTATGGATCTAGGTTTGAAGTGTTTAGTGATCACAAGAGTCTGAAGTACTTATTCGACCAGAAGGAGTTGAATATGAGGCAACGAAGATGGCTCGAATTCTTAAAGGACTACGATTTTGAATTGAGTTATCACCCCGGAAAAGCCAATGTGGTGGCCGATGCATTAAGTAGGAAAACTTTGCATATGTCATCATTGATGGTGAAAGAGTTAGAGTTGATTGAAGAATTCCGAGACTTGAGTCTTGTGTGTGAGGTTACTTCTTCAAGTGTGAAGCTTGGAATGTTAAGATTGACGAATCCTTTTCTTGAAGATAATAAAGAACGTCAGAAATCGGATAAGAAATTGATGGAGAAGATGGTACTCATCAATGAAGGCAAGGAGACCAATATCAAGATTGACGAAAGTGGAGTCATGAGATTTCACGGAAGAGTTTGTGTACCGGATGTACCCGAATTGAAAAGAATGATCATGGAAGAAGGTCACAGAAGTGGCTTGAGTATTCATCCTGGAGTAACCAAGATGTATCAGGATTTGAGGAAGTTATTTTGGTGGCCGGGAATGAAGAGGCAAATTTCTGAATTTGTTTATTCCTGCTTAACTTGTCAGAAATCGAAGATTGAGCATCAGAAGCCGTTAGGTTTGTTGCAACCAATGTTTATACCCGAATGGAAATGGGATAGCATTGCAATGGATTTTGTGGGAGGTTTACCGAAGACCAAGAAAAGTAACGAGGTGATTTGGGTAGTGGTAGATCGTCTGACGAAGTGTGCTCACTTCATTGCTATCAGGAAAGGTACTTTGGTGCCTAAGTTGGCCGAGATTTATGTTGAGCAGATTGTGAAGCTACATGGTATTCCAACAAGTATTATTTCGGATAGGGATCCGAGATTTACTTCTAGATTTTGGGAAAGCTTGCAAGAAGCTTTAGGAACGAAGTTGAGGTTGAGTTCAGCTTATCATCCTCAGACAGATGGTCAGTCGGAGAGAACGATACAATCCTTAGAGGATTTGTTGAGGGCTTGTGTTTTGGAGCAAAACGTGAATTGGGATTCTTGTTTGCCGTTGGTAGAGTTTACATACAACAACAGTTACCATTCTAGTATCGGAATGGCACCGTTTGAGGCTTTGTATGGGAGAAGGTGTAGGACACCTCTGTGTTGGTATGAAACTGGAGAAGGTGCAATTCTTGGACCAGAGATTGTACAAGAAACAACAGAGAAGATTCGGACGATTCGTGAGAAGATGAAAGCGTCTCAGAGTCGACAGAAGAGTTATCATGATAAGAGGAGGAAGGACATTGAATTCCAAGAAGGGGATCATGTATTCCTACGAGTTACATCGACTACTGGAGTAGGACGTGCGTTGAAGTCAAGGAAGTTGACATCGAGGTTTATTGGACCGTTTGAGATTTTGAAGCGAGTTGGGAAAGTTGCGTATAGGATTGCATTACCGCCATCATTGGCGAATTTGCACGATGTTTTCCATGTATCACAGTTGCGCAAGTATGTGTCTGATCCGACACACGTGATTGAATCGGACGATGTTCAAGTGAGGGATGACTTGACCATCGAGACTGTGCCTTTGAGAATCGAAGGAAGAGAAGTGAAGAGGTTGAGAAACAAAGAGATTGCATCCGTGAAAGTCGTGTGGGGAGGACCGGCTGGTGAGAATGCAACGTGGGAGTTGGAAAGCAAGATGAGAGATTCTTATCCCGATCTGTTTCTAGGTAATTTCGAGGGCGAAATTCTTTTAAGGGGGGTAGGATTGTAACGACCCATTTTTCGTATTCGTATATTTTATTAAATGTATTTTATTTATTAATTGGCTTTTATTATTTTAGTGAGCGACGAATAATTATTTAGCCGAACGTAAGTTATTAGACGCGAGAACCTTGGTTTTGGGCTTATGGGCGTGAGAGGCATTGGGCCTAAGCCAATTGGGCTTGGTCCATGACATTAGGGAATGGTATAAGTAACAAGTCAAACACATGAATAGTTTCACAATTCATTTCTTTGAGCTTTGAGTGAGTAAGAGCAAGAGCAAAACCATAGAACAAGGGCTAGGGTTTGATCAAGAGAGAAAGCTTGAGCAAGAGAAGGCTTGGATCATCATCTTTGCTTAAGGTAAGAGATTAGAATTCATGATTCTTGAGTGGCAAGGAGAGGGGAGATTGTCTATATCTCCGTTCCCGAACTCTCCCACTCAATTTCTTTTAGACTTTGATTAAGCTTTTGTATGTGAGTGTGATGTTCTTCATCATCACTTTGTATGTGTTAATCACTAGCTTGATTTCATGGAAAATATGTATGTGTTTGAATCATGTTTTGGAAAGTTTATGAAAGTTACTTAAAACCCAAGAAATTGGCATGATTTTGATTATTTGAGGTATTTGGATGTTTGGAAGGGATGATTAATGTTCCTTGATACCATATACGTTTGAAATGGCTGTTTATATGAATTTATAACATGTTTGGATGAATTTTTGAGTTGATTTGAGGTTAAACCGCCTTAGATAACTCAAGAACAGATTTTCTTTCTGGTGTAGTTCGCTTAGCGAACAGGAGTTCGCTACAGCGAACTGTTCGCCACCAGCTCGCTACTTGTTCGTCATGTACCTGTAATCCTCTGATGTAGTTCGCTACAGCGAACTGAGATTCGCTTAGCGAATAAGTTCGCTACCTGTTCGCTACGGATTCGCTTAGCGAACAGTACTGAACCTGCAACTTTTGTTATGGTTGTAAGTGTAATTTGGCACTTGTAATGTGGTTTAAGGGTATCCTTACATGATTGTTGATACATGTTGATACTGTTAATGCTTATTGTTAATCGTTAAATGATTGATAAACGTGTATGCAATAAGTTGTAGCTTAAAGTGAGCAATGTGATGTTTTGACATTAATTTGTAATGTTAAGTGAATGTGTTAGGATTGTGTTCCCGCATTCATAAAAGAGTAGCTTCGAGCTAGAGAAATATCATATTGATGATATGTGTAAACATACATGCATTCATGTATATATATGTTGAATTGGAAACTAGGGTTCCAATAGATTTAAATGGATTTTTGAGTCCATAAGGAAGCCGAGGATCGGATTAGATGAATCCATAAGATCTAGAGCTGCTATCCAGCAGGATATAAAACTGTTTAACTTATCCATGAGGGATATGAAGGTTTGGTAAGTTCCGAACAATCCGGCAAGATGTAAAACTGTTTAACTTATCCATGAGGGGTAAAAGGCAATTGGTACCACATGCATTAGTCGTGTCTAGGGATGGCATGACATAGAATGATTGGCATTAGATACATTAGGGTAAATGCGCATATATTTGATAAATGGTATGTGACATTATCTGGTCGAACTGTGCTAAACTCTATTAATTGATAACTGTTTGGTGCAATGTTTTGACGTGAGTTAGAATATGTATGATGTAGTTCGAAAGTGTAAGACCTTTCTTATACTCGTATGATATGCGATTATGTTTTCCTAACTCTCTGCTTTGTGTTATTTGCTGGACCTTTGGGGGTTCAGATATTCAGGCTGAGGACGGTGCCGACGTTTAG
Source organism: Trifolium pratense (assembly GCF_020283565.1). Classification (NCBI taxonomy): domain Eukaryota; kingdom Viridiplantae; phylum Streptophyta; class Magnoliopsida; order Fabales; family Fabaceae; genus Trifolium; species Trifolium pratense. The sequence continues at coordinate 33,344,671 of NC_060061.1, read as the reverse complement.
ACTGCGGTTTTAGCGTGGTGTCAAAGTACCTTTTGGTGAGGAGACTTTGAATAGATTACTCCTCTTAGTACTAGCTTTTGACTAGAGTTTGTAAATAGTAAATGCTCTGGTAATGTAACATCGAGTCGGGGATTTACGCTTGGATTTCATCGTATATCGGTGTTACCTTTTGATATGCTAGTTCTTGTATAAGTGACATCCTTAGGGATGAATATGGCTTATATATGTATATATATGCAATGCTTGGTTGATTGAATCCGCTGTTGCTTTTCATGTTAAACTTCATGACGCTCTGTGTGTATGCTTGTGTTTTAATTACCGCGTGGCACTCTGCCTTTACACTTGTTAAAAAGTTTTTAAAATTACGTTTTTAAGGGTAGTATGGGTTAGGGTGTTACAGTATTCAAGCATAACAAACATGGATAAACACAAAAGGACAGTTCATTTCTCAGATCTACATCAAAAACATCAAAAAAGTAAAGATTGAACACTTTTTCATCAAAACTCTCAAGAACACAAAGTTATTGAGTTTAATCTTTCATAAACTCGTTTTTTACCCATTAAATCCGTTCATTAATCATGTTAAAAGCATGTTAAACATATTAAGAACCTTAGGAACGATTTCCATCAAGAAAATCCGTTCTAAGCTAAAACGAAAATGGGGTGGAGGAAGTTCGGGTGAGGAGAAATCGACATTCTCCCCTTCCTCGGGTCACCCACGAATATGAAATCTACTCTCTTACCTTAGATCGACGAACTCCCGAAGATTGCTCCTCGAATCCCATCTCCAAGCTCTTGCTCTAGCTCCATGCTCTCCCTTCTCTCTTCATTCTCCCAAAACAAGAAAAATGAACTCTTTCTCTCACTACAAGGGCTAAATAGCGCCCCCCTCTAGCTCACAAGGCCCAATGGGCCTCAAGCCCAATAGCTTGGCCCAACTCACGTTAACTCTCACTAACTCGCGCGTTAACTAAAACACTCGATAAATAACTTAAAGTTACTATCTTACTTAAAAACCACATCACCAAATAATTAAACACTTAAATAGTGAATAATAAATTTGGGTCGTTACAGCGAGTCCTTGAGAACGACCAAGGTTAACCACCTTGTACTACCATTATTTTGAATTTATTTTGATCACGGAACGACAGTGATCACAATACAAATAATTATAAAAAACTCTTGTAGATGCAACAATAATATTTTAGAAGAAATGCGTGTGTATTAAAAAAAATAATGAAATGTATTAAGAGAACTCTCAAAATCATAAAACTTGATTTAAATTAATGGGAGAGACTAAAAGAATAACATCTTTTGAATTTTGAGAAACTGAGTTCAAGCAAAAAAAAACTTAATATGACTTAAACATATAAACACAATAATTGGTAGAACTAAAATCTTATTTAAATCGTATTTGTAACACCCTAACCCATACTACCCTTAAAAACGTAATTTTAAAAACTTTTCAACAAGTGTAAAGGCAGAGTGCCACGCGGTAATTAAAACACAAACATACACACAGAGCGTCATGAAATTTAACATGAAAAGCAACAGCGGATTCAAATCAAACCAAGCATGCATATATATATACATATATATATATACATAAGCCATATTCATCCCTAAGGATGTCACTTATACAAGAACTAGCATATCAAAAAGGTAACACCGATATACGATGAAAGCCAAGCGAAAACCCCGACTCGATGTTACATTACCAGAGCATTTACTATTTACAAACTCTAGTCAAAAGCTAGTACTAAGAGGAGTAATCTATGCTAAGTCTCCTCACCAAAAGGTACTTCCACACCACGCTAGAACAGCAGTCTAAACGTCGGCACAATCCTCAGCCTGAATATCTGAACCCCCAAAGGTCCAGCAAATAACACAAAGCAGAGAGTTAGAAAACATAATCGCATATCATACGAGTATAAGAAAGGTCTTACACTTTCGAACTACATCATACATATCCTAACTCACGTCCAAAACGTCGTATTAAACAGTTATCAATTAATAAAGTTTAGCACAGATCAACCAGATAATGTCACATACCATTTATCAAATATATGCGCATTTACCCTAATGTATCTAATGCCAATCATTCTATGTCATGTCATCCCTAGACACGACTAATGCATGTGGTACCAATTGCCTTTTACCCCTTATGGATAAGTTAAACAGTTTTACATCTTGCCGGATTGTTCGGAACTTACCAAACCTTCATATCCCTCATGGATAAGTTAAACAGTTTTATATCCTGCTGGATAGCAGCTCTAGATCTTATGGATTCATCAAATCCGATCCTCGGCTTCCTTATGGACTCAAAAATCCATTTAAATCTATTGGAACCCAAGTTTCCAATTTCAACATATATATACATGAATGCATGTATGTTTGCACATATCATCAATATGATATTTCTAGCTCGAAGCTACTCATTATGAATGCGGAAACACAATTCAAACACATTCACTTAACATTACAAATTAATGCCAAATCTTCACATTGCTCACTTTAAGCTACAACTTATTGCATACACGTTTATCAATCATATAACGATTAACAATAAGCATTAACAGTATCAACATGTATCAACAATCATGTAAGGATACCCTTAAACCATGTTACAAGTGCCAAATCACACTTACAAACATTAACAAAAGTTGCAGGTTCAGTACTGTTCGCTAAGCGAATCCGTAGCGAACAGGTAGCGAACTCATTCGCTAAGCGAATCTCAATTCGCTGTAGCGAACCACATCAGAGGATTACAGGTACATGGCGAACAGGTAGCGAACTTGTAGCGAGCTTATTCGCGGTAGCGAACTCCTGTTCGCTCAGCGAACTACACCAGAAAGAAAATCTGTTCTTGAGTTATCTAAGGCGGTTTAACATTAAATCAACTCAAAAATTCATCCAAACATGTTATAAATTCATATAAACAGCCATTCCAAACATATATGGTATCAAGGAACATTAATCATCCCTTCCAAACATCCAAATACCTCTAATAATCAAAATCATGGCAATTACTTGAGTTTTAAGCAACTTTCATGAACTTTCCAAAAATGATCCAAACACATACATATTCATCATGGAATCAAGCTAGTGATTAACACATACAAAGTGATGATGAAGAACATCACACTCACATACAAAAGCTTAATCAAAATCTAAAAGAAATTGAGTGGGAGAGTTCGGGAACGGAGACATAGACAATCTCCCCCCTCCTTGTCACTCAAGAATCATGAATTCTAATCTCTTACCTTAAGCAAAGATGATGATCCAAGCCTTCTCTTGCTCAAGCTTTCTCTTAGCCAAAACCCTAGCTCTTGCTCTATCTTGCTTCTACTCACTCAAACTCAAGAAATGAATTGTAATACTATTCATATGTTGGACTTGCTACTTATACTCTTTCCCATGGTCATGAACCAAGCCCATTTGGCTTAGGCCCATGCCTCTCACGCCCACTTTAAGCCCAAAACAAGGTTCTCGCGCCTAATAACTTACGATCGGCTAAATAATTATTCGTCGCTCACTAAAATAATAAAAGCCAATTAATAAATAAAATAACATTTAATAAAATATACGAATACGAAAAATGGGTCGTTACAATCCTACCCCCCTTAAAAGAATTTCGCCCTCGAAATTACCTAGAAACAGATCGGGATAAGAATCTCTCATCTTGCTTTCCAACTCCCACGTCGCATTCTCACCAGCCGGTCCTCCCCACACGACTTTCACGGATGCGATCCCTTTGTTTCTCAACCTCTTCACTTCTCTTCCTTCTATCCTCAAGGGTACAGTCTCAATGGTCAAGTCATCCCTCACTTGAACATCGTCCGATTCAATTACGTGTGTCGGGTCAGACACATACTTGCGCAACTGTGATACATGAAAAACATCGTGCAAATTCGCCAATGATGGCGGTAATGCAATCCTATACGCAACTTTCCCAACTCGCTTCAAAATCTCAAACGGTCCAATAAACCTCGATGTCAACTTCCTTGACTTCAACGCACGTCCTACTCCAGTAGTCGATGTAACTCGTAGGAATACATGATCCCCCTCTTGGAATTCAATGTCCTTCCTCCTCTTATCATGGTAACTCTTCTGTCGACTCTGAGACGCTTTCATCTTCTCACGAATCATCCGAATCTTCTCTGTTGTCTCTTGTACAATCTCTGGTCCAAGAATTGTACCTTCTCCAGTTTCATACCAACACAGAGGTGTCCTACACCTTCTCCCATACAAAGCCTCAAACGGTGCCATTCCGACACTAGAATGGTAACTGTTGTTGTATGTAAACTCTACCAACGGCAAACAAGAATCCCAATTCACGTTTTGCTCCAAAACACAAGCCCTCAACAAATCCTCTAAGGATTGTATCGTCCTCTCCGACTGACCATCTGTCTGAGGATGATAAGCTGAACTCAACCTCAACTTCGTTCCTAAAGCTTCTTGCAAGCTCTCCCAAAATCTAGAAGTAAATCTCGGATCTATATCCGAAATAATACTTGTTGGAATACCATGTAGCTTCACAATCTGTTCCACATAAATCTCGGCCAACTTAGGCACCAAAGTACCTTTCCTGATAGCAATGAAGTGAGCACACTTCGTCAAACGATCTACTACTACCCATATCACCTCGTTACCTTTCTTGGTCTTCGGTAAACCTCCCACAAAATCCATTGCAATGCTATCCCATTTCCATTCGGGTATAAACATTGGTTGTAACAAACCAAACGGCTTCTGATGTTCAATCTTCGATTTCTGACAAGTTAAACATGAATAAACAAATTCAGAAATTTGCCTCTTCATTCCCGGCCACCAAAACAACTTCCTCAAATCCTGATACATCTTGGTTACTCCAGGATGAATACTCAAACCACTTCTGTGACCTTCTTCCATGATCATTCTCTTCAATTCGGGTACATCCGGTACACAAACTCTTCCTTGAAATCTCATGACTCCACTTTCGTCAATCTTGATATTGGTCTCCTTGCCTTCATTGATGAGTACCATCTTCTCCATCAATCTCTTATCCGATTTCTGACGTTCTTTAATATCTTCGAGAAAAGGATTCGTCAACTTTAACATTCCAAGCTTCACACTTGAAGAAGTAACCTCACACACAAGACTCAAGTCTCGGAATTCTTCAATCAACTCTAACTCTTTCACCATCAATGATGACATATGCAAAGTTTTCCTACTTAATGCATCGGCCACCACATTGGCTTTTCCGGGGTGATAACTCAATTCAAAATCGTAGTCCTTTAAGAATTCGAGCCATCTACGTTGCCTCATATTCAACTCCTTCTGGTCGAATAAATATCTCAGACTCTTGTGATCACTAAACACTTCAAACCTCGATCCATACAAGTAGTGTCTCCACACTTTCAAAGCAAACACCACTGCGGCTAACTCCAAATCATGCGTTGGATAGTTCCTCTCGTGAACCTTCAGTTGCCTTGAAGCATATGCTACCACGTTACCCCCTTGCATAAGCACTCCACCAAGTCCTAACTTCGAAGCATCGCAATACACGACGAACGACTCTTTGGCATCAGGTAAAATCAACACGGGTGCAGTAGTCAATCTTCTCTTGAGCTCTTGGAAGCTCTTCTCACAATTACCATCCCAAACAAACGCTTGATCTTTCCTCGTCAACTTGGTTAACGGTAAAGCCAACTTCGAAAAACCTTCGATGAATCTTCTATAATAACCGGCTAAACCAAGGAAACTTCTAATCTCTGAAACAGATTCCGGCGTTCCCCACTGTGACACAGCGTCAACCTTCGCAGGATCTACCGCGATTCCTCCACTTGAAATTATATGCCCTAGGAAACTCACTTCTTTCATCCAAAATTCACACTTTGACAACTTGGCATACAACTTCTTCTCCTTCAAGATTTGTAAAACAATCCTCAAGTGCTCTTCGTGCTCTTCCTCGGATTTTGAGTAAATCAAAATGTCGTCAATGAACACCACCACGAATCTATCCAAAAATGAATGGAAAATTCGGTTCATATACTCCATGAAAACTCCAGGTGCATTGGTCACACCAAACGGCATAACTGAATACTCGTAGTGCCCATACCTCGTCCTAAACGCAGTCTTAGGTATGTCTTCCGTCTTCACTCTAATCTGATGGTATCCAGATCTCAAATCGATCTTACTAAACACACGAGCTCCAACTAGTTGATCCATCAAATCATCTATCCTCGGAAGTGGATATTTATTCTTGATCGTCACTTTGTTCAACTGACGATAGTCTATACATAATCTCATGCTTCCATCTTTCTTCTTCACAAGCAATACTGGCGCTCCCCATGGCGAAACACTCGGCCGAACAAACTTCTTCTCAAGCAGCTCTTCAAGTTGCTTCTTCAACTCATTCAACTCTGACGCTGACATTCGATACGGCGCCATCGATATCGGACTAGTTCCAGGTACTAGGTCGATAGAAAACTCTACCTCTCGCTTTGGAGGCACGTCAGATATATCATCCGGAAACACATCTGGGAATTCACAAACGATCGGTAACTCTTCTATCTTAACTCCTCCTTCGAGTTTCAATGATGCAAACATCATGAACATCTCGGCATGTTCTTTCAACGCTTCCGATACTTCCTTCCCGCTCATCAAATGCAAGTTCTCCTCCGGCTTCGGAAAAACAACGGCCTTCTCACGACAGTTGATATGAATTCGGTTGAAGATTAACCAATTCATACCAAAAATTACATCCATACCACTAAGTGGAATACACACTAAATCCATACCAAAGTGCTTATCAAAAATGGTTACGGGGCAATTACGACATACTTGTCGAGTAATTACTGAACCATTAGCAGGAGTTTCTATTTCCATCCTACCCATCATATCCGTTAAAGGAATACTAAGACGCTTCGCACAATCCAAAGAAATAAAAGAATGCGTCGCTCCCGTATCTATAATCGCAATTAAAGGAGTGTCATAGATGAAACACGTACCTCTAATGAGATTGTCCTCAAGGCTAGCATCCTCTCCACTCAAAGCAAACACCTTGCCCATCACCTTCTTGGGCTTCTTGCAGATTATACTCTTGTGGCCCTCCTCACCACAGTTGAAACAAAACACTCTTGTCCTACACACTTCAGCTTTGTGGCCTAACTTCCCACAATTCAAACACTTGTCCAATTTCTTCTGGCAATCATACGACATATGACCCCGCTCTCCACATTTGTAACAACTTCCATTCACCGGCTTCTTACTACCACTTGTATTACCCCTACCGCGGTTATCATAAGGTTTTCCGCGCTCTTGCCCTTTCCCTTTTCGGTCGTTCACAGCTTTGTAGTAGTTCACCTTTGCCATACCATCTTCATCACAGATTCTACTCTTGTTCACAAGGGTCGCAAAATCCCTTATCTGCGAAAATCCAATCATATGCTTAATGTCCGGGCGTAAGCCACTCTCGAACTTCACGCACTTGTCGTCCTCCGCTTCCAAGGTGTTGTAATGCGGACTAAACGCACACAAAGTCTCAAACTTGACGGCATAGTCAGCTACCGTCATATTTCCCTGTTTTAACTCCATGAATTCCACCACCTTCTTGTTCTTCACATCCACAGGAAAATACTTAACCAAAAATTCTCTTTTAAACATTGCCCATGGTATAGCCATACCACCGGGTCCTAGCCTCAACTTGGCATTCTTCCACCACACATTCGCTTCCTCGCGCAACACATATGTTCCAAGGGTTGTCTTCCCTTCCTCGGAGCAATCCATTGCTTCAAAAATTATTTCAAGTTCCTCCAGCCACTTGTGAGCTCCATCCGGGTTGTAACCTCCGATAAATGTTGGCGGTTTCTGCTTCATGAACCTTTCCAACCTCATCTCTACCTCTCTTCCAGGTTGATGATCTCTAACCACAATGTTGGTGAGTGCGGCCAAAGCCTCCGCAATCTGAGCATTCGTTCTCGCAGCAGCCATGATTCCTGAACGAATCACAACTAGACGTTAGAAAGTACTAACAGTGTTCCCTACACATGCTCATACGGGGAAAAGAAAAGTCCTAGTTGGTTCACACGAACCGACCTGCTCTGATACCACTATTGTAACACCCTAACCCATACTACCCTTAAAAACGTAATTTTAAAAACTTTTCAACAAGTGTAAAGGCAGAGTGCCACGCGGTATTTAAAACACAAACATACACACAGAGCGTCATGAAATTTAACATGAAAAGCAACAGCGGATTCAAATCAAACCAAGCATGCATATATATATACATATATATATATACATAAGCCATATTCATCCCTAAGGATGTCACTTATACAAGAACTAGCATATCAAAAAGGTAACACCGATATACGATGAAAGCCAAGCGAAAACCCCGACTCGATGTTACATTACCAGAGCATTTACTATTTACAAACTCTAGTCAAAAGCTAGTACTAAGAGGAGTAATCTATGCTAAGTCTCCTCACCAAAAGGTACTTCCACACCACGCTAGAACAGCAGTCTAAACGTCGGCACAATCCTCAGCCTGAATATCTGAACCCCCAAAGGTCCAGCAAATAACACAAAGCAGAGAGTTAGAAAACATAATCGCATATCATACGAGTATAAGAAAGGTCTTACACTTTCGAACTACATCATACATATCCTAACTCACGTCCAAAACGTCGTATTAAACAGTTATCAATTAATAAAGTTTAGCACAGATCAACCAGATAATGTCACATACCATTTATCAAATATATGCGCATTTACCCTAATGTATCTAATGCCAATCATTCTATGTCATGTCATCCCTAGACACGACTAATGCATGTGGTACCAATTGCCTTTTACCCCTTATGGATAAGTTAAACAGTTTTACATCTTGCCGGATTATTCGGAACTTACCAAACCTTCATATCCCTCATGGATAAGTTAAACAGTTTTATATCCTGCTGGATAGCAGCTCTAGATCTTATGGATTCATCAAATCCGATCCTCGGCTTCCTTATGGACTCAAAAATCCATTTAAATCTATTGGAACCCAAGTTTCCAATTTCAACATATATATACATGAATGCATGTATGTTTGCACATATCATCAATATGATATTTCTAGCTCGAAGCTACTCATTATGAATGCGGAAACACAATTCAAACACATTCACTTAACATTACAAATTAATGCCAAATCTTCACATTGCTCACTTTAAGCTACAACTTATTGCATACACGTTTATCAATCATATAACGATTAACAATAAGCATTAACAGTATCAACATGTATCAACAATCATGTAAGGATACCCTTAAACCATGTTACAAGTGCCAAATCACACTTACAAACATTAACAAAAGTTGCAGGTTCAGTACTGTTCGCTAAGCGAATCCGTAGCGAACAGGTAGCGAACTCATTCGCTAAGCGAATCTCAATTCGCTGTAGCGAACCACATCAGAGGATTACAGGTACATGGCGAACAGGTAGCGAACTTGTAGCGAGCTTATTCGCGGTAGCGAACTCCTGTTCGCTCAGCGAACTACACCAGAAAGAAAATCTGTTCTTGAGTTATCTAAGGCGGTTTAACATTAAATCAACTCAAAAATTCATCCAAACATGTTATAAATTCATATAAACAGCCATTCCAAACATATATGGTATCAAGGAACATTAATCATCCCTTCCAAACATCCAAATACCTCTAATAATCAAAATCATGGCAATTACTTGAGTTTTAAGCAACTTTCATGAACTTTCCAAAAATGATCCAAACACATACATATTCATCATGGAATCAAGCTAGTGATTAACACATACAAAGTGATGATGAAGAACATCACACTCACATACAAAAGCTTAATCAAAATCTAAAAGAAATTGAGTGGGAGAGTTCGGGAACGGAGACATAGACAATCTCCCCCCTCCTTGTCACTCAAGAATCATGAATTCTAATCTCTTACCTTAAGCAAAGATGATGATCCAAGCCTTCTCTTGCTCAAGCTTTCTCTTAGCCAAAACCCTAGCTCTTGCTCTATCTTGCTTCTACTCACTCAAACTCAAGAAATGAATTGTAATACTATTCATATGTTGGACTTGCTACTTATACTCTTTCCCATGGTCATGAACCAAGCCCATTTGGCTTAGGCCCATGCCTCTCACGCCCACTTTAAGCCCAAAACAAGGTTCTCGCGCCTAATAACTTACGATCGGCTAAATAATTATTCGTCGCTCACTAAAATAATAAAAGCCAATTAATAAATAAAATAACATTTAATAAAATATACGAATACGAAAAATGGGTCGTTACAGTATTCATTTATTGTATAAATTGTTTTGATGCCTAGAATTTGGGTTTCTATGCAGTCGGTCGTCTAACGCGCCCATAACCTGCCCAATTATTGTGACTCGGCGGTTCGGCTGATATTGGAGCATAATCTATGGAGAAAAATCCAGAATCCAAATTATCTTCCACTTATTTTGTCTTAAACATTTCAGCATGTACTTCACTATGTTCTTGAGCTTTGTTGGCATCTTCGCTACTTTGGTTGCTTCTTTCTTTTAATACTCTTGCTGCATAAAAAAATAAATAAACTTAATACAAACTAATTAACAAGGAAATAACAAATTTTAAATTTTCTAAATCCTATGTTCTAATATTTTTTTAGCTATGGACATTTGAAGCAAAAAATACCTCTAACTTGAATAGGGATTGAGAAGAAGCAGAGGACCACAAAAATCACAAGAAAGCATTTGTTTTGTGTAGCAACCATCTTAAAACAATATAGACTTGCACGTTCTAGCTCTATGATTTTTTTTCCTCTTGTCTTGAATATACTATATGGATATGCTAACTTTAGGTCATATATATATACACACGCATTTTGGCAGCATCTTAGCTACCTAGTTAATTGGTGATTTTACTAAAAAATGATAATAACATAAAATTTATGTAACTGGTAATATTACATTGAAATATTCAATGTTATAGCAATACATTGAGAATCATAGTAATATTACATCGAATATGTACACAAAAAAGAATTATACATTGAAATATTATTGTTTTACAAGGATACATTGAATATTATTTTTATTATTATTATTATTATTATAATTGTTACTATTTATTAGTTGGAAAATATTTATTACATTTAAATAGCCGTCGATATTTATCTATTTTTTACTTCTCTCATACTAGTGCTAGCATGGATAAAATTGCAAAATTTATAAGGCGACCACATAAAGTCACCGCATATGTTTGTAAGCTATCCCAGCTGGACACTCCGGATTATATGTGTGGCTGATCCTCTACACATGCGGGGCCCTACTACAATTAAACACTAATATTCTTTTATATAAGCATTCATACACAAATTTCAATGTATGATATATGCGCCTCCAATTTAGCATTTCTTTACCTCATTCAAATACTGACTTGAGCGTCAGAGTGTTAACATTTTAGCAGGTACTTTTCCCCTCCAAACGGAGGAATCACACCAATCATCATCAACCGTGAGCTCTACCAGCTGAACTTTCACCATTGAGACTATCATTTTTTAACGCCTCAGTTCACTAACACAATTTTTTTTTGTGTTATGAGAGTTGAGTGTTTTAAAAGTATTGAGCTCAATTCTTGCTCATAATATATTGGGAAATTACTAATATAACTCAGGTATTTTTATTATTGATGGTGGATCTGCAAGTGCACAAAATCGCAACCAAGTAATAAAGTGATAAGTTATCGTTCTCCACATGGATTGTGCCAGAATTACTAGTTTCGCATTGGAATAGGTTTGCATTCGCTTTGTTGATTAGAGATAGTTGTGCGGGTAAACGTGAAACATAGTGTTAGGGCCTTGTTGGTTATACAATAGCGTTAGAACTTTTAGGGAGAGTTTGTCATCCATTTGAGTCTCACAAGACGCGAAAGATTAATCTCTGAAGTTGCGTGCGGAGGATATTCAGTTTACACTGAAAAAAATATTGGTTTTTGTATCCCTATAGATCGTAGGAGATCACTTGTTAAGAAGATTCGTCGTATGTTGAAGTTAGATTGGGAAGATAGCATAAAACTAATTAGCTGGCGAATACATTAGCCAATATGGTTGTTCCTTGATCTCTAGTTTTGTTTTTCTTATTATCCGAGTGCTTTTAGGCATATATTGTTAACAGATGTTTTTAATTTGGTTCTAATATTGTTAAACTGATTGCGAGTCCTTGAGAACGACCAAGGTTAACCACCTTGTACTACCATTATTTTGAATTTATTTTGATCACGGAACGACAGTGATCACAATACAAATAATGGTTTAACAAGTATAATTATAAAAAACTCTTGTAGATGCAACAATAATATTTTAGAAGAAATGCGTGTGTATTAAAAAAAAATAATGAAATGTATTAAGAGAACTCTCAAAATCATAAAACTTGATTTAAATTAACGGGAGAGACTAAAAGAATAACATCTTTTGAATTTTGAGAAACTGAGTTCAAGCCAAAAAAACTTAATATGACTTAAACATATAAACACAATAATTGGTAGAACTAAAATCTTATTTAAATCGTATTCATTTATTGTATAAATTGTTTTAATGCCTAGAATTTGGGTTTCTATGCAGTCGGTCGTCTAACGCGCCCATAATCTGCCCAATTATTGTGACTCGGCGGTTCGGCAGATATTGGAGCATAATCTATGGAGAAAAATCCAGAATCCAAATTATCTTCCACTTCTTTTATCTTAAACATTTCAGCATGTACTTCACTATGTTCTTGAGCTTTGTTGGCATCTTCGCTACTTTGGTTGCTTCTTTCTTTTAATACTCTTGCTGCATAAAAAAATAAATAAACTTAGTACAAACTAATTAACAAGGAAATAACAAATTTAAATTTTCTAAATCCAATGTTCTAATATATTTTAGATATGGACATTTGAAGCAAAAAATACCTCTAACTTGAATATGGATTGAGAAGAAGCAGAGGAAAACAAAAATCACAAGAAAGCATTTGTTTTGTGTAGCAACCATCTTAAAACAATATAGACTTGCACGTTCTAGCTCTATGATTTTTTTTCCTCTTGTCTTGAATATACTTTATGGATATGCTAACTTTAGGTCATATATATATACACACACGCATTTTGGCAGCATCTTAGCTACCTAGTTAATTGGTGATTTTACTAAAAATGAGAATAACATAAAATTTATGTAACTGATAATATTACATTGAAATATTCAATGTTATAGCAATACATTGAGAATCATAGTAATATTACATCGAATATGTACACAAAAAAGAATTATACTTTGAAATATTATTGTTTTACAAGGATACATTGAATATTATTTTTATTATTATTATTATAATTGTACCTATTTATTAGTTGGAAAATATTTATTACATTTAAATAGCCGTCGATATTTATCTATTTTTTACTTCTCTCATACTAGTGCTAGCATGGATAAAATTGCAAAATTTATAAGGCGACCACATAAAGTCACCGCATATGATTGTAAGCTATCCCAGCTGGACACTCCGGATTATATGTGTGGCTGATCCTCTACACATGGGGGGCCCTACTACAATTAAACTCTAATATTCTTTTATATAAGCATTCATACACAAATTTCAATGTATGATATATGCGCCTCCAATTTAGCATTTCTTTACCTCATTCAAATACTGACTTGAGCGTCAGAGTGTTAACATTTTAGCAGGTACTTTTCCCCTCCAAACGGAGGAATCACACCAATCATCATCAACCGTGAGCTCTACCAGCTGAACTTTCACCATTGAGACTATCATTTTTTAACGCCTCAGTTCACTAACACAATTTTTTTTTGTGTTATGAGAGTTGAGTGTTTTAAAAGTATTGAGCTCAATTCTTGCTCATAATATATTGGGAAATTACTAATATAACTCAGGTATTTTTATTATTGATGGTGGATCTGCAAGTGCACAGAATCGCAACCAAGTAATAAAGTGATAAGTTATCGTTCTCCACATGGATTGTGCCAGAATTACTAGTTTCGCTTAGGAATAGTTTTGCATTCGTTTTGTTGATTAGAGATAGTTGTGCGGGTAAAAGTGAAACATAGTGTTAGGGCCTTGTTGGTTATACAATAGCGTTAGAACTTTTAGGGAGAGTTTGTCATCCATTCGAGTCTCACAAGACGCGAAAGATTAATCTCTGAAGTTGTGTGCGGAGGATATTCAGTTTTCACTTAAAAAATATTGGTTTTTGTATCCCTATAGACCGTAGGAGATCACTTGTTAAGAAGATTCGTCGTATGTTGAAGTTAGATTGGGAAGATAGCATAAAACTAATTAGCTGGCGAATACATTAGCCAATATGGTTGTTCCTTGATCTCTAGTTTTGTTTTTCTTATTATCCGAGTGCTTTTAGGCATATATTGTTAACAGATGTTTTTAATTTGGTTCTAATATTGTTAAACTGATTGCGAGTCCTTGAGAACGACCAAGGTTAACCACCTTGTACTACCATTATTTTGAATTTATTTTGATCACGGAACGACAGTGATCACAATACAAATAATGGTTTAACAAGTATAATTATAAAAAACTCTTGTAGATGCAACAATAATATTTTAGAAGAAATGCGTGTGTATTAAAAAAAAATAATGAAATGTATTAAGAGAACTCTCAAAATCATAAAACTTGATTTAAATTAACGGGAGAGACTAAAAGAATAACATCTTTTGAATTTTGAGAAACTGAGTTCAAGCCAAAAAAACTTAATATGACTTAAACATATAAACACAATAATTGGTAGAACTAAAATCTTATTTAAATTGTATTCATTTATTGTATAAATTGTTTTGATGCCTAGAATTTGGGTTTCTATGCAGTCGGTCCTCTAACGTGCCCATAACCTGCCTAATTATTGTGACTCGGCAGTTCGGCTGATATTGGAGCATAATCTATGGAGAAAAATCCAGAATCCAAATTATCTTCCACTTCTTTTATCTTAAACATTTCAGCATGTACTTCACTATGTTCTTGAGCTTTGTTGGCATCTTCGCTACTTTGGTTGCTTCTTTCTTTTAATACTCTTGCTGCATAAAAAAATAAATAAACTTAATACAAACTAATTAACAAGGAAATAACAAATTTTAAATTTTCTAAATCCTATGTTCTAATATTTTTTTAGCTATGGACATTTGAAGCAAAAAATACCTCTAACTTGAATAGGGATTGAGAAGAAGCAGAGGACCACAAAAATCACAAGAAAGCATTTGTTTTGTGTAGCAACCATCTTAAAACAATATAGACTTGCACGTTCTAGCTCTATGATTTTTTTTCCTCTTGTCTTGAATATACTTTATGGATATGCTAACTTTAGGTCATATATATATACACACACGCATTTTGGCAGCATCTTAGCTACCTAGTTAATTGGTGATTTTACTAAAAATGAGAATAACATAAAATTTATGTAACTGATAATATTACATTGAAATATTCAATGTTATAGCAATACATTGAGAATCATAGTAATATTACATCGAATATGTACACAAAAAAGAATTATACTTTGAAATATTATTGTTTTACAAGGATACATTGAATATTATTTTTATTATTATTATTATAATTGTACCTATTTATTAGTTGGAAAATATTTATTACATTTAAATAGCCGTCGATATTTATCTATTTTTTACTTCTCTCATACTAGTGCTAGCATGGATAATATTGCAAAATTTATAAGGCGACCACATAAAGTCACCGCATATGATTGTAAGCTATCCCAGCTGGACACTCCGGATTATATGTGTGGCTGATCCTCTACACATGGGGGGCCCTACTACAATTAAACTCTAATATTCTTTTATATAAGCATTCATACACAAATTTCAATGTATGATATATGCGCCTCCAATTTAGCATTTCTTTACCTCATTCAAATACTGACTTGAGCGTCAGAGTGTTAACATTTTAGCAGGTACTTTTCCCCTCCAAACGGAGGAATCACACCAATCATCATCAACCGTGAGCTCTACCAGCTGAACTTTCACCATTGAGACTATCATTTTTTAACGCCTCAGTTCACTAACACAATTTTTTTTTTGTGTTATGAGAGTTGAGTGTTTTAAAAGTATTGAGCTCAATTCTTGCTCATAATATATTGGGAAATTACTAATATAACTCAGGTATTTTTATTATTGATGGTGGATCTGCAAGTGCACAGAATCGCAACCAAGTAATAAAGTGATAAGTTATCGTTCTCCACATGGATTGTGCCAGAATTACTAGTTTCGCTTAGGAATAGTTTTGCATTCGTTTTGTTGATTAGAGATAGTTGTGCGGGTAAAAGTGAAACATAGTGTTAGGGCCTTGTTGGTTATACAATAGCGTTAGAACTTTTAGGGATAGTTTGTCATCCATTCGAGTCTCACAAGACGCGAAAGATTAATCTCTGAAGTTGTGTGCGGAGGATATTCAGTTTACACTTAAAAAATATTGGTTTTTGTATCCCTATAGACCGTAGGAGATCACTTGTTAAGAAGATTCGTCGTATGTTGAAGTTAGATTGGGAAGATAGCATAAAACTAATTAGCTGGCGAATACATTAGCCAATATGGTTGTTCCTTGATCTCTAGTTTTGTTTTTCTTATTATCCGAGTGCTTTTAGGCATATATTGTTAACAGATGTTTTTAATTTGGTTCTAATATTGTTAAACTGATTGCGAGTCCTTGAGAACGACCAAGGTTAACCACCTTGTACTACCATTATTTTGAATTTATTTTGATCACGGAACGACAGTGATCACAATACAAATAATGGTTTAACAAGTATAATTATAAAAAACTCTTGTAGATGGAACAATAATATTTTAGAAGAAATGCGTGTGTATTAAAAAAAATTAATGAAATGTATTAAGAGAACTCTCAAAATCATAAAACTTGATTTAAATTAACGGGAGAGACTAAAAGAATAACATCTTTTGAATTTTGAGAAACTGAGTTCAAGCAAAAAAAACTTAATATGACTTAAACATATAAACACAATAATTGGTAGAACTAAAATCTTATTTAAATCGTATTCATTTATTGTATAAATTGTTTTGATGCCTAGAATTTAAGTTTCTATGCAGTCGGTCCTCTAACGTGCCCATAACCTGCCTAATTATTGTGACTCGGCGGTTCGGCTGATATTGGAGCATAATCTATGGAGAAAAATCCAGAATCCAAATTATCTTCCACTTCTTTTATCTTAAACATTTCAGCATGTACTTCACTATGTTCTTGAGCTTTGTTGGCATCTTCGCTACTTTGGTTGCTTCTTTCTTTTAATACTCTTGCTGCATAAAAAAATAAATAAACTTAATACAAACTAATTAACAAGGAAATAACAAATTTTAAATTTTCTAAATCCAATGTTCTAATATTTTTTTAGCTATGGACATTTGAAGCAAAAAATACCTCTAACTTGAATATGGATTGAGAAGAAGCAGAGGAACACAAAAATCACAAGAAAGCATTTGTTTTGTGTAGCAACCATCTTAAAACAATATAGACTTGCACGTTCTAGGACTATGATTTTTTTTTCCTCTTGTCTTGAATATACTATATGGATATGCTAACTTTAGGTCATATATATATATACACACACGCATTTTGGCAGCATCTTAGCTACCTAGTTAATTGGTGATTTTACTAAAATTGATAATAACATAAAATTTATGTAACTGGTAATATTACATTGAAATATTCAATGTTATAGCAATACATTGAGAATCATAGTAATATTACATCGAATATGTACACAAAAAAGAATTATACATTGAAATATTATTGTTTTACAAGGATACATTGAATATTATTTTTATTATTATTATTATAATTGTTACTATTTATTAGTTGGAAAATATTTATTACATTTAAATAGCCGTCGATATTTATCTATTTTTTACTTCTCTCATACTAGTGCTAGCATGGATAAAATTGCAAAATTTATAAGGCGACCACATAAAGTCACCGCATATGTTTGTAAGCTATCCCAGCTGGACGCTCCGGATTATATGTGTGGCTGATCCTCTACACATGGGGGGCCCTACTACAATTAAACTCTAATATTCTTTTATATAAGCATTCATACACAAATTTCAATGTATGATATATTCGCCTCCAATTTAGCATTTCTTTACCTCATTCAAATACTGACTTGAGCATCAGAGTGTTAACATTTTAGCAGGTACTTTTCCCCTCCAAACGGAGGAATCACACCAATCATCATCAACCGTGAGCTCTACCAGCTGAACTTTCACCATTGAGACTATCATTTTTTAACGCCTCAGTTCACTAACACAATTTTTTTTTTGTGTTATGAGAGTTGAGTGTTTTAAAAGTATTGAGCTCAATTCTTGCTCATAATATATTGGGAAATTACTAATATAACTCAGGTATTTTTATTATTGATGGTGGATCTGCAAGTGCACAGAATCGCAACCAAGTAATAAAGTGATAAGTTATCGTTCTCCACATGGATTGTGCCAGAATTACTAGTTTCGCTTAGGAATAGTTTTACATTCGTTTTGTTGATTAGAGATAGTTGTGCTGGTAAAAGTGAAACATAGTGTTAGGGCCTTGTTGGTTATACAATAGCGTTAGAACTTTTAGGGAGAGTTTGTCATCCATTCGAGTCTCACAAGACGCGAAAGATTAATCTCTGAAGTTGCGTGCGGAGGATATTCAGTTTACACTTAAAAAATATTGGTTTTTGTATCCCTATAGACCGTAGGAGATCACTTGTTAAGAAGATTCATCGTATGTTGAAGTTAGATTGGGAAGATAGCATAAAACTAATTAGCTGGCGAATACATTAGCCAATATGGTTGTTCCTTGATCTCTAGTTTTGTTTTTCTTATTATCCGAGTGCTTTTAGGCATATATTGTTAACAGATGTTTTTAATTTGGTTCTAATATTGTTAAACTGATTGCGAGTCCTTGAGAACGACCAAGGTTAACCACCTTGTACTACTATTATTTTCAATTTATTTTGATCACGGAACGACAGTGATCACAATACAAATAATGGTTTAACAAGTATAATTATAAAAAACTCTTGTAGATGCAACAAAAATATTTTAGAAGATACCCAAACCCGTTATTTAATTAACTCTGCCTTTATAAAATCTTTTTCGAAAATACGAAGCGGAAAAATTGAAAATCTAATTTACAAAGCGCTGGTTTGAATATCACAAACTTCATTCAAAGATAATACTAATACATTTATCTAGTAAAATATTCGAATGAACTAAAAACAAAACCTCGCATCGAACGATGCGTTATTAGTTATACAAAACGGATACTTTTCAAATGAAAGCTTAAGACCAACAGAGTATACTAAGAGGACTACATGCATATACATATAAAAACCCCTTTTTCCCGTGTCTCAATCAGAGCAGAGCTTCACCATTGCACTCGGACGAGGCTAACACATAACCTGTCAACCTGGACCCCCAAAGGTCCAGCAATTAACACAAAGCAGAGAGTTAGAAAACATAAACATAAATATAAGTGTGAGTAGTATACTACACACTTCACACGCTATCATACATTTCTAACTCACGCACATACATCGTCAAATACGACTACCAATTAATCATTCATTTACAAACACACCAATCATATAGTTTCACGTCTTCTCGGACACTACCAAAGTGTACATTTTATAGTCATGACGGACTCTACACTTGTTCATTTTATAGTCATGACGGACTCTACACTTGTTCATTTTATAGTCATGACGGACTCTACTCATATACCAAGACATGGCAACAATCACAGTATTAAACAATTAGTAAATACCAAAGCTTAACACATACGGAAAACACATTACAATCCAATCAGATAATGTCACATAACAATTATCAAATACATGTGCATTTACCCTAATGCATCTAATGCCAATTATCCAATGTCATGTCATCCCTAGACACGACTAATGCATGTGGTACCATTTCCACGTTGTTCAGATTTCAGTCATGACGGACTGTTCAGATTATAGTCATGTACGGACTGTTCAGATTATAGTCATGCACGGACTGTTCAGATTATAGTCATGCACGGACTCTACATCTGCAGTTTTACATCATGCAGGATAAGCGTCTCACCAATGGTGGACCAAACCAGTTTTACATCATGTTGGATGCTGCTATTCACCCCATTTAAGATGAACCCAGTTTTACATCTTGTTGGATGCGTCGGAACTTACCGAACCACCTTATCTCCCTTGGATAAGCTCAATAACAGTTTTATATCATGTAGGATATGGTTATCATCAACCATCTCTCCCATAAAGAGGAGTCACACAGTTTTATATCATGTTTGGATATGGGCTCCAGATCTCGGATAACATAATCCCATCTTCGGCCACTTTTCATAAACATAGTCCATTTTCATCAATTATTGGAATTCACATGATTCCCATAACACAATTATTCATGAATGCATGATTACTTTTAAACACATCAAATACATGACGCTATCTAGCTCGAAGCTATTCATTCACTGATGCGGAAACACAATTCCAACATCTAACACATTAGGATAACACAATATCCTATCACTCCAATCATAATTATTCACATGATAATTATCTGCATAACCATTTTTATACACATAAGGTTTCATTTACACTTATGTCATAAAACACACATCATTTCCTTAACATTGCAAATTAATGCTAAAACATAAACATAGTTGCTTGAACTACAAGTCGTTGCATACGCGTGCGAATCATATAACGATTAACAATAAGCATTAACAACATCAACATGTATCAACAAACATGTAAGGATACCCTTAAACCATGTTACAAGTGCCTAATTGTACTTAAAACAATTATCAAAAAGTTGCTGTCACAGTGCTGTTCGCTGAGCGAATCCGTAGCGAACCCGTAGCGAACACGTAGCGAACACGTAGCGAACCCGTAGCGAACACGTAGCGAACACGTAGCGAACCCGTAGCGAACACGTTCGCTGTAGCGAACAGGTAGCGAACTACATCAGAGGGTTACAGGTACATGGCGAACACGTAGCGAACCCGTAGCGAACTTATTCGCTAAGCGAATCCGTAGCGAACTTATTCGCTGAGCGAATCCGTAGCGAATCCGTAGCGAACTACACCAGAAATATCTGTTCTTGAGTTTTCTAAGGCGGTTTAACATTGAATCAACTCAAAAATTCATCCAAACATGTTATAAATTCATATAAACAGCCATTCCAAACATATATGGTATCAAGGAACATTAATCATCCCTTCCAAACATCCAAATACCTCAAATAATCAAAATCATGCCAATTTCTTGGAAAATAAGCAAAGTTGCATAAACATGCAAATCATTGATCAAACATCTACTTATTCCCATTTTCAACTCCCCAAAGTTGTTTACCTCATCTACCATGAGTTCACTACACATGTTAGGATCAAAAGAATCCATTTTCCATTAAGAAAATCACCCACAAAACCCACAAGAAAATAGAGTGGAAAGAGTTTGGGAATGGAGGAATCGACATCCTCCCCTCTTTCGAATCACTCACGAATATGTAATCTAACTCTCGTACCTTAGCTCGACGAATCCACAAGCTTGCTCTTCTCTTTCTCTCCCACGAGCTCTCCCTCTCCCTCATGAGCTCCTTGCCCTAGCTAAGCTCTTCAACTTCTCATGGATTGCAACTTATGAGACTATTCATGGTTGACTTGGCTACTTATAGCTCTCTCTCTATTCTCATGGATCAAAGCCCACTTGGCTTAGGCCCAATGCCTATTCCACGCCCAAAGGCCCAAACAACATAACTTCTCGCTCATTAACTTACGTTCTCGCTAAATGATTATTCGCCGCTTAATAATTTAATTATAAATCACGCCCTCGCGTAATAAAATAATTAATTAACGAATACTAAATTTTGGGTCGTTACAACTCTACCCCCCTTAAAAGATTTTCGCCCTCGAAAATTACCCGACCAAAACACAACTCCGGATAAACTCCCTCATCCGACTTTCTAATTTCCAACTTGCATTCTAACCAACGGGTTTCCTCATACTACCTTAACCAAAACATACAAAACACTTCATGCAAATTCGCCCATGATGGCGGCAAAGCAATCCTATACGTCACTTTTCCGAATCATTTTACTTCCCTCGGTATTCCTTTATACCATCTCCGGTCAAAATAACACTTCTTGCGGATTCACACCAACACAACATACAAACTCCAAACCAAACCAAGTTTGACAAAATCAGTCAATCCCAATCGACACAATCTCGTCTACTCATCAACAATAGATCAAGGACAGCTAATCCCTTGATTTGTCGATAGATAGTCAACAATCGTGACAACGGTATAAATCATTCTTATCAAACTACTTAAAATTTCAACTTAACATCTTACGGTACTCGCAGCACCACTCCAAAACAAAACCACTTAACTCAAAATACTCCGAAAGACCCTTCCGTTGCATACTTCACAACTTTTCAAATTCCATAAGTTCTTAACTGCGTCGAATCTCACTCCAACCATTCATTCGGTAGCATAACTTCTACACTCATTTGTTGTCCAACTTCTCAAAGTTCTTTTCCTTCGCAATTCCCAAATCGTTGCGTCGAACATTCAACATAACTGTTTTATTTTCCAAATAATCTCTTATCCAATTTCTGACTTCCTTAACATGACCTTCCCGATATTATTTCCCGTCGAAATATTCTTATCCAAAATATTACCTTAAGTCACTCGTCGACTCACTATCATCCCACCGTTCACGACGAAAATATCCATAATCATTTATTTCCTTCCCACATGGTATTACTATACTATTCCCATAGATACGATGTGTCCGACATCTCTAATCTCCACCGACTTTTCCATTTCATAGTTAACTTTTTCCAATTGCTACAAAACATCATTTGACACTTACTTTGAGCATTGCTTCCAAATTCTTAATACACATTTTCCAAACACAACAATCACTTATGTGTGAGATAGTCTTTTCCGCAAATTCTTACTTGACATAAGTCACTTTCTTACGTCTCTCTAATACTCGTGCTCGACACGTTTCCAAAGGCTAACTTTCTTATCCCCAAACATCCAAAGGTAACACTTCGCACTTAGCTTCTCAAATCTTTCCAAGAAATGACTACTCGGTTCAAACATACTCGACCTTTATAAATCCTTCCTAGGCTCTTCTTGATCACCTAGTAATTCTGTATTTAAATCTCAGCTACTATCAAAAGTTGATTTCCAAACAACCATGATCTCCGTCTTGTTGATTCCAACACAACTCTCATCAGATTCCTCTGAAAACTTTTCATCAACAAAGCTTCCATCTTTATCACTCTTCCTCCTCTTTGAGGATGAACCATCAAGTGAAAGACAACCAATCAAGGGAACATTCTTGTTGCGAGTTCCGCTAGAAACACCACCAGTCCCACTTATTGTAATCGGGTTTTCAGTTCCCTAACCACACCTTCCATCCTTGACATCAATCTCCCACTTAACTTAACCCTCAAGGTACCCACCATTCGCATACTCGTCGTATGATCATCACTAGGTTTTCTTACCCTCGACGCACACGTCTCCTCCGTTTCCCAGCAACGGTGTTCACTTAACATTCAATCTGCTCCATCGTTCCCCAATGGCCACATTCTCCCTACGGCTAAACAACTTCATTCCGACTCACTCCGAAATGATCATCTGATACTTCCTCCAAAGTATTCTCCAAATAAGAACTCCACATCGAACAACGCTACTCAATCTTAAACAATCCACTTCAAGAACATCTCTATTCGTCCTTACTTCTCGCGTTCGAAACATCTTGGAGAGACAAAATCTTCTCCCCCACTTATCTCAAACCCACCTTTACACTTCCACTAGAACATCCGGTGTAAGCACCTAACCGTCCTATCGATTCCAAATATATTCCTCTCAAGAGAAATCTAATACCGACAGCATTCACATGCATGTCGTATGCAAAGGGTAAACATAAGGTAAGATATCTAAGCATCTACTCAAAACCCCGGTGCAGTCCTCTTGACATACACACCACTGCAAAATACATAAACACACTATTCCCGTCTATGCTAACGTAACAACCTACGTAACAACTAGCATACATAATTACTACCACATGTCTATACATATATTTATAACTAAACTATATGTAAGACAATGAAACATCCATGTACACAAGACATCGAGTCAAGTACATGCATTACATTTCGTTTGTCCGCATACTTACAACATCTACTCGAACATGTATAAAACATAGCATGTTCTCAAACAAGTTCCCATCATGAGAATACATTCACATAGTTCAATTAAAGAACCACACTAAGTACTAGTAATCAATCTACCACATGTTATAAACAAACATATAACAACACACATTAGGATCTACTTGCATCCTACTCCTTTCTCACTCTAGTGAAAAATTCATTTTCACTTACTCAAAAGAAAATAATCTTATATTTTCAACAAAATCTTCATCACATGCAGTTTTACATCATGCTGGATCATCAACTGTTAGCAATAAGCATCTACAAACCAAAAGTTCAAACCACACAAATTTTTAAAACTTAAGCATAAAAATACTCAACCACTACTTGACTTGATAACTTATAACAATGATAAGTATCAATCGCATCAAGTACACACAACAAGAAAAGACAGACACAACTGGCACACACGCTCACTCGATCTGACTGCACAGACCGGCTCTGATTGACACACAACCTCACAGTCCGAAGACAACTGCTCTGATACCACTTTGTAACACCCAAACCCGTTATTTAATTAACTCTGCCTTTATAAAATCTTTTTCGAAAATACGCAGCGGAAAAATTGAAAATCTGATTTACAAAGCGCTGGTTTGAATATCACAAACTTCATTCAAAGATAATACTAATACATTTATCTAGTAAAATATTCGAATGAACTAAAAACAAAACCTCGCATCGAACGATGCGTTATTAGTTATACAAAACGGATACTTTTCAAATGAAAGCTTAAGACCAACAGAGTATACTAAGAGGACTACATGCATATACATATAAAAACCCCTTTTTCCCGTGTCTCAATCAGAGCAGAGCTTCACCATTGCACTCGGACGAGGCTAACACATAACCTGTCAACCTGGACCCCCAAAGGTCCAGCAATTAACACAAAGCAGAGAGTTAGAAAACATAAACATAAATATAAGTGTGAGTAGTATACTACACACTTCACACGCTATCATACATTTCTAACTCACGCACATACATCGTCAAATACGACTACCAATTAATCATTCATTTACAAACACACCAATCATATAGTTTCACGTCTTCTCGGACACTACCAAAGTGTACATTTTATAGTCATGACGGACTCTACACTTGTTCATTTTATAGTCATGACGGACTCTACACTTGTTCATTTTATAGTCATGACGGACTCTACTCATATACCAAGACATGGCAACAATCACAGTATTAAACAATTAGTAAATACCAAAGCTTAACACATACGGAAAACACATTACAATCCAATCAGATAATGTCACATAACAATTATCAAATACATGTGCATTTACCCTAATGCATCTAATGCCAATTATCCAATGTCATGTCATCCCTAGACACGACTAATGCATGTGGTACCATTTCCACGTTGTTCAGATTTCAGTCATGACGGACTGTTCAGATTATAGTCATGTACGGACTGTTCAGATTATAGTCATGCACGGACTGTTCAGATTATAGTCATGCACGGACTCTACATCTGCAGTTTTACATCATGCAGGATAAGCGTCTCACCAATGGTGGACCAAACCAGTTTTACATCATGTTGGATGCTGCTATTCACCCCATTTAAGATGAACCCAGTTTTACATCTTGTTGGATGCGTCGGAACTTACCGAACCACCTTATCTCCCTTGGATAAGCTCAATAACAGTTTTATATCATGTAGGATATAGTTATCATCAACCATCTCTCCCATAAAGAGGAGTCACACAGTTTTATATCATGTTTGGATATGGGCTCCAGATCTCGGATAACATAATCCCATCTTCGGCCACTTTTCATAAACATAGTCCATTTTCATCAATTATTGGAATTCACATGATTCCCATAACACAATTATTCATGAATGCATGATTACTTTTAAACACATCAAATACATGACGCTATCTAGCTCGAAGCTATTCATTCACTGATGCGGAAACACAATTCCAACATCTAACACATTAGGATAACACAATATCCTATCACTCCAATCATAATTATTCACATGATAATTATCTGCATAACCATTTTTATACACATAAGGTTTCATTTACACTTATGTCATAAAACACACATCATTTCCTTAACATTGCAAATTAATGCTAAAACATAAACATAGTTGCTTGAACTACAAGTCGTTGCATACGCGTGCGAATCATATAACGATTAACAATAAGCATTAACAACATCAACATGTATCAACAAACATGTAAGGATACCCTTAAACCATGTTACAAGTGCCTAATTGTACTTAAAACAATTATCAAAAAGTTGCTGTCACAGTGCTGTTCGCTGAGCGAATCCGTAGCGAACCCGTAGCGAACACGTAGCGAACACGTAGCGAACCCGTAGCGAACACGTAGCGAACACGTAGCGAACCCGTAGCGAACACGTTCGCTGTAGCGAACAGGTAGCGAACTACATCAGAGGGTTACAGGTACATGGCGAACACGTAGCGAACCCGTAGCGAACTTATTCGCTAAGCGAATCCGTAGCGAACTTATTCGCTGAGCGAATCCGTAGCGAATCCGTAGCGAACTACACCAGAAATATCTGTTCTTGAGTTTTCTAAGGCGGTTTAACATTGAATCAACTCAAAAATTCATCCAAACATGTTATAAATTCATATAAACAGCCATTCCAAACATATATGGTATCAAGGAACATTAATCATCCCTTCCAAACATCCAAATACCTCAAATAATCAAAATCATGCCAATTTCTTGCAAAATAAGCAAAGTTGCATAAACATGCAAATCATTGATCAAACATCTACTTATTCCCATTTTCAACTCCCCAAAGTTGTTTACCTCATCTACCATGAGTTCACTACACATGTTAGGATCAAAAGAATCCATTTTCCATTAAGAAAATCACCCACAAAACCCACAAGAAAATAGAGTGGAAAGAGTTTGGGAATGGAGGAATCGACATCCTCCCCTCTTTCGAATCACTCACGAATATGTAATCTAACTCTCGTACCTTAGCTCGACGAATCCACAAGCTTGCTCTTCTCTTTCTCTCCCACGAGCTCTCCCTCTCCCTCATGAGCTCCTTGCCCTAGCTAAGCTCTTCAACTTCTCATGGATTGCAACTTATGAGACTATTCATGGTTGACTTGGCTACTTATAGCTCTCTCTCTATTCTCATGGATCAAAGCCCACTTGGCTTAGGCCCAATGCCTATTCCACGCCCAAAGGCCCAAACAACATAACTTCTCGCTCATTAACTTACGTTCTCGCTAAATGATTATTCGCCGCTTAATAATTTAATTATAAATCACGCCCTCGCGTAATAAAATAATTAATTAACGAATACTAAATTTTGGGTCGTTACAAAATGCGTGTGTATTAAAAAAAATAATGAAATGTATTAAGAGAACTCTCAAAATCATAAAACTTTATTTAAATTAACGGGAGAGACTAAAAGAATAACATCTTTTGAATTTTGACAAACTGAGTTCAAGCAAAAAAAACTTAGTATGACTTAAACATATAAACACAATAATTGGTAGAACTAAAATCTTATTTAAATCGTATTCATTTATTGTATAAATTGTTTTGATGCCTAGAATTTAAGTTTCTATGCAGTCGGTCCTCTAACGTGCCCATAACCTGCCTAATTATTGTGACTCGGCGGTTCGGCTGATATTGGAGCATAATCTATGGAGAAAAATCCAGAATCCAAATTATCTTCCACTTCTTTTATCTTAAACATTTCAGCATGTACTTCACTATGTTCTTGAGCTTTGTTGGCATCTTCGCTACTTTGGTTGCTTCTTTCTTTTAATACTCTTGCTGCATAAATAAATAAATAAACTTAATACAAACTAATTAACAAGGAAATAACAAATTTTAAATTTTCTAAATCCAATGTTCTAATATTTTTTTAGCTATGGACATTTGAAGCAAAAAATACCTCTAACTTGAATATGGATTGAGAAGAAGCAGAGGAACACAAAAATCACAAGAAAGCATTTGTTTTGTGTAGCAACCATCTTAAAACAATATAGACTTGCACGTTCTAGGACTATGATTTTTTTTTCCTCTTGTCTTGAATATACTATATGGATATGCTAACTTTAGGTCATATATATATATACACACACGCATTTTGGCAGCATCTTAGCTACCTAGTTAATTGGTGATTTTACTAAAATTGATAATAACATAAAATTTATGTAACTGGTAATATTACATTGAAATATTCAATGTTATAGCAATACATTGAGAATCATAGTAATATTACATCGAATATGTACACAAAAAAGAATTATACATTGAAATATTATTGTTTTACAAGGATACATTGAATATTATTTTTATTATTATTATTATTATAATTGTTACTATTTATTAGTTGGAAAATATTTATTACATTTAAATAGCCGTCGATATTTATCTATTTTTTACTTCTCTCATACTAGTGCTAGCATGGATAAAATTGCAAAATTTATAAGGCGACCACATAAAGTCACCGCATATGTTTGTAAGCTATCCCAGCTGGACGCTCCGGATTATATGTGTGGCTGATCCTCTACACATGGGGGGCCCTACTACAATTAAACTCTAATATTCTTTTATATAAGCATTCATACACAAATTTCAATGTATGATATATTCGCCTCCAATTTAGCATTTCTTTACCTCATTCAAATACTGACTTGAGCATCAGAGTGTTAACATTTTAGCAGGTACTTTTCCCCTCCAAACGGAGGAATCACACCAATCATCATCAACCGTGAGCTCTACCAGCTGAACTTTCACCATTGAGACTATCATTTTTTAACGCCTCAGTTCACTAACACAATTTTTTTTTTGTGTTATGAGAGTTGAGTGTTTTAAAAGTATTGAGCTCAATTCTTGCTCATAATATATTGGGAAATTACTAATATAACTCAGGTATTTTTATTATTGATGGTGGATCTGCAAGTTCACAGAATCGCAACCAAGTAATAAAGTGATAAGTTATCGTTCTCCACATGGATTGTGCCAGAATTACTAGTTTCGCTTAGGAATAGTTTTACATTCGTTTTGTTGATTAGAGATAGTTGTGCTGGTAAAAGTGAAACATAGTGTTAGGGCCTTGTTGGTTATACAATAGCGTTAGAACTTTTAGGGAGAGTTTGTCATCCATTCGAGTCTCACAAGACGCGAAAGATTAATCTCTGAAGTTGCGTGCGGAGGATATTCAGTTTACACTTAAAAAATATTGGTTTTTGTATCCCTATAGACCGTAGGAGATCACTTGTTAAGAAGATTCATCGTATGTTGAAGTTAGATTGGGAAGATAGCATAAAACTAATTAGCTGGCGAATACATTAGCCAATATGGTTGTTCCTTGATCTCTAGTTTTGTTTTTCTTATTATCCGAGTGCTTTTAGGCATATATTGTTAACAGATGTTTTTAATTTGGTTCTAATATTTTTAAACTGATTGCGAGTCCTTGAGAACGACCAAGGTTAACCACCTTGTACTACTATTATTTTGAATTTATTTTGATCACGGAACGACAGTGATCACAATACAAATAATGGTTTAACAAGTATAATTATAAAAAACTCTTGTAGATGCAACAAAAATATTTTAGAAGAAATGCGTGTGTATTAAAAAAAATAATGAAATGTATTAAGAGAACTCTCAAAATCATAAAACTTGATTTAAATTAACGGGAGAGACTAAAAGAATAACATCTTTTGAATTTTGAGAAACTGAGTTCAAGCAAAAAAAACTTAATATGACTTAAACATATAAACACAATAATTGGTAGAACTAAAATCTTATTTAAATCGTATTCATTTATTGTATAAATTGTTTTGATGCCTAGAATTTAAGTTTCTATGCAGTCGGTCCTCTAACGTGCCCATAACCTGCCTAATTATTGTGACTCGGCGGTTCGGCTGATATTGGAGCATAATCTATGGAGAAAAATCCAGAATCCAAATTATCTTCCACTTCTTTTATCTTAAACATTTCAGCATGTACTTCACTATGTTCTTGAGCTTTGTTGGCATCTTCGCTACTTTGGTTGCTTCTTTCTTTTAATACTCTTGCTGCATAAAAAAATTAATAAACTTAATACAAACTAATTAACAAGGAAATAACAAATTTTAAATTTTCTAAATCCAATGTTCTAATATTTTTTTAGCTATGGACATTTGAAGCAAAAAATACCTCTAACTTGAATATGGATTGAGAAGAAGCAGAGGAACACAAAAATCACAAGAAAGCATTTGTTTTGTGTAGCAACCATCTTAAAACAATATAGACTTGCACGTTCTAGGACTATGATTTTTTTTCCTCTTGTCTTGAATATACTATATGGATATGCTAACTTTAGGTCATATATATATATACACACACGCATTTTGGCAGCATCTTAGCTACCTAGTTAATTGGTGATTTTACTAAAATTGATAATAACATAAAATTTATGTAACTGGTAATATTACATTGAAATATTCAATGTTATAGCAATACATTGAGAATCATAGTAATATTACATCGAATATGTACACAAAAAAGAATTATACATTGAAATATTATTGTTTTACAAGGATACATTGAATATTATTTTTATTATTATTATTATAATTGTTACTATTTATTAGTTGGAAAATATTTATTACATTTAAATAGCCGTCGATATTTATCTATTTTTTACTTCTCTCATACTAGTGCTAGCATGGATAAAATTGCAAAATTTATAAGGCGACCACATAAAGTCACCGCATATGTTTGTAAGCTATCCCAGCTGGACGCTCCGGATTATATGTGTGGCTGATCCTCTACACATGGGGGGCCCTACTACAATTAAACTCTAATATTCTTTTATATAAGCATTCATACACAAATTTCAATGTATGATATATTCGCCTCCAATTTAGCATTTCTTTACCTCATTCAAATACTGACTTGAGCATCAGAGTGTTAACATTTTAGCAGGTACTTTTCCCCTCCAAACGGAGGAATCACACCAATCATCATCAACCGTGAGCTCTACCAGCTGAACTTTCACCATTGAGACTATCATTTTTTAACGCCTCAGTTCACTAACACAATTTTTTTTTTGTGTTATGAGAGTTGAGTGTTTTAAAAGTATTGAGCTCAATTCTTGCTCATAATATATTGGGAAATTACTAATATAACTCAGGTATTTTTATTATTGATGGTGGATCTGCAAGTGCACAGAATCGCTGTAACACCCTAACCCATACTACCCTTAAAAACGTAATTTTAAAAACTTTTTAACAAGTGTAAAGGCAGAGTGCCACGCGGTAATTAAAACACAAGCATACACACAGAGCGTCATGAAGTTTAACATGAAAAGCAACAGCGGATTCAATCAACCAAGCATTGCATATATATACATATATAAGCCATATTCATCCCTAAGGATGTCACTTATACAAGAACTAGCATATCAAAAGGTAACACCGGTATACGATGAAATCCAAGCGTAATCCCCGACTCGATGTTACATTACCAGAGCATTTACTATTCACAAACTCTAGTCAAAAGCTAGTACTAAGAGGAGTAATCTATTCAAAGTCTCCTCACCAAAAGGTACTTCGACACCACGCTAAAACCGCAGTCTAAACGTCGGCACCGTCCTCAGCCTGAATATCTGAACCCCCAAAGGTCCAGCAAATAACACAAAGCAGAGAGTTAGGAAAACATAATCGCATATCATACGAGTATAAGAAAGGTCTTACACTTTCGAACTACATCATACATATTCTAACTCACGTCAAAACATTGCACCAAATAGTTATCAATTAATAGAGTTTAGCACAGTTCAACCAGATAATGTCACATACCATTTATCAAATATATGCGCATTTACCCTAATGTATCTAATGCCAATCATTCTATGTCATGCCATCCCTAGACACGACTAATGCATGTGGTACCAATTGCCTTTTACCCCTCATGGATAAGTTAAACAGTTTTACATCTTGCCGGATTGTTCGGAACTTACCAAACCTTCATATCCCTCATGGATAAGTTAAACAGTTTTATATCCTGCTGGATAGCAGCTCTAGATCTTATGGATTCATCTAATCCGATCCTCGGCTTCCTTATGGACTCAAAAATCCATTTAAATCTATTGGAACCCTAGTTTCCAATTCAACATATATATACATGAATGCATGTATGTTTACACATATCATCAATATGATATTTCTCTAGCTCGAAGCTACTCTTTTATGAATGCGGGAACACAATCCTAACACATTCACTTAACATTACAAATTAATGTCAAAACATCACATTGCTCACTTTAAGCTACAACTTATTGCATACACGTTTATCAATCATTTAACGATTAACAATAAGCATTAACAGTATCAACATGTATCAACAATCATGTAAGGATACCCTTAAACCACATTACAAGTGCCAAATTACACTTACAACCATAACAAAAGTTGCAGGTTCAGTACTGTTCGCTAAGCGAATCCGTAGCGAACAGGTAGCGAACTTATTCGCTAAGCGAATCTCAGTTCGCTGTAGCGAACTACATCAGAGGATTACAGGTACATGGCGAACAAGTAGCGAGCTGGTGGCGAACAGTTCGCTGTAGCGAACTCCTGTTCGCTAAGCGAACTACACCAGAAAGAAAATCTGTTCTTGAGTTATCTAAGGCGGTTTAACCTCAAATCAACTCAAAAATTCATCCAAACATGTTATAAATTCATATAAACAGCCATTTCAAACGTATATGGTATCAAGGAACATTAATCATCCCTTCCAAACATCCAAATACCTCAAATAATCAAAATCATGCCAATTTCTTGGGTTTTAAGTAACTTTCATAAACTTTCGAAAACATGATTCAAACACATACATATTTTCCATGAAATCAAGCTAGTGATTAACACATACAAAGTGATGATGAAGAACATCACACTCACATACAAAAGCTTAATCAAAGTCTAAAAGAAATTGAGTGGGAGAGTTCGGGAACGGAGATATAGACAATCTCCCCTCTCCTTGCCACTCAAGAATCATGAATTCTAATCTCTTACCTTAAGCAAAGATGATGATCCAAGCCTTCTCTTGCTCAAGCTTTCTCTCTTGATCAAACCCTAGCCCTTGTTCTATGGTTTTGCTCTTGCTCTTACTCACTCAAAGCTCAAAGAAATGAATTGTGAAACTATTCATGTGTTTGAC
The DNA here is from genome assembly GCF_020283565.1 of Trifolium pratense. NCBI lineage: Eukaryota > Viridiplantae > Streptophyta > Magnoliopsida > Fabales > Fabaceae > Trifolium > Trifolium pratense. The sequence goes on along the minus strand of NC_060061.1, from coordinate 33,311,230 downwards.
TTGTTACTTATACCATTCCCTAATGTCATGGACCAAGCCCAATTGGCTTAGGCCCAATGCCTCTCACGCCCATAAGCCCAAAACCAAGGTTCTCGCGTCTAATAACTTACGTTCGGCTAAATAATTATTCGTCGCTCACTAAAATAATAAAAGCCAATTAATAAATAAAATACATTTAATAAAATATACGAATACGAAAAATGGGTCATTACAATCCTACCCCCCTTAAAAGAATTTCGCCCCCGAAATTACCTAGAAACAGGTCGGGATAAGAATCTCTCATCTTGCTTTCCAACTCCCACGTTGCATTCTCACCAGCCGGTCCTCCCCACACGACTTTCACGGATGCAATCTCTTTGTTTCTCAACCTCTTCACTTCTCTTCCTTCGATTCTCAAAGGCACAGTCTCGATGGTCAAGTCATCCCTCACTTGAACATCGTCCGATTCAATCACGTGTGTCGGATCAGACACATACTTGCGCAACTGTGATACATGGAAAACATCGTGCAAATTCGCCAATGATGGCGGTAATGCAATCCTATACGCAACTTTCCCAACTCGCTTCAAAATCTCAAACGGTCCAATAAACCTCGATGTCAACTTCCTTGACTTCAACGCACGTCCTACTCCAGTAGTCGATGTAACTCGTAGGAATACATGATCCCCTTCTTGGAATTCAATGTCCTTCCTCCTCTTATCATGATAACTCTTCTGTCGACTCTGAGACGCTTTCATCTTCTCACGAATCGTCCGAATCTTCTCTGTTGTTTCTTGTACAATCTCTGGTCCAAGAATTGCACCTTCTTCAGTTTCATACCAACACAGAGGTGTCCTACACCTTCTCCCATACAAAGCCTCAAACGGTGCCATTCCGATACTAGAATGGTAACTGTTGTTGTATGTAAACTCTACCAACGGCAAACAAGAATCCCAATTCACGTTTTGCTCCAAAACACAAGCCCTCAACAAATCCTCTAAGGATTGTATCGTTCTCTCCGACTGACCATCTGTCTGAGGATGATAAGCTGAACTCAACCTCAACTTCGTTCCTAAAGCTTCTTGCAAGCTTTCCCAAAATCTAGAAGTAAATCTCGGATCCCTATCCGAAATAATACTTGTTGGAATACCATGTAGCTTCACAATCTGCTCAACATAAATCTCGTCCAACTTAGGCACCAAAGTACCTTTCCTGATAGCAATGAAGTGAGCACACTTCGTCAGACGATCTACCACTACCCAAATCACCTCGTTACTTTTCTTGGTCTTCGGTAAACCTCCCACAAAATCCATTGCAATGCTATCCCATTTCCATTCGGGTATAAACATTGGTTGCAACAAACCTAACGGCTTCTGATGCTCAATCTTCGATTTCTGACAAGTTAAGCAGGAATAAACAAATTCAGAAATTTGCCTCTTCATTCCCGGCCACCAAAATAACTTCCTCAAATCCTGATACATCTTGGTTACTCCAGGATGAATACTCAAGCCACTTCTGTGACCTTCTTCCATGATCATTCTTTTCAATTCGGGTACATCCGGTACACAAACTCTTCCGTGAAATCTCATGACTCCACTTTCGTCAATCTTGATATTGGTCTCCTTGCCTTCATTGATGAGTACCATCTTCTCCATCAATTTCTTATCCGATTTCTGACGTTCTTTAATATCTTCAAGAAAAGGATTCGTCAATCTTAACATTCCAAGCTTTACACTTGAAGAAGTAACCTCACACACAAGACTCAAGTCTCGGAATTCTTCAATCAACTCTAACTCTTTCACCATCAATGATGACATATGCAAAGTTTTCCTACTTAATGCATCGGCCACCACATTGGCTTTTCCGGGGTGATAACTCAATTCAAAATCGTAGTCCTTTAAGAATTCGAGCCATCTTCGTTGCCTCATATTCAACTCCTTCTGGTCGAATAAGTACTTCAGACTCTTGTGATCACTAAACACTTCAAACCTAGATCCATACAAGTAGTGTCTCCACACTTTCAAAGCAAACACCACTGCGGCTAACTCCAAATCATGCGTTGGATAGTTCCTCTCGTGAACCTTCAGTTGCCTTGAAACATAAGCTACCACATTACCCCCTTGCATAAGCACTCCACCAAGTCCTAACTTCGAAGCATCGCAATACACGACGAACGACTCTTTGGCATCGGGTAAAATCAACACGGGTGCAGTAGTCAATCTTCTCTTGAGCTCTTGGAAACTCTTCTCACAAATACCATCCCAAACAAACGCTTGATCTTTCCTCGTCAACTTGGTCAACGGCAAAGCCAACTTCGAAAAACCTTCGATGAATCTTCTATAATAACCGGCTAAACCAAGGAAACTTCTAATCTCTGAAACAGATTCCGGCGTTCCCCACTGTAACACAGCGTCAACCTTCGCAGGATCTACCGCGATTCCTCCACTTGAAATTATATGCCCTAGGAAACTCACCTCTTTCATCCAAAATTCACACTTTGACAACTTGGCATACAACTTCTTCTCCTTCAAGACTTGCAAAACAATCCTCAAGTGCTCTTTGTGCTCTTCCTCGGATCTTGAGTAAATCAAAATGTCGTCGATGAACACCACCACGAATCTATCCAAAAATGAATGGAAAATTCGGTTCATATACTCCATGAAAACTCCGGGTGCATTGGTCACACCAAACGGCATAACTGAATACTCGTAGTGCCCATACCTCGTCCTAAATGCAGTCTTAGGTATGTCTTCCGTCTTCACTCTAATCTGATGGTATCCAGATCTCAAATCGATCTTACTAAACACGCAAGCTCCAACTAGTTGATCCATCAAATCATCTATCCTCGGAAGTGGATATTTATTCTTGATCGTCACTTTGTTCAACTGACGATAGTCTATACATAATCTCATGCTTCCATCTTTCTTCTTCACAAGCAATACCGGCGCTCCCCATGGCGAAACACTCGGTCGAACAAACCTCTTCTCAAGCAGCTCTTCAAGTTGCTTCTTCAATTCATTCAACTCTGACGCTGACATTCGATACGGCGTCATCGATATCGGACTAGTTCCAGGTACTAGGTCGATAGAAAACTCTACCTCTCGCTTTGGAGGCACGTCAGATATTGTTGGATATTTGAATTGGCTTAATTTTGCTAAAACAAATATACTAACAAGATGTTGGAAAACATGTTACAACATCATATTTACTCAAGGAAATCTCGCGCATTTATGAGAGCATCTGCTATATATGGAAATCCACTTAAAGAGCACGCTCAATGGAGATTTGATCTGATCAGGAGTTTTAAAGATAAGACAGACTTAATGGTACAACGGTATGATCACAATTATCCTATAAAGTCCTTAAACACTTTTGGAAAGTTTATATACAATCTTGATGAAGATCAAAAGAGAATCAGATCACCTTTTATGAGTTACAAGGAGCGTCCTACGAGTAATGAAGAAAGAGGAGCGTGCTAGATTATTATATATACGAAGACCAAGCTCAAGACTATTATCTCATTGAAAAATATAAGTTACACATATTGAGTCTTTGTTGAGTCTTTTATTATTTGATTGTAATTCTTGCTTGTGGATTCTATAACACAAGTTAAGAAGTGAGTTTGTTATTTTAAGGTTACTCCCAAGCTTTGAAGTACGGAGTTTACCGTGTGTGATTCACTTGAAGCTTTTAAGCAAAAGTGAAGTGTTGTCTTGGCAAGTTGTCGCCACATCATTCTTAACATTGTATAATCAACACAGGTTGTGTTGTGTGAGTGGAAGTGAGATGGGATCTCATGTCTAGGAGTTCCTAGGCAGAAGTTGCATGAGTAGTGTCGAGGTTATAAGACGTAAACCAGGGGTTTGCTGGAGGTCTTAGTGTAAGGCGTAAATCCTAGGGTTTGCTGGAGGTCTTAGTAACTAGAGCTATTAGTGGATTTCCTTCCTGGATTGGTATCCCCCAGAGTAGGCAGTTGGCTGAACTGGGTTAACAATTACTTGTGTCATTTATTTATTTTCTGTCAGTTTTTATATGTTATATAAGATGTGCCAACAAAAGAAACAACATTAATCATAAAGTAGTTGTTGGGACATCTTAGACAACATCATTCTAGTGATACCAGAATTTCAGATATGTCATCCGGAAACACATCTGGGAATTCACAAACGATCGGTAACTCTTCTATCTTAACTCCTCCTTCGAGTTTCAATGATGCAAACATCATGAACATCTCGGCATGTTCTTTCAACGCTTCCGATACTTCCTTTCCACTCATCAAGTGCAAGTTCTCCTCCGGCTTCGGAAAAACAACGGCCTTCTCACGACAGTTGATATGAATCCGGTTGAAGATTAACCAATTCATACCAAAAATTACATCCATACCACTAAGTGGAATACACACTAAATCCATGCCAAAGTGCCTATCAAAAATGGTTACGGGGCAATTACGACATACTTGTCGAGTAATTACTGAACCATTAGCAGGAGTTTCTATTTCCATCCTACCCATCATATCCGTTAAAGGAATACTAAGACGCTTCGCACAATCCAAAGAAATAAAAGAATGCGTCGCTCCCGTATCTATAATCGCAATTAAAGGAGTGTCATAGATGAAACACGTACCTCTAATGAGATTGTCCTCAAGGCTAGCATCCTCTCCACTCAACGCAAACACCTTGCCCATCACCTTCTTGGGCTTCTTGCAGATTATATTCTTGTGGCCCTCCTCACCACAGTTGAAACAAAACACTCTTGTCCTACACACTTCAGTTTTGTGGCCTAACTTCCCACAATTCAAACACTTGTCCGATTTCTTCGGGCAATCATACGACATATGACCCCGCTCTCCACATTTGTAACAACTTCCATTCACCGGCTTCTTACCACCACTTGTATTACCCCTACCGCGGTTATCATAAGGTTTTCCACGCTCTTGCCCTTTCCCTTTTCGGTCGTTCACAGCTTTGTAGTAGTTCACCTTAGCTCTACCATCTTCATCACAAATCCTACTCTTGTTCACAAGGGTCGCAAAATCCCTTATCTGCGAAAATCCAATCATATGCTTGATGTCTGGACGTAGACCACTTTCAAACTTCACACACTTGTCGTTCTCCGCTTCCAAAGTGTTGTAATGCGGGCTAAACGCACACAAAGTCTCAAACTTGACGGCATAGTCAGCTACCGTCATATTTCCCTGTTTCAACTCCATGAATTCCACCACTTTCTTGTTCTTCACATCAACAGGAAAATACTTAACCAAAAACTCTCTTTTAAACATTGCCCATGGTATAGCCATACCACCAGGTCCTAGCCTCAACTTGGCGTTCTTCCACCACACGTTTGCTTCCTCACGCAACACATATGTCCCAAGGGTTGTCTTCCCTTCCTCGGAACAATCCATTGCTTCAAAAATTATTTCAAGTTCCTCCAGCCACTTGTGAGCTCCATCCGGGTTGTAACCTCCGGTAAATGTTGGCGGTTTCTGCTTCATGAACCGTTCCAACCTCATCTCTACCTCTCTTCCAGGTTGATGATCTCTAACCACAATGTTGGTGAGTGCGGCCAAAGCCTCCGCAATCTGAGCATTCGTTCTTGCAGCAGCCATGATTCCTGAACGAATCACAACTAGACGTTAGAAAGTACTAACAGTGTTCCCTACACATGCTCATACGGGGAAAAGAAAAGTCCTAATTGGTTCACACGAACCGACCTGCTCTGATACCACTATTGTAACACCCTAACCCATACTACCCTTAAAAACGTAATTTTAAAAACTTTTTAACAAGTGTAAAGGCAGAGTGCCACGCGGTAATTAAAACACAAGCATACACACAGAGCGTCATGAAGTTTAACATGAAAAGCAACAGCGGATTCAATCAACCAAGCATTGCATATATATACATATATAAGCCATATTCATCCCTAAGGATGTCACTTATACAAGAACTAGCATATCAAAAGGTAACACCGGTATACGATGAAATCCAAGCGTAATCCCCGACTCGATGTTACATTACCAGAGCATTTACTATTCACAAACTCTAGTCAAAAGCTAGTACTAAGAGGAGTAATCTATTCAAAGTCTCCTCACCAAAAGGTACTTCGACACCACGCTAAAACCGCAGTCTAAACGTCGGCACCGTCCTCAGCCTGAATATCTGAACCCCCAAAGGTCCAGCAAATAACACAAAGCAGAGAGTTAGGAAAACATAATCGCATATCATACGAGTATAAGAAAGGTCTTACACTTTCGAACTACATCATACATATTCTAACTCACGTCAAAACATTGCACCAAACAGTTATCAATTAATAGAGTTTAGCACAGTTCAACCAGATAATGTCACATACCATTTATCAAATATATGCGCATTTACCCTAATGTATCTAATGCCAATCATTCTATGTCATGCCATCCCTAGACACGACTAATGCATGTGGTACCAATTGCCTTTTACCCCTCATGGATAAGTTAAACAGTTTTACATCTTGCCGGATTGTTCGGAACTTACCAAACCTTCATATCCCTCATGGATAAGTTAAACAGTTTTATATCCTGCTGGATAGCAGCTCTAGATCTTATGGATTCATCTAATCCGATCCTCGGCTTCCTTATGGACTCAAAAATCCATTTAAATCTATTGGAACCCTAGTTTCCAATTCAACATATATATACATGAATGCATGTATGTTTACACATATCATCAATATGATATTTCTCTAACTCGAAGCTACTCTTTTATGAATGCGGGAACACAATCCTAACACATTCACTTAACATTACAAATTAATGTCAAAACATCACATTGCTCACTTTAAGCTACAACTTATTGCATACACGTTTATCAATCATTTAACGATTAACAATAAGCATTAACAGTATCAACATGTATCAACAATCATGTAAGGATACCCTTAAACCACATTACAAGTGCCAAATTACACTTACAACCATAACAAAAGTTGCAGGTTCAGTACTGTTCGCTAAGCGAATCCGTAGCGAACAGGTAGCGAACTTATTCGCTAAGCGAATCTCAGTTCGCTGTAGCGAACTACATCAGAGGATTACAGGTACATGGCGAACAAGTAGCGAGCTGGTGGCGAACAGTTCGCTGTAGCGAACTCCTGTTCGCTAAGCGAACTACACCAGAAAGAAAATCTGTTCTTGAGTTATCTAAGGCGGTTTAACCTCAAATCAACTCAAAAATTCATCCAAACATGTTATAAATTCATATAAACAGCCATTTCAAACGTATATGGTATCAAGGAACATTAATCATCCCTTCCAAACATCCAAATACCTCAAATAATCAAAATCATGCCAATTTCTTGGGTTTTAAGTAACTTTCATAAACTTTCCAAAACATGATTCAAACACATACATATTTTCCATGAAATCAAGCTAGTGATTAACACATACAAAGTGATGATGAAGAACATCACACTCACATACAAAAGCTTAATCAAAGTCTAAAAGAAATTGAGTGGGAGAGTTCGGGAACGGAGATATAGACAATCTCCCCTCTCCTTGCCACTCAAGAATCATGAATTCTAATCTCTTACCTTAAGCAAAGATGATGATCCAAGCCTTCTCTTGCTCAAGCTTTCTCTCTTGATCAAACCCTAGCCCTTGTTCTATGGTTTTGCTCTTGCTCTTACTCACTCAAAGCTCAAAGAAATGAATTGTGAAACTATTCATGTGTTTGACTTGTTACTTATACCATTCCCTAATGTCATGGACCAAGCCCAATTGGCTTAGGCCCAATGCCTCTCACGCCCGTAAGCCCAAAACCAAGGTTCTCGCGTCTAATAACTTACGTTCGGCTAAATAATTATTCGTCGCTCACTAAAATAATAAAAGCCAATTAATAAATAAAATACATTTAATAAAATATACGAATACGAAAAATGGGTCATTACAATCGCAACCAAGTAATAAAGTGATAAGTTATCGTTCTCCACATGGATTGTGCCAGAATTACTAGTTTCGCTTAGGAATAGTTTTACATTCGTTTTGTTGATTAGAGATAGTTGTGCTGGTAAAAGTGAAACATAGTGTTAGGGCCTTGTTGGTTATACAATAGCGTTAGAACTTTTAGGGAGAGTTTGTCATCCATTCGAGTCTCACAAGACGCGAAAGATTAATCTCTGAAGTTGCGTGCGGAGGATATTCAGTTTACACTTAAAAAATATTGGTTTTTGTATCCCTATAGACCGTAGGAGATCACTTGTTAAGAAGATTCGTCGTATGTTGAAGTTAGATTGGGAAGATAGCATAAAACTAATTAGCTGGCGAATACATTAGCCAATATGGTTGTTCCTTGATCTCTAGTTTTGTTTTTCTTATTATCCGAGTGCTTTTAGGCATATATTGTTAACAGATGTTTTTAATTTGGTTCTAATATTGTTAAACTGGTTGCGAGTCCTTGAGAACGACCAAGGTTAACCACCTTGTACTACTATTATTTTGAATTTATTTTGATCACGGAACGACAGTGATCACAATACAAATAATGGTTTAACAAGTATAATTATAAAAAACTCTTGTAGATGCAACAAAAATATTTTAGAAGAAATGCGTGTGTATTAAAAAAAATAATGAAATGTATTAAGAGAACTCTCAAAATCATAAAACTTGATTTAAATTAACGGGAGAGACTAAAAGAATAACATCTTTTGAATTTTGAGAAACTGAGTTCAAGCAAAAAAAACTTAATATGACTTAAACATATAAACACAATAATTGGTAGAACTAAAATCTTATTTAAATCGTATTCATTTATTGTATAAATTGTTTTGATGCCTAGAATTTGGGTTTCTATGCAGTCGGTCCTCTAACGTGCCCATAACCTGCCTAATTATTGTGACTCGGCGGTTCGGCTGATATTGGAGCATAATCTATGGAGAAAAATCCAGAATCCAAATTATCTTCCACTTCTTTTATCTTAAACATTTCAGCATGTACTTCACTATGTTCTTGAGCTTTGTTGGCATCTTCGCTACTTTGGTTGCTTCTTTCTTTTAATACTCTTGCTGCATAAAAAAATAAATAAACTTAATACAAACTAATTAACAAGGAAATAACAAATTTTAAATTTTCTAAATCCAATGTTCTAATATTTTTTTAGCTATGGACATTTGAAGCAAAAAATACCTCTAACTTGAATATGGATTGAGAAGAAGCAGAGGAACACAAAAATCACAAGAAAGCATTTGTTTTGTGTAGCAACCATCTTAAAACAATATAGACTTGCACGTTCTAGGACTATGATTTTTTTTTCCTCTTGTCTTGAATATACTATATGGATATGCTAACTCTAGGTCATATATATATATACACACACGCATTTTGGCAGCATCTTAGCTACCTAGTTAATTGGTGATTTTACTAAAATTGATAATAACATAAAATTTATGTAACTGGTAATATTACATTGAAATATTCAATGTTATAGCAATACATTGAGAATCATAGTAATATTACATCGAATATGTACACAAAAAAGAATTATACATTGAAATATTATTGTTTTACAAGGATACATTGAATATTTTTATTATTATTATTATTATTATTATAATTGTTACTATTTATTAGTTGGAAAATATTTATTACATTTAAATAGCCGTCGATATTTATCTATTTTTTACTTCTCTCATACTAGTGCTAGCATGGATAAAATTGCAAAATTTATAAGGCGACCACATAAAGTCACCGCATATGTTTGTATGCTATCCCAGCTGGACACTCCGGATTATATGTGTGGCTGATCCTCTACACATGGGGGGCCCTACTACAATTAAACTCTAATATTCTTTTATATAAGCATTCATACACAAATTTCAATGTATGATATATTCGCCTCCAATTTAGCATTTCTTTACCTCATTCAAATACTGACTTGAGCATCAGAGTGTTAACATTTTAGCAGGTACTTTTCCCCTCCAAACGGAGGAATCACACCAATCATCATCAACCGTGAGCTCTACCAGCTGAACTTTCACCATTGAGACTATCATTTTTTAACGCCTCAGTTCACTAACACAATTTTTTTTTTGTGTTATGAGAGTTGAGTGTTTTAAAAGTATTGAGCTCAATTCTTGCTCATAATATATTGGGAAATTACTAATATAACTCAGGTATTTTTATTATTGATGGTGGATCGGCAAGTGCACAGAATCGCAACCAAGTAATAAAGTGATAAGTTATCGTTCTCCACATGGATTGTGCCAGAATTACTAGTTTCGCTTAGGAATAGTTTTGCATTCGTTTTGTTGATTAGAGATAGTTGTGCGGGTAAAAGTGAAACATAGTGTTAGGGCCTTGTTGGTTATACAATAGCGTTAGAACTTTTAGGGAGAGTTTGTCATCCATTCGAGTCTCACAAGACGCGAAAGATTAATCTCTGAAGTTGCGTGCGGAGGATATTCAGTTTACACTTAAAAAATATTGGTTTTCGTATCCCTATAGACCGTAGGAGATCACTTGTTAAGAAGATTCGTCGTATGTTGAAGTTAGATTGGGAAGATAGCATAAAACTAATTAGCTGGCGAATACATTAGCCAATATGGTTGTTCCTTGATCTCTAGTTTTGTTTTTCTTATTATCCGAGTGCTTTTAGGCATATATTGTTAACAGATGTTTTTAATTTGGTTCTAATATTGTTAAACTGGTTGCGAGTCCTTGAGAACGACCAAGGTTAACCACCTTGTACTACTATTATTTTGAATTTATTTTGATCACGGAACGACAGTGATCACAATACAAATAATGGTTTAACAAGTATAATTATAAAAAACTCTTGTAGATGCAACAAAAATATTTTAGAAGAAATGCGTGTGTATTAAAAAAAATAATGAAATGTATTAAGAGAACTCTCAAAATCATAAAACTTGATTTAAATTAACGGGAGAGACTAAAAGAATAACATCTTTTGAATTTTGAGAAACTGAGTTCAAGCAAAAAAAACTTAATATGACTTAAACATATAAACACAATAATTGGTAGAACTAAAATCTTATTTAAATCGTATTCATTTATTGTATAAATTGTTTTGATGCCTAGAATTTGGGTTTCTATGCAGTCGGTCCTCTAACGTGCCCATAACCTGCCTAATTATTGTGACTCGGCGGCTCGGCTGATATTGGAGCATAATCTATGGAGAAAAATCCAGAATCCAAATTATCTTCCACTTCTTTTATCTTAAACATTTCAGCATGTACTTCACTATGTTCTTGAGCTTTGTTGGCATCTTCGCTACTTTGGTTGCTTCTTTCTTTTAATACTCTTGCTGCATAAAAAAATAAATAAACTTAATACAAACTAATTAACAAGGAAATAACAAATTTTAAATTTTCTAAATCCAATGTTCTAATATTTTTTTAGCTATGGACATTTGAAGCAAAAAATACCTCTAACTTGAATATGGATTGAGAAGAAGCAGAGGAACACAAAAATCACAAGAAAGCATTTGTTTTGTGTAGCAACCATCTTAAAACAATATAGACTTGCACGTTCTAGGACTATGATTTTTTTTTCCTCTTGTCTTGAATATACTATATGGATATGCTAACTCTAGGTCATATATATATATACACACACGCATTTTGGCAGCATCTTAGCTACCTAGTTAATTGGTGATTTTACTAAAATTGATAATAACATAAAATTTATGTAACTGGTAATATTACATTGAAATATTCAATGTTATAGCAATACATTGAGAATCATAGTAATATTACATCGAATATGTACACAAAAAAGAATTATACATTGAAATATTATTGTTTTACAAGGATACATTGAATATTATTTTTATTATTATTATTATTATTATAATTGTTACTATTTATTAGTTGGAAAATATTTATTACATTTAAATAGCCGTCGATATTTATCTATTTTTTACTTCTCTCATACTAGTGCGAGCATGGATAAAATTGCAAAATTTATAAGGCGACCACATAAAGTCACCGCATATGTTTGTAAGCTATCCCAGCTGGACACTCCGGATTATATGTGTGGCTGATCCTCTACACATGGGGGGCCCTACTACAATTAAACTCTAATATTCTTTTATATAAGCATTCATACACAAATTTCAATGTATGATATATTCGCCTCCAATTTAGCATTTCTTTACCTCATTCAAATACTGACTTGAGCATCAGAGTGTTAACATTTTAGCAGGTACTTTTCCCCTCCAAACGGAGGAATCACACCAATCATCATCAACCGTGAGCTCTACCAGCTGAACTTTCACCATTGAGACTATCATTTTTTAACGCCTCAGTTCACTAACACAATTTTTTTTTTGTGTTATGAGAGTTGAGTGTTTTAAAAGTATTGAGCTCAATTCTTGCTCATAATATATTGGGAAATTACTAATATAACTCAGGTATTTTTATTATTGATGGTGGATCTGCAAGTGCACAGAATCGCAACCAAGTAATAAAGTGATAAGTTATCGTTCTCCACATGGATTGTGCCAGAATTACTAGTTTCGCTTAGGAATAGTTTTGCATTCGTTTTGTTGATTAGAGATAGTTGTGCGGGTAAAAGTGAAACATAGTGTTAGGGCCTTGTTGGTTATACAATAGCGTTAGAACTTTTAGGGAGAGTTTGTCATCCATTCGAGTCTCACAAGACGCGAAAGATTAATCTCTGAAGTTGCGTGCGGAGGATATTCAGTTTACACTTAAAAAATATTGGTTTTCGTATATCCCTATAGACCGTAGGAGATCACTTGTTAAGAAGATTCGTCGTATGTTGAAGTTAGATTGGGAAGATAGCATAAAACTAATTAGCTGGCGAATACATTAGCCAATATGGTTGTTCCTTGATCTCTAGTTTTGTTTTTCTTATTATCCGAGTGCTTTTAGGCATATATTGTTAACAGATGTTTTTAATTTGGTTCTAATATTGTTAAACTGATTGCGAGTCCTTGAGAACGACCAAGGTTAACCACCTTGTACTACCATTATTTTGAATTTATTTTGATCACGGAACGACAGTGATCACAATACAAATAATGGTTTAACAAGTATAATTATAAAAAACTCTTGTAGATGCAACAATAATATTTTAGAAGAAATGCGTGTGTATTAAAAAAAATTAATGAAATGTATTAAGAGAACTCTCAAAATCATAAAACTTGATTTAAATTAACGGGAGAGACTAAAAGAATAACATCTTTTGAATTTTGAGAAACTAAGTTCAAGCAAAAAAAACTTAATATGACTTAAACATATAAACACAATAATTGGTAGAACTAAAATCTTATTTAAATCGTATTCATTTATTGTATAAATTGTTTTGATGCCTAGAATTTGGGTTTCTATGCAGTCGGTCCTCTAACGTGCCCATAACCTGCCTAATTATTGTGACTCGGCGGTTCGGCTGATATTGGAGCATAATCTATGGAGAAAAATCCAGAATCCAAATTATCTTCCACTTCTTTTATCTTAAACATTTCAGCATGTACTTCACTATGTTCTTGAGCTTTGTTGGCATCTTCGCTACTTTGGTTGCTTCTTTCTTTTAATACTCTTGCTGCATAAAAAAATAAATAAACTTAATACAAACTAATTAACAAGGAAATAACAAATTTTAGATTTTCTAAATCCAATGTTCTAATATTTTTTTAGCTATGGACATTTGAAGCAAAAAATACCTCTAACTTGAATATGGATTGAGAAGAAGCAGAGGAACACAAAAATCACAAGAAAGCATTTGTTTTGTGTAGCAACCATCTTAAAACAATATAGACTTGCACGTTCTAGGACTATGATTTTTTTTTCCTCTTGTCTTGAATATACTATATGGATATGCTAACTCTAGGTCATATATATATATACACACACGCATTTTGGCAGCATCTTAGCTACCTAGTTAATTGGTGATTTTACTAAAATTGATAATAACATAAAATTTATGTAACTGGTAATATTACATTGAAATATTCAATGTTATAGCAATACATTGAGAATCATAGTAATATTACATCGAATATGTACACAAAAAAGAATTATACATTGAAATATTATTGTTTTACAAGGATACATTGAATATTATTTTTATTATTATTATTATTATTATAATTGTTACTATTTATTAGTTGGAAAATATTTATTACATTTAAATAGCCGTCGATATTTATCTATTTTTTACTTCTCTCATACTAGTGCTAGCATGGATAAAATTGCAAAATTTATAAGGCGACCACATAAAGTCACCGCATATGTTTGTATGCTATCCCAGCTGGACACTCCGGATTATATGTGTGGCTGATCCTCTACACATGGGGGGCCCTACTACAATTAAACTCTAATATTCTTTTATATAAGCATTCATACACAAATTTCAATGTATGATATATTCGCCTCCAATTTAGCATTTCTTTACCTCATTCAAATACTGACTTGAGCATCAGAGTGTTAACATTTTAGCAGGTACTTTTCCCCTCCAAACGGAGGAATCACACCAATCATCATCAACCGTGAGCTCTACCAGCTGAACTTTCACCATTGAGACTATCATTTTTTAACGCCTCAGTTCACTAACACAATTTTTTTTTTGTGTTATGAGAGTTGAGTGTTTTAAAAGTATTGAGCTCAATTCTTGCTCATAATATATTGGGAAATTACTAATATAACTCAGGTATTTTTATTATTGATGGTGGATCGGCAAGTGCACAGAATCGCAACCAAGTAATAAAGTGATAAGTTATCGTTCTCCACATGGATTGTGCCAGAATTACTAGTTTCGCTTAGGAATAGTTTTGCATTCGTTTTGTTGATTAGAGATAGTTGTGCGGGTAAAAGTGAAACATAGTGTTAGGGCCTTGTTGGTTATACAATAGCGTTAGAACTTTTAGGGAGAGTTTGTCATCCATTCGAGTCTCACAAGACGCGAAAGATTAATCTCTGAAGTTGCGTGCGGAGGATATTCAGTTTACACTTAAAAAATATTGGTTTTCGTATCCCTATAGACCGTAGGAGATCACTTGTTAAGAAGATTCGTCGTATGTTGAAGTTAGATTGGGAAGATAGCATAAAACTAATTAGCTGGCGAATACATTAGCCAATATGGTTGTTCCTTGATCTCTAGTTTTGTTTTTCTTATTATCCGAGTGCTTTTAGGCATATATTGTTAACAGATGTTTTTAATTTGGTTCTAATATTGTTAAACTGGTTGCGAGTCCTTGAGAACGACCAAGGTTAACCACCTTGTACTACTATTATTTTGAATTTATTTTGATCACGGAACGACAGTGATCACAATACAAATAATGGTTTAACAAGTATAATTATAAAAAACTCTTGTAGATGCAACAAAAATATTTTAGAAGAAATGCGTGTGTATTAAAAAAAATAATGAAATGTATTAAGAGAACTCTCAAAATCATAAAACTTGATTTAAATTAACGGGAGAGACTAAAAGAATAACATCTTTTGAATTTTGAGAAACTGAGTTCAAGCAAAAAAAACTTAATATGACTTAAACATATAAACACAATAATTGGTAGAACTAAAATCTTATTTAAATCGTATTCATTTATTGTATAAATTGTTTTGATGCCTAGAATTTGGGTTTCTATGCAGTCGGTCCTCTAACGTGCCCATAACCTGCCTAATTATTGTGACTCGGCGGCTCGGCTGATATTGGAGCATAATCTATGGAGAAAAATCCAGAATCCAAATTATCTTCCACTTCTTTTATCTTAAACATTTCAGCATGTACTTCACTATGTTCTTGAGCTTTGTTGGCATCTTCGCTACTTTGGTTGCTTCTTTCTTTTAATACTCTTGCTGCATAAAAAAATAAATAAACTTAATACAAACTAATTAACAAGGAAATAACAAATTTTAAATTTTCTAAATCCAATGTTCTAATATTTTTTTAGCTATGGACATTTGAAGCAAAAAATACCTCTAACTTGAATATGGATTGAGAAGAAGCAGAGGAACACAAAAATCACAAGAAAGCATTTGTTTTGTGTAGCAACCATCTTAAAACAATATAGACTTGCACGTTCTAGGACTATGATTTTTTTTTCCTCTTGTCTTGAATATACTATATGGATATGCTAACTCTAGGTCATATATATATATACACACACGCATTTTGGCAGCATCTTAGCTACCTAGTTAATTGGTGATTTTACTAAAATTGATAATAACATAAAATTTATGTAACTGGTAATATTACATTGAAATATTCAATGTTATAGCAATACATTGAGAATCATAGTAATATTACATCGAATATGTACACAAAAAAGAATTATACATTGAAATATTATTGTTTTACAAGGATACATTGAATATTATTTTTATTATTATTATTATTATTATAATTGTTACTATTTATTAGTTGGAAAATATTTATTACATTTAAATAGCCGTCGATATTTATCTATTTTTTACTTCTCTCATACTAGTGCGAGCATGGATAAAATTGCAAAATTTATAAGGCGACCACATAAAGTCACCGCATATGTTTGTAAGCTATCCCAGCTGGACACTCCGGATTATATGTGTGGCTGATCCTCTACACATGGGGGGCCCTACTACAATTAAACTCTAATATTCTTTTATATAAGCATTCATACACAAATTTCAATGTATGATATATTCGCCTCCAATTTAGCATTTCTTTACCTCATTCAAATACTGACTTGAGCATCAGAGTGTTAACATTTTAGCAGGTACTTTTCCCCTCCAAATGGAGGAATCACACCAATCATCATCAACCGTGAGCTCTACCAGCTGAACTTTCACCATTGAGACTATCATTTTTTAACGCCTCAGTTCACTAACACAATTTTTTTTTTGTGTTATGAGAGTTGAGTGTTTTAAAAGTATTGAGCTCAATTCTTGCTCATAATATATTGGGAAATTACTAATATAACTCAGGTATTTTTATTATTGATGGTGGATCTGCAAGTGCACAGAATCGCAACCAAGTAATAAAGTGATAAGTTATCGTTCTCCACATGGATTGTGCCAGAATTACTAGTTTCGCTTAGGAATAGTTTTGCATTCGTTTTGTTGATTAGAGATAGTTGTGCGGGTAAAAGTGAAACATAGTGTTAGGGCCTTGTTGGTTATACAATAGCGTTAGAACTTTTAGGGAGAGTTTGTCATCCATTCGAGTCTCACAAGACGCGAAAGATTAATCTCTGAAGTTGCGTGCGGAGGATATTCAGTTTACACTTAAAAAATATTGGTTTTCGTATATCCCTATAGACCGTAGGAGATCACTTGTTAAGAAGATTCGTCGTATGTTGAAGTTAGATTGGGAAGATAGCATAAAACTAATTAGCTGGCGAATACATTAGCCAATATGGTTGTTCCTTGATCTCTAGTTTTGTTTTTCTTATTATCCGAGTGCTTTTAGGCATATATTGTTAACAGATGTTTTTAATTTGGTTCTAATATTGTTAAACTGATTGCGAGTCCTTGAGAACGACCAAGGTTAACCACCTTGTACTACCATTATTTTGAATTTATTTTGATCACGGAACGACAGTGATCACAATACAAATAATGGTTTAACAAGTATAATTATAAAAAACTCTTGTAGATGCAACAATAATATTTTAGAAGAAATGCGTGTGTATTAAAAAAAATTAATGAAATGTATTAAGAGAACTCTCAAAATCATAAAACTTGATTTAAATTAACGGGAGAGACTAAAAGAATAACATCTTTTGAATTTTGAGAAACTAAGTTCAAGCAAAAAAAACTTAATATGACTTAAACATATAAACACAATAATTGGTAGAACTAAAATCTTATTTAAATCGTATTCATTTATTGTATAAATTGTTTTGATGCCTAGAATTTGGGTTTCTATGCAGTCGGTCCTCTAACGTGCCCATAACCTGCCTAATTATTGTGACTCGGCGGTTCGGCTGATATTGGAGCATAATCTATGGAGAAAAATCCAGAATCCAAATTATCTTCCACTTCTTTTATCTTAAACATTTCAGCATGTACTTCACTATGTTCTTGAGCTTTGTTGGCATCTTCGCTACTTTGGTTGCTTCTTTCTTTTAATACTCTTGCTGCATAAAAAAATAAATAAACTTAATACAAACTAATTAACAAGGAAATAACAAATTTTAGATTTTCTAAATCCAATGTTCTAATATTTTTTTAGCTATGGACATTTGAAGCAAAAAATACCTCTAAGTTGAATATGGATTGAGAAGAAGCAGAGGAACACAAAAATCACAAGAAAGCATTTGCTTTGTGTAGCAACCATCTTAAAACAATATAGACTTGCACGTTCTAGGACTATGATTTTTTTTCCGCTTGTCTTGAATATACTATATGGATATGCTAACTTTAGGTCATATATATATATACACACACGCATTTTGGCAGAATCTTAGCTACCTAGTTAATTGGTGATTTTACTAAAATTGATAATAACATAAAATTTATGTAACTGGTAATATTACATTGAAATATTCAATGTTATAGCAATACATTGAGAATCATAGTAATATTACATCGAATATGTACACAAAAAAGAATTATACATTGAAATATTATTGTTTTACAAGGATACATTGAATATTATTTTTATTATTATTATTATTATAATTGTTACTATTTATTAGTTGGAAAATATTTATTACATTTAAATAGCCGTCGATATTTATCTATTTTTTACTTCTCTCATACTAGTGCTAGCATGGATAAAATTGCAAAATTTATAAGGCGACCACATAAAGTCACCGCATATGTTTGTAAGCTATCCCAGCTGGACACTCCGGATTATATGTGTGGCTGATCCTCTACACATGGGGGGCCCTACTACAATTAAACTCTAATATTCTTTTATATAAGCATTCATACACAAATTTCAATGTATGATATATTCGCCTCCAATTTAGCATTTCTTTACCTCATTCAAATACTGACTTGAGCATCAGAGTGTTAACATTTTAGCAGGTACTTTTCCCCTCCAAACGGAGGAATCACACCAATCATCATCAACCGTGAGCTCTACCAGCTGAACTTTCACCATTGAGACTATCATTTTTTAACGCCTCAGTTCACTAACACAATTTTTTTTTTGTGTTATGAGAGTTGAGTGTTTTAAAAGTATTGAGCTCAATTCTTGCTCATAATATATTGGGAAATTACTAATATAACTCAGGTATTTTTATTATTGATGGTGGATCGGCAAGTGCACAGAATCGCAACCAAGTAATAAAGTGATAAGTTATCGTTCTCCACATGGATTGTGCCAGAATTACTAGTTTCGCTTAGGAATAGTTTTGCATTCGTTTTGTTGATTAGAGATAGTTGTGCGGGTAAAAGTGAAACATAGTGTTAAGGCCTTGTTGGTTATACAATAGCGTTAGAACTTTTAGGGAGAGTTTGTCATCCATTCGAGTCTCACAAGACACGAAAGAATAATCTCTGAAGTTGCGTGCGGAGGATATTCAGTTTACACTTAAAAAATATTGGTTTTCGTATCCCTATAGACCGTAGGAGATCACTTGTTAAGAAGATTCGTCGTATGTTGAAGTTAGATTGGGAAGATAGCATAAAACTAATTAGCTGGCGAATACATTAGCCAATATGGTTGTTCCTTGATCTCTAGTTTTGTTTTTCTTATTATCCGAGTGCTTTTAGGCATATATTGTTAACAGATGTTTTTAATTTGGTTCTAATATTGTTAAACTGGTTGCGAGTCCTTGAGAACGACCAAGGTTAACCACCTTGTACTACTATTATTTTGAATTTATTTTGATCACGGAACGACAGTGATCACAATACAAATAATGGTTTAACAAGTATAATTATAAAAAACTCTTGTAGATGCAACAATAATATTTTAGAAGAAATGCGTGTGTATTAAAAAAAATTAATGAAATGTATTAAGAGAACTCTCAAAATCATAAAACTTGATTTAAATTAACGGGAGAGACTAAAAGAATAACATCTTTTGAATTTTGAGAAACTAAGTTCAAGCAAAAAAAACTTAATATGACTTAAACATATAAACACAATAATTGGTAGAACTAAAATCTTATTTAAATCGTATTCATTTATTGTATAAATTGTTTTGATGCCTAGAATTTGGGTTTCTATGCAGTCGGTCCTCTAACGTGCCCATAACCTGCCTAATTATTGTGACTCGGCAGTTCGGCTGATATTGGAGCATAATCTATGGAGAAAAATCCAGAATCCAAATTATCTTCCACTTCTTTTATCTTAAACATTTCAGCATGTACTTCACTATGTTCTTGAGCTTTGTTGGCATCTTCGCTACTTTGGTTGCTTCTTTCTTTTAATACTCTTGCTGCATAAAAAAATAAATAAACTTAATACAAACTAATTAACAAGGAAATTACAAATTTTAAATTTTCTAAATCCAATGTTCTAATATTTTTTAGCTATGGACATTTGAAGCAAAAAATTCCTCTAACTTGAATATGGATTGAGAAGAAGCAGAGGAACACAAAAATCACAAGAAAGCATTTGTTTTGTGTAGCAACCATCTTAAAACAATAAAGACTTGCACGTTCTAGGTCTATGATTTTTTTTTCCTCTTGTCTTGAATATACTATATGGATATGCTAACTTTAGGTCATATATATATATATATACACACACGCATTTTGGCAGCATCTTAGCTACCTAGTTAATTGGTGATTTTACTAAAAATGATAATAACATAAAATTTATGTAACTGGTAATATTACATTGAAATATTCAATGTTATAGCAATACATTGAGAATCATAGTAATATTACATCAAATATGTACACAAAAAAGAATTATACATTGAAATATTATTGTTTTACAAGGATACATTGAATATTATTTTTATTATTATTATTATAATTGTTACTATTTATTAGTTGGAAAATATTTATTACATTTAAATAGCCGTCGATATTTATCTATTTTTTACTTCTCTCATACTAGTGCTAGCATGGATAAAATTGCAAAATTTATAAGGCGACCACATAAAGTCACCGCATATGTTTGTAAGCTATCCCAGCTGGACACTCCGGATTATATGTGTGGCTGATCCTCTACACATGGGGGGCCCTACTACAATTAAACTCTAATATTCTTTTATATAAGCATTCATACACAAATTTCAATGTATGATATATTCGCCTCCAATTTAGCATTTCTTTACCTCATTCAAATACTGACTTGAGCATCAGAGTGTTAACATTTTAGCAGGTACTTTTCCCCTCCAAACGGAGGAATCACACCAATCATCATCAACCGTGAGCTCTACCAGCTGAACTTTCACCATTGAGACTATCATTTTTTAACGCCTCAGTTCACTAACACAATTTTTTTTTTGTGTTATGAGAGTTGAGTGTTTTAAAAGTATTGAGCTCAATTCTTGCTCATAATATATTGGGAAATTACTAATATAACTCAGGTATTTTTATTATTGATGGTGGATCGGCAAGTGCACAGAATCGCAACCAAGTAATAAAGTGATAAGTTATCGTTCTCCACATGGATTGTGCCAGAATTACTAGTTTCGCTTAGGAATAGTTTTGCATTCGTTTTGTTGATTAGAGATAGTTGTGCGGGTAAAAGTGAAACATAGTGTTAGGGCCTTGTTGGTTATACAATAGCGTTAGAACTTTTAGGGAGAGTTTGTCATCCATTCGAGTCTCACAAGACACGAAAGAATAATCTCTGAAGTTGCGTGCGGAGGATATTCAGTTTACACTTAAAAAATATTGGTTTTCGTATCCCTATAGACCGTAGGAGATCACTTGTTAAGAAGATTCGTCGTATGTTGAAGTTAGATTGGGAAGATAGCATAAAACTAATTAGCTGGCGAATACATTAGCCAATATGGTTGTTCCTTGATCTCTAGTTTTGTTTTTCTTATTATCCGAGTGCTTTTAGGCATATATTGTTAACAGATGTTTTTAATTTGGTTCTAATATTGTTAAACTGGTTGCGAGTCCTTGAGAACGACCAAGGTTAACCACCTTGTACTACTATTATTTTGAATTTATTTTGATCACGGAACGACAGTGATCACAATACAAATAATGGTTTAACAAGTATAATTATAAAAAACTCTTGTAGATGCAACAATAATATTTTAGAAGAAATGCGTGTGTATTAAAAAAAATTAATGAAATGTATTAAGAGAACTCTCAAAATCATAAAACTTGATTTAAATTAACGGGAGAGACTAAAAGAATAACATCTTTTGAATTTTGAGAAACTAAGTTCAAGCAAAAAAAACTTAATATGACTTAAACATATAAACACAATAATTGGTAGAACTAAAATCTTATTTAAATCGTATTCATTTATTGTATAAATTGTTTTGATGCCTAGAATTTGGGTTTCTATGCAGTCGGTCCTCTAACGTGCCCATAACCTGCCTAATTATTGTGACTCGGCAGTTCGGCTGATATTGGAGCATAATCTATGGAGAAAAATCCAGAATCCAAATTATCTTCCACTTCTTTTATCTTAAACATTTCAGCATGTACTTCACTATGTTCTTGAGCTTTGTTGGCATCTTCGCTACTTTGGTTGCTTCTTTCTTTTAATACTCTTGCTGCATAAAAAAATAAATAAACTTAATACAAACTAATTAACAAGGAAATTACAAATTTTAAATTTTCTAAATCCAATGTTCTAATATTTTTTAGCTATGGACATTTGAAGCAAAAAATTCCTCTAACTTGAATATGGATTGAGAAGAAGCAGAGGAACACAAAAATCACAAGAAAGCATTTGTTTTGTGTAGCAACCATCTTAAAACAATAAAGACTTGCACGTTCTAGGTCTATGATTTTTTTTTCCTCTTGTCTTGAATATACTATATGGATATGCTAACTTTAGGTCATATATATATATATATACACACACGCATTTTGGCAGCATCTTAGCTACCTAGTTAATTGGTGATTTTACTAAAAATGATAATAACATAAAATTTATGTAACTGGTAATATTACATTGAAATATTCAATGTTATAGCAATACATTGAGAATCATAGTAATATTACATCAAATATGTACACAAAAAAGAATTATACATTGAAATATTATTGTTTTACAAGGATACATTGAATATTATTTTTATTATTATTATTACAATTGTTACTATTTATTAGTTGGAAAATATTTATTACATTTAAATAGCCGTCGATATTTATCTATTTTTTACTTCTCTCATACTAGTGCTAGCATGGATAAAATTGCAAAATTTATAAGGCGACCACATAAAGTCACCGCATATGTTTGTAAGCTATCCCAGCTGGACACTCCGGATTATATGTGTGGCTGATCCTCTACACATGGGGGGCCCTACTACAATTAAACTCTAATATTCTTTTATATAAGCATTCATACACAAATTTCAATGTATGATATATTCGCCTCCAATTTAGCATTTCTTTACCTCATTCAAATACTGACTTGAGCATCAGAGTGTTAACATTTTAGCAGGTACTTTTCCCCTCCAAACGGAGGAATCACACCAATCATCATCAACCGTGAGCTCTACCAGCTGAACTTTCACCATTGAGACTATCATTTTTTAACGCCTCAGTTCACTAACACAATTTTTTTTTTGTGTTATGAGAGTTGAGTGTTTTAAAAGTATTGAGCTCAATTCTTGCTCATAATATATTGGGAATTTACTAATATAACTCAGGTATTTTTATTATTGATGGTGGATCTGCAAGTGCACAGAATCGCAACCAAGTAATAAAGTGATAAGTTATCGTTCTCCACATGGATTGTGCCAGAATTACTAGTTTCGCTTAGGAATAGTTTTGCATTCGTTTTGTTGATTAGAGATAGTTGTGCGGGTAAAAGTGAAACATAGTGTTAGGGCCTTGTTGGTTATACAATAGCGTTAGAACTTTTTGGGAGAGTTTGTCATCCATTTTAGTCTCACAAGACGCGAAAGATTAATCTCTGAAGTTGCGTGCGGAGGATATTCAGTTTACACTTAAAAAATATTGGTTTTTGTATCCCTATAGACCGTAGGAGATCACTTGTTAAGAAGATTCGTCGTATGTTGAAGTTAGATTAGGAAGATAGCATAAAACTAATTAGCTGGCGAATACATTAGCCAATATGGTTGTTCCTTGATCTCTAGTTTTGTTTTTCTTATTATCCGAGTGCTTTTAGGCATATATTGTTAACAGATGTTTTTAATTTGGTTCTAATATTGTTAAACTGATTGCGAGTCCTTGAGAACGACCAAGGTTAACCACCTTGTACTACCATTATTTTGAATTTATTTTGATCACGGAACGACAGTGATCACAATACAAATAATGGTTTAACAAGTATAATTATAAAAAACTCTTGTAGATGCAACAATAATATTTTAGAAGAAATGCATGTGTATTAAAAAAAATTAATGAAATGTATTAAGAGAACTCTCAAAATCATAAAACTTGATTTAAATTAACGGGAGAGACTAAAAGAATAACATCTTTTGAATTTTGAGAAACTAAGTTCAAGCAAAAAAAACTTAATATGACTTAAACATATAAACACAATAATTGGTAGAACTAAAATCTTATTTAAATCGTATTCATTTATTGTATAAATTGTTTTGATGCCTAGAATTTGGGTTTCTATGCAGTCGGTCCTCTAACGTGCCCATAACCTGCCTAATTATTGTGACTCGGCGGTTCGGCTGATATTGGAGCATAATCTATGGAGAAAAATCCAGAATCCAAATTATCTTCCACTTCTTTTATCTTAAACATTTCAGCATGTACTTCACTATGTTCTTGAGCTTTATTGGCATCTTCGCTACTTTTGTTGCTTCTTTCTTTTAATACTCTTGCTGCATAAAAATATAAATAAACTTAATACAAACTAATTAACAAGGAAATAACAAATTTTAAATTTTCTAAATCCAATGTTCTAATATTTTTTTAGCTATGGACATTTGAAGCAAAAAATACCTCTAAGTTGAATATGGATTGAGAAGAAGCAAAGGAACACAAAAATCACAAGAAAGCATTTGTTTTGTGTAGCAACCATCTTAAAACAATATAGACTTGCACGTTCTAGGACTATGATTTTTTTTCCTCTTGTCTTGAATATACTATAGGGATATGCTAACTTTAGGTCATATATATATATACACACACGCATTTTGGCAGAATCTTAGCTACCTAGTTAATTGGTGATTTTACTAAAATTGATAATAACATAAAATTTATGTAACTGGTAATATTACATTGAAATATTCAATGTTATAGCAATACATTGAGAATCATAGTAATATTACATCGAATATGTACACAAAAAAGAATTATACATTGAAATATTATTGTTTTACAAGGATACATTGAATATTATTTTTATTATTATTATTATTATAATTGTTACTATTTATTAGTTGGAAAATATTTATTACATTTAAATAGCCGTCGATATTTATCTATTTTTTACTTCTCTCATACTAGTGCTAGCATGGATAAAATTGCAAAATTTATAAGGCGACCACATAAAGTCACCGCATATGTTTGTAAGCTATCCCAGCTGGACACTCCGGATTATATGTGTGGCTGATCCTCTACACATGGGGGGCCCTACTACAATTAAACGCTAATATTCTTTAATATAAGCATTCATACACAAATTTCAATGTATGATATATGCGCCTCCAATTTAGCATTTCTTTACCTCATTCAAATACTGACTTGAGCATCAGAGTGTTAACATTTTAGCAGGTACTTTTCCCCTCGAAACGGAGGAATCACACCAATCATCATCAACCGTGAGCTCTACCAGCTGAACTTTCACCATTGAGACTATCATTTTTTAACGCCTCAGTTCACTAACACAATTTTTTTTGTGTTATGAGAGTTGAGTGTTTTAAAAGTATTGAGCTTAATTCTTGCTCATAATATATTGGGAAATTACTAATATAACTCAGGTATTTTTATTATTGATGGTGGATCTGCAAGTGCACAAAATCGCAACCAAGTAATAAAGTGATAAGTTATCGTTCTCTGTAACGACCCAATTTTCGTATTATTATTTTTATGTGTTAAAATATTTTATTTTAACGTGGCATTTTAATTAAGTTAATAACTTGAGTTATTTATCGAGTACTTTAGTTATTAAGCGAATAGTGAGAGTTAACGCGTTATTGGGCCAAGCCAATTGGGCTTGAGGCCCAATGGGCCTTGTGAGTGTGAGGGGGCGCCCATAAGGGCATAGTGAGGAAGAGAATTCATTTCTCATGTTCCTTTTGTGTTCTTGAGAGGAGAAGAGAGAGCTTGAGGAGCTAGGGCAAGAAGGAGAGCTAGGGATTCGAGATCTTCGTCGTGTTTTCTTCGAATCCAGGTAAGAGAGTAGATTTCATATTCGTGGGTGACCCGAGGAAGGGGAGAATGTCGATTTCTCCTCACCCGAACTTCCTCCACCCCATTTTCGTTTTAGATTGGAATGGATTTTCTTGATGGAAATCGTTCCTAAGGTTCTTAATATGTTTAACATGCTTGTAACATGATTAATGAACGGAAATATTTGCTAAAAACGAGTTTTCTAATGGATTAAACTCAAGAACTTAGTGTTCTTGAGAGTTTTGATGAAATGGTGTAAATCCTTACTTTTTCGATGTTAACGATGTAGATCGGGAAAACTAACCGTCCTTTTATGCTTAAACATGTTTGTTACACTTGAATATGAACTTATTTGGGGTTTATAACATGAAAAATGGTTTATGTGAGAGTTTTGAGAGTTTAGAGTTTGAAATGAGAAATGTAGAAAATTGTTATCTATGAGGTCTGAACCTTTACGTGCATTTTTGACCCCTTTTCGTTGTGAACTGGTTTTAGTGGCCAACATAAAAGTTGTAGCCCTGTTTGTTAGCTTTCCAACGAGTATATGTGCGTCTCCATTGGACTTTCGTAGCCCAAGTTATGATCGTTGCAATGAGAGGCTGTCCTGCAGAAATCCTGCACAATTTGTCTGTGGCGCACCGTTTTAGAGGAGTGGCGCCCAGGCGCCCAGAGAAGTCTGGAAATGCCATTTAGATTCTGTTTTGTGACGAAGGCTGGCGCCCCAGCGCAGACACTGTTCTCAGGATTGAAAATGTTGACTTTTGGTTGACTTTTGAGGGTTTTCGACCCCGGAACCTATTTTACTCAGTTTTCGTGTAGACTCCGATTCCGGTGTTTGTTTTATGAGTTGATCCATGCTTAATGTAGTTGTTATATATTAATTGCATGAGGGTTGTGTTGATGTTTATGTGATGATAGCTTGTTGATGAATGATGATGTTTATTTAAATGTCAAAGAAGTATATTAAGGTGTTAATCAACTTAATAAAGAAGGATATTAGAGTATGTTATTCTAATAAAGAAGTATATCGAATTATGTTATTCGATAAAGAAGGATATTAAGGTATTGATTATCTTAATAAAGACGGACGTTGGATAGTGTTCCACGTTATTGTTGACGGGCTATATGCCAAAATTGTTGATGAATATATTCATGAGTGTTGAGTACATGCATCATGAATATTTAGGGATATTGGCTTGCCCAATAAAGAAGGATATCGAACTATATTGTTTGATAAGGAAGGATATCGGAGGTGAAATACCCTGATAAAGAAGATGGTACCACATGCATTAGAGGTGTCTAGAGGACATAGCATGAATGTGAAGCATTAGATTGCATTAGGGATTATGTGTGCATTTATGATAAATAATGTTTGACACATACTTGGTAAATGTTGATTGTTAATCCGTATGTGAGGAGCAGAGTCCGTCATGACTATAAAATGAACAACGCAGAGTCCGTCATGACTATAAAATGAACAACGCAGAGTCCGTCATGACTATAAATTGAACAACGCAGAGTCCGTCATGACTATAAATTGAACAACGCAGAGTCCGTCATGACTATAAATTGAACAACGCAGGGTCCGTCATGACCATAATCTGAACAATGTATTTGTTGATGTTTTGGTATTGTCCGAGACGACGTGAAACTATATGTTTGGTATATAATTGTAGATGATTGATTATGTGATAAATGAAGTAATATGCATGATATATGAATATGCATGAATGATGGTGATGTATATGTATAATGTATGATTATGCATGTTTTTATGAAGAAGTGTTTAAGTACAATTTACTTACACTTGTATTATTTTGAGTATGTTATCTAACTCTCTTTTATGTGTTATGTGCTGGACCGTTGGGGGTCCAGATTTTACAGGATTTTGTGGTATTCGATGTTGAGTCGTCGGTGAAGCTCCGCTCTGATCGTGACACGGGAAAGGGTTGTATTTAGACTATAGGGTCTTTATGACTTTCGATATTTATTTGTAAAACTATACATTTTGAGAAATGATTATTTTGTATAAGCACTGTTTTTACTAATTAATTACATTAGTATTATTTTGATAGAGGAGTGTAATACTCGAACCAATATTCAATAAATTAAATGTGATTTTCCGTTGCGTATTTTGAAAAAGATTTTACTAAAGGTAGAAATATATAAATAATGGGTTTGGGTGTTACAATTGGTATCAGAGCAGGTCGTCTTCGGACTGTGTGGGTTATGTGTCGATCAGAGCAGGTCTGTGCAGTCAGACCAAGTGAGTATTGTGTGTCAGTCGTGTTTGTCTAACAATTTTGTTGTGTTTGTTTTGTGAAATCACTTATGTTGTTCATTTAGGAACTATGAGTGATGTGAATTGAATTAAATTATTCGTTCTTTTTGTGAGTAATGGTGTGAGTGCTATACTCCTATGTTTATAATAGTTGTATATGCGTAGAGTTTAACCTTTTTGTAGTTTAAACTTGATGGATTGATGCTTATTGCTAATTGTTGATGATCCGGCATGATATAAAACTGCATGTGACGATCCGGCATGATATAAAACTGCATGTGACGATCCGGCATGATATAAAACTGCATGTGGTAATGATTTGAAATAATTTTAAAAACTAATATTATTTCTGGAAGATTTTGGTGAAAATATAGAGTTATTTTCTTTTGAGTGAGTGAAAATTAATTTTCGAAATGGTGAGAAGAGTAGGATATTAATGTGTCCTGATATGTGTTTGTTATATGTTTGTTTATAACATGTGCTAGATGATTACTAGGCATTTGAATTGCTATGCGTTTTATGAGTAAAAACATGAAGATCTCATAATTCTATGTTGTAATTGTGATGCATGATTCTAATTGTGCTTTCAAGTCCATAATGATGTTATATGCTTGATGTTTTGGATTTTGTGGATTAGTGAGTCGAGAAAACGAGAGTTTAGTGAGCGTAAGTTCAAAACCGTAGCAGAGCACCCAGATTTTTGGATGTGCTCGCTAGGCGAAGAATGAACCTCGCTGAGTCTCGCTAAGTCTTGCTATATCCTGTGAATGTTTTTGACTTGTCTCGCCGGGAACTCGCTAGCTTTTGCTAAGCGAGGGAGCCAGACAAGAATTTTATTTTGTTGATGTCGTGTCCTAAGTTGATTGGATGTGAGTTTCTTGTCTTCTTGTGTTTGTTAGGACTAGAATAAATGTGAATATGGATTATTGCGTTGCAATGTTCATTTTTCTTGTGTTGTTTTAATTTCCTAACTTTGAGAAGTGAGGGGAGTATAGGTTACTTGGATGCTTGCATGATTTTGTGTAGGTGTTTAGGTATCGTGGGTTAGGTTTTGTCCCTTGTATGCGACATTCGTGTAAACGATGTCGATACTAGTTTCTTCTTAGGAAGAATATGTTTAGAGACGATAGAACCGTTAGGTGTGAGCACCAGAAGTTCTAGTGGAAGAGTGTAGGTGGGTTTGAGATAAGTGGGGGAGAAGGTTATATCCCTCCGAGATGTTTCGATCGTGAGAAGATGAGATGAGTAGAGATGTTCTTGAAGCGGAATATTCAGGAATTGGCGACGTTGTTCGAAGTGGAATGAATAGGAGCAACAAGTTGTGAGAAACTACTAGAAGAAAAGTTGTCGGACCAAGTGTTTCGCCGTGAGGCGTTAGTGAGATTGGTTAAGTGAGATGAAGAGTATTCGGAATGATTGGAAATCGTGTGTTGCACTAAAAGTATGGAGACGTGTTTTGTGGACCAAAGTTGAAGTACCTGTTTGATCGAAATGAGTCGAATATGAAGAAGAGGGAGTGATTGAGATTCTTGAGGAGGTGATGATTTTGAAGTAAGTTGTCATCCAAGTGGATCGGATGTTGTACCGGATTCTTGAGTAAGAAGCTTTATGTGAGTCGTGCATATGGTAGTATGTTGAATTGGTTGAACAAGTCGGAGTTCTAAGTCTAGTGTGCGAGGTGATTTCTAGAAGAGGTTTGAGAAACTTAGAGAAAGAGATGTGAAGATTAGTGAACTGTTGGTGTTAATTAATTGATGAAGGGAAGTAGGTTTTAAAGTAGATGAGAATGGAATTGAGAAATATCATAATAGGATTGGTATGTTTGTTGAATCGTTGGAAGTGAGGATTGTATGAGTAGTCGAGTTTATTCGAAGATGGAAGTAGGATAACAATTCGAAAGATTTTGTGAGAGGCTTGCCAAAGAAAGGGTAATTGGATTTGGATAATGATAGGGCAATTTGTGTCGAAGTTGAATGAGAACGTAGAGTCTTGGAGGTTGAGATGAAGCTAAGTGAGTAGTAACGTCTTAGAATGAATTGAAATAAGAAAGTTATCCGTTGGAGAACGTGTTGAGAATGAGTAGTAGGAGGTCATGTTGGAAATGACTTGTGTTAAGTGAGAATTTGCGAAAAGGATTACCGCACATGTGAGTAGATGTTGTGTTTGAGCACATATAGTAAGGGGTTGAAGGTGATGCCTAAGGTAAGTGTCAGAGAGCATTTGGTAGTGCCCACAAGATAAGAGTGAATAAGTATTTGCTAAGGAATTTGGATTCATGGAATGGAAGAGTCGGTAGAGACTAGTTTTGTTAGGTGCATCGTGGATGTTGATGAGGTATGGTCACAATCGGTGACAATGAAGTAAAGGATTTTAAATTGTTTCATCATGGATGATGAAACGGTAGTGACTTGGCGCATAACTTAAAATGTATTTGGACGAGAATTTTGGAAATTTTCTAGAGATGTCATATTGGGATTAGACAAGGAGTCATGAGTAAGAATACTAAGACAAAGGTTGATTAGAATTTTATGGATGGGATTAGATCGTATGACGAGTATTTGGAGCCTTGTGGATTTAATTCGATGAGTGAATAAACGGAGAAGAGTGTGCTTGTTGCAATACAAGATGATGAGGAACATCGATAGATGGATTATGGGCAAATTGAAGATGTCGTTTGGAATCAACGAGATAGAGGTTATGATTGTTTGGAGAACCAATTTTAGGCGGTAGCCTAATTTTGAAGTGGCGAATTGCTAAGGGATTAAGGAGAAGTGGTATTGGAAAATGTTTGCGTTAAGGAATGCAAAGGTTGGTTGAGAGATTACTTGGGAATAGAGTAGTCGTATTGGATTCGACTCAATGTGAGAAAAGGAATTTGACGGTTAGAGACGGTAGTTTTTAGCATGTATCAATGAAGTTTGAGAATGTGGTCATCAAGTGATTGTTGGAATTGAATTATCGAGTGATATGTTGGAATAAGATTCGAATATGAATAAGTGGTGTAGCACGATTAAGTGATCCATGAGGGAATCAGAGACTTATAGGATTTGTGGAGTTATGGAGTTGTGGAAGTATCTTTTCGGAGTGTGTTCGATTAGTTGTACCTGTTTTGGGGTAGAGTTGTGAGTACCGTAGAATGTGAGTCTGTGGATGTTTCGTGTGAAGTTGACGTTTTAGCGGTTTGATAAGAATGGTTTATACCGATATCATGATTGTTGAATATTTATCGACAAATTGAGGAACTGGCCGTCCTTGATCTCTTGTTGATAAATGGACAAAAATTGTGTTGGATGGGATAAACTAATTTTGTCAAACTTGGTAATGTGTAGCGTTTTGAGCGTTTTGTTGGAGGGTCGGATACAGGAGTTATCCGGAGTTGCTTTAGTTGCGTAATTTTCGAGGGCGAAAATCTTTTAAGTGGGGGAGAGTTGTAACGACCCAATTTTCGTATTATTATTTTTATGTGTTAAAATATTTTATTTTAACGTGGCATTTTAATTAAGTTAATAACTTGAGTTATTTATCGAGTACTTTAGTTATTAAGCGAATAGTGAGAGTTAACGCGTTATTGGGCCAAGCCAATTGGGCTTGAGGCCCAATGGGCCTTGTGAGTGTGAGGGGGCGCCCATAAGGGCATAGTGAGGAAGAGAATTCATTTCTCATGTTCCTTTTGTGTTCTTGAGAGGAGAAGAGAGAGCTTGAGGAGCTAGGGCAAGAAGGAGAGCTAGGGATTCGAGATCTTCGTCGTGTTTTCTTCGAATCCAGGTAAGAGAGTAGATTTCATATTCGTGGGTGACCCGAGGAAGGGGAGAATGTCGATTTCTCCTCACCCGAACTTCCTCCACCCCATTTTCGTTTTAGATTGGAATGGATTTTCTTGATGGAAATCGTTCCTAAGGTTCTTAATATGTTTAACATGCTTGTAACATGATTAATGAACGGAAATATTTGCTAAAAACGAGTTTTCTAATGGATTAAACTCAAGAACTTAGTGTTCTTGAGAGTTTTGATGAAATGGTGTAAATCCTTACTTTTTCGATGTTAACGATGTAGATCGGGAAAACTAACCGTCCTTTTATGCTTAAACATGTTTGTTACACTTGAATATGAACTTATTTGGGGTTTATAACATGAAAAATGGTTTATGTGAGAGTTTTGAGAGTTTAGAGTTTGAAATGAGAAATGTAGAAAATTGTTATCTATGAGGTCTGAACCTTTACGTGCATTTTTGACCCCTTTTCGTTGTGAACTGGTTTTAGTGGCCAACATAAAAGTTGTAGCCCTGTTTGTTAGCTTTCCAACGAGTATATGTGCGTCTCCATTGGACTTTCGTAGCCCAAGTTATGATCGTTGCAATGAGAGGCTGTCCTGCAGAAATCCTGCACAATTTGTCTGTGGCGCACCGTTTTAGAGGAGTGGCGCCCAGGCGCCCAGAGAAGTCTGGAAATTCCATTTAGATTCTGTTTTGTGACGAAGGCTGGCGCCCCAGCGCAGACACTGTTCTCAGGATTGAAAATGTTGACTTTTGGTTGACTTTTGAGGGTTTTCGACCCCGGAACCTATTTTACTCAGTTTTCGTGTAGACTCCGATTCCGGTGTTTGTTTTATGAGTTGATCCATGCTTAATGTAGTTGTTATATATTAATTGCATGAGGGTTGTGTTGATGTTTATGTGATGATAGCTTGTTGATGAATGATGATGTTTATTTAAATGTCAAAGAAGTATATTAAGGTGTTAATCAACTTAATAAAGAAGGATATTAGAGTATGTTATTCTAATAAAGAAGTATATCGAATTATGTTATTCGATAAAGAAGGATATTAAGGTATTGATTATCTTAATAAAGACGGACGTTGGATAGTGTTCCACGTTATTGTTGACGGGCTATATGCCAAAATTGTTGATGAATATATTCATGAGTGTTGAGTACATGCATCATGAATATTTAGGGATATTGGCTTGCCCAATAAAGAAGGATATCGAACTATATTGTTTGATAAGGAAGGATATCGGAGGTGAAATACCCTGATAAAGAAGATGGTACCACATGCATTAGAGGTGTCTAGAGGACATAGCATGAATGTGAAGCATTAGATTGCATTAGGGATTATGTGTGCATTTATGATAAATAATGTTTGACACATACTTGGTAAATGTTGATTGTTAATCCGTATGTGAGGAGCAGAGTCCGTCATGACTATAAAATGAACAACGCAGAGTCCGTCATGACTATAAAATGAACAACGCAGAGTCCGTCATGACTATAAATTGAACAACGCAGAGTCCGTCATGACTATAAATTGAACAACGCAGAGTCCGTCATGACTATAAATTGAACAACGCAGGGTCCGTCATGACCATAATCTGAACAATGTATTTGTTGATGTTTTGGTATTGTCCGAGACGACGTGAAACTATATGTTTGGTATATAATTGTAGATGATTGATTATGTGATAAATGAAGTAATATGCATGATATATGAATATGCATGAATGATGGTGATGTATATGTATAATGTATGATTATGCATGTTTTTATGAAGAAGTGTTTAAGTACAATTTACTTACACTTGTATTATTTTGAGTATGTTATCTAACTCTCTTTTATGTGTTATGTGCTGGACCGTTGGGGGTCCAGATTTTACAGGATTTTGTGGTATTCGATGTTGAGTCGTCGGTGAAGCTCCGCTCTGATCGTGACACGGGAAAGGGTTGTATTTAGACTATAGGGTCTTTATGACTTTCGATATTTATTTGTAAAACTATACATTTTGAGAAATGATTATTTTGTATAAGCACTGTTTTTACTAATTAATTACATTAGTATTATTTTGATAGAGGAGTGTAATACTCGAACCAATATTCAATAAATTAAATGTGATTTTCCGTTGCGTATTTTGAAAAAGATTTTACTAAAGGTAGAAATATATAAATAATGGGTTTGGGTGTTACATTCTCCACATGGATTGTGCCAAAATTACTAGTTTCGCTTAGGAATAGTTTTGCATTCGCTTTGTTGATTAGAGATAGTTGTGCGGGTAAAAGTGAAACATAGTGTTAGGGCCTCGTTGGTTATACAATATCGTTAGATCTTTTAGGGAGAGTTTGTCATCCATTTGAGTCTCACAAGACGCGAAAGATTAATCTCTGAAGTTGCGTGCGGAGGATATTCAGTTTACACTTAAAAAAATATTGGTTTTTGTATCCCTATAGAACGTAGGAGAGCACTTGTTAAGAAGATTCGTCGTATGTTGAAGTTAGATTGGGAAGATAGCATAAAACTAATTAGCTGGCGAATACATTAGCCAATATGGTTGTTCCTTGATTTCTAGTTTTGTTTTTCTTATTATCCGAGTGCTTTTAGGCATATATTGTTAACAGATGTTTTTAATTTGGTTCTAATATTGTTAAACTGATTGCGAGTCCTTGAGAACGACCAAGGTTAACCACCTTGTACTACCATTATTTTGAATTTATTTTGATCATGGAACGACTGTGATCACAATACAAATAATGGTTTAACAAGTATAATTATAAAAAACTCTTGTAGAAGCAACAATAATATTTTAGAAGAAATGTGTGTGTATTAAAAAAAATAATGAAATGTATTAAGAGAACTCTCAAAATCATAAAACTTGATTTAAATTAACGGGAGAGACTAAAAGAATAACATCTTTTGAATTTTGAGAAACTGAGTTCAAGCAAAAAAAACTTAATATGACTTAAACATATAAACACAATAATTGGTAGAACTAAAATCTTATTTAAATCGTATTCATTTATTGTATAAATTGTTTTGATGCCTAGAATTTGGGTTTCTATGCAGTCGGTCCTCTAACGTGCCCATAACCTGCCTAATTATTGTGACTCGGCAATTCGGCTGATATTGGAGCATAATCTATGGAGAAAAATCCAGAATCCAAATTATCTTCCACTTCTTTTATCTTAAACATTTCAGCATGTACTTCACTATGTTCTTGAGCTTTGTTGGCATCTTCGCTACTTTGGTTGCTTCTTTCTTTTAATACTCTTGCTGCATAAAAAAATAAATAAACTTAATACAAACTAATTAACAAGGAAATTACAAATTTTAAATTTTCTAAATCCAATGTTCTAATTTTTTTTAGCTATGGACATTTGAAGCAAAAAATTCCTCTAACTTGAATATGGATTGAGAAGAAGCAGAGGAACACAAAAATCACAAGAAAGCATTTGTTTTGTGTAGCGACCATCTTAAAACAATATAGACTTGCACGTTCTAGGTCTATGATTTTTTTTTCCTCTTGTCTTGAATATACTATATGGATATGCTAACTTTAGGTCATATATATATATATATACACACACGCATTTTGGCAGCATCTTAGCTACCTAGTTAATTGGTGATTTTACTAAAAATGATAATAACATAAAATTTATGTAACTGGTAATATTACATTGAAATATTCAATGTTATAGCAATACATTGAGAATCATAGTAATATTACATCAAATATGTACACAAAAAAGAATTATACATTGAAATATTATTGTTTTACAAGGATACATTGAATATTATTTTTATTATGATTATTATAATTGTTACTATTTATTAGTTGGAAAATATTTATTACATTTAAATAGCCGTCGATATTTATCTATTTTTTACTTCTCTCATACTAGTGCTAGCATGGATAAAATTGCAAAATTTATAAGGCGACCACATAAAGTCACCGCATATGTGTGTAAGCTATCCCAACTGGACACTCCGGATTATATGTGTGGCTGATCCTCTACACATGGGGGGCCCTAGTACAATTAAACTCTAATATTCTTTTATATAAGCATTCATACACAAATTTCAATGTATGATATATGCGCCTCCAATTTAGCATTTCTGTACCTCATTCAAATACTGACTTGAGCATCAGAGTGTTAACATTTTAGCAGGTACTTTTCCCCTCCAAACGGAGGAATCACACCAATCATCATCAACCGTGAGCTCTACCAGCTGAACTTTCACCATTGAGACTATCATTTTTTAATGCCTCAGTTCACTAACACAATTTTTTTTTGTGTTATGAGAGTTGAGTGTTTTAAAAGTATTGAGCTCAATTCTTGCTCATAATATATTGGGAAATTACTAATATAACTCAGGTATTTTTATTATTGATGGTGGATCTGCAAGTGCACAGAATCGCAACCAAGTAATAAAATGATAAGGTATCGTTCTCCACATGGATTGTGCTAGAATTACTAGTTTCGCTTAGGAATAGTTTTGCATTCGCTTTGTTGATTAGAGATAGTTGTGCGGGTAAAAGTGAAACATAGTGTTAGGGCCTCGTTGGTTATACAATATCGTTAGAACTTTTAGGTAGAGTTTGTCATCCATTTGAGTCTCACAAGACGCCAAAGATTAATCTCTGAAGTTGCGTGCGGAGGATATTCAGTTTACACTTAAAAAAATATTGGTTTTTGTATCCCTATAGACCGTAGGAGATCACTTGTTAAGAAGATTCGTCGTATGTTGAAGTTAGATTGGGAAGATAGCATTAAACTAATTAGTTGGCGAATACATTAGCCAATATGGTTGTTCCTTGATCTCTAGTTTTGTTTTTCTTATTATCCGAGTGCTTTTAGGCATATATTGTTAACAGATGTTTTTTATTTGGTTCTAATATTGTTAAACTGATTGCGAGTCCTTGAGAACGACCAAGGTTAACCACCTTGTACCCATTATTTTGAATTTATTTTGATCATGGAACGACAGTGATCACAATACAAATAATGGTTTAACAAGTATAATTATAAAAAACTCTTGTAGATGCAACAATAATATTTTAGAAGAAATGTGTGTGTATTAAAAAAAATAATGAAATGTATTAAGAGAACTCTCAAAATCATAAAACTTGATTTAAATTAACGGGAGAGACTAAAAGAATAACATCTTTTGAATTTTGAGAAACTGAGTTCAAGCAAAAAAAACTTAATATGACTTAAACATATAAACCCAATAATTGGTAGAACTAAAATCTTATTTAAATCGTATTCATTTATTGTATAAATTGTTTTGATGCCTAGAATTTGGGTTTCTATGCAGTCGGTCCTCTAACGCGCCCATAACCTGCCCAATTATTGTGACTCGGCGATTCGGTTGATATTGGAGCATAATCTATGAAGAAAAATCCAGAATCCAAATTATCTTCCACTTCTTTTATCTTAAACATTTCAGCATGTACTTCACTATGTTCTTGAGCTTTATTGGCATCTTCGCTACTTTGGTTGCTTCTTTCTTTTAATACTCTTGTTGCATAAAAAAATAAATAAACTTAATACAAACTAATTAACAATGAAATAACAAATTTTAAATTTTCTAAATCCAATGTTCTAATATTTTTTTAGCTATGGACATTTGAAGCAAAAAATTCCTCTAACTTGAATATGGATTGAGAAGAAGCAGAGGAACACAAAAATCACAAGAAAGCATTTGTTTTGTGTAGCAACCATCTTAAAACAATATAGACTTGCACGTTCTAGGACTATGATTTTTTTTTCCTCTTGTCTTGAATATACTATATGGATATGCTAACTTTAGGTCATATATATATATACACACACGCATTTTGGCAGCATCTTAGCTACCTAGTTAATTGGTGATTTTACTAAAAATGATAATAACATAAAATTTATGTAACTGGTAATATTACATTGAAATATTCAATGTTATAGCAATACATTGAGAATCATAGTAATATTACATCGAATATGTACACAAAAAAGAATTATACATTGAAATATTATTGTTTTACAAGGATACATTGAATATTATTTTTATTATTATTATTATAATTGTTACTATTTATTAGTTGGAAAATATTTATTACATTTAAATAGCCGTTGATATTTATCTATTTTTTACTTCTCTCATACTAGTGTTAGCATGGATAAAATTGCAAAATTTATAAGGCGACCACATAAAGTCACCGCATATGTTTGTAAGCTATCCCAGCTGGACACTCCGGATTATATGCGTGGCTGATCCTCTACACATGGGGGGTCCTACTACAATTAAACTCTAATATTCTTTTATATAAGCATTCATACACAAATTTCAATGTATGATATATGCGCCTCCAATTTAGCATTTCTCTACCTCATTCAAATATTGACTTGAGCGTCGGAGTGTTAACTTTTTAGCAGGTACTTTTCCCCTCCAAACGGAGGAATCACACCAATCATCATCAACCGTGAGCTCTACCAGCTGAATTTTCACCATTGAGACTATCATTTTTTTAACGCCTCAGTTCACTAACACAATTATTTTTTGTGTTATGAGAGTTGAGTGTTTTAAAAGTATTCAGATCAATTCTTGCTCATAATATATTGGGAAATTACTAATATAACTCAGGTATTTTTATTATTGATGGTGGATCTACAAGTGCACAGAATCGCAACTAAGTAATAAAGTGATAAGTTATCGTTCTCCACATGGATTGTGCCAGAATTACAAGTTTCGCTTAGGAATAGTTTTGCATTCGCTTTATTGTTTAGAGATAGTTGTGCGGGTAAAAGTGAAACATAGTGTTAGGGCCTTGTTGGTTATACAATAGCGTTAGAACTTTTAGGGAGAGTTTGTCATCCATTTGAGTCTCACAAGACGCGAAAGATTAATCTCTGAAGTTGCGTGCGGAGGATATTCAGTTTACACTTAAAAAATATTGGTTTTTGTATCCCTAT
The DNA here is from genome assembly GCF_020283565.1 of Trifolium pratense. NCBI lineage: Eukaryota > Viridiplantae > Streptophyta > Magnoliopsida > Fabales > Fabaceae > Trifolium > Trifolium pratense. The sequence continues at coordinate 33,271,903 of NC_060061.1, read as the reverse complement.
AGACCGTAGGAGATCACTTGTTAAGAAGATTCGTCGTATGTTGAAGTTAGATTGCGAAGATAGCATAAAACTAATTAGCTGGCGACTACATTAGCCAATATGGTTGTTCCTTGATCTCTAGTTTTGTTTTTCTTATTATCTGAGTGCTTTTAAGCATATATTGTTAACTGGTGTTTTTAATTTGGTTCTAATATTGTTAAACTGATTGCGAGTCCTTGAGAACGACCAAGGTTAACCACCTTGTACTACTATTATTTTAAATTTATTTTGATCACGGAACGACAGTGATCACAATACAAATAATGGTTTAACAAGTATAATTATAAAAAACTCTTGTAGATGCAACAATAATATTTTAGAAGAAATGCGTGTGTATTAAAAAAAATAATGAAATGTATTAAGAGAACTCTCAAAATCATAAAACTTTATTTAATTTAACGGGAGAGATTAAAAGAATAACATCTTTTGAATTTTGAGAAACTGAGTTCAAGCAAAAAAAACTTAATATGACTTAAACATATAAACACAATAATTGGTAGAACTAAAATCTTATTTAAATCGTATTCATTTATTGTATAAATTGTTTTGATGCCTAGAATTTGGGTTTCTATGCAGTCGGTCCTCTAACGCGCCCATAACCTGCCCAATTATTGTGACTCGGCGGTTCAGCTGATATTGGAGCATAATCTATGAAGAAAAATCCAGAATCCAAATTATCTTCCACTTCTCTTGTAACACCCCGTTTTTCAAAGCATAAAAAGGGGTATTATTTTTTTTTTTTTTAAATCAACACGCTTAAATAAAATGGCGCGCGTGAACGCCCGCAGCTATCTCGGCAATTCGTCATTCAATAGAAAATAAATATAACATCAACACAATATATTACAGGGCTTCCTCGAAGCAAAGTGTGTACCTGAATAATTTACATACAACGGATATAGCAAGTTCATCAACCAAAAAGACACGAGTCATGAACCGAATATATCACAAGGCCCAACGGCACTAACATGTCTGAGTATAATGTATAAAACATACAGTCATCCCAAAATATAACCTAGGCACTATGTAACGACCCATTTTTCGTATTCGTATATTTTATTAAATGTTATTTTATTTATTAATTGGCTTTTATTATTTTAGTGAGCGACGAATAATTATTTAGCCGAGCGTAAGTTATTAGACGCGAGAACCTTTGTTTTGGGCTTAATGGGCGTGAGAGGCCATTTGGGCCTAAGCCAATTGGGCTTGGTCCATGACAATAGAAAGTAGTATAAGTAGCAAGTCAAACCCATGAATAGTATCACAACTTGTTTTTCATGAGAAGTTAGAAGTTTGTAAGCTAGAGCTAAGCTAGGGTTTTGGCTAGGAGATTCACGAGCAAGAGAAGAGAGGAAAGGCTTGGATCATCATCTTTGCTAAGGTAAGAGATTAGAATTCATGATTCTTGAGTGGCAAGGAGAGGGGAGATTGTCTATGTCTCCATTCCCGAACTCTCCCACTTAATTTCTTTTAGACTTTTGATTAAGCTTTTGTATGTGAGTGTGATGTTCTTCATCATCACTTTGTATGTGTTAATCACTAGCTTAATTCCATGAAGAATATGTATGTATTTGAATCATGTTTGAAAAGTTTATGAAAGTTACTTAAAATCCAAGAAATTGGCATGATTTTGATTGTTTGATGTATTTGGATGTTTGGAAGGGATGATTAATGTTCCTTGATACCATATATGTTTGAAATTGCTGTTTATAAGAATTTATAACATGTTTGAATGAATTTTTGAGCTGAATCAATGTTAAACCGCCTTAGAAAACTCAAGAACAGATATTTTCTTTCTGGTGTAGTTCCCTAAGCGAACAGGAGCTTCGCTACGCGAACCTGCTCGCCACAAGCTCGCTACCTGTTCGCCATGCACCTGTAATCCTCTGACGTAGTTCGCTGCAGCGAACTGAGCTTAGCTTAGCGAATAGTTCGCTACCTGTTCGCTACTGCTTCGCTTAGCGAACAGTACTGAACCTGCAACTTTTTGTTAATGGTTGTAAGTGTAATTAGGCACTTGTAACATGGTTTAAGGGTATCCTTACATGATTGTTGATACATGTTGATACTGTTAATGCTTATTGTTAATCGTTATATGATTGATAAACGTGTATGCAATAAGTTGTAGCTTAAAGTGAGCAATGTGAGGTTTTGGCATTAATTTGTAATGTTAAGTGAATGTGTTAGGATTGTGTTCCCGCATTCATAAAAGAGTAGCTTCGAGCTAAAGAATATCATATGGTTGATATGTGCATACATACATGCATTCATGATTGTATGTGAACATTGGAAACTTGGGTTCCAATAACGGAAATGGATTATGTGTCCATAATGAAGCTGAGGATCGGATTAGATGAATCCATGAGTCCAGAGTTGCTATCCAACAAGATATAAAACTATGTTGGCTTATCCAAGGGAGATAAGATGGTTCGGTAAGTTCCGACATATCTAGCAAGATATAAAACTGTTCTTGGTCCACTGTTGGTGAGACACTTTGGTACCACATGCATTTAGTCATGTCTAGGGATGGCATGACAGTGAATTGATTGGCATTAGATACATTAGGGTAAATGCGCATATATTTGATAAATGGTATGTGACATTATCTGGTTGATTTGTGTTAAACCTTATTAATTGATAACTGCTTAGTGCGACGTTTTGGCGTGAGTTAGAATATGTATGATAGTTCGAAAGTGTAAGGCTTCTTATACTCCTATGATATGCGATTATGTTTTCTAACTCTCTGCTTTGTGTTATTTGCTGGACCTTTGGGGGTTCAGATATTCAGGCTGAGGACTGTGCCGACGATTAGACTGTTGTTTTAGCTTGCTGTTGAAGTATCTTTTGGTGAGGAGACTTAGCATAGAATTCTCCTTTTAGTACTAGTTTTTGGGTAGAGTTTGTAAATAGTAAATGCTCTGGTAATGTAACATCGAGTCGGGGTTTACGCTTGACTTTCATCGTATATCGGTGTTACCTTTTTTTATATGCTAGTTCTTGTATAAGTGATATCCTTAGGGATGAATATGGCTTATGTATATATATGTATATATATGCATGCTTGGTTTGATTGAATCCGCTGTTGCTTTTCATGTTAAACTTCATGACGCTCTGTGTGTATGCTTGTGTTTTAATTACCGCGTGGCACTCTGCCTTTACACTTGTTGAAAAGTTTTTAAAATTACGTTTTTAAGGGTAGTATGGGTTAGGGTTTTACAGTAGTGGTATCAGAGTAGGTCGGTTCATGTGAACCAATTAGGACTTTTCTTTTCCCCGTATGAGCATGTGTAGGGAACACTGTTAGTACTCTGTAACGTCTAGTTGTGATTCGTTCAGGAATCATGGCTGCTGCGAGAACGAATGCCCAGATTGCGGAAGCTTTGGCCGCACTCACCAACATAGTGGTTAGAGATCATCAACCTGGAAGAGAGGTAGAGATGAGGTTGGAACGGTTCATGAAGCAGAAACCGCCAACATTTACCGGAGGTTACAACCCGGATGGAGCTTACAAGTGGCTGGAGGAACTTGAAATAATTTTTGAAGCAATGGATTGTTCCGAGGAAGGGAAGACAACCCTTGGAACATATGTGTTGCGCGAGGAAGCGAACGTGTGGTGGAAGAACGCCAAGTTGAGGCTAGGACCCAGTGGTATGGCTATACCATGGGCAATGTTCAAAAGGGAATTTTTGGTTAAGTATTTTCCTGTGGATGTGAAAAATAAGAAAGTGGTGGAATTCATGGAACTGAAACAGGGGAATATGACGGTGGCTGACTATGCCGTCAAGTTCGAGACTTTGTGTGCGTTTAGTCCGCATTACAACACTTTGGAAGCGGAGGACGACAAGTGCGTGAAGTTCGAGAGTGGCTTACGCCCGGACATTAAACATATGATTGGATTTTCACAGATAAGGGATTTTGCGACCCTTGTGAACAAGAGTAGGATCTGTGATGAAGATGGTAGGGCAAAGGTGAACTACTACAAAGCTGTGAACGACCAAAAAGGGAAAGGACAAGAGCGCGGAAAACCTTATGACAACCGCGGTAAGGGGAATACAAGTGGTGGTAAGAAGCCGGTGAATGGAAATTGTTACAACTGTGGAGAACGGGGTCATATGTCTTATGATTGCCCGAAGAAAGGGGATAGGTGTAAGAATTGTGGAAAGCTGGGCCACAAGACCGAAGCTTGCAGAGGGAAAGTGGTGTGTTTCAACTGTGGTGAAGAAGGCCACAAGAGTCCGACTTGTAAGAAGCCCAAGAAGGTGATGGGCAAGGTGTTTGCTTTGAGTGGAGAGGATGCTAGCCAAGAGGACAATCTCATTAGAGGTACGTGTTTCATCTATGACACTCCTTTAATTGCGATTATAGATACGGGAGCGACGCATTCTTTTATTTCTTTAGATTGTGTGAAGCGTTTGAGTGTTCCAATAACGGATATGACGGGTAGGATGGAAATAGAAACTCCTGCTAATGGTTCAGTAATTACTCGACAAGTATGTCGTAATTGCCCCGTAACCATTTTTGATAGGCACTTTGGTATGGATTTAGTGTGTATTCCACTTAGTGGTATGGATGTAATTTTTGGTATGAATTAGTTAATCTTTAATCGAATTCATATCAACTGTCGTGAGAAGGCCGTTGTTTTTCCGAAGCCGGAGGAGAACTTGCAATTGATGAGCGGGAAGGAAGTATCGGAATCGTTGAAAGAACATGCCGAGATGTTCATGATGTTTGCATCATTGAAACTCGAAGGAGGAGTTAAGGAAGAAGAGTTACCGATCGTTTGTGAATTCCCAGATGTGTTTCCGGATGATATATCTGACGTGCCTCCGAAGCGAGAGGTAGAGTTTTCTATCGACCTAGTACCTGGAACTAGTCCGATATCGATGGCGCCGTACCGAATGTCAGCGTCTGAGTTGAATGAATTGAAGAAGCAACTCGAAGAGCTGCTTGAGAAGAGGTTTGTTCGGCCAAGTGTTTCGCCATGGGGAGCGTCGGTATTGCTTGTAAAGAAGAAAGATGGAAGCATGAGATTATGTATAGACTATCGTTAGTTGAACAAAGTAACGATCAAGAATAAATATCCACTTCCAAGGATAAATGATTTGATGGATCAACTAGTTGGAGCTTGCGTGTTTAGTAAGATCGATTTGAGATCTGGATACCATCAGATTAGAGTAAAGACGGAAGACATACCTAAGACTGCATTCAGGACGAGGTATGGACACTACGAGTACTCAGTTATGCCGTTTGGTGTGACCAATGCACCCGGAGTTTTCATGGAATATATGAACCGAATTTTCCATTCATTTTTGGATAGATTCGTGGTGGTGTTCATCGACGACATTTTGATTTACTCGAAATCCGAGGAAGAGCACGAAGAGCACTTGAGGATTGTTTTGCAAGTCTTGAAGGAGAAGAAGTTGTATGCCAAGTTGTCGAAGTGTGAATTTTGGATGAAAGAGGTGAGTTTCCTAGGGCATATAATTTCAAGTGGAGGAATCGCGGTAGATCCTGCGAAGGTTGACGCTGTGTCACAGTGGGGAACGCCGGAATCTGTTTCAGAGATTAGAAGTTGTTGGCGTTGTATGGTTGGCCTCATTTTGCTAAAACATGTGGTCCTTCTTGATGTGGAACTACATGCTTCCACCATCCAGTATAAGCAAGATGTTGGGTACAATGCTTCAACATTGGATACCACATCCAGTAGGCCGGACTTGTGTATGTTGAGATCTCGCGCCTATATTCTAAATATGGAATCCACAATAAATGTTCGTTTGTGATAAGGAGCGTTGTCACGTATAATTAATAATGGATCTCGTGATCAAGTTTTGTTTGCTAATCAGATCTTCAAGTTAAGGAAACAAAACATTTTAATTGAAGATTATTCCTTGAAGGAACCTTTAATCAAGCTGTGCTATTGAAGCCTAATTGAAGACCTAGCCTGAGCTAGTGAAGGTTATTTAAAGAATGTTGACACCGTTGTTCAAGTCACTGAAACCAGATTTGAGTCTTACAAAGCGTGAGTTTAGGTTTTAGTATTGTGTCTATTGTGTTCTAAGTCTTGTGTTGATTTTCCACTAGACTAGGAACTGTGTGTCTGTGCATTGTAATATCTCTGGAGCTTCTAAGCAAGGAGATAGTGTGTGTATACCATTCCAAAGCTTTTAAGCACGGAAGTGGTGTGAGTGTTTTATGAAGTGTGTCTTCACCTATTAAATCTAGAATTGTACGATCACAGTGGCTGTGGTCAAGAGGAGGTGAGCGGAGGTTCTCATACCTAGGTGTGTCCTAGGTAGAATATAGCACGGGTGGTGATTAGGTGAGGAGTCATAAACGGGAAGTTTATTGAGGGCTTCAAACTAATACTATCATAGTGGATTCACTCCTGGATTGGTATCCCCCAGAGTAGGCTTATGCTGAACTGGGTTAACAAATTACTGTGTTAATTTTCTTTCAGTTTGTTTAGTTTATTATTCCTTGTGTATGCGCGGTTGGATGTTGGATCATTGATTCACGCATTAAAAGTGTATTATAGTGGTGAAGCGTTGAGTACAACATCTTAATACTAGTGTGCCAGAATTTCAATTGGCATCAGAGCAGGCACCCTGCTCGAAACTCAGTGTGAGCTTCAGGGACGGAAAGTTCTGGTGAGATGGACAAGGAAGGAGGAACGGTTTCTAAACCACCACTGCTAACTGGGCCTGAGAACTATGACTACTGGAAAGCTAAGATGATGGTGTTTCTTAAATCCATTGATAGCAGAACATTGAAAGCTGTAGAAAATGGATGGGAACCCCCAATGGTCATTGATAAGGATGGGAAGATAACAAGTGAAATCAAGCCTAATAAAGACTATTCTAAAGACGAGGATGACTTAGCTCTGGGAAACTCAAAAGCCTTAAATGCCATATTCAATGGGGTGGACATCAACATGTTCAGACTTGTTAAACGATGCACTGTGGCCAAACAGGCGTGGGAAATACTCAGGAAAGCACATGAAGGAACCAACAAGGTAAAGCTGTCCAAACTTCAGATGCTACGCACAAACTTTGAAAATCTGAGTATGAAGGAAGAAGAGACTATTCATGACTTTCACATGAATATTTTAGAATTTGCAAATTCATTTGATGCCTTGGGAGAACCCATATCAGATGAAAAGCTGGTGAGCAAAATTCTCAGATCTCTACCTAAGAGGTTTGACATGAAAGTAACAGCAATAGAAGAATCTCAGGATCTGGCCAACATTCAAGTGGATGAACTAATAGGCTCACTTCAAACATATGAGATGAGCATAAACCAAAGAAAAGAGAAGAAAAACAAAAATTTGGCTTTTACTTCTAATACGGCAGAAGATGAAGAGATAGAGATGGAGAGTGATGAAAGCTTATCTGAAGCCATGGTGTTACTTGGGAGACAGTTCAACCGTATCATGAAGAGGATGGACAAAAGAAATAAATTCAATGGTCCAAGCACCAAATCTGACTTCAACAAACCTGTATCTATTCAAAGGAGGACCAGAAGTGATGACAAAAGTACTTCATCTAGAGGAGTTCAGTGTCATGAATGCGAAGGATTTGGTCATATCAAATCTGAATGCCCTACCTTCCTGAAGAAGAAGAAGAGTCTAGCTGTTACTTGGACAGATGAGGATGATTCAGAAGAAGAAGATGAAGGTGAATCTGCTAAACTTGTCAATGCATTGACAGGTGTCTATGAATCTGATGCTGAATCATGAGATGAAACATCATATGAAGAACTTCTGGCTACCTATAAGGACTTATTCATCAGGAGCAATGAATTCTACAAAGCCTTGGAAAAACAAAAGAAGGCGAATTGCCAACTACAGGCTGAGAAGAATGAATGTCTGGATATAATTAAGACTCTCAACAAAGAGATTGAAAAGCTGAATGAAGACTTGGAGCATGCTAGAAAACAAGTTAGAGTCTTTGCATCAGGAGAAGAAAAGTTTCAAGCCATGCTGTTAAAACAAAGTGCAGGTAAGAAACGTATTGGCTTTGACTATGAGATAGTGGATCAAGAAATGGGTTACAACAAAGCTACAATCACTACCCCCATTGATAAAACTTTTCCTGTTAGTGGTGGGTTACTACCTCCTCATCCTCCCACACATCAGGGAACTGACACATGGTTGAAACCCAAGCAGCATGTCCAGACTAACTCGATGCCTCAACATCCACCTCACCATCGATACAACGGGTCAAGATTTAGGACTAAAAGAAGAAATTGGAGGTGTCATTACTGTGGTAGGAAAGGGCACATCAGACCTTACTGCTACAAGCTGTATGGCTATCCACAGAATTCACGTTCACTTGAATCCAAATCTGAGAACGTGAATGTCAAGAAAGAGTGGAAGAAAAAGGAAGATTGTGTAAGCTTGATAGCTCATACATCTCTGCGGGCATCATCTAGACAAGATTGGTACTTTGACAGTGGATGCTCTAGACACATGACTGGAGTGGAAGGATATCTAGCCAATCTAAGATCCTATGCCACAAGTTTTGTAACTTTTGGAGATGGAGCTAAGGGAGAAATAAAAGGAATTGGGAACCTAATTGACAATGGGCTACCAAACTTAGACAATGTTCTGTTAGTTAAAGGACTTACAGCTAATTTGATTAGCATCAGTCAATTGTGTGACCAAGGCATGAAGGTGAACTTCACACAATCAGAATGTCTTGTTACAGATGGAGAAGGAAGACTGATAATGAAGGGAGTAAGGTCCAAAGACAATTGTTACTTATGGGTATCTGAAGAAGGAAATTATATGTCTACTTGTCTCATAAGCAAAAATGAGGAAGTCAAACTCTGGCATCAAAAGCTGGGTCATCTACACCTGAGAGGAATGAAAAAGGCAATAGCTGAAGAAGCTATCAGAGGATTACCCAAGCTAAAGATAGATGAAGGAACAATATGTGGAGAATGTCAGATAGGCAAACAAACCAAGGTGGCACACCCAAGGCTTCAACATCAAACTACTACCAGAACACTTGAATTGTTACATATGGATTTGATGGGACCTATGCAGACTGAAAGTCTTGGAGGAAAAAGGTATGCTTTTGTTATGGTGGATGATTTCTCTAGATTTACATGGATAGACTTCCTTAGAGAAAAATCAGATAGTTTTGAAACATTTAGAAACTTGTGTGTTCAACTACAAAGAGAAAAGGAGTCTGTTATCATAAGGGTCAGAAGTGATCATGGAAAGGAATTTGAGAATAGCAAATTCTATGATTTCTGTGCAGCAGAAGGTATCCAACCTGAATTCTCTGCTCCCATAACACCACAACAAAATGGTGTTGTTGAGAGAAAGAATAGAACCATTCAAGAGTCTGCTAAGGTAATGCTTCATGCCAAGGGTCTTCCATATCAATTCTGGGCAGAGGCTATGAGTACAGCATGCTACATACACAACCGTGTAACACTTAAAAAGGGAACATCTGCAACCTTATATGAATTATGGAAGGGAAGAAAGCCAACTGTGAAACACTTTCACATTTTTGGGAGTAAATGCTACATTCTTGCTGACAGAGAACCAAGACGAAAACTTGATCCTAAAAGTGAAGAAGGTATATTTCTGGGATACTCTTTGAATAGCAGAGCCTACAGGGTCTATAACTCAAAAACCAAAGTCATTATGGAAACGATCAATGTTGTGATTGATGATGCACCATCCACTCAATCACAGGATGTGGAAACAGATGTTGAACCATCCCCTGACAATTCTGATGAGATGACACAAAGTGAAAAGTCTGAATTAAAAGGTGAGGAATCTGACCAAGACTCTGTACCTGCCCCAGCAAAAGCACCATCTATTAGGACACAGAAGAATCACCCTAAAGATCTAATCATAGGTGATCCAGACCAGGGCATTGCTACAAGAAGAAAGATTGATGCTATCTCAAACACTTGTTTTGTATCAAAATTCGAGCCTAAAAACATAAAAGAGGCTCTTACTGATGAGTTCTGGATTGAAGCAATGCAAGAGGAATTGAATCAATTCAAGAGAAATGAAGTCTGGGATCTTGTTCCAAGACCACATGGAGTAAATGTCATAGGTACTAAATGGATATACAAGAATAAATCTGATGAGAAGGGCACAGTAACAAGGAATAAGGCACGACTGGTAGCTCAAGGCTACACTCAGGTGGAGGGAATCGACTTTGAAGAGACCTTTGCCCCCGTAGCAAGACTAGAATCCATAAGGCTGCTTCTTGGTGTAGCTTGCATCCTCAAACTCAAACTCTACCAAATGGATGTCAAGAGCGCCTTTTTAAATGGGTATCTTCATGAAGAAGTGTTTGTTGAACAGCCCAAAGGTTTCACAGATCCAAATCATCCGGATCATGTCTACAAACTGAAAAAGGCTCTGTATGGCTTGAAACAAGCACCAAGGGCTTGGTATGAAAGGCTAACTGAATTCCTGATCAACCAAGGATACAAGAAAGGTGGAAATGACAAGACCTTGTTTGTCAAAGAAATGAATGGAAACTTGTTGATAGCACAGATATATGTTGATGACATAGTTTTTGGAGGGATGGCGGAACCAATGGTCCAACACTTTGTGAGACAGATGCAGTCTGAATTTGAGATGAGCTTGGTAGGTGAATTAACCTATTTTCTTGGATTACAGGTGAAACAGATGGAAGACACAATATTTGTGTCTCAAAGCAAGTATGCTAAAAATATCATAAAGAAATTTGGCATGGAAAATGCTGCACACAAAAGAACACCTGCTGCCACACATCTAAAATTAACCAAGGATGAGAAAGGTGTAGATGTAGACCAAAGCCTGTACAGAAGCATGATAGGGAGCCCTACTATACCTCACAGCAAGCAGACCTGACATCACCTTTGCTGTTGGTGTGCAAGGTACCAAGCTGAGCCAAAGATGAGCCATCTTACACAAGTAAAAAGAATTTTGAAGTATGTCAATGCAACTTCTGATTATGGAATAATGTATTCCCACACCAACAATGCTAGGTTGATGGGATATTGTGATGCAGATTGGGCTGGATGTGCTGATGACAGAAAAAGCACCTCTGGTGGATGTTTTTACCAAGGAGAGAATCTTATCTCATGGTTTAGCAAGAAACAAAACTGTGTTTCTCTATCCACTGCAGAGGTTGAGTACATTGCAGCTGGGAGTAGTTGCTCTCAATTATTGTGGATGAAGCAGATGCTTAAGGAATACAATGTTGAACAGGATGCTCTAACATTGTACTGTGACAATTTAAGCGCCATAAATATTTCAAAAAATCCTATACAGCACAGTAGAACAAAGCATATTGACATTCGTCATCACTTCATCAGGGATTTAGTGGAAGAAAATATTGTGAAATTGGAGCATGTTGCAACTGAAGAACAGGTAGCTGATATCTTTACCAAAGCATTAGATGCTCATCAATTTGAAAGGCTTAGGGGCAAATTGGGAATTTGCCTACATGAGGAATTATAGCAGTTAAGGCATTATGTGCGCGCAACCGTTTTGTTCTCTAAACTTCAACTATTAGCGCACGTAAATCAAGGAAAGACAAAAGATACTTTCCATAACTTCTCAATTACACGCTATCAACTCTCATATCATCATTATTCCTTTCCAAAACCTTCAACTTCCTCTGAACTCCTTGCTGCGATCTGCAAACACAAATCATTATCTCAAATCATCAAAAACTTCAACAATTTCCTTGTGAAAATGTCTCAATCTTCCGGTTCCGCTCAGATCAAAAACAAAATTGCTGATACTGTGAAAACAAGATCAAAATCTAAGAAGGAAGGATCAACTGTTGTGGTCGATGCGATGCCCATATCAAGTATCCCTGCAACTAGTTCTAAGAAGAAGAAATCTGCAAAATCCACTAAGAAAGTAAGTGAATCGTCTCCTTCAATTTCTATTAAGTCTGTTACTATTAAGTCTAAGAAGAAGAAACCCCAATCTCCTGTAAAAATGGGTTTGAGCATGTCTGATCTATACTTGAGTAAGAATCCTTCTGAAATTGCGAATGTGGAATCGCATGATGTTGCCTCCGGCAAAAATGCGAATGTTGAATCGTCTAATAAAGTTAATGAAGAAAGTGTTAAGTCTGTGTCTGAAAAGGTGAATCAAGAAACCCCCTCTGCTAAGGAAAACCCTAGTTTTGTTGAAACCCTAGGAAAAACCCAAAATGTTGCTGAGAATGTTTGTGTGACCAATAATCCTAGTGGTCCTGAGAATATGGCAGTTCCCACGAATGTCATAACTGATGTTGCTGAAAAATCCCAAGAAAAGGCTGTTGTAACCGATGCTCCAACCGGTGTTGAGCCATCCTCTATACCAACTGATGCTGAGAAGGATGTTGAAGCATCCAAAGGTGGATCTAGCCCACATGCTAACACTGCCACTGGGTCGTTTGGCAGTGGATCTAATACTGAAGCTTCCACTGAAGAGGAAGTAAACAAAGAAAGTACTCCTGAACATGTGGCTGATTCTGAGCCAGAAAATGAAGCTGGTGAGGATTCTGAGAAAGCCACCAATGAAGAACAGGACATAGTGGATGTTGATGAAGTCCCCTCTGAAGAAGATCTGCAACCTCCACCTACTCAGAAAGGAATTGGGAGAAGACTGAGAAGCAGGACCACTACACCTGCACCTGCTGTTACCACTACCCCTGTTGTCACCAAGAAAACAAAGGACAATACTCTGAAGCCTGTCAAGTATGGTCCTAAGAAAGGATGGAGCAAGCCTATACCTCCTCCTGAAAAGAAAAAGGGTGTGCTGAAAAGGAAGAGTGCACCATCAAGTGACTCTGATTTTGAAGCTGAAAAGGATGACTCAAGCATCAAGCCTCCTGCTAAGAAGGCTATGTCTGCTAAGAAGGCCATGTCTCAAGCTGTTGCTCCTGACACTGAAGATTTCCCTTGTGACAATGTCTCATTTCATCTCCCATCTTATGCTCAACGATGGGGAATAATATGCAGAAGAAGATTGGCTTTGGAGAGGGAACTAGGCAAGGATATTCTAGAGTGTGAAGAGATTGTAAGCTTGATCAATGATGCTGGTTTGATCAAAACTGTGTGGGGCTTAGGCTCTTGCTATGAGAAGCTGGTTAGGGAGTTTGTTGTCAACATTCCTATAGGTTGTGACAATCCCTTGGACAAAGAATATCAGAAGGTATATGTTCGAGGAAAATGTGTGACATTCTCTCCAAGTGTGATCAACAAGGTGCTGGGTAATGCTGATGATTCTCACCCTGACATAGAGGTATCTGACAATGTGGTCTGCAAAACTATCACAGCTGAAAAGGTGAAAACCTGGCCCAAGAAGGAGAAGGTACCTGCAGTCAAGCTAACCCAAAAGTATGCCATCTTGAATCGTATTGCATCTGTCAACTGGGTTCCTACTACACATGCATCTGATATTGCTACAAATCTGGGTAAGCTCATTTATATGATTGGTACTGGTACAAAATTTAATGCTGGTCTATATATTTTCAATCAAGTTGTGCAGCATGCTAAGACCTCTGTCACCAAGCAACCCATTGCATTTCCAACTTTGATCTGTGACATCATCTTGTCCCAACATCCTAATATAAGGCATGAGGGTGAGTCTGCTAAGAAAAGGGCAACTCCTCTGGCCATTCATCAGAAGCTGTACAGTAAACAGCATGCTCCAGATATTGTTGGACCATCAAATGCTGCTGCTGACACTCCTATGACAAGGAAGGAGATGATTGCTATGCTGGAAGCAAACTGTAAGGAGCTAGATGAAAAGAAGTTGCAGTTTGAAAGGATGATACATGCTCTCAGGGTTGAAGAGGCTGCAGCTCAAGCAGCTGATGCAGGTGATGATGGTACTAGTGGTGAAGAAGAAGCTGACTCAGATGCTGAAGGAGAAGAAAGTGATTCCTCCCCAAGTGCTTCTGTGTAATTCTGATGTTTCTTTGGATTTTTGTTTTGCATGTCTGTGGGCTGAGCCCTGAATTTAGCACCTAGTGTGCATTGTTTGTAATATTTTGTCTGCACTTTCTGTTCTGCTACTATCTGCACTGCTTTTGGATATTATTTTATGCAGTTCCCATTTTGTCTATTTTGTGGCTAAAAAGGGGGAGTAGTTATTGTATGCCATAATAGATGCTGTGCTATGATGTGCCATCAGATGCTGGATCATCTGAATAATCCTATGCATTGCATGAATTAAGGGGGAGTAAGATGAACTTGGTACTCGATTCTACTTTTGAGGGGGAGCAATATTTTTTTCTGCTTAGCACACAATGTGCTACTGCATGTTGAAGCATCATCTGTTCCTGAGAATTTATTTTTCTCAGCTTTGAGGGAATTTATTTTTCCCCAGTGTTTCTTTTATGAGAATCTTATACTCTCTATTGGCAAATTCCTGTGAGGCTCTTGTGCTTATCCTTCCGTTGTTGCATGCCTCTGAAGTTCTAATTTGATACATGATAAATATGCTATGTTTATATGAGGGGTTATTAAAACACGCATGTTAAACTGTTCTACTTTACTTCATGACTGTGTGCCTATGTTGAGTTGAAGAAAGTTAGCTTGTGTATCTCTCTAGAAAGGTTGAAATAATCTTAGGATGTTTTAGCCAAAAAATTGCCAAAGGGGGAGATTGTTGGCGTTGTATGGTTGGCCTCATTTTGCTAAAACATGTGGTCCTTCTTGATGTGGAACTACATGCTTCCACCATCCAGTATAAGCAAGATGTTGGGTACAATGCTTCAACATTGGATACCACATCCAGTAGGCCGGACTTGTGTATGTTGAGATCTCGCGCCTATATTCTAAATATGGAATCCACAATAAATGTTCGTTTGTGATAAGGAGCGTTGTCATGTATAATTAATAATGGATCTCGTGATCAAGTTTTGTTTGCTAATCAGATCTTCAAGTTAAGGAAACAAAACATTTTAATTGAAGATTATTCCTTGAAGGAACCTTTAATCAAGCTGTGCTATTGAAGCCTAATTGAAGACCTAGCCTGAGCTAGTGAAGGTTATTTAAAGAATGTTGACACCGTTGTTCAAGTCACTGAAACCAGATTTGAGTCTTACAAAGCGTGAGTTTAGGTTTTAGTATTGTGTCTATTGTGTTCTAAGTCTTGTGTTGATTTTCCACTAGACTAGGAACTGTGTGTCTGTGCATTGTAATATCTCTGGAGCTTCTAAGCAAGGAGATAGTGTGTGTATACCATTCCAAAGCTTTTAAGCACGGAAGTGGTGTGAGTGTTTTATGAAGTGTGTCTTCACCTATTAAATCTAGAATTGTACGATCACAGTGGCTGTGGTCAAGAGGAGGTGAGCGGAGGTGAGCGGAGGTTCTCATACCTAGGTGTGTCCTAGGTAGAATATAGCACGGGTGGTGATTAGGTGAGGAGTCATAAACGGGAAGTTTATTGAGGGCTTCAAACTAATACTATCATAGTGGATTCACTCCTGGATTGGTATCCCCCATAGTAGGCTTATGCTGAACTGGGTTAACAAATTACTGTGTTAATTTTCTTTCAGTTTGTTTAGTTTATTATTCCTTGTGTATGCGCGGTTGGATGTTGGATCATTGATTCACGCATTAAAAGTGTATTATAGTGGTGAAGCGTTGAGTACAACATCTTAATACTAGTGTGCCAGAATTTCAGAAGTTTCCTTGGTTTAGCCGGTTATTATAGAAGATTCATCGAAGGTTTTTCGAAGTTGGCTTTACCGTTAACCAAGTTGACGAGGAAAGATCAAGCGTTTGTTTGGGATGGTAATGTGAGAAGAGCTTCCAAGAGCTCAAGAGAAGATTGACTACTGCACCCGTGTTGATTTTACCCGATGCCAAAGAGTCGTTCGTCGTGTATTGCGATGCTTCGAAGTTAGGACTTGGCGGAGTGCTTATGCAAGGGGGTAATGTGGTAGCATATGCTTCAAGGCAACTGAAGGTTCACGAGAGGAACTATCCAACGCATGATATGGAGTTAGCCGCAGTGGTGTTTGCTTTAAAAGTGTGGAGACACTACTTGTATGGATCAAGGTTTGAAGTTTTCAGTGATCACAAGAGTCTGAAATACTTGTTCGACCAGAAGGAGTTGAATATGAGGCAGCGAAGATGGCTCGAATTCTTAAAGGACTACGATTTTGGATTGAGTTATCACCCCGGAAAAGCCAATGTAGTGGCCGATGCATTAAGTAGGAAAACTTTGCATATGTCATCATTGATGGTGAAAGAGTTAGAGTTGATTGAAGAATTCTGAGACTTGAGTCTTGTGTGTGAGGTTACTTCTTCATGTGTGAAGCTTGGAATGTTAAAGTTGACGAATCCTTTTCTCGAGGATATTAAAGAACGTCAGAAATCGGATAAGAAATTGATGGAGAAGATGGTACTCATCAATGAAGGCAAGGAGACCAATATCAAGATTGACGAAAGTGGAGTCATGAGATTTCACGGAAGAGTTTGTGTACCAGATGTACCCGAATTGAAAAGAATGATCATGGAAGAAGGTCACAGAAGTGGTTTGAGTATTCATCCTGGAGTAACCAAGATGTATCAGGATTTGAGGAAGTTATTTTGGTGGCCTGGAATGAAGAGGCAAATTTCTGAATTTGTTTATTCATGCTTAACTTGTCAGAAATCGAAGATTGAGCATCAGAAGCCGTTTGGTTTGTTGCAACCAATGTTTATACCAGAATGGAAATGGGATAGCATTGCAATGGATTTTGTGGGAGGTTTACCGAAGACCAAGAAAGGTAACGAGGTGATTTGGGTAGTGGTAGATCGTCTGACGAAGTGTGCTCACTTCATTGCTGTCAGGAAAGGTACTTTGGTGCCTAAGTTGGCCGAGATTTATGTGGAGCAGATTGTGAAGCTACATGGTATTCCAACAAGTATTATTTCGGATAGGGATCCGAGATTTACTTCCAGATTTTGGGAAAGCTTGCAAGAAGCTTTAGGAACGAAGTTGAGGTTGAGTTCAGCTTATCATCCTCAGACAGATGGTCAGTCGGAGAGGACGATACAATCCTTAGAGGATTTGTTGAGAGCTTGTGTTTTGGAGCAAAACGTGAATTGGGATTCTTGTTTGCCGTTGGTAGAGTTTACATACAACAACAGTTACCATTCTAGTATCGGAATGGCACCGTTTGAGGCGTTGTATGGGAGAAGGTGTAGGACACCTCTGTGTTGGTATGAAACTGGAGAAGGTGCAATTCTTGGACCAGAGATTGTACATGAAACAACAGAGAAGATTCGGATGATTCGTGAGAAGATGAAAGCGTCTCAGAGTCGACAGAAGAGTTATCATGATAAGAGGAGGAAGGACATTGAATTCCAAGAGGGGGATCATGTATTCCTACGAGATTTTGAAGCGAGTTGGGAAAGTTGCGTATAGGATTGCATTACCGCCATCATTGGCGAATTTGCACGATGTTTTCCATGTATCACAGTTGCGCAAGTATGTGTCTGATCCGACACACGTGATTGAATCGGACGATGTTCAAGTGAGGGACGACTTGACCATCGAGACTGTACCTTTGAGAATAGAAGGAAGAGAAGTGAAGAGGTTGAGAAACAAAGAGATTGCATCCGTGAAAGTCATGTGGGGAGGACCGGCTGGTGAGAATGCAACGTGGGAGCTGGAAGGTAAGATGAGAGATTCTTATCCCGATCTGTTTCTAGGTAATTTCGAGGGCGAAATTCCTTTAAGGGGGGTAGGATTGTAACGACCCATTTTTCGTATTCGTATATTTTATTAAATGTTATTTTATTTATTAATTGGCTTTTATTATTTTAGTGAGCGACGAATAATTATTTAGCCGAGCGTAAGTTATTAGACGCGAGAACCTTTGTTTTGGGCTTAATGGGCGTGAGAGGCCATTTGGGCCTAAGCCAATTGGGCTTGGTCCATGACAATAGAAAGTAGTATAAGTAGCAAGTCAAACCCATGAATAGTATCACAACTTGTTTTTCATGAGAAGTTAGAAGTTTGTAAGCTAGAGCTAAGCTAGGGTTTTGGCTAGGAGATTCACGAGCAAGAGAAGAGAGGAAAGGCTTGGATCATCATCTTTGCTAAGGTAAGAGATTAGAATTCATGATTCTTGAGTGGCAAGGAGAGGGGAGATTGTCTATGTCTCCATTCCCGAACTCTCCCACTCAATTTCTTTTAGACTTTTGATTAAGCTTTTGTATGTGAGTGTGATGTTCTTCATCATCACTTTGTATGTGTTAATCACTAGCTTAATTCCATGAAGAATATGTATGTATTTGAATCATGTTTGAAAAGTTTATGAAAGTTACTTAAAATCCAAGAAATTGGCATGATTTTGATTGTTTGATGTATTTGGATGTTTGGAAGGGATGATTAATGTTCCTTGATACCATATATGTTTGAAATTGCTGTTTATAAGAATTTATAACATGTTTGAATGAATTTTTGAGCTGAATCAATGTTAAACCGCCTTAGAAAACTCAAGAACAGATATTTTCTTTCTGGTGTAGTTCGCTAAGCGAACAGGAGCTTCGCTACGCGTGTAACGACCCAAAATTTAGTATTCGTTATTTAATTATTTTATTACGCGAGGGCGTGATTTATAATTAAATTATTAAGCGGCAGATAATCATTTAGCGAGAACGTAAGTTAATGAGCGAGAAGTTATGTTGTTTGGGCCTTTGGGCGTAGAATAGGCATTGGGCCTAAGCCAAGTGGGCTTTGATCCATGAGAATAGAGAGAGAGCTATAAGTAGCCAAGTCAACCATGAATAGTCTCATAAGTTGCAATTCTTGAGAAGTTGAAGAGCTTAGCTAGGGCAAGGAGCTCATGGGGGAGAAAGAGAAGAGCAAGCTTGTGGATTCGTCGAGCTAAGGTACGAGAGTTAGATTACATATTCGTGAGTGATTCGAAAGAGGGGAGGATGTCGATTCCTCCATTCCCAAACTCTTTCCACTCTATTTTCTTGTGGGTTTTGTGGGTGATTTTCTTAATGGAAATTGGATTCTTTTGATCCTAACATGTGTAGTGAACTCATGGTAGATGAGGTAAACAACTTTGGGGAGTTGAAAATGGGAATATGTAGATGTTTGATCAATGATTTGCATGTTTATGCAACTTTGCTTATTTTGCAAGAAATTGGCATGATTTTGATTATTTGAGGTATTTGGATGTTTGGAAGGGATGATTAATGTTCCTTGATACCATATATGTTTGGAATGGCTGTTTATATGAATTTATAACATGTTTGGATGAATTTTTGAGTTGATTCAATGTTAAACCGCCTTAGAAAACTCAAGAACAGATATTTCTGGTGTAGTTCGCTACGGATTCGCTACGGATTCGCTTAGCGAATAAGTTCGCTACGGATTCGCTACGGATTCGCTTAGCGAATAAGTTCGCTACGGGTTCGCTATCTGTTCGCCATGTACCTGCAACCCTCTGATGTAGTTCGCTACCTGTTCGCTACAGCGAACGTGTTCGCTACGTGTTCGCTACGTGTTCGCTACGTGTTCGCTACGGGTTCGCTACGGATTCGCTCAGCGAACAGCTCTGTGACAGCAACTTTTGATAATTGTTTTAAGTGCAATTAGGCACTTGTAACATGGTTTAAGGGTATCCTTATATGTTTGTTGATACATGTTGATGTCGTTAATGCTTATTGTTAATCGTTATATGATTCGCACGCGTATGCAACGACTTGTAGTTCAAGCAACTATGTTTATGTTTTAGCATTAATTTGCAATGTTAAGGAAATGATGTGTGTTTTATGACATAAGTGTAAATGAAACCTTATGTGTATAAAAATGGTTATGCAGATAATTATCATGTGAATAATTATGATTGGAGTGATAGGATATTGTGTTATCCTAATGTGTTAGATGTTGGAATTGTGTTTCCGCATCAGTGAATGAATAGCTTCGAGCTAGATAGCGTCATGTATTTGATGTGTTTAAAAGTAATCATGCATTCATGAATAATTGTGTTATGGGAATCATGTGAATTCCAATAATTGATGAAAATGGACTATGTTTATGAAAAGTGGCCGAAGATGGGATTATGTTATCCGAGATCTGGAGCCCATATCCAAACATGATATAAAACTGTGTGACTCCTCTTTATGGGAGAGATGGTTGATGATAACCATATCCTACATGATATAAAACTGTTATTGAGCTTATCCAAGGGAGATAAGGTGGTTCGGTAAGTTCCGACGCATCCAACAAGATGTAAAACTGGGTTCATCTTAAATGGGGTGAATAGCAGCATCCTGCATGATGTAAAACTGATGTAGAGTCCGTGCATGACTATAATCTGAACAGTCCGTGCATGACTATAATCTGAACAGTCCGTACATGACTATAATCTGAACAGTCCGTACATGACTGAAAACTGAACAGTCCGTCATGACTGAAATCTGAACAATGTAAATTGGTACCACATGCATTAGTCGTGTCTAGGGATGACATGACATTGGATAATTGGCATTAGATGCATTAGGGTAAATGTACATGTATTTGATAATTGTTAAGTGACATTATCTGATTGGATTGTAATGTGTTTTCCGTATGTGTTAAGCATTGGTATTTACTAATTGTTTAATACTGTGATCGTTGCCATGTCTTGGTATATGAGTAGAGTCCGTCATGACTATAAAATGAACAAGTGTAGAGTCCGTCATGACTATAAAATGAACAAGCGTAGAGTCCGTCATGACTATAAAATGAACACTTTGGTAGTGTCCGAGAGGACGTGAAACTATATGATTAGTGTGTTTGTAAATGAATGATTAATTGGTAGTCGTATTCGACGATGTATGTGCGTGAGTTAGAAATGTATGATAGCGTGTGAAGTGTGTAGTATACTACTCACACTTATATTTATGTTTATGTTTTCTAACTCTCTGCTTTGTGTTAATTGCTGGACCTTTGGGGGTCCAGGTTGACAGGTTATGTGTTAGCCTCGTCCGAGTGCAATGGTGAAGCTCTGCTCTGATTGAGACACAGGAAAAAGGGGTTTTTATATGTATATGCATGTAGTCCTCTTAGTATACTCTGTTGGTCTTAAGCTTTCATTTGAAAAGTATCCGTTTTGTATAACTAATAACGCATCGTTCGATGCGAGGTTTTGTTTTTAGTTCATTCGAATATTTTACTAGATAAATGTATTAGTATTATCTTTGAATGAAGTTTGTGATATTCAAACCAGCGCTTTATAAATCAGATTTTCAATTTTTCCGCTGCGTATTTTCGAAAAAGATTTTATAAAGGCAGAGATAATTAAATAACGGGTTTGGGTGTTACAAAGTGGTATCAGAGCAGTTGTCTTCGGACTGTGAGGTTGTGTGTCAATCAGAGCCGTTCTGTGCAGTCAGATCGAGTGAGCGTGTGTGCCAGTTGTGTCTGTCTTTTCTTGTAGTGTGTACTTGATGCGATTGATGCTTATCATTATTATAAGTTATCAAGTCAAGTAGTGGTTGTGTATTTCTATGCTTAAAGTTTTAGAAATTTGTGTGGTTTGAACTTTTGGTTTGTAGATGCTTATTGCTAATTGTTGATGATCCGGCATGATGTAAAACTGCATGTGATGAAGATTTTGTTGAGAATATAAGATTAATTTCTTTTGAGTAAGTGAAAATGAATTTTTCACTAGAGTGAGAAAGGAGTAGGATGTAAGTAGATCCTAATATGTGTTGTTATATGTTTGTTTATAACATGTGTTAGATGATTACTAGGCATTTGAATTGCTATGCGTTTTATGAGTAAAAACATGAAGATCTCATAATTCTATGTCGTGAATGTTGATGCATGATTCTAATTGTGCTTTCAAGTTTATAATGATGTTATATGCTTGAAGTTTTGGATTTTGTGGATTAGTGAGTCGAGAAAACGAGAGTTTAGTGAGCGTAAGTTCAAAACCGTAGCAGAGCACCCAGATTTTTTGGATGTGCTCGCTAGGCGAAGAATGAACCTCGCTGAGTCTCGCTAAGTCTTGCTAAGTCCTGTGAATGTTTTGACTTGTCTCGCCGGGAGCTCGCTAGCGTTTGCTAAGCGAGGGAGCTAGACAAGAATTTTATTTTTGTTGATGTCTTGTCCTAAGTTGATTAGATGTGAGATTCTTGTCTTCTTGTGTTTGCTAGGACTAGAATGAATGTGAATATGAATTATTGCTATGCAATGTTCATTTTTCTTGTGTTGTTTTGATTTCCTAACTTTGAGAAGTATAGGTTACTTGAATGCTTGCATGAATTTGTGTTAGTGTTTAGGTATCGTGGG
Source organism: Trifolium pratense (assembly GCF_020283565.1). Classification (NCBI taxonomy): domain Eukaryota; kingdom Viridiplantae; phylum Streptophyta; class Magnoliopsida; order Fabales; family Fabaceae; genus Trifolium; species Trifolium pratense. Next base: position 33,249,612 of record NC_060061.1, on the reverse strand, counting down.
TTAGGTTTTGTCCCTTGTATGCGACATGCGTGTAAACGATGTCGATACTAGTTTCTTCTTAGGAAGAATATGTTTAGAGACGATAGAACCGTTAGGTGTGAGCACCGGATGTTCTAGTGGAAGTGTAAAGGTGGGTTTGAGATAAGTGGGGGAGAAGATTTTGTCTCTCCAAGATGTTTCGAACGCGAGAAGTAAGGACGAATAGAGATGTTCTTGAAGTGGATTGTTTAAGATTGAGTAGCGTTGTTCGATGTGGAGTTCTTATTTGGAGAATACTTTGGAGGAAGTATCAGATGATCATTTCGGAGTGAGTCGGAATGAAGTTGTTTAGCCGTAGGGAGAATGTGGCCATTGGGGGACGATGGAGCAGATTGAAATGTTAAGTGAAAACCGTTGCTGGGAAACGGGAAGACGTGTGCGTTAAGGGTAAGAAAACCTAGTGATGATCATACGACGAGTATGCGAATGGTGGATACCTTGAGGGTTAAGTTAAGTGGGAGATTGATGTCAAGGATGGAAGGTGTGGTTAGGGAACCAAAAACCCGATTACAATAAGTGGGACTGGTGGTGTTTCTAGCGGAACTCGTAACAAGAATGTTCCATTGTTTGGTTGTCTTTCACTTGATGGTTCATCCTCAAAGAGGAGGAAGAGTGATAAAGATGGAAGCTTTGTTGATGAAAAGTTTTCAGAGGAATCTGATGAGAGTTGTGTTGGAATCAACAAGACGGAGATCATGGTTGTTTGGAAATCAACTCTTGATAGTAGCTGAGATTTAAATACAGAATTACTAGGTGATCAAGAAGAGCCTAGGAAGGATTTGTAAAGGTTGAGTATGTTTGAACCGAGTGGTCATTTCTTGGAAAGATTTGAGAAACTAAGTGCGAAGTGTTACCTTTGGATGTTTGGGGATAAGAAAGTTAGCCTTTGGAAACGTGTCAAGCACGAGTATTAGAGAGACGTAAGAAAGTGACTTATGTCAAGTAAGAATTTGCGGAAAGGACTATCTCACACATAAGTGATTGTTGTGTTTGGAAAATGTGTATTAAGAATTTGGAAGCAATGCTCAAAGTAAGTGTCAAATGATGTTTTGTAGCAATTGGAAAAAGTTAACTATGAAATGGAAAAGTCGGTGGAGATTAGAGATGTCGGACACATCGTATCTATGGGAATAGTATAGTAATACCATGTGGGAAGGAAATAAATGATGATGGATATTTTCGTCGTGAACGGTGGGATGATAGTGAGTCGACGAGTGACTTAAGGTAATATTTTGGGTAAGAATATTTCGACGGGAAATGATATCGGGAAGGTCATGTTAAGGAAGTCAGAAATTGGATAAGAGATTATTTGGAAAATAAAACAGTTATGTTGAATGTTCGACGCAATGATTTGGGAGTTACGAAGGAAAAGAATTTGACGGTTGGAGATAATATATTTTTGGAATGTGTTAAGAACTTTGAGAGGTCGGACAACAAATGAGCGTAGAAGTTGTGCTACCGAATGAATGGTTGGAGTGAGATTCGACGCAGTCAAGAACTTATGGAGTTTGAAAAGTTGTGAAGTATGCAACGGAAGGGTCTTTCGGAGTATTTTGGGTTAAGTGGTTTTGTTTTGGAGTGGTGCTGCGAGTACCGTAAGATGTTAAGAGAAAGTTTTAAGTAGTTTGATGAGAATGGTTTATGCCATCATCACGATTGTTGACTATCTATCGACAAATCAAGGGATTAGCTGTCCTTGATCTATTGTTGATGAGTAGACGAGATTGTGTCGATTGGGATTGACTGATTTTGTCAAACTTGGTATGATTTGGAGTTTGTATGTGTTGTTGGTATGAATTCGGAAGAAGTGTGATTTTGAATCGGGGTTTGTGTAAGAGACCGTAACGGTTAAGGTGTTATGACTAAGAAACCCGTTGGTTAGAATGCAAGTTGGAATTAGAAAGTCGGATGAGGGAGTTTATCCGGAGTTGTGTTTTGGTCGGGTAATTTTCGAGGGCGAAAATCTTTTAAGGGGGGTAGAGTTGTAACGACCCAAAATTTAGTATTCGTTATTTAATTATTTTATTACGCGAGGGCGTGATTTATAATTAAATTATTAAGCGGCAGATAATCATTTAGCGAGAACGTAAGTTAATGAGCGAGAAGTTATGTTGTTTGGGCCTTTGGGCGTAGAATAGGCATTGGGCCTAAGCCAAGTGGGCTTTGATCCATGAGAATAGAGAGAGAGCTATAAGTAGCCAAGTCAACCATGAATAGTCTCATAAGTTGCAATTCTTGAGAAGTTGAAGAGCTTAGCTAGGGCAAGGAGCTCATGGGGGAGAAAGAGAAGAGCAAGCTTGTGGATTCGTCGAGCTAAGGTACGAGAGTTAGATTACATATTCGTGAGTGATTCGAAAGAGGGGAGGATGTCGATTCCTCCATTCCCAAACTCTTTCCACTCTATTTTCTTGTGGGTTTTGTGGGTGATTTTCTTAATGGAAATTGGATTCTTTTGATCCTAACATGTGTAGTGAACTCATGGTAGATGAGGTAAACAACTTTGGGGAGTTGAAAATGGGAATATGTAGATGTTTGATCAATGATTTGCATGTTTATGCAACTTTGCTTATTTTGCAAGAAATTGGCATGATTTTGATTATTTGAGGTATTTGGATGTTTGGAAGGGATGATTAATGTTCCTTGATACCATATATGTTTGGAATGGCTGTTTATATGAATTTATAACATGTTTGGATGAATTTTTGAGTTGATTCAATGTTAAACCGCCTTAGAAAACTCAAGAACAGATATTTCTGGTGTAGTTCGCTACGGATTCGCTACGGATTCGCTTAGCGAATAAGTTCGCTACGGATTCGCTACGGATTCGCTTAGCGAATAAGTTCGCTACGGGTTCGCTATCTGTTCGCCATGTACCTGCAACCCTCTGATGTAGTTCGCTACCTGTTCGCTACAGCGAACGTGTTCGCTACGTGTTCGCTACGTGTTCGCTACGTGTTCGCTACGGGTTCGCTACGGATTCGCTCAGCGAACAGCTCTGTGACAGCAACTTTTGATAATTGTTTTAAGTGCAATTAGGCACTTGTAACATGGTTTAAGGGTATCCTTATATGTTTGTTGATACATGTTGATGTCGTTAATGCTTATTGTTAATCGTTATATGATTCGCACGCGTATGCAACGACTTGTAGTTCAAGCAACTATGTTTATGTTTTAGCATTAATTTGCAATGTTAAGGAAATGATGTGTGTTTTATGACATAAGTGTAAATGAAACCTTATGTGTATAAAAATGGTTATGCAGATAATTATCATGTGAATAATTATGATTGGAGTGATAGGATATTGTGTTATCCTAATGTGTTAGATGTTGGAATTGTGTTTCCGCATCAGTGAATGAATAGCTTCGAGCTAGATAGCGTCATGTATTTGATGTGTTTAAAAGTAATCATGCATTCATGAATAATTGTGTTATGGGAATCATGTGAATTCCAATAATTGATGAAAATGGACTATGTTTATGAAAAGTGGCCGAAGATGGGATTATGTTATCCGAGATCTGGAGCCCATATCCAAACATGATATAAAACTGTGTGACTCCTCTTTATGGGAGAGATGGTTGATGATAACCATATCCTACATGATATAAAACTGTTATTGAGCTTATCCAAGGGAGATAAGGTGGTTCGGTAAGTTCCGACGCATCCAACAAGATGTAAAACTGGGTTCATCTTAAATGGGGTGAATAGCAGCATCCTGCATGATGTAAAACTGATGTAGAGTCCGTGCATGACTATAATCTGAACAGTCCGTGCATGACTATAATCTGAACAGTCCGTACATGACTATAATCTGAACAGTCCGTACATGACTGAAAACTGAACAGTCCGTCATGACTGAAATCTGAACAATGTAAATTGGTACCACATGCATTAGTCGTGTCTAGGGATGACATGACATTGGATAATTGGCATTAGATGCATTAGGGTAAATGTACATGTATTTGATAATTGTTAAGTGACATTATCTGATTGGATTGTAATGTGTTTTCCGTATGTGTTAAGCATTGGTATTTACTAATTGTTTAATACTGTGATCGTTGCCATGTCTTGGTATATGAGTAGAGTCCGTCATGACTATAAAATGAACAAGTGTAGAGTCCGTCATGACTATAAAATGAACAAGCGTAGAGTCCGTCATGACTATAAAATGAACACTTTGGTAGTGTCCGAGAGGACGTGAAACTATATGATTAGTGTGTTTGTAAATGAATGATTAATTGGTAGTCGTATTCGACGATGTATGTGCGTGAGTTAGAAATGTATGATAGCGTGTGAAGTGTGTAGTATACTACTCACACTTATATTTATGTTTATGTTTTCTAACTCTCTGCTTTGTGTTAATTGCTGGACCTTTGGGGGTCCAGGTTGACAGGTTATGTGTTAGCCTCGTCCGAGTGCAATGGTGAAGCTCTGCTCTGATTGAGACACAGGAAAAAGGGGTTTTTATATGTATATGCATGTAGTCCTCTTAGTATACTCTGTTGGTCTTAAGCTTTCATTTGAAAAGTATCCGTTTTGTATAACTAATAACGCATCGTTCGATGCGAGGTTTTGTTTTTAGTTCATTCGAATATTTTACTAGATAAATGTATTAGTATTATCTTTGAATGAAGTTTGTGATATTCAAACCAGCGCTTTATAAATCAGATTTTCAATTTTTCCGCTGCGTATTTTCGAAAAAGATTTTATAAAGGCAGATATAATTAAATAACGGGTTTGGGTGTTACAACGCGAACCTGCTCGCCACAAGCTCGCTACCTGTTCGCCATGCACCTGTAATCCTCTGACGTAGTTCGCTGCAGCGAACTGAGCTTCACTTAGCGAATAGTCCTCTTTTTGCATGGTAATTCGCCCTAGGCCATACCAATTTTTGAAAGATTTGGGTAAAAAATTGTAGCCTAGGGCGAATTACCATGCAAAAAGATTTTGGTAAAAATGGGGTAAAAATGGTTTTGGTGTGGGTTGTGTCTCAAAGAACCAAAAATTTAAAATGTCGTAATTAGAGGCTTTGCTCAGAAAATCTTTGGGTGCTTGGATTAGTGACTCGGGGGTATTATGGGATATTACCAAGCTCTCGGAAGCGGAAAATTTTGAGCGGAAGTGTGATTTTGGTTTTTGGGGGCAGCCCCTAAAAGGAAAAAAAAATGGGAGGATTTCCAAAATTTTTCTAAGTCCACAATGTTGAAAAAATGATCATGTTTTTGATGAATGATCTTAGGTGTGTAAAAGTATGATTATAGGATTGTATTTGGAAAGAAAAACTTGAAACTTGCGACGCAAGAAAAACTCGATTACTTTGTCGAGACATTTTAGTAAAATTTTTAGGTTGTTTTCAAGTGTTTTGGTAGTGTGTGAAAGTGTCCTTTGAAGTTTAAAACCATAGAGAGCAATGGTATGCTTTGAAAACGAAAATGTGTTTGTTTTGTGAAAAATAGTGTATTTAACTTCGGGAATTTTTAATCACCATGGGGAGGACTCGAATATAATATCCGAGAGTGTTAGGAAGTGCCTTAGATGCCTCTAGACCTTTGTTGATAGGTTTAGTTTCATTATAATACTTTGGGCGTGACTTATGGATTGTACGCTCCACTATTTTAGGGCGCACGAATTGTTGCATAACTCGGAATCGTTTGTAATTGGAAGTTTCGCCGAGGTAAGGGCACCTTTTTATTTCCGCCAATAGCATTAGGGTATGCTTGTGGTTATGCTTGTTGTGGTTCCACGCTTGTGTGCTTGGTTGTTTTCGATGTTATTGTCTTACGTATAGGTGGGAAGTATATGTGCTGACATGTGGTTATGAATATGTGTATGTTTGTTGCATTAGTATATGTAGGGACGTATGCTCATGCAAACATTGTCGGTATTTGATCTGGGTGATTGTACCGGGTGATACTTCCGCCTTTAACGGAGACGGTATTTGATCTGGGTGATTGTACCGCCGTTAACGGAGACGGTATTTGATCTGGGTGATTGTACTCCGGAGTATCCATCAATTGAGTTGCCATTTGATCTGGGTGATTGTGCCGGGTGTAATCCACCTTTTTCCGGAATTCATGCATGTGGCATTCGATCTGGGTGATTGTGCCACAACCATTCATTAGAGGTCTTGCATTAGGGTATGTGTGCACTTTATTTATTCTTCTTGGTGTGAGGATGTGATAAGTGTTTACCGCTTTCTATTCTGGTATGTGTATTCGGTATTTTATTACTAGTTTCCAGTTGGTGACCCTTATTTTGCATGCCATATCGCGGGCTCCTCCCACCCCCAGACGATGGAGCGCCATCTGAGACCGTAGGCCGTGTGGACGGTGAGGACTTCGTGGACTATCCCGGAGTGTAGAGAGTAGCGCTTGTTAGGCTACATTTTGGTAGGCTTAGGGCCTAGGTTATATTTTGGGATGACTGTATGTTTTATACATTATACTGAGACATGTTAGTGCCGTTGGGCCTTGTGATATATTCGGTTCATGACTCGTGTCTTTTTGGTTGATGAACTTGCTATATCCGTTGTATGTAAATTATTCAGGTACACACTTTGCTTCGAGGAAGCCCTGTAATATAATGTGTTGATGTTATATTTATTTTCTATTGAATGACGAATTGCCGAGATAGCTGCGGGCGTTCACGCGCGCCATTTTATTTAAGCGTGTTGATTTAAAAAAAAATAATAATAATACCCCTTTTTATGGTCATGTATTTCTTAGAGTTACACCGACCACGGGTGTTGGAAGAGTTTTGAAAGCTAAGAAATTAACTCCGAAGTTTATTGGACCGTACCAAATTACGGAAAGGATAGGCTTATCGTATCGCGTTACCACCGGTACTATCTCGGATTCATGATGTGTTCCATGTTTCTCAGTTGAGAAAATATACTCCCGACCCTTCACATGTGATCAAGCCGGATGACATTCAATTAAAAGAGAATTTGTCATTTGAGGTTCCGCCGATCAAGATTACGGATAGGAAGATGAAGCTTTTGAGGACAAAAGAAATACCTTTGGTTAAGGTAATTTGGAACGAAGCTACCAGAGATGCAACATGGGAACTTGAAAACAAAATAAAAGAGCAATATCCGGAGTTATTCCACGACGTTTAAGTTTCGAGGACGAAACTTCTTTTTGTTGGGTAGTAATGTAAGACCCATAATTTCGTTGTACATTAAGGATATTAAGTGTTCGTTGTATTTGGATTAACATGAATGTTTGGTTGAAGTCAATTGAGTCGTTTTTCAAATTCGTAAGCACGTTGCGTTGAAAACAAGTGTAGAAAAACTGTTTTGTGTGAAGTCTGAACGTATACGTGCCTTTTTGCCCCCTTTGCGTTTTGATTTGGTTTTTATGGTCAACATGAAAGTTGTAGATCTCGTCGTTAGCTTTCCAACGATTATTGTTGCGTCTCAATTGGACAATCGTAACTCAAGTTATGATCGTTTCCGTAAGAGGCGGATTCGCAGAAATCGTGCTTGTTTCGCGCTCGAGTGTCGGAATAGCATGAGGTTGGTTTCATGAGTCTTCTTTTATGGATGAGGTTGTTCCTGCGACTTTAGAGATCCATTTTTCGAGTTGTTCTAGTTTTCGAGAAAACGGGCAATAATTTACCCGCTGTCGTAAAATTTTACGGTTTCGGAATTCAGTAAAATTTCAGATAGAAGGTTTATATATCTGCGCGAGTTAGGATATGTCCTGAGATTAATTTTCGAGAGCGTGGAAGAAAATTACAGTCGCGAAAAAAAGATTCGGCGATAAGTTTTGGAAATATTTTGAGACGGACGTTCGTTCCGTAAGTTTCTGTTTTTACGAATTTTGCTCGTCGCGGCGCGCGAAGGTTGTGGGGCGTGTTAGAAATATCTAGATATTTTTGTAAGGGAATTGGAGGGCTAGGATTGGCCAAGGGAAAGTGCTTTTGATCAAGTGGTCATGGTGGAGCAAGACCACTTGTCATAGGTTTTGTTTGGTAGACTTTTGGGACTTAGAAAAAATTGTGAAACCTCTCCTTCTCTTCTCTCACAAACCGTCCTTCTCTCCCTCTCACACAAAGCTTCATTGATTTTTCATTTCTCACCCATTCAAGCTAGGAATTGTCTTGTTGGATCAAGGAACTTGCAAGGATATCACTACTCATAAGGTAACTAACCAATTCCTTACCTTTGTTGCTCTAATTCTCCTAGTTTTAGAAATTGTTCTTGAGAATGATTCTTGAGAATTTTCTAGGATGTTAGTTTTGGTTGATTGTGGTTTTAGGGAAGTGTTTAGGATTAGTATATAAGCTTGTTTAAGCTTGGAAAGTTTGGATTCTCATGGTGATTGAAAGTTTCACAAAATATTGTTAGGTTTTGAAGAAATAATTTTGAAATGGTCATAACTTTGTGAAATTTTGTTGTGCTTTTATTTTTGAGGTTGTATTTGAGCTTTGTGGCAAAATGGATATTGGATTATGGTCTTGGTTTTGTGATACAAGAAAAATAATTTTTTGGTGTGTGTTCTTGAGGCATAATGAACATATTTTCTTAGAAACTTTTGTTTTGATGCTAAGTGGTTCAATTGATCAATGTAATGGCTTTGTGAACTAATAGAGGATTGTTAGGATGTGGCATTGTAAAAAAATTTGAGTGTTGGCCTAGTTTTCAAAACTTTTGCCATGAGGAAAATTTTGAAAAGTGAGGAGGAGTTTTCAAAAATTGTTAAGGCTTTGGGGGAGGCACGATTGTGGCCTAGGGCGAATTACCATGCAAAAAGATTTGGGTAAAAATGGGGTAAAAATGGTTTTGGTGTGGGTTGTGTCTCAAAGAACCAAAAATTTAAAATGTCGTAATTAGAGGCTTTGCCCGGAAAATTTTTGGGTGCTTGGATTAGTGACTCGGGGGTATTACTGGATATTACCAAGCTCTCGGAAGCGGAAAATTTTGAGCGGAAGTGTGATTTTGGTTTTTGGGGGCAGCCCCTAAAAGGAAAAAAAATGGGAGGATTTCCAAAATTTTTCTAAGTCCACAATGTTGAAAAAATGATCATGTTTTTGATGAATGATCTTAGGTGTGTAAAAGTATGATTATAGGATTGTATTTGGAAAGAAAAACTTGAAACTTGCGATGCAAGAAAAACTCGATTATTTTGTCGAGACATTTTCGTAAAATTTTTAGGTTGTTTTCAAGTGTTTTGGTAGTGTGTGAAAGTGTCCTTTGAAGTTTAAAACCATAGAGAGCAATGGTATGCTTTGAAAACGAAAATGTGTTTGTTTTGTGAAAAATAGTGTATTTAACTTCGGGAATTTTTAATCACCATGGGGAGGACTCGAATATAATATCCGAGAGTGTTAGGAAGTGCCTTAGATGCCTCTAGACCTTTGTTGATAGGTTTAGTTTCATTATAATACTTTGGGCGTGACTTATGGATTGTACGCTCCACTATTTTAGGGCGCACGAATTGTTGCATAACTCGGAATCGTTTGTAATTGGAAGTTTCGCCGAGGTAAGGGCACCTTTTTATTTCCGTCAATAGCATTAGGGTATGCTTGTGGTTATGCTTGTTGTGGTTCCATGCTTGTGTGCTTGGTTGTTTTCGATGTTATTCGTCTTACGTATAGGTGGGAAGTATATGTGCTGACATGTGGTTATGAATATGTGTATGTTTGTTGCATTAGTATATGTAGGGACGTATGCTCATGCAAACATTGTCGGTATTTGATCTGGGTGATTGTACCGGGTGATACTTCCGCCTTTAACGGAGACGGTATTTGATCTGGGTGATTGTACCGCCGTTAACGGAGACGGTATTTGATCTGGGTGATTGTACTCCGGAGTATCCACCAATTGAGTTGCCATTTGATCTGGGTGATTGTGCCGGGTGTAATCCACCTTTTTCCGGAATTCATGCATGTGGCATTCGATCTGGGTGATTGTGCCACAACCATTCATTAGAGGTCTTGCATTAGGGTATGTGTGCACTTTATTTATTCTTCTTGGTGTGAGGATGTGATAAGTGTTTACCGCTTTCTATTCTGGTATGTGTATTCGGTATTTTATTCCTAGTTCCAGTTGGTGACCCTTATTTTGCATGCCATATCGCGGGCTCCTCCCACCCCCCAGACGATGGAGCGCCATCTGAGACCGTAGGCCGTGTGGACGGCGAGGACTTCGTGGACTATCTCGGAGTGTAGAGAGTAGCGCTTGTTAGGCTACATTTTGGTAGGCTTAGGGCCTAGGTTATATTTTGGGATGACCGTATGTTTTATACATTATACTCAGACATGTTAGTGCCGTTGGGCCTTGTGATATATTCGGTTCATGACTCGTGTCTTTTTGGTTGATGAATGATCACGGTCGTTTCGTGATCAAAATATTTTTAATTAAAGAGTAGTACAAGGTAGTTAACCTTGGTCGTCTCACAAGGACCTCTGATTTGACAATTAGTGAAAATAAGAATCGAGTACAAACTGTAAATTATGGGGGTTTCAGTTTGAAAGCAGTAAAGAGATGACGAAATTAATCAATATAAGGGGCAATCAATCCATTGGTTTTAGGGGAATCTTGTTTATCATCTATCCTAGGTTCTCAAAAGATTGTTCGTTAGTTTATGCTTGGCTGATTATAGAACTAATTTAACAAGCCTAATTCAATTCTATAAAGAATCGTTGATTAAGCATCAACGTGTTCAATTAACTATGGGGATGATCAAGCGTCAACAATAACATAGATAAGATCATAACAATAACTCATTCAGCCCTTTTTACAAGCGAAAAAGCATATAACAATTCCCTATTCAAATCAATTCAACAAGCGATAAACGAATTCGAATAGTTTCAATAGCATGAATATATGAATTTGAAACAGAATAATTAAGCATCAATTGAATCAAACTCATACATAAAATAGGAACACGAAAATTGAATTGATATATGATAAGCATAAACATATGAATTGATATTAAACCGAACCTCAAGAATCAAGAACAAGAATTCCTCACACCAATGGATCGAAAATAAGTTTAGTTCTCCATAAAAATGGAGCAGCCGCTTTTCCGTTCTACAATGCGTGAATGAATCCCTGACCTAGGTCGGGTTTTCATTTAAATACAGCAAGCAAAATGGGCCATAAAACAATTGGGCCGAAAAACATAAAGTTGTGCTGAAATTAAATTTGTCTGGAACATAGATGCAATTATTTGACACACTTGCGCTCCGAACTGTGTAACAGCCCAGATTCTTAACAATAAAATAACCGTAAAAAAAAAAAATTTATTTCCTTAAACATTTGACTAAATTTTTGTTTTTATAAAGAAGAATAATTATCTGAAATTACAAGTAATGTTTATACAATGATACAATGATACAATGTTTCATTTAAATTACAAGTTAATGAAAATCCCTTATGTTTATCCCCGCGCACGCATCAAACAAAAACACCAATTATGATCATCTCCTTGAGTACCTAAAATATTATTTGTAAGGGTCAATTTCCTTATCCAAATTGAATCATACTCACCATAAGAAAAATGTCACAAAACAATAATAAAAGACTTTATCAATCAAAAGATTTCTAAAAAAAATATAATATTTATTTTCCAAGAAAAAGTAGTCGGAATAACTTCTCAACAGATACAAAAAATTAGACACAGCATGACAAATTATCTCTCTTAGACGATCAAACATAAGAATATTAACTCAACAATTAATAAAATGAAGGAACTCATAACAACAACAATGGCAACACGACAAATGACAGCTCAACGACCACCAATTTAATATAATGTTCAACACCAATTATATTTTTCACCGATTAATCTCAAAACCAAAACACCAATTATACTCATACACTTCACTAATTAAACTCAGCATCAAATAATAATAAATTTATACCTCTTTGATCAAAAGACACAAAAAAAAACTGATACTAATGAATACCAACAAGTACACGACCATTATTTTCGACTTCGTTGAACAACACCAATAAGCAACATCATTAAGCAACGTCATTTATACAACTTCAATAGGCAACGTCATTGGACACATGAATGAATTCATGTCATGTTATAATAAGCAACGTCAATAGGCAACATCATTTAACAACTTCATCGTCATTATAACAACACCAATAATCAACGGCTTAATCGCGAAACAACATCAATAGTCAATGGCTTAATCACGAAACAACATCAATAGTCAACGACTTAAAGACAACATTAACAACGGCATATATCTTAATGTAATTTTTATTTTCAATTACAACAACAAATCATTACACACATAAGCAAACACAAAACTGACTAACTTATTACTAACTTTTGTTATATATATCTCTTTACATGAAACAAGTCATGAAATAGAGCAACAACATCATCACACGCCGAGTCCGAAAAGTATTCATAAACCAAGTGATACTAGCAACCATAACCATATAAATATACTAGTTAATTTATAGCATAATAACGGTGTATGTACATGGACCGAACCAAAAACATTATTTTCATAAGAATTTCTTCTTTATTTATTTTCTCTTCTTTTTTTTTTTTTTAATTATTTATTACTTTTATAAGTCACCAAATCATCATCAACTCACTTCTCAAACAACAACAAACACACTTCAAACAAGACTAGTTTCTTTCTATTAGTTTATTTTTAATTTTTAATTATTTTCTTTTAAAAGATAAAGACCCTAGTACCACTTCACAACACAATTCTTACGTAGTATGAATGTATGGGGAAAGAGCCCTTACCTTAGACGCTTTTCTTCCTAGCCAAAGAAATCCTATAGTCCACGAAGTAATGCTCACACATGGAAAGAGACCGAAGCTTGGTGTCACACAAAACTTGGAGAAGAATAATTCTTTAAAAAGTTGGGACTCATATTATAAAATTTGAGCGTATGGTGGCTATATATTTTGGCAAAACATGAGTCACAAAAGAAGAGAATTGGGCTTAGAGCATTAAAAATGGCAATGGTATTGTTGTGTTTGTAAGGCAACATGATTAAAAAGAATTATTGGTACTAGATGTATTTAAACGTGCAAGCCAAATAGAGAGGGTGGCACCAACACCAAATTAATTACAAATCAAAACACTTTATTGCCACGAACCAACTAATTAAAGAAAATCAAAACTTACATGTCAACATTTAGAGATTTCAAGATCAGTTAATCTAGGGGGATTTGCTCAATGACCGAAAGAGAGGAATTGATTGACCCAATATCATATGTGAGTCAAATTAAACGTATGCCAGTAATATGGGAAGGTTAAGAGGTGATTCATAACTGTTAAAGTTCTCCCATTAACTCTCTTAATTTTGGTTGACTAGATACTTATTTTCCTTTCCAAATTTTCTCTTTATTTTTCTCCACTTATTTAATTTACAAAAAGTTCTCTGATTATAATTGAATTGTTTATTTTCACTATCTCATCTCATCTACTCTAAATTTCCATTAATATTGGTTCAACATATATTTCTACCAAAATTAATTAAATAATAACGAAATAACTATTCCTAAATTTCGGGGCGTTACAACTCTCCCCTCCTTTTAAGAATTTTCGTCCTCGAAAATTACCTGAATAAAACGACCTCAAGATTCAACTTTGCCAACCCCCGCGGTCGGAAGAAAACAAAAACTAATTTTTCCAATTTATAACTTCATAAAATTTAGTTTATTATTTCAAAAACAACATCACTAAAGGAATTAGACGATTTTCAACACATATAATTAGACATAGAAATGCAACACCAATCCAAAGTAAATAAATAAAATTACTGAAGCAACATCAATATTATAAGAAGAAAGCAAAAACATCATTGCACTTATAAACAATTTTAGTGACAACAACAGAAAAAATAGAATTGCAAAAGGTTTTAGTGACCGACAGCAGAAGTAAACATATTGCACATCCAAGGACAACAAAAGAAACAATTCAAATGCACAATCCTCAACACATACACATTCTCAATTAGAATTGCGATAAATCCCTAGATACAAATCTAAAGCATGAGGTGCCAAATTTTTGGGTGTCAGAGTTATTTTACCGAACAATCCCTCTCCGTCACTGAGTCAAAACTCTAATCAACGTCACTGAGCCGAAGCTCTAATCTACATCATTGAGCCGAAACTCTAATCAACGTCACTGAGCCAAAACTCTAATCAACGTCGCTGAGCCGAAGCTCTAATCTACATCACTGAGCCGAAACTCGAATCAACGTCACTGAGCCGAAACTCTAATCAACGTCACGGAGCCGAAGCTCTAATCTACATCACCGAGCCAAAGCTCTAATTAGTCTCATTCATACATCATCGACGAATTTCAAGAATATTCATCGTCGTCATTTTTTTTATTTTTATTTTTTTTGAAAAAAAATATTCATAAACGAACAACCGTTTTACTCAATCAAGTATAAGCATTTTACTATAAAAAAATAATCATTTCGAAGATTAGATAAAATAATTTCACTAATGTTATCTCTACTCAATTACACACTTTAACCCTCCTCACCACCTTGGTTACTTACTACTAAATCCACTTTAATTTCCAAAATGATTTTTCCCTTAACTACTCCTCGAATTCATCATGAAAATAATTATTTTAACTTATTAAAGTTTGCACAATAGTATAAAAGAATAAGTAGCATATATATAGATATATGTACATATATTATCACAATTAAGAAGCAATTAAGAGGAGCTTAAACATTGAAACTTAATAACAAACATGTGCCTACGCAAACAGGGAACAAACAGAGGGTATATACAAAGCTAGATTACACGCCTAAATAACATGGCACCAACTTAGCCAAAAAACCGAATGACATAGTTTCATAAATTTCAAAGTGAACATATTAAATTAAGGTAAGAAAAATGATCTTAACCTCACATGAAACACAAACCTTGGTAGACACAATGTGTAATCATATATTTCCACAAATCCATGATATAAACAAACTCACTCATGTCATCACCCTAAGCTCAAAATTAGCAGAGCATAAAAATTACTCAATGTGAAATCACCAAGCCTATTAGTTAAACTATTTGTGAAAAAACAATTCAATCCATTCATAAACAACAGCACATAAAGAACACATTTTTGTGATAATCAACTCATTTCTAAGCATGAACAAACATGTAGAAATACAAAATCATGTATAAAGATTCATTAATATCAAATTCCCAAAACCCCATAACCCTTCCAATTAGGAAAACTGAGATGTAGAGACTTTGGGTTAGAGAAAATTATTTCTCTCCACTCATTTAATCGTCTCTACTATATAACATGCTTGCTAATTATCATTTTATCAAACTATCAATCATACTTATCATCATGTTTATTCGTAATATCGATTCAACACGAAAATCAACCAAAATTTCATACCTCAAAATAAGCTATAAAAGTTGTTCATTCTCTACTAAAACATAGTCACCAAATACCATTGTGAAAAAACATGAGTTTAAAATTCAAAACAACGGTAGGTAAATCATGGATAAAATACTCTTTAAAATCACGATTTTATTGACTCAAACCTTTCAACAAAAAAAAAAAAAAAATATTTATAATCCAAAATACGCCATAAATAATTTCCTACAAATTATATTACCACACATATATGTCCTTATCATCATAAAATTATTATCTTCAAAATGAGCACAAAATTTATTCAACAAGTATTTCACCCAAAAATAAAGTTTTTAAATATAGTTCATCATATAATATATATAAGATTGACACTACGAAACACCAATTAAAGTCTACCACAAAATCATACTAAGAATACGAGGGATCAATTTATCCAAATAAAAGTTTTTATTTTTTATTTTTATTAACGCATATTCAAATAAAAGTTAAGCAATTTAATTAATCACACTACCACTCAATACTAACAGCATAAAACGTATTTTAGGATTCAATCATACGCAATTAATATTCTTTAAGTCTATTATTTCTTGTTAAAAAGAATCAAGCGTTAAACATACTTCTCCAAGTTTTGCAAAACCGCATATATCACACAAACAGAGTCAAACATGTTCTATATCAAACATTCAGGACAAATTTAGTAGTAATCAAGATTACTAGATTAGCAACATAACACACAATCAAATAGAAATCAAGTACATGCGTCATAATTGTCCCACCCAAAAATATTTGTCCGAGGATTATTGCTCTGATACCAATTGTAACAGCCCAGATTCTTAACAATAAAATAACCGTAAAAAAAAAAACTTTATTTCCTTAAACATTTGACTAAATTTTTGTTTTTATAAAGAAGAATAATTATCTGAAATTACAAGTAATGTTTATACAATGATACAATGTTTCATTTAAATTACAAGTTAATGAAAATCCCTTATGTTTATCCCCGCGCACGCATCAAACAAAAACACCAATTATGATCATCTCCTTGAGTACCTAAAATATTATTTGTAAGGGTCAATTTCCTTATCCAAATTGAATCATACTCACCATAAGAAAAATGTCACAAAACAATAATAAAAGACTTTATCAATCAAAAGATTTCTAAAAAAAATATAATATTTATTTTCCAAGAAAAAGTAGTCGGAATAACTTCTCAACAGATACAAAAAATTAGACACAGCATGACAAATTATCTCTCTTAGACGATCAAACATAAGAATATTAACTCAACAATTAATAAAATGAAGGAACTCATAACAACAACAATGGCAACACGACAAATGACAGCTCAACGACCACCAATTTAATATAATGTTCAACACCAATTATATTCTTCACCGATTAATCTCAAAACCAAAACACCAATTATACTCATACACTTCACTAATTAAACTCAGCATCAAATAATAATAAATTTATACCTCTTTGATCAAAAGACACAAAAAAAAACTGATACTAATGAATACCAACAAGTACACGACCATTATTTTCGACTTCGTTGAACAACACCAATAAGCAACGTCATTTATACAACTTCAATAGGCAACGTCATTGGACACATGAATGAATTCATGTCATGTTATAATAAGCAACGTCAATAGGCAACATCATTTAACAACTTCATCGTCATTATAACAACACCAATAATCAACGGCTTAATCGCGAAACAACATCAATAGTCAATGGCTTAATCACGAAACAACATCAATAGTCAACGACTTAAAGACAACATTAACAACGGCATATATCTTAATGTAATTTTTATTTTCAATTACAACAACAAATCATTACACACATAAGCAAACACAAAACTGACTAACTTATTACTAACTTTTGTTATATATATCTCTTTACATGAAACAAGTCATGAAATAGAGCAACAACATCATCACACGCGGAGTCCGAAAAGTATTCATAAACCAAGTGATACTAGCAACCATAACCATATAAATATACTAGTTAATTTATAGCATAATAACGGTGTATGTACATGGACCGAACCAAAAACATTATTTTCATAAGAATTTCTTCTTTATTTATTTTCTCTTCTTTTTTTTTTTTTTTAATTATTTATTACTTTTATAAGTCACCAAATCATCATCAACTCACTTCTCAAACAACAACAAACACACTTCAAACAAGACTAGTTTCTTTCTATTAGTTTATTTTTAATTTTTAATTATTTTCTTTTAAAAGATAAAGACCCTAGTACCACTTCACAACACAATTCTTACGTAGTATGAATGTATGGGGAAAGAGCCCTTACCTTAGACGCTTTTCTTCCTAGCCAAAGAAATCCTATAGTCCACGAAGTAATGCTCACACATGGAAAGAGACCGAAGCTTGGTGTCACACAAAACTTGGAGAAGAATAATTCTTTAAAAAGTTGGGACTCATATTATAAAATTTGAGCGTATGGTGGCTATATATTTTGGCAAAACATGAGTCACAAAAGAAGAGAATTGGGCTTAGAGCATTAAAAATGGCAATGGTATTGTTGTGTTTGTAAGGCAACATGATTAAAAAGAATTATTGGTACTAGATGTATTTAAACGTGCAAGCCAAATAGAGAGGGTGGCACCAACACCAAATTAATTACAAATCAAAACACTTTATTGCCACGAACCAACTAATTAAAGAAAATCAAAACTTACATGTCAACATTTAGAGATTTCAAGATCAGTTAATCTAGGGGGATTTGCTCAATGACCGAAAGAGAGGAATTGATTGACCCAATATCATATGTGAGTCAAATTAAACGTATGCCAGTAATATGGGAAGGTTAAGAGGTGATTCATAACTGTTAAAGTTCTCCCATTAACTCTCTTAATTTTGGTTGACTAGATACTTATTTTCCTTTCCAAATTTTCTCTTTATTTTTCTCCACTTATTTAATTTACAAAAAGTTCTCTGATTATAATTGAATTGTTTATTTTCACTATCTCATCTCATCTACTCTAAATTTCCATTAATATTGGTTCAACATATATTTCTACCAAAATTAATTAAATAATAACGAAATAACTATTCCTAAATTTCGGGGCGTTACAAACTGGGTTTTGGTCTCAACATGAAAGATGTAGCTCTTGATCTTAGCTTTCCAACTCATCTTCCCGCGCCTCAATCCGATATTTGTAACTCCAGTTATGACCTGCGGATTGGAAGGGTGTCAAAGTGCTATTTATTCATAAATTAAGTGCGAAAATAAAATAAAGTTAGAAATAAACTTAAACATAAAAACACATTAAAATAGTGAAAATAGTAAATTAAACCATAGGAATACACTAGTACAATAGTAGAAGAATGTGCATTAAAATGCACTGATCAATGAACTTGCTATATCCGTTGTATGTAAATTATTCAGGTACACACGTTGCTTCGAGGAAGCCCTGCAATATAATGTGTTGATGTTATATTTATTTTCTATTGAATGACGAATTGCCGAGATAGCTGCGGGCGTTCACGCGCGCCATTTTATTTAAGCGTGTTGATTTAAAAAATAAATAAATAAATAATACCCCTTTTTATGCTTTGAAAAACGGGGTGTTACATCTTTTATCTTAAACATTTCAGCATGTACTTCACTATGTTCTTGAGCTTTATTGGCATCTTCGCTACTTTGGTTGCTTCTTTCTTTTAATACTCTTGCTGCATAAAAAAATAAATAAACTTAATACAAACTAATTAACAATGAAATAACAAATTTTAAATTTTCTAAATCCAATGTTGATATTTAAATAGCCGTTGATATTTATCTATTTTTTACTTCTCTCATACTAGTGTTAGCATGGATAAAATTGCAAAATTTATAAGGCGACCACATAAAGTCACCGCATATGAATGTAAGCTATCCCAGCTGGACACTCCGGATTATATGTGTGGCTGATCCTCTACACATGGGGGCCCTACTACAATTAAACTCGAATATTCTTTTATATAAGCATTCATACACAAATTTCAATGTATGATATATGCGCCTCCAATTTAGCATTTCTTTACCTCATTCAAATATTGACTTGAGCGTCGGAGTGTTAACTTTTTAGCAGGTACTTTTCCCCTCCAAACGGAGGAATCACACCAATCATCATCAACCGTGAGCTCTACCAGCTGAATTTTCACCATTGAGACTATCATTTTTTAACGCCTCAGTTCACTAACACAATTATTTTTTGTGTTATGAGAGTTGAGTGTTTTAAAAGTATTGAGATCAATTCTTGCTCATAATATATTGGGAAATTACTAATATAACTCAGGTATTTTTATTATTGATGGTGGATCTGCAAGTGCACAGAATCGCAACTAAGTAATAAAGTGATAAGTTATCGTTCTCCACATGGATTGTGCCAGAATTACAAGTTTCGCTTAGGAATAGTTTTGCATTCGCTTTGTTGTTTAGAGATAGTTGTGCGGGTAAAAGTGAAACATAGTGTTAGGGCCTTGTTGGTTATACAATAGCGTTAGAACTTTTAGGGAGAGTTTGTCATCCATTTGAGTCTCACAAGACGCGAAAGATTAATCTCTGAAGTTGCGTGTGGAGGATATTCAGTTTACACTTAAAAAAATATTGGTTTTTGTATCCCTATAGACCGTAGGAGATCACTTGTTAATAAGATTCGTCATATGTTGAAGTTATATTGGGAAGATAGCATAAAACTAATTAGCTGGCGAATACATTAGCCAATATTGTTGTTCCTTGATCTCTAGTTTTGTTTTTCTTATTATCCGAGTGCTTTTAGGCATATATTGTTAACTGGTGTTTTTAATTTGGTTCTAATATTGTTAAACTGATTGCGAGTCCTTGAGAACGACCAAGGTTAACCACCTTGTACTACTATTATTTTGAATTTATTTTGATCACGGAACGACAGTGATCACAATACAAATAATGGTTTAACAAGTATAATTATAAAAAACTCTTGTAGATGCAACAATAATATTTTAGAAGAAATGCGTGTGTATTAAAAAAAATAATGAAATGTATTAAGAGAACTCTCAAAATCATAAAACTTTATTTACATTAACGGGAGAGACTAAAAGAATAACATCTTTTGAATTTTGAGAAACTGAGTTCAAGCAAAAAAAACTTAATATGACTTAAACATATAAACACAATAATTGGTAGAACAAAAATCTTATTTAAATCGTATTCATTTATTGTATAAATTGTTTTGATGCCTAGAATTTGGGTTTCTATACAGTCGATCCTCTAACGGGCCCATAACCTGCCCAATTATTGTGACTCGGTGGTTCGGCTTATATTGGAGCATAATCTATGGAGAAAAATCCAGAATCCAAATTATCTTCCACTTCTTTTATCTTAAACATTTCAGCATGTACTTCACTATGTTCTTGAGCTTTGTTGGCATCTTCGCTACTTTGGTTGCTTCTTTCTTTTAATACTCTTGCTGCATAAAAAAATAAATAAACTTAATACAAACTAATTAACAAGGAAATAACAAATTTTAAATTTTCGAAATCCAATGTTCTAATATTTTTTTAGCTATGGACATTTGAAGCAAAAAATACCTCTAACTTGAATATGGATTGAGAAGAAGCAGAGGAACACAAAAATCACAAGAAAGCATTTGTTTTGTGTCGCAACCATCTTAAAACAATATAGACTTGCACGTTCTAGCTCTATGATTTTTTTTCCTCTTGTCATGAATATACTATATGGATATGCTAACTTTAGGTCATATATATATATATATACACACACGCATTTTGGCAGCATCTTAGCTACCTAGTTAATTGGTGATTTTACTAAAAATGAGAATAACATAAAATTTATGTAACTGGTAATATTACATTGAAATATTCAATGTTATAGCAATACATTGAGAATCATAGTAATATTACATCGAATATGTACACAAAAAAGAATTATACATTGAAATATTATTGTTTTACAAGGATACATTGAATATTATTTTAATTATTATTATTATAATTGTTACTATTTATTAGTTGGAAAATATTTATTACATTTAAATAGCCGTCGATATTTATCTATTTTTGACTTCTCTCATACTAGTGTTAGCATGGATAAAATTGCAAAATTTATAAGGCGACCACATAAAGTCACCGCATATGTTTGTAAGCTATCCCAGCTGGACACTCCAGATTATATGTGTGGCTGATCCTCTACACATGTGGGGCCCTACTACAATTAAACTCTAATATTCTTTTATATAAGCATTCATACACAAATTTCAATGTATGATATATGCGCCTCCAATTTAGCATTTCTTTACCTCATTCAAATATTGACTTGAGCGTCAGAGTGTTAACATTTTAGCCGGTACTTTTCCCCTCCAAACGGAGGAATCACACCAATCATCATCAACCGTGAGCTCTACCAGCTGAACTTTCACCATTGAGACTATCATTTTTTAACGCCTCAGTTCACTAACACAATTTTTTTTTGTGTTATGAGAGTTGAGTGTTTTAAAAGTATTGAGCTCAATTCTTGCTCATAATATGTTGGGAAATTACTAATATAACTCAGGTATTTTTATGATTGATGGTGGATCTGCAAGTGCACAGAATCGCAACAAAAGTAATAAAGTGATAATAAGTTATCGTTCTCCACATGGATTGTGCCAGAATTACTAGTTTCGCTTAGGAACAGTTTTGCATTCGCTTTGTTGTTTAGAGATAGTTGTGCGGGTAAAAGTGAAACATAGTGTTAGGGCCTTGTTGGTTATACAATAGCGTTAGAACTTTTAAGGAGAGTTTGTCATCCATTTGAGTCTCACAAGACGCGAAAGATTAATCTCTGAAGTTGCGTGCGGAGGATATTCAGTTTACACTTAAAAAAATATTGGTTTTTGTATCCCTATAGACCGTAGGAGATCACTTGTTAAGAAGATTCGTCGTATGTTGAAGTTAGATTGGGAAGATGTAAGACCCATAATCCTGTAGGTTCTGGTCCTGGCGCAACGCGCGCAGGCTTGGTTTGTGAGGGTTGACCTTTGTTGACTTTTTAGGGATTTTTGCACCCGGAACCTATTTTGCTTAGTTTTTCGCGTAGATTTCGATTCCGAAGTTTGTTTGTTGAGCTAAGGAATGATTTTTAGGTTCTTCGATTGAAAGACCATGGGTTGTGGATAGGTTAATTAGGGTTCGAAGGTTATTAGTTCGAGTATCGTCGTTATAACGACATAGTTTGCTGAGATCGTGCCTGTTTTGTGCTCGAGTGTCGGAATGGCACGGGGTTTATTTTCCTAGTCTTCTTATAGGAAGGAGGATGTTCTTGTATCCTTGGAATTTTATTTTTCGCGTTATTCTAGTTTTTGAGAAAACGGGCAATAGTTTACCCGCTGTTCTGAATTTTCGTTAACTCCGAATCCGTTTATATTTTAGATGGGAACTTTATATATCGGCTTGAGTTGGGTTATGACTTTAGAATATTTTTAAGAGTTAGGAATGAAAAATACAGTCGGGGAAAAATGTTTCGCGATAATTTTTGGAAATCGTTTAAGGCGAACGTTTAGTTTCTAAATTTTCTAGTTTCGCGAGTTTGGTCCGTAAGCGTAATGCGACTCGTCTGTGAGGCGTGAGTTCTCATGAGAGAAAGAAAATATCTTAAGAGGATAGACTTGGATCGATCCAATGGTTAGGGTTTAATCTTGCTTTAGTGGCACTATTTGATCCTATGGCTAGGAATGATCATGATGCCTTTACATAGGATGACTTTGGTCATTGTTTTGTACTTAGAAAATATCACAAAAGCTCTCTTCTCTTCCTCTCATAAACCGCCTCTCCTCTCTCAACTCACCCTCACCATTGAAATTTTCATTTCTCATCCATTCAAGCTAGGATTTGTCTCTTTGGATCTAGGAACTTGCAAGGAAATCACTCCTCTTAAGGTAACTCATCTTCTCCATGATTTTGTTTAGCTAAAAGTCATGATTCCTAGAGTATTTTAGAGATTTGTCATGACTTGTTCTTGAGTAAATTTTTCTAGAATAAGTTTTGGGTGTTTGTGGTTCTAGGGAAGTGTTTAGGAGTAGTTTATAAGCTTGTTTAAGCTTGGCACATGTTGGTTTCCATGGTGATTAAGAATTTCATGAAATCTTTTGTTAGGGTTTGGAAAATTGATTTGAAATGCTCATAACTTTGAAAACTTGTGTCGTGCTTTTTTGGGGCTTTGCCCGGAAAATTTTTTGGGGCTTGGATTAGTGACTCGGGGGTATTATGGGATATTACCATGCCCTCGGAAGCGAAACATTTTGAGCGGAAGTGCCATTTGGTTTTTGATGGCCGAACCTCAAGGTGTGTGGGGGGGGGGGGGGATTTGTGAAATTTTTCTAAGTCCACAATTTTGGGAAAAATGATCATGCTTTGATGAAATGATCATAGGTGGGTCAAAGTATGATTATAGGATTGTATTTGGAAAGAAAAACTTGAAACTTGCGACGCAAGAAAAACTCGATTATTTTGTCGAGATATTTTCGTAAAATTTTTAGGTTGTTTTCAAGTGTTTTGGTAGTGTGTGAAAGTGTCCTTTGAAGTTTCAAACCATAGAGAGCAATGGTATGCTTTGAAAACGAAAATGTGTTTGTTTTGTGAAAAATAGTGTATTTAACTTCGGGAATTTTTAATCACTATGGGGAGGACTCGAATATAATATCCGAGAGTGTTAGGAAGTGCCTTAGACACCTCTAGACCTTTGTTGATAGGTTTAGTTTCGTTAAGATATTTTGGGAGAAACTTATGCATTGTTCGCTCGTTATTTTTAGGAAACGCGAAACGGTAGATAGTGTGAAACGTTGTAGTTTTTGGTTGGAAGCATTGCCGAGGTAAGGGCACCTTTTTATTTCCGTCAATAGCATTAGGGTATGCTTGTGGTTATGCTTGTTGTGGTTCCATGCTTGTGTGCTTGGTTGTTTTCGATGTTATTTGTCTTACGTATATGTGGGAAATATATGTGTTGACATGTGGTTATCAATATGTGTATGTTTGTTGCATTAGTATATGTAGGGACGTATGCTCATGCAAACATTGTCGGTATTTGATCTGTGTGATTGTACCGGGTGATACTTCCGCCTTTAACGGAGACGGTATTTGATCTGGGTGATTTGTACCTGTTGGAACAAAATTGATTTAATAAGTTAGCCCCTAAACCTCTTAAGGTTTTGATGATAACAAAGTATTAATAAACAATTGGAAGGACTAAAAATTTATTTTAAGTGTGCAGATATAATGCTCTGAATAAACCTTCAGAAGATGTTTGTTCAGAAGTTCACGCGCTCAGAAGATGTTAGACTTCAGAAGTTACAACATTCAGAGGATGAAGACTTCAGAACTTCTTGACTAACTACAAACTTCATCACACTCTGAAGAGCTTCTTGAAATCTGTGAAGATTCTCTCTTCAAGTCAACTCTTCTACCAATGAAGAAAAGGACCTTTCAAGCCTGATCTGTTCAGCTACTCCTGTTTTGTCTGTCCTCTCTTGAGAACGTGGGTCTTCAGTTTTGTTAGCTGAATAAGGAAAGTCCACTCTGCAGTAGTCAAAGTAGCTGAAACTCTTACTCAGTTTTGGATACAAACAAACTGCATCAAGACAGGCTGCTTGAAGACAAAAGTTTTCTACTCCAACGGCTCCTTTTGCAACGACTCTTTTCTAGTGGTATATATACTAGAAGATTCAGCTACATCACATATAGAATTATCAAGATTTGAACTCGTGCTGAACAAACTCTGAACTCTGTGATATACAAGCTCTGAACCTCTGTTAAGTGTTTTTGCACTTTAGTCTAATACTCTGTACTCTTTGTATTGGCTCTCATTAGGTTCTGTTAAGAGCAATTGTATATTGTTATATACTTTTCTGTTACTTGAGAAACTTAAGCTTGTGTGCTTGAGTAAGTTGTCTTAAGCTTGTGTGCTTAAGAAGTTGTTGAGAAGTCTCTTGCTTGTGTGCTTGAGCATTGTTGAGAAGTCTCTTGCTTGTGTGCTTGAGCAGGTGTAATCTTGTGTGATTATAGTGAAATCCCTTGGAAGTGCAACGGGACTGGACTACTCTCGTTTTGTGAGAGGAACCAGTATAAATTGCCTGTGTGATCTCTATCTCTTACTTGTTTTATTGTGTTATTTATCCGCTGCTGTTGAAGTTAAGTTAAGAACTTGAAAAAGTTTTAAACTTGGCTAAAACACAATTCAAACCCCCCCCCCCCCCCCCCCCCCCCCCTTCTTGTGTTTTCACACCTTCAATTGGTATCAGAGCCTTGGTCTGTTACTTTCACTTAACAGTGAGACAGTAAAGATCTTGTGAGAACACTATGTCTGGAGGAGACGATAGTAGTACTAGAACAACCGGTGAAGCCGGTGAGGCCAGTGGAGCTGGTGGTGGTCCTAGAAATGCTTTTGGTTTTGACTACTTAAGTAATGAATCACATGAACATAGTGGCAATAGAAAAGCCCCTATATTCAATGGTGATGCATCATTATTTGAGTGGTGGAAGGAAAGACTGTATAGCAATATTACTGCTATTGATCATGAGTTGTGGGATTTGGTTGAGCTGGGAGTAACTTTTGAAAACTTAAATGAACATGGAAGATTGTCCATTGAGCATAGAAAGTTACTCACACCAGCTAACTTAAAAACCTACACTAAGCATCATAGAGTAAAGGATATTGTTGTTGGTGCTATTAGACATGAGGATTATGTCAGAATAGAGAACAAGTCTACTGCTAAATCTATCTTTGACTCTATGTGTGCTACCTATGATGGTAATGAAAAGGTTCAAGAGGCTAAGGCTAGTCTCTTGATAAGGCAATATGAGTTGTTCACTATGAAACATGATGAAACTATTGAGACCATGTTTACAAGGTTTCAAATCCTTGTATCTGGTCTTAAAGCTCTAAAGAGAAGTTACTCTACTTATGACCATGTTCAGAAGATTCTGAGGAGTCTTCCTATTGCTTGGAGACCTAAGGTCACTGCAATAGAGGAAGCTCAAAATCTCAAGACTCTGAGTCTTGAAGCTCTGATAAGCAATCTCAGAAGCCATGAGATGGTTCTGGATGCTGACTCAGAAACTAAGAAGAAGTCTAAGTCAGTGGCTTTACAGTCAACTAAGACTACTTCTAAGGCTCTTAAGACTCAGCTTCTTGATATTGAAGAAGAATCTTCTGCTGATGGTCAAGAGGATGAGATGGATGAGGATGAGTTTGCTTTATTCACTAAGTTTAAGCAATGGAACAGGTTGAACAAAAGAAACTTCAGAGGAAACAACTCAAGAAACTCTGTCAGCAATAAGGATGATCAGAAGAACTGTTTCAACTGCAAAAAGCCTGGACACTTCATTGCTGACTGTCCAGAAATGTCTGCTAAAGACAAGAGCAAAAGATACAGTTCAAAGAAGCAGCAATTCAAAAGTAAGTTGAAGAAGAGTCTAATGGCTACCTTTGAGGAGCTGTCGTCTGAGGAAGAAGTTGAGGAAGAGGAAGAGGCAAATCTAGCTTTAATGGCTTCAACTGACTCAGATGCAGACTCAGAGGAAGAATCAGAATCAGATTCAGAGGTTACAGATGAGGTATTTTCTGATTGTTCCAAATCTCAACTTATAACTGCACTTAACAAGGTGATTGAGAAACATCTCAGAGTGTTAAGTAAACAAAAAGTTTTACAAGAAAAGCTTAACACTCTGAATGGACAGACAGATCATTTTCAAGGTTTATATCAAGAAACTCTGAATAGAGTAAATGATCTTGAAAAGGGTTGTGCTGTGTGTCACAAACCTACTGATGAGCAAGAAATGGCTCTTCAACAGTTTGTGCATCTCAACCTTGGTAAGAGCAAAGCTGCTAATCTTGTTTATAATGTCATGAGACATAGAGGAGAAGGAGTTGGCTATGAATATGGTAGAACATATTCAAAGCTAAAGACCTATCCAAAAAAGGTTGGAAAATCTTGGGTTTACTATGTTGTACCTCAGAATGAAGAAGGAAAGAAATTTGGTTCTCTGGAAAATGAGGATGATAATCTGAGAGATTTGGGAAATGACAACTCAGAGGAACCAAGTTCCTCAGGATCTGGGAAGAAAAGCTCAGAAGATAAAAGCTATTTAGAACCTGATAATATTAGTTCAGATGTTCTGAAAGCTTCAAAATCTGAGGCTTCAACTTCTGGAACCAGAGGAATTCTAGTTCCTGAGAAAAGTCAACCTAAAGGCTCAAAAGTTTTTAAAAGAAAGTCAAACCTCAAACCTCAGAGGCAACATAGGACTAAGATTATTTATGATTCTAGAGTCAGTAAATATAATCAGTCAAATCAATGGATTGATGATAAATACAAATTCTGGGATCATAAACAATCCAAGTTCTGGAATAATAACAGAACTCAAACTAAGAAACACTTTCAAAAGAGTTATTATTCCAAACCAAAATCTTTCTCTCACACTCAACAACACAGTAAGCATGTATGGACTAACAAGCGCGGACCCAGAAGATGGGTACCAAAAGCTGAAATAATGTATCATTCAGATTTACCAACTAGGAAAGGATATGTCCTACCTAGAGTGTGGAAACAAGTCTTATGCAAAGGAAGAAGGGCTTATGTCCTAGACCAATGGCTGACAAGTTCTCAAGTTAACAATCAGAACTTGATAAATGAAGAGGAAGAATATTGGGATGACTTTATCATTAACTGTGATAAAGAGTTCCACCGTAGTGATTAAAGTTGTTTCTCATACAGCCTATCACTCAAAGAAGTATCATGAATCATTCATGGTATCTGGATAGTGGGTGTTCAAGGCACATGACTGGTGACAAACAACTGTTTTCCAAGCTAACCATGAAAGAAGGAGGTTCTGTTGGCTTTGGAGGAAATCAGAAAGGAAAGATAATAGGTACAGGTACAGTAGGTAATTCCTCCCTATCTATTAATGATGTTTGGTTAGTTGATGGACTTAAACATAATCTATTGAGCATAAGTCAATTTTGCGACAATGGTTATGTAGTCATTTTTAATAAGGAATCATGTACTGTAACCAAACAATCTGATAACTCCATTGTATTCAAAGGTCTGAGGAAAAACAATGTTTATAAAATTAATCTTTCTGATTTGAATGAACAAAAAGTGATGTGTCTTTTGACCTTGAGTGAGGAAAAATGGATCTGGCATAAGAGGTTAGGCCATGCTAACTGGAGGTTAATCTCTAAGCTTAGCAAGCTTGACCTTGTCAGAGGTTTACCTAAAATCAAATATCACTCAAACACACTTTGTGGTTCATGTCAAAAAGGAAAAATTACAAAATCATCTTTTAAACCTAAGAACATTGTCTCTACCTCAAGACCATTGGAACTTCTTCACATTGATCTTTTTGGGCCAGTTCACACTGCCTCTATCAATGGAAAGAAGTATGGATTAGTAATTGTTGATGATTACAGTAGATGGACTTGGGTAAAATTCTTAAGAACAAAAGATGAAGCTTATGATGAGTTTAGCATCTTCTGCAAACAAATTCAAAATGAAAAAGGCTACACTATTTTAAAAGTTAGAAGTGATCATGGTGGAGAATTTGAAAATGAACCTTTTGAAAACTTTTGTGAAAAATATGGCATCCTGCATGAATTCTCTTCTCCTAGAACTCCTCAACAAAATGGGGTTGTAGAAAGGAAAAATAGAACTCTGCAAGAAATGGCCAGAACCATGATGCATGAAACTAATGTAGCAAAGTTTTTATGGGCAGAAGCTGTAAACACAGCATGTTATGTTCAGAATAGAATCTATATCAGATCTAAGCTGAACAAAACGGCTTATGAATTGTTCAAAGGAAGAAAGCCTGATATTTCTTATTTTCATCAGTTTGGTTGTACTTGTTACATCTTAAACAACAAAGTCCATCTAAAGAAATTTGATGCTAGAGGTTATAAGGGTATCTTTATAGGATACTCTGAACGCTCAAAAGCATACAGACTGTATATTTCTGAAACACACACCGTAGAAGAAAGTATGCATGTCAAATTTGATGACAAAGAGCATGATCAAGTGTCAGAGCTTGTGGAAGGTTTGTCTAGATTTCAGGTATCAGAGGATCAGTATACAGATATTCCAATCTATCCAGAACATCCATTCTCTGAAGAACCTGTGAATGTATCAGCTCCTACTGACTCTGAACAACAAAGAACTGAAGCAACTGCTGAACCTGATGTTGATGAGTCTGAAGATGATGAGCCCCCAAGAAATACCTTCAAATACAAATCATCACATCCAGAGGAACTGATATTGGGCAACAAGGATAGTCCAAGGAAGACAAGATCTCAACTGAGAAATGAGGAATCATTAGTTGGTATTATCTCAATGATGGAACCTTCAAAGATTGACGAAGCTCTGAAAGATGATGCTTGGATAGTAGCAATGCAAGAAGAGCTGAATCAATTTCAAAGGAATGATGTATGGACTCTAGTGCCTAAACCTTCACACAAGAACATTATTGGAACAAAATGGGTATTCAGAAACAAGCTGAATGAACAAGGTGAAGTGGTAAGAAACAAGGCTAGATTGGTTGCACAAGGTTATAGTCAACAAGAGGGGATTGACTATACTGAAACCTTTGCACCAGTTGCTAGACTTGAAGCAATCAGGTTACTTCTATCTTATGCTGTTAATCATGGAATAACCTTATATCAGATGGATGTTAAGAGTGCCTTCTTAAATGGTTTCATTTCTGAAGAAGTGTATGTTAAGCAACCTCCTGGTTTTGAAGATGTCTCAAACCCAGAACATGTTTTTAAATTGAAAAAATCACTGTATGGTCTGAAACAAGCTCCAAGAGCTTGGTATGATAGACTCAGTAATTTCCTTCTTGAAAAGGGTTTTGAGAAAGGAAAGGTTGACTGCACACTCTTTAGAAAAACAACCAAAGAAGACATTTTAATCATTCAAATTTATGTTGATGATATTATTTTTGGTTCAACTAATGCTTCCTTGTGCAAGAATTTTTCTAAGATAATGCAGGATGAATTTGAAATGAGCATGATGGGAGAATTGAAGTTCTTTCTTGGAATTCAAATCAATCAGAAGAAGGAAGGAACTTATGTTCATCAATCAAAATACACCAAAGAACTTCTGAAGAAATTCAACTTAGATGATTGCAAGATAATGAACACTCCTATGCACTCAACTACCAACATGAGCAAGTCAGAAGATGAAGGAAAAGTAGACCAAAAGGTCTACAGAGGTATGATTGGTTCCTTACTCTATCTGACTGCGTCTAGACCAGATATTTTATTCAGTGTTTGCTTATGTGCAAGATTCCAGTCAGATCCCAGAGAATCTCATCTTACAGCTGTAAAGAGAATCTTTAGGTATCTGAAAGGAACAACTAATCTTGGACTTCTCTATAAGAAATCCAATGATTATGTACTGAATGGATTCTGTGATGCTGACTATGCTGGAGATAAAATTGAAAGAAAATCCACAAGTGGCAATTGTCAATTTGTTGGTGAAAACCTTATCTCCTGGGCTAGTAAGAGACAAACTACTATAGCTTTGTCCACAGCAGAAGCAGAATACATTTCAGCAGCTAAATGTTGCACACAATTGCTCTGGTTAAAATATCAGTTAGAAGATTATCAGGTAAGCAGTCACAATATTCCTTTATATTGTGATAACACTGCAGCCATTCATTTATCTAAAAACCCTATCCTACACTCTAGAGCCAAACATATTGAAATTAAACATCATTTTATCAGAGATTATGTTCAGAGAGGCATTATAGATATTAAGTTTGTTGATACTGAAAATCAATGGGCTGACATATTTACTAAAGCCTTACCTGTTGAAAGATTTGATTTTATAAAGAAACATCTGAACATGTTTTCAATCTCTGAATAAATTTTTTTTGGCAATTAAAGTGTAAGAAGTTATGTATATCAGAACTTATGATTTAGATCATCTGAAGCACAAGCTCTGAAATACTTAACTCTGATAGAATTTTTTTAAAAAAAACCTCAGTGGCTCTGAACTATTTAAATGAAAACGTTTGGTATTTGATACTGAACAGCTGTCCATAAAAATAGCAGTTACCGAGTAATTTTCTGCACGTGGTTTAACGTGTGTCAGGTAGTGGGTGGTTAATGATGACCTTTTGTATTCATAATTTCTTGTCTATTTGCGTAACTTCCCAAATTTGCCATTTTTGTGTTAACTGTACTCATTTAAATAAACTTACACAATACACTTGCACACTATTCACTTTCACAACCTACACTTTCATATTCTCTCTATACCTCCAACACACTTTCTTTCTCTCTCGTTAGTTTTCCAAACCCTACCCTAATCTCCAACAATGGCCGGACCTTCGTCATCTTCTTCATCAAAGATTCCACCGTTCATGTTCAAGAATCTTCATATCGTTGGGAACGAAATGGAGTTTCCTGAATCTGAACTCTGCTTTCTGTCTGAGAAGATTGTGGACTTTGATAGTTTGTCTGCTAACGGCTTTGAAGTTAAGCAGTACTTTACTTCACAAAGATGGGATAAGTACTTCGACATGCTTAACGGTCCTATCTACCCAGACTTGCTTAAGAAATTCTGGATGAAAGCAAAGGTTTTTGACAAGCATGAAGCTAAGAAGGAAGAGCTTGCTGCTATTGAGAGGGATCCTAGTCTGAAGGGTAAAACTAGGAAGGAGATGGGCTTACTGGAATTTACAGGTGTTCAGATTAGGTCTAACATCTGTGGGATGAATATGGCTTTCTCACCAATTCATTTCAATGCTCTCCTTGGTCTACCTAACTCTGGGATAGAGTTAGATGCTTTTGAAAAGGATACCAGATTTAGAGAAGATCTTCTGCATCTCATCTGCACAGACTTGAAGCTGAAAGGGAAAGTCAAAGGATTGACTGACGAGTGCAGAGTTATGTTCAAGATAATCCTTGCTGCTATCAGTCCAAGAGTTGGAGGGACTGATACAATCTCCTGGACGCATCGTCATCTGCTATATTTTCTTCTGACAAGGAAGAGAGTTAATCTTGGAGATTACTTCTTTGAAAGAATCTGTGAAGCAATCTTTGCCAGCAAATCTCAGAGGAAAACAACTATTGTTTATCCCAGGCTATTATCAGACCTTCTGCATCAAGGTCATGTGGTTCACAACCTTAAGAAGTTTCATCCTGAACTGGTTCAGAAGAAGTTCTATCCTGAGATTCTGAATGCTAGTTTTCTGTCCAAGATGCGTTTGATTGCATCTAAGCCTGTTGCTCCTCCTCAAGAATTCTCTGTTAGACTTGAAGATCGTCTGTACATAGAAGGCTACCCAGTTATTTCTGAAGCTGATGCTGAGCATGTAATTCAAGACTATTTGGAAGTGCTCAGAAAAGAAGGATTCATTGTTGATAGGAGTATGATTCCTCCTGCTCCTGCAAATCTGTATAATCCTTCTAGGAAGCAAAAGAGAAAGGCTGGAACTCAAGAGGATCTACCCAAGCCAGATCTTTTGGCTCAAAAGAAAGTTAAAGTTGAACAATCTATGGCTGAGCAAAGGACTAAGAGAAAGCATGAAGAATCTGCTACCAAGGCTACTGAAGAAGCTTCAAAAGAGCCTGTTGTTGTTGAAGTATCCAGCTCATCTGAAGAGACTGAGTCAGGAGATGAGACTGAATCTGATGAAGAGACTCTGGCTACAAGATTGAAGAGAAGACCTGCTCCTATTCCCAAAGATAAAGGTAAGTCTACTAAGTATGTCTTTAATGCAAAAGAGATTGGAATGGGTTACACCAAACCTCTCAGAACTGTTTTACCAGCCTCTGAAACTCCAACCTCTGATAACCCCCTATCAGAATTAGAAAAACATCTTAGTCCAGACCCTCTTAACAATCAAACCTTCACCCAGAAACCTTCATCACCTCCCAAACCTTCATCACCTCCCAAACCTAAATCACCTCAAACTCAACCACAAAAAGAAACACCTATCATATCACCATCTGAACCTATATCACACACTCCAAACCCTGACAAAGCTTCTCCCACTAAACAACCATCTCAAATTCAATCATCTGAACCTGCATCCCCACAACATCAAAATCCTGAACCATCTAACCCTGAACCAACAGATAATCCAATACCTGAAACATTTCCTGAACCTCAACCAAGTGCTGAATATGCTTCTCCTGAGCATATTCATACTTGTGCTCCCAAGCCTTCAGAGGCAGAAGTTGTCATTATTGACAATCCTGCTAATGAATCAACCAACCTCTCTACCATTCCCAATCCTTCACCCTCATCATCTAACCCATTCAATAACCTATCCACTCAATTGCATAAAGACTTGGTTAGATTATCTTTGCTAAAGGACAGGTTTCTAGTTTGTCCTTCTGATGTGGATTTGGAAGTTTCAAGCATTAAGGCAAGGATTTGCAATGCTTTGGATGGTGCTGCTGAGGAAATTAAGGCTGTGGTTGGAAGAAGAGACTTGGATGTGATAAACTTCATGAGGGAAAGTCTGGCTAGGGCTGAATTGAAAAGGTTAACCACTTTTAATCATGCTGAATCTGAACGTGCTAAGCTGGAAGCACTTGCTGCTGCTGAACATCGTCTGAATGCTTTTAAAGACTGCTGGATAGACTCCAAGCTGTTTCAGAGTCTTGAAGCTCAGAGGTCTGAGTCTGAAAGGTTAGAAGAAGCTGCTGCAAGAGTTGCCCAGTTGGCAAATGAGTTGCAACCAGAGGATATTCCAGAGGATGATGTGCTTGCTATTCAGAATCAAGAGGATGTGCTGATGATAGACTATCCAGAAGAAGGTGAACCCTCCTCTGTTCAAAGACAAGCTCCTCAGGTTGAAGAACAGATACTGAATCTGCAACAAGCTCTAAGGGAACAGCAAGAAGGTTTAGAACGTCAAAGAGCTGCTCAAGAGACATTGGAAACCAAGGTGGATGGTTTAGTTTCCAATGTGGGATCCTTGAATGATAAATTCGACCAACTCTTAGCCTTTCTTAAGAAACCTTAGGCTTCTATGCACTTATGTCTTTATGTTATTTTCTCATCTTTGTCTGAACAATTTCTTTTCTTGTTTGATTTATTATATTTCAAGTTATGTTGGTTATATTTTGCTTGATTATTTATTTATATTTCTATTTTATCATCTGATGTTTTGAATCTTAAGATGGAAAAGAAAAAATAACACAAGAACCTTATTCAAAATTAAAATTTTTATTGATGAAAAGGATGTAGAGTACATGGTAGCAGAAAAAGAAATTCATCAACCTAAATCTAATCAGACTGATCCTCAGAAGAAATCTCAGATTTCTCCTCAGAATCATCTGAAGATAGCTCAATGAGTTCAAAATCTGGGTTGTGTTCTTCTTCTTCTTCTTCAGCTTCTTGTTCCTCTTCAGGAACTAAGTTAGCCAGATACTCTATGTAATCTTCATCCATGTAATCTTCATCCTCCTCAGACTCTGAGTCTGAAGAGATGTCAATGATTTCTGTTTCTTGTGGTGGTTTTTCTTCTTGTTCATCTTTCTGATCTTCTTTCTCGTGTTTTTCTTCTTTCTTATTTGCTAAACGCGCACTGAATCTTCTCATTCTTGATTCTTGTTTTTGATAAAATGTTTTGTTGTGAAGCAACCGTGGTTTTCGTATCCCTTTTATAGCGTGTTTTGTGCTTTGCTTTTTGTCTTTTGACATTAATTCACCTTTGTAACTGCCAATTCTTTTCTTTGCCTGTCTTGGTTTTCTAAACTTCTCACTTTTTGATAATGACAAAAGGGGGAGTAGGTTTACGCATTAATTGATAAGTTACAAAAGCTGAAACCACAATTTATTGCTTAAGTTAAAAGTTAATTTTTATATGTTGCGTATTTTCAATGAGGAGACTAAGTTAGTTGAAACTGAACTAAATTTCATAAGTAAGGATAAGTTAAGAGTGCAATTTTAACTTAGACTTATGAGACTCAGGGGGAGAGCTTGCAAACCTCTCACTCTGAAGAAAGATATGAAATTTATCTCATTTCAGACCATCTTAATCTTATACTAAATTAAAATATCATGGATAAAACATAAAGTTCAGACTTTATGGAATATCAATCTTAGGGGGAGCTTGCAAACCTCACAAACCTAAGAGAAACATGATAAGTTAATTTAACAACAATTGTCAATTAATACTTATGTTTGTCATCATCAAAAAGGGGGAGATTGTTGGAACAAAATTGATTTAATAAGTTAGCCCCTAAACCTCTTAAGGTTTTGATGATAACAAAGTATTAATAAACAATTGGAAGGACTAAAAATTTATTTTAAGTGTGCAGATATAATGCTCTGAATAAACCTTCAGAAGATGTATGTTCAGAAGTTCACGCGCTCAGAAGATGTTAGACTTCAGAAGTTACAACATTCAGAGGATGAAGACTTTAGAACTTCTTGACTAACTACAAACTTCATCACACTCTGAAGAGCTTCTTGAAATCTGTGAAGATTCTCTCTTCAAGTCAACTCTTCTACCAATGAAGAAAAAGACCTTTCAAGCCTGATCTGTTCAGCTACTCCTGTTTTGTCTGTCCTCTCTTGAGAACGTGGGTCTTCAGTTTTGTTAGCTGAATAAGGAAAGTCCACTCTGCAGTAGTCAAAGTAGCTGAAACTCTTACTCAGTTTTGGATACAAACAAACTGCATCAAGACAGGCTGCTTGAAGACAAAAGTTTTCTACTCCAACGGCTCCTTTTGCAACGACTCTTTTCTAGTGGTATATATACTAGAAGATTCAGCTACATCACATATAGAATTATCAAGATTTGAACTCGTGCTGAACAAACTCTGAACTCTGTGATATACAAGCTCTGAACCTCTGTTAAGTGTTTTTGCACTTTAGTCTAATACTCTGTACTCTTTGTATTGGCTCTCATTAGGTTCTGTTAAGAGCAATTGTATATTGTTATATACTTTTCTGTTACTTGAGAAACTTAAGCTTGTGTGCTTGAGTAAGTTGTCTTAAGCTTGTGTGCTTAAGAAGTTGTTGAGAAGTCTCTTGCTTGTGTGCTTGAGCATTGTTGAGAAGTCTCTTGCTTGTGTGCTTGAGCAGGTGTAATCTTGTGTGATTATAGTGAAATCCCTTGGAAGTGCAAGGGGACTGGACTACTCTCGTTTTGTGAGAGGAACCAGTATAAATTGCCTGTGTGATCTCTATCTCTTACTTGTTTTATTGTGTTATTTATCCGCTGCTGTTGAAGTTAAGTTAAGAACTTGAAAAAGTTTTAAACTTGGCTAAAACACAATTCAACCCCCCCCCCCCCTTCTTGTGTTTTCACACCTTCAGTACCGCCGTTAACGGAGCCGGTATTTGATCTGGGTGATTGTACTCCGGAGTATCCACCAATTGAGTTGGCATTTGATCTGTGTGATTGTGCCGGGTGTAATCCACCTTTTTCCGGAATTCATGCATGTAACGATCCTGTGACGGGGTGTTACCGTGGCGATCCTGTGACGGGGTGCCACACTCATTCATTAGAGGTTTGCATTAGGCTATGTGTGCACTTTATTTATTCTTCTTGGTGTGAGGATGTGATAAGTGTTTACCGCTTTCTATTCTGGTATGTGTATTCGGTATTTTATTACTAGTTTCCAGTTGGTGACCCTTATTTTGCATGCCATATCGCGGGCTCCTCCCACCCCCAGACGATGGAGCGCCATCTGAGACCGTAGGCCGTGTGGACGGCGAGGACTTCGTAGATTATGCCGGAGAGTAGATGTTAGCACTTGTTAGGCTACATTTTTGGTAGGCTTAGGGCCTAGGTTATATTTTAGGATGACTGTATGTCTTATACATTTATACTCAGACATGTTTAGTGCCTTTTGGCCTTGTGATATATTCGGTTCATAACTCGTGTCTTTTGGTTGATGAACTTAATGTATCCGTTGTATGTAAATTATTCAGGTACACACTTTGCTTCGAGGAAGCCCTGTAATATAATGTGTTGATGTTATATTTATTTTCTATTGAATGACGAATTGCCGAGATAGCTGCGGGCGTTCACGCGCGCCATTTTATTTAAGCGTGTTGATTAAAAAAAAAATAATACCCCTTTTTATGCTTTGAAAAACGGGGTGTTACATTTTGGTATCAGAGCTCGGCATTAGATCTTCAAAGGGAAAGTGTGTACTTGAGTTAACAGTCTGAGGTCAGTCATATTAGAGTTAGAGTCGGGTTTAGTGAGCATAAGTGCTTGGGTTCTTATGTGTTTGTTGTCTTGAGTCAAGCATGGGTTAAATGCTTAGGTAATTGATTGTTTCTCAACCGAAACAATGTTCCCTATAGTGCTTCAGTGAGTAGGACAGTTAGCCCTTAGAGCTTTGGTCGAACTGGGTCGACGAGTGTCTCCGAATTTTCTCAGAGGCAGCGGTCCGAGGAGGATGGATTTGAGGAGAATAAGAAATGCAAGGGATTCTTGGAAGTTAGATTATTGATTAGAAGTGCATTGGACGTGGTCACTCGGAGATGTTGAGTGTGGACGAGTGGACATCATTCTTGTAAAGGATTTCAAGTAAGGACTTGATTCGGGGAACTTTTTGAAGAAAATATTGGATGTTTGCTACGGTGAGTTCGGGATGAGACTTGATGAAGTCATTTGGTTGTCAAGAAGATGCAGCCAATGAGGGATGGTGGAACAGACAACAATGTCAATTGGAATTAATTACGATGATTGGGTAATCATCGGGGCGAGCCGTATTTGAGTTAAAGTGGATGTTGCGCGTCAAGAGTGAACGAACCTGGTGGTGTTAGATGACAGTTATACGTCGATGGGTACCTTAAAGGTTTAAGTTGAGTGTGTGAGATAGGTTGAATTCGAAAATGAGATTATTAAGGATGAATCTCGTGATAATTGAGGGTATGAGACTAAATATCACGTCGATGAGTGACAATCTATACATAGTTCGGGAGATAGTAAGTATAGGTGTTGATGTAAGAGAAATATATAGGTAATCATTGGTTAGATAACTATAGATTTCGAGAGATGTTTTGGTAAGAATGAGGAGTTCAATTTTGGAAAGTGAATTTATGTCGATGGTATGGGATACTAGAGGTGTATGGTATGGAAATACTTAGAGAATTGTAGCAGTGTAAGCTATAATTGTTGATTATTGGCAGGTAGACCCTAAGAGAAAGTAAACATCTTGAGTAGTTTGAAGGGGTTAGTCAAGATTTGAGTAGAGATCCTGTGTGATTGGACATTTAAGTTAATGATGTCGATCGACCAAAAGGGTTGAAGGACCAAGTAGTATCTTGAATTTATGACATCATTGGTGTTGAGGTAGACAAGTTTTAAATAATTCAAGTTTTGGACGAGAATTTTTGGAAATTTTCTAGAAATATCGTGTATTATTAGAAAGAGAGTTTGTTAATAAGAGTACTAAGACAATGGGAGCGATAGTTGGAAGGAAATTTTGGTTTAATTTTGAGATGTAATGGAGAAAGTTAGATGGTGTGGTAAGTATTTTAAATCTCTTGAGGATTAGATTCAAGAGATTGATTTCGGTATTAAACGTACTAAGGAGGAAATCATAGCGAAGGGTTGTGTTTTGGTAGTTGTTCTGGAGAAGTCAAGCATTAAGATTTGAGACACGTATTCAATCGCTGGATGAATGAGTAATATGTGTCGATTCGGAGGTAAATTATAGTGACATGACGAAGATAAGATTAGAGATAATTATGCATAGAGAAATACGTAATAGGAACTTGATGGATTAATTAATTGGAGTTTTGTAGATATTATAACATCGACAAGATAATCGCAAAGGAATGGTTAACGTTGTGCGTTAGCAAGGAAGCGAGAAGGTGATACAAGTTGTAAGGGGAGACTGACAACCTCATTGGTTAATTTGGAAATTTAAGTAGGGAAAGGAGTACAGTCGGAATAAGGATGGTGAGTTTAGTAAGTGGAAAGCATGTTGGAGAATTCCACATAAGAATTTAGAAGTCGAGGTTAAGTGCGAAGTGTCATTTATGGAAGGAATGAAGCGAAATAGTTAGTCGTTGGGAAGAAATGTTAAGAATAAGTGATGGAAAAGCACATGAGAATGTGGATTATAATAATTAAGGATACTTGGAAGGGATTACCTCACATATAATTTGGAAAATTATGATTGTGCGTGTATATTAAGGATTCGAAAGCGTCACCTGAATGGATGTCATGGTGAGGTGTGTGTTGTATGTGGAAAAAAAAACATTATTAAAGTTAGGTGAAGATGGTCTAAACCACCATCATGATTGTCGGCTATCTATTGACAAATTGAGGAACTGATCATCCTTGATCTCTTGTTAATAATAGACAGCATCATGTTGACTGGAATCGACTAGTTTTACTAGCTTTGGTGTAGAGAGTTTGCGGTGTTTCTTTTTGGAGGGTAGCAGTCACCACTCCGTGTGGGCCTAGTTGAATTGGCTATGTTGTGGAGGCTTAAGAGGTGACTTTAGAAATTTCGTGTGTCGACCTAGGATCTTTGAGGAACTAGAGGTTGTGAACCTTCGTAGTGAGGTTAGATTTTGAGTGGGGAACTCGTTGTGTGATGTTTAGCTTTGTGTCTAGAGTTTGGAACCAGTGCGACTATGTAGAGGGTTACGTTTTGTGCACGGTCGTGTCAGTGTGGTGGTGATAGCATCTGTGTGGCTTCACCTGGTGTTAGCATCTGTGTGGCTACACCTATTCCTACGAGATTTTGTTGTGTAGGTGATAGTAATAACTAGATGGGTTATTGCTCTTACCTTTAGTTTCGAGGACGAAACTTCTTTTTGGTGGGTAGTAATGTAAGACCCATAATCCTGTTGTTTCTGGTCCTGGCGCAACGCGCGCAGGCTTGGTTTGTGAGGGTTGACCTTTGTTGACTTTTTAGGGATTTTTGCACCCGGAACCTATTTTGCTTAGTTTTTCGCGTAGATTTCGATTCCGAAGTTTGTTTGTTGAGCTAAGGAATGATTTTTAGGTTCTTCGATTGAAAGACCATGGGTTGTGGATAGGTTAATTAGGGTTCGAAGGTTATTAGTTCGAGTATCGTCGTTATAACGACATAGTTTGCTGAGATCGTGCCTGTTTTGTGCTCGAGTGTCGGAATGGCACGGGGTTTATTTTCCTAGTCTTCTTATAGGAAGGAGGATGTTCTTGTATCCTTGGAATTTTATTTTTCGCGTTATTCTAGTTTTTGAGAAAACGGGCAATAGTTTACCCGCTGTTCCGAATTTTCGTTAACTCCGAATCCGTTTATATTTTAGATGGGAACTTTATATATCGGCTTGAGTTGGGTTATGACTTTAGAATATTTTTAAGAGTTAGGAATGAAAAATACAGTCGGGGAAAAATGTTTCGCGATAATTTTTGGAAATCGTTTAAGGCGAACGTTTAGTTTCTAAATTTTCTAGTTTCGCGAGTTTGGTCCGTAAGCGTAATGCGACTCGTCTGTGAGGCGTGAGTTCTCATGAGAGAAAGAAAAT
Organism: Trifolium pratense; assembly: GCF_020283565.1. Lineage (NCBI taxonomy): Eukaryota > Viridiplantae > Streptophyta > Magnoliopsida > Fabales > Fabaceae > Trifolium > Trifolium pratense. The sequence goes on along the minus strand of NC_060061.1, from coordinate 33,208,743 downwards.
ATCTTAAGAGGATAGACTTGGATCGATCCAATGGTTAGGGTTTAATCTTGCTTTAGTGGCACTATTTGATCCTATGGCTAGGAATGATCATGATGCCTTTACATAGGATGACTTTGGTCATTGTTTTGTACTTAGAAAATATCACAAAAGCTCTCTTCTCTTCCTCTCATAAACCGCCTCTCCTCTCTCAACTCACCCTCACCATTGAAATTTTCATTTCTCATCCATTCAAGCTAGGATTTGTCTCTTTGGAACTAGGAACTTGCAAGGAAATCACTCCTCTTAAGGTAACTCATCTTCTCCATGATTTTGTTTAGCTAAAAGTCATGATTCCTAGAGTATTTTAGAGATTTGTCATGACTTGTTCTTGAGTAAATTTTTCTAGAATAAGTTTTGGGTGTTTGTGGTTCTAGGGAAGTGTTTAGGAGTAGTTTATAAGCTTGTTTAAGCTTGGCACATGTTGGTTTCCATGGTGATTAAGAATTTCATGAAATCTTTTGTTAGGGTTTGGAAAATTGATTTGAAATGCTCATAACTTTGAAAACTTGTGTTGTGCTTTTATTTTTGGTGTTGTCTATGAGCATTGTAGGGAAATGGATGTTAGGAAATGGCTTTGATTTTGTGAAACAAGGAAAAATATTTTTGTGTGTGTTCTTGAGGACTTTATGAACAAATTTTTGGAAATTCTTGTTTTGACCCTCAAAATGAATTGGTTGATCATTTCCATAGGCTTGTGAACTAATAGAGGCTTGCTATGTATTGGCATTGGAAAAATTTTGGGTGTGGTTCACATTTTCAAAACTTTTGGTCATGTGAAATTTTGGAAAAGTGTGGGAGAGGTTTCAAAATTGGTTAGGGCTTTGGGGGAGGCACAATTGTGGCCTAGGGCGAATTACCATGCAAAAAGTTTTGGGTAAAAATGGTTTTGGTGTTGTATGTGTCTCAAAGAACCAAAAAATTGAATTTTTCGTAATTAGAGGCTTTGCCCGGAAAATTTTTTGGGGCTTGGATTAGTGACTCGGGGGTATTATGGGATATTACCATGCCCTCGGAAGCGAAACATTTTGAGCGGAAGTGCCATTTGGTTTTTGATGGCCGAACCTCAAGGTGTGTGGGGGGGGGGGGGATTTGTGAAATTTTTCTAAGTCCACAATTTTGGGAAAAATGATCATGCTTTGATGAAATGATCATAGGTGGGTCAAAGTATGATTATAGGATTGTATTTGGAAAGAAAAACTTGAAACTTGCGACGCAAGAAAAACTCGATTATTTTGTCGAGATATTTTCGTAAAATTTTTAGGTTGTTTTCAAGTGTTTTGGTAGTGTGTGAAAGTGTCCTTTGAAGTTTAAAACCATAGAGAGCAATGGTATGCTTTGAAAACGAAAATGTGTTTGTTTTGTGAAAAATAGTGTATTTAACTTCGGGAATTTTTAATCACTATGGGGAGGACTCGAATATAATATCCGAGAGTGTTAGGAAGTGCCTTAGACACCTCTAGACCTTTGTTGATAGGTTTAGTTTCGTTAAGATATTTTGGGAGAAACTTATGCATTGTTCGCTCGTTATTTTTAGGAAACGCGAAACGGTAGATAGTGTGAAACGTTGTAGTTTTTGGTTGGAAGCATTGCCGAGGTAAGGGAACCTTTTTATTTCCGTCAATAGCATTAGGGTATGCTTGTGGTTATGCTTGTTGTGGTTCCATGCTTGTGTGCTTGGTTGTTTTCGATGTTATTTGTCTTACGTATATGTGGGAAATATATGTGTTGACATGTGGTTATGAATATGTGTATGTTTGTTGCATTAGTAAATGTAGGGACGTATGCTCATGCAAACATTGTCGGTATTTGATCTGTGTGATTGTACTGGGTGATACTTTCGCCTTTAACGGAGACGGTATTTGATCTGGGTGATTGTACCGCCGTTAACTGTAACACCCAAACCCATTATTTCTATATTTCTACCTTAGTAAAAAAATCTTTTTTCAAAATACGCAACGGAAAGTAATGTTCGATATTATAAAAGTTGTGGTTCGAGTATTACATTCTTCAATCAAAATAATACTAATGTAATTAATTAGTAAAAATACTTGTTTATACAAATGTTAAATCAACTAATGTATTTATTAGCTATACAAAACAACCTAGATAAGGAGATTCTATATACATATAAAACCCCTTTTCCCGTGTCACAATCAGAGCGGAGCTTCACCGACGACTCGACATCGAATACCACAAAATCCTGTAAAATCTGGACCCCCAACGGTCCAGCACATAACACATAAAAGAGAGTTAGATAACATACTCAAAATATACAAGTGTAAGTAAATTGTACTTAAACACTTCTTCATAAAAACATGCATAATCATACATTATACATATACATCACCATCATTCATGCATATTCATATATCATGCATATTACTTCATTTATCACATAATCAATCATCTACAATTATATACCAAACATATAGTTTCACGTCGTCTCGGACAATACCAAAACATCAACAAATACATTGTTCAGATTATGGTCATGACGGACCCTGCGTTGTTCATTTTATAGTCATGACGGACTCTGCTCCTCACATACGGATTAACAATCAACATTTACCAAGTATGTGTCAAACATCATTTATTATAAAATGCACACATAATCCCTAATGCAATCTAATGCTTCACATTCATGTTATGTCCTCTAGACACCTCTAATGCATGTGGTACCATCGTCTTTATCAGAGTATTTCACCTCCGATATCCGTCTTTATCAAACAAATATAGTTCGATATCCTTCTTTATTGGACAAGCCAATATCCCTAAATATTCATGATGCATGCACTCAAAACTCATGAATATATTCATCAACAATTTTGGCATATAGCCCGTCAACAATAACGTGGAACACTATCCAACGTCCGTCTTTATTAAGATAATCAATACCTTAATATCCGTCTTTATCGAATAACATAATTCGATATACTTCTTTATTAGAATAACATACTCTAATATCCTTCTTTATTAAGTTGATTAACACCTTAATATACTTCTTTGATATTTAAACAAACATCATCAACAATCAACAACAATTATAATTCACAAATATAATCAACAATTCATCAACACATCATTCTTCATCAACAAGCATCAACAAGCATCAACAAGCATCAACAATCATCAACAATCATGTAAGAATAAGCCACTGATTGAAAATACATGCAAAGGAAGATCGCAGATGAAAAACTGGTGAAAACTGCAGCATTTACGCCCGGGGCGGAAATATTTACGCCTGGGGCGGAACTTTACGCCTGAGGCGGAAATGTTTACGCCTGGGGCGGAAAAACAACTGAAAGGCTGGCTGCTCACTGCTCTGCCGTTTCAGGCGGAAATTATTTGACAGCCTCTCATTGCAACGATCATAACTTGGGCTACGAAAGTCCAATGGAGACGCACATATACTCGTTGGAAAGCTAACAAACAGGGCTACAACTTTTATGTTGGCCACTAAAACCAGTTCACAACGAAAAGAGGTCAAAATTGCACGTAAAGGTTCAGACCTCATAGATAACAATTTTCTACATTTCTCATTTCAAACTCTAAACTCTCAAGACTCTCACATAAGCCATTTTTCATGTTATAAACCCCAAATAAGTTCATATTCAAGTGCAACAAGCATATCTAAACACAAAAGGACAGTTCATTTCTCAGATCTACGTCATAAACATCGAAAAAGTAAAGATTGACACTTTTTCATCAAAACTCTCAAGAACACAAAGTTCTTGAGTTTAATCCATTAGAACACTCGTTTTTAACCATTATTTTCGTTCATTAATCATGTTAAAAGCATGTTAAACATATTAAGAACCTTAGAAACGATTTCCATCAAGAAAATCCATTCCAAACTAAAACGAAAATGGGGTGGAGGAAGTTCGGGTGAGGAGAAATCGACATTCTCCCCTTCCTCGAGTCACCCACGAATATGAAATCTACTCTCTTACCTGGATTCGAAGAAAACACGACGAAGATCTCGAATCTCTATAGCTCTCCCCTTGCTCTAGCTCCCAAGCTCTCCTCTTCTCCTCTCAAGAACACAAAGTTATGAGAAAATGAAATGTTCTCTCCCTTGCTTCATGCCATATGGCGCCACCCTCACCTCACACAAGGCCCATTGGGCCTCAAGCCCAATTGGCTTGGCCCAATAACACACTAACTCTCACTATCGCTTAATAACTAAAGTACTCGATAAATAACTCTAGTTATTAACTTAATTAAATTTCTACGTTAATAAAATATTTTAACACATAAAAATAATAATACGAAAATTGGGTCGTTACAACTCTCCCCCACTTAAAAGATTTTCGCCCTCGAAAATGACGCTACTAAAACAACTCCGGATAACTCCTGTATCCGACCCTCCAACGAAACGTTCAAAACACTGCACATTACCAAGTTTGACAAAATTAATTTATCCCATCCAACACAATTTTTGTCTATTTATCAACAAGAGATCAAGGACGGCCAGTTCCTCAATTTGTCGATAAATATTCAACAATCATGATATCGGCACAAACCATTCTTATCAAACAGCCAAAACATCCACTTCGTACGAAACATCCATAGACTCACATTCTACGGCCTCACAACGTTACCCTAAAACAACCAGTTGAACACACTCCGAAAAAAAATACTTCCACAACTCCATAACTCCACAAATCCTATAAGTCTCTGATTCCCTCATGGATCACTTAACCGTGTTACATCACCTATTCATATCCGGATCTTATTCCAAACACATCACTTGATAGTTCAATTCCAACAATCACTTGATGACCAACATTCTCAAACTTCATTGACACATGCTAAAAACTACCGTCTCTAACCATCAACTTCCTTTTCTCACATATCTCCAATCATTGAGTCGAATCTCGTTACGACTATTCTATTCCCAAGTAATCTCTTAACCAACCTTTGCATTCCTTAACACAAACAATTTCCAATACCACTTCTTAATCTTTTAGTAATTCGCTACTTCCAAATTAGACCACTGCCTAAAATTGGTTCTCCAAACAATCATAACTTTTATCTCGTTGATTCCAAACGACATCTTCAATTCGCCCATAATCCATCTATCGATGTTCCTCATCATCTTGCATTGCAACAAGCATACTCTTCTCTGTTTATTCACCCATCGGTTTCTTATTCACCAAATCACTACCGTCTCATCATCCATGATGAAACAATTTAAAATCCTTTACTTCATTGTCACCGATCACGATCATACTACATCAACATCCACGATGCATCTAACAAAACTAGTCTCTACCGACTCTTCCATTCCACAAATCCAAATTCCTTAGCAAATACTTACTCACTCTTATCTTGTGGGCACTACCAAATGCTCTCTGACACTTACCTTAGGCATCACCTTCAACTCCTTACTATATGTGCTCAAACACAACATCTACTCACATGTGCGGTAATCCTTTTCGCAAACTCTCACCTAACACAAGTCACTTCCAACGATTCAACAAACATACCAATCCTATTATGATATTTCTCAACTCCATTCTTATTTACTTTAAAACTTACTTCCCTTCCTTGATTAATTAACACCAACGGTTCACTAATCTTCACATCTCTTTCTCTAAGCTTCTCAAATCTCTTCTGAAAATCACTTCACACACTAGACTTAGAATTCCAAATTGTTCAACCAATTCAACCTACTACCATATGCACGACTCACGTAAAGCTTCTTACTCAAGAATCCGGTACAACATCCGATCCACTTGGATGACAACTGACTTCAAAATCATCACCTCCTCAAAATCTTAATCACTCCCTCTTCTTCATATTCGACTCATTTCGATCAAACAGATACTTCAACCTTGGTCCACAAAAACACGCCTCCATACTTTTAGTGCAACACACGATTTCCAATCATTTCGAATACTCTTCATCTTACTTAACCAATCTCAGTAACGCCTCACGGCGAAACACTTGGTCCGACAACTCCTCTTCTAATAGTTTCTCACAACTTGTTGTTCCCATCCATTCCACTTCGAACAACGTCACCACTTCCTGAATATTCCGCTTCAAGAACATCTCTACTCATCTCATCTTCTCACGTTCGAAACATCTCGGAGGGATATAACCTTCTCCCCCACTTATCTCAAACTCACTCGTACTCTTCCACTAGAACTTCCGGTGCTCACACCTAACGGTTCTATCGCCTCTAAACATATTCTTCCCAAAAGAAGAAACTAGTATCGACATCGTTTACACGCATGTCGCATACAGGGGACAAAACCTAACCCACGATACCTAAACACTAACACAAATTCATGCAAGCATTCAAGTAACCTATACTTCCCTCACTTCTCAAAGTTAGGAAATCAAAACAACACAAGAAAAATGAACATTGCATAGCAATAATTCATACTCACATTCAATCAACTCAGAACAAGACATCAACAAAACAAATTTCTTGTCTGGCTCCCTCGCTTAGCAAAAGCTAGCGAGCTCCCGGCGAGACAAGTCAAAAACATTCACAGGATTTAGCAAGACTTAGCGAGACTCAGCGAGGTTCATTCTTCGCCTAGCGAGCACATCCAAAAATATGGGTGCTCTGCTACGGTTTTGAACTTACGCTCACTAAACTCTCGTTTTCTCGACTCACTAATCCACAAAATCCAAAACATCAAGCATATAACATCATTATAGACTTGAAAGTACAAATTAGAATCATGCATCACAATTACAACATAGAATTATGAGATCTTCATGTTTTTACTCATAAAACGCATAGCAATTCAAATGCCTAGTAATCATCTAGCACATGTTATAAACAAACATATAACAAACACATACCAGGACACATTAATATCCTACTCTTCTCACCATTTTGAAAATTAATTTTCACTCACCCAAAAGAAAATAACTCTATATTTTCACCAAAATCTTCAAGAAATAATATTAGTTTTTAAAATTATTTCAAATCATTACCACATGCAGTTTTATATCATGCCGGATCGTCACATGCAGTTTTACATCATGCCGGATCATCACATACAGTTTTACATCATGCCGGATCATCAACAATTTAGCAAATAAGCATCAATCAACCAAGTTTAAACTACACAAAGGTTAAACACTAAGCATATACAACTATTATAAACATAGAAGTATAATACTCACACATCTACTCACAAGAAGAATGGATAATCTAATCCAATTCACATCACTCATAGTCCCTAAACGAACAACATGAATGATTTCACAAAACAAACAACACAAAATTGTTAGACAAACACGACTGACACACTACACTCACTTGGTCTGACTGCACAGACCTGCTCTGATCGACACATAACCCACACAGTCCGAAGACGACCTGCTCTGATACCAATTGTAACACCCAAACCCATTATTTCTATATTTCTACCTTAGTAAAAAAATATTTTTTCAAAATACGCAACGGAAAGTAATGTTCGATATTATAAAAGTTGTGGTTCGAGTATTACATTCTTCAATCAAAATAATACTAATGTAATTAATTAGTAAAAATACTTGTTTATACAAATGTTAAATCAACTAATGTATTTATTAGCTATACAAAACAACCTAGATAAGGAGATTCTATATACATATAAAACCCCTTTTCCCGTGTCACAATCAGAGTGGAGCTTCACCGACGACTCGACATCGAATACCACAAAATCCTGTAAAATCTGGACCCCCAACGGTCCAGCACATAACACATAAAAGAGAGTTAGATAACATACTCAAAATATACAAGTGTAAGTAAATTGTACTTAAACACTTCTTCATAAAAACATGCATAATCATACATTATACATATACATCACCATCATTCATGCATATTCATATATCATGCATATTACTTCATTTATCACATAATCAATCATCTACAATTATATACCAAACATATAGTTTCACGTCATCTCGGACAATACCAAAACATCAACAAATACATTGTTCAGATTATGGTCATGACGGACCCTGCGTTGTTCATTTTATAGTCATGACGGACTCTGCTCCTCACATACGGATTAACAATCAACATTTACCAAGTATGTGTCAAACATCATTTATTATAAAATGCACACATAATCCCTAATGCAATCTAATGCTTCACATTCATGTTATGTCCTCTAGACACCTCTAATGCATGTGGTACCATCGTCTTTATCAGAGTATTTCACCTCCGATATCCGTCTTTATCAAACAAATATAGTTCGATATCCTTCTTTATTGGACAAGCCAATATCCCTAAATATTCATGATGCATGCACTCAAAACTCATGAATATATTCATCAACAATTTTGGCATATAGCCCGTCAACAATAACGTGGAACACTATCCAACGTCCGTCTTTATTAAGATAATCAATACCTTAATATCCGTCTTTATCGAATAACATAATTCGATATACTTCTTTATTAGAATAACATACTCTAATATCCTTCTTTATTAAGTTGATTAACACCTTAATATACTTCTTTGATATTTAAACAAACATCATCAACAATCAACAACAATTATAATTCACAAATATAATCAACAATTCATCAACACATCATTCTTCATCAACAAGCATCAACAAGCATCAACAAGCATCAACAATCATCAACAATCATGTAAGAATAAGCCACTGATTGAAAATACATGCAAAGGAAGATCGCAGATGAAAAACTGGTGAAAACTGCAGCATTTACGCCCGGGGCGGAAATATTTACGCCTGGGGCGGAACTTTACGCCTGAGGCGGAAATGTTTACGCCTGGGGCGGAAAAACATCTGAAAGGCTGGCTGCTCACTGCTCTGCCGTTTCAGGCGGAAATTATTTGACAGCCTCTCATTGCAACGATCATAACTTGGGCTACGAAAGTCCAATGGAGACGCACATATACTCGTTGGAAAGCTAACAAACAGGGCTACAACTTTTATGTTGGCCACTAAAACCAGTTCACAACGAAAAGAGGTCAAAATTGCACGTAAAGGTTCAGACCTCATAGATAACAATTTTCTACATTTCTCATTTCAAACTCTAAACTCTCAAGACTCTCACATAAGCCATTTTTCATGTTATAAACCCCAAATAAGTTCATATTCAAGTGCAACAAGCATATCTAAACACAAAAGGACAGTTCATTTCTCAGATCTACGTCATAAACATCGAAAAAGTAAAGATTGACACTTTTTCATCAAAACTCTCAAGAACACAAAGTTCTTGAGTTTAATCCATTAGAACACTCGTTTTTAACCATTATTTTCGTTCATTAATCATGTTAAAAGCATGTTAAACATATTAAGAACCTTAGAAACGATTTCCATCAAGAAAATCCATTCCAAACTAAAACGAAAATGGGGTGGAGGAAGTTCGGGTGAGGAGAAATCGACATTCTCCCCTTCCTCGAGTCACCCACGAATATGAAATCTACTCTCTTACCTGGATTCGAAGAAAACACGACGAAGATCTCGAATCTCTATAGCTCTCCCCTTGCTCTAGCTCCCAAGCTCTCCTCTTCTCCTCTCAAGAACACAAAGTTATGAGAAAATGAAATGTTCTCTCCCTTGCTTCATGCCATATGGCGCCACCCTCACCTCACACAAGGCCCATTGGGCCTCAAGCCCAATTGGCTTGGCCCAATAACACACTAACTCTCATTATCGCTTAATAACTAAAGTACTCGATAAATAACTCTAGTTATTAACTTAATTAAATTTCTACGTTAATAAAATATTTTAACACATAAAAATAATAATACGAAAATTGGGTCGTTACATTAACGGAGCCGGTATTTGATCTGGGTGATTTTACTCCGGAGTATCCACCAATTGAGTTGGCATTTGATCTGTGTGATTGTGCCGGGTGTAATCCACCTTTTTCCGGAATTCATGCATGTAACGATCCTGTGACGGGGTGTTACCGTGGCGATCCTGTGACGGGGTGCCACACTCATTCATTAGAGGTTTGCATTAGGCTATGTGTGCACTTTATTTATTCTTCTTGGTGTGAGGATGTGATAAGTGTTTACCGCTTTCTATTCTGGTATGTGTATTCGGTATTTTATTACTAGTTTCCAGTTGGTGACCCTTATTTTGCATGCCATATCGCGGGCTCCTCCCACCCCCAGACGATGGAGCGCCATCTGAGACCGTAGGCCGTGTGGACGGCGAGGACTTCGTAGATTATGCCGGAGAGTAGATGTTAGCACTTGTTAGGCTACATTTTTGGTAGGCTTAGGGCCTAGGTTATATTTTGGGATGACTGTATGTCTTATACATTTATACTCAGACATGTTTAGTGCCTTTTAGCCTTGTGATATATTCGGTTCATAACTCGTGTCTTTTGGTTGATGAACTTAATGTATCCGTTGTATGTAAATTTTTCAGGTACACACTTTGCTTCGAGGAAGCCCTGTAATATAATGTGTTGATGTTATATTTATTTTCTATTGAATGACGAATTGCCGAGATAGCTGTGGGCGTTCACGCGCGCCATTTTATTTAAGCGTGTTGATTAAAAAAAAAAAAAATACCCCTTTTTATGCTTTGAAAAACGGGGTGTTACAGAAGATAGCATAAAACTAATTAGCTGGCGAATACATTAGCCAATATGGTTGTTCCTTGATCTCTAGTTTTGTTTTTCTTATTATCCGAGTGCTTTTAGGCATATATTGTTAACAGATGTTTTTAATTTGGTTCTAATATTGTTAAACTGATTGCGAGTCCTTGAGAAAGACCAAGGTTAACCACCTTGTACTACTATTATTTTGAATTTATTTTGATCACGGAACGACAGTGATCACAATACAAATAATGGTTTAACAAGTATAATTATAAAAAACTCTTGTAGATGCAACAATAATATTTTTGAAGAAATGCGTGTGTATTAAAAAAAAATAATGAAATGTATTAAGAGAACTCTCAAAATCATAAAACTTTATTTAAATTAACGGGAGAGACTAAAAGAATAACATCTTTTGAATTTTGAGAAACTGAGTTCAAGCAAAAAAAACTTAATATGACTTAAACATATAAACACAATAATTGGTAGAACTAAAATCTTATTTAAATCGTATTCATTTATTGTATAAATTGTTTTGATGCCTAGAATTTGGGTTTCTATACAGTCGGTCCTCTAACGCGCCCATAACCTGTCCAATTATTGTGACTCGGCGGTTCGGCTGATATTGGAGCATAATTTATGGAGAAAAATCCAGAATCCAAATTATCTTCCACTTCTTTTATCTTAAACATTTCAGCATGTACTTCACTATGTTCTTGAGCTTTGTTGGCATCTTCGCTACTTTGGTTGCTTCTTTCTTTTAATACTCTTGCTGCATAAAAAAATAAATAAACTTAATACAAACTAATTAACAAGGAAATAACAAATTTTAAATTTTCGAAATCCAATGTTCTAATATTTTTTTAGCTATGGAAATTTGAAGCAAAAAATACCTCTAACTTGAATATGGATTGAGAAGAAGCAGAAGAATACAAAAATCACAAGAAAGCATTTGTTTTGTGTTGCAACCATCTTAATACAATTAATATAGACTTGCACGTTCTAGCTCTATGATTTTTTTTTCCTCTTGTCTTGAATATACTATATGGATATGCTAACTTTAGGTCATATATATATACACACACGCATTTTGGCAGCATCTTAGCTACCTAGTTAATTGGTGATTTTACTAAAAATGAGAATAACATAAAATTTATGTAACTGGTAATATTACATTGAAATATTCAATGTTATAGCAATACATTGAGAATCATAGTAATATTACATCAAATATGTACACAAAAAAGAATTATACATTGAAATATTATTGTTTTACAAGGATACATTGAATATTATTTTTATTATTATTATTATAATTGTTACTATTTATTAGTTGGAAAATATTTATTACATTTAAATAGCCGTCGATATTTATCTATTTTTGACTTCTCTCATACTAGTGTTAGCATGGATAAAATTGCAAAATTTATAAGGCGACCACATAAAGTCACCGCATATGTTTGTAAGCTATCCCAGCTGGACACTCCGGTTTCCGAATTATATGTGTGGCTGATCCTCTACACATGGGGGTCCTACTACAATTAAACTCTAATATTCTTTTATATAAGCATTCATACACAAATTTCAATGTATGATATATGCGCCTCCAATTTAGCATTTTTTTACCTCATTCAAATATTGACTTGAGCGTCGGAGTGTTAACATTTTAGCATGTACTTTTCCCCTCCAAACGGAGGAATCACACCAATCATCATCAACCGTGAGCTCTACCAGCTGAACTTTCACCATTGAGACTATCATTTTTTAACGACTCAGTTCAGTAACACAATTTTTTTTTGTGTTATGAGAGTTGAGTGTTTTAAAAGTATTGAGCTCAATTCTTGCTCATAATATGTTGGGAAATTACTAATATAACTCAGGTATTTTTATTATTGATGGGGGATCTGCAAGTGCACAGAATTGCAACTAAGTAATAAAGTGATAAGTTATCGTTCTCCATATGGATTGTGCCAGAATTACTAGTTTCGCTTAGGAACAGTTTTGCATTCGCTTTGTTGTTTAGAGATAGTTGTGCGGGTAAAAGTGAAACATAGTGTTAGGGCCCTTGTTGGTTATACAATAGCGTTAGAACTTTTAGGGAGAGTTTGTCATCCATTTGAGTCTCACAAGACGCGAAAGATTAATATCTGAAGTTGCGTGCGGAGGATATTCAGTTTACACTTAAAAAAATATTGGTTTTTGTATCCCTATAGACCGTAGGAGATCACTTGTTAAGAAGATTCGTCGTATGTTGAAGTTAGATTGGGAAGATAGCATAAAACTAATTAGCTGGCGAATACATTAGCCAATATGGTTGTTCCTTGATCTCTAGTTTTGTTTTTCTTATTATCCGAGTGCTTTTAGGCATATATTGTTAACAGATGTTTTTAATTTGGTTCTACTATTGTTAAACTGATTGCGAGTCCTTGAGAAAGACCAAGGTTAACCACCTTGTACTACTATTATTTTGAATTTATTTTGATCACGGAACGACAGTGATCACAATACAAATAATGGTTTAACAAGTATAATTATAAAAAAAAAACTCTTGTAGATGCAACAATAATATTTTAGAAGAAATGCGTGTGTATTAAAAAAAATAATGAAATGTATTAAGAGAACTCTCAAAATCATAAAACTTTATTTAAATTAACGGGAGAGACTAAAAGAATAACATCTTTTGAATTTTGAGAAACTAAGTTCAAGCAAAAAAAACTTAATATGACTTAAACATATAAACACAATAATTGGTAGAACTAAAATCTTATTTAAATCGTATTCATTTATTGTATAAATTGTTTTGATGCCTAGAATTTGGGTTTCTATACAGTCGGTCCTCTAACGCGCCCATAACCTGTCCAATTATTGTGACTCGGCGGTTCGGCTGATATTGGAGCATAATCTATGGAGAAAAATCCAGAATCCAAATTATCTTCCACTTCTTTTATCTTAAACATTTCAGCATGTACTTCACTATGTTCTTGAGCTTTGTTGGCATCTTCGCTACTTTGGTTGCTTCTTTCTTTTAATACTCTTGCTGCATAAAAAAATAAATAAACTTAATACAAACTAATTAACAAGGAAATAACAAATTTTAAATTTTCGAAATCCAATGTTCTAATATTTTTTTTAGCTATGGTAATTTGAAGCAAAAAATACCTCTAACTTGAATATGGATTGAGAAGAAGCAGAAGAACACAAAAATCACAAGAAAGCATTTGTTTTGTGTAGCAACCATCTTAATACAATTATTATAGACTTGCACGTTCTAGCTCTATGATTTTTTTTCCTCTTGTCTTGAATATACTATATGGATATGCTAACTTTAGGTCATATATATATATATATACACACACGCATTTTGGCAGCATCTTAGCTACCTAGTTAATTGGTGATTTTACTAAAAATGAGAATAACATAAAATTTATGTAACTGGTAATATTACATTGAAATATTCAATGTTATAGCAATACATTGAGAATCATAGTAATATTACATCGAATATGTACACAAAAAAGAATTATACATTGAAATATTATTGTTTTACAAGGATACATTGAATATTATTTTTATTATTATTATAATTGTTACTATTTATTAGTTGGAAATTATTTATTACATTTAGATAGCCGTCGATATTTATCTATTTTTGACTTCTCTCATACTAGTGTTAGCATGGATAAAATTGCAAAATTTATAAGGCGACCACATAAAGTCACCGCATATGTTTGGAAGCTATCCCAGCTGGACACTCCGGTTTCCGAATTATATGTGTGGCTGATCCTCTACACATGGGGGGCCCTACTACAATTAAACTCTAATATTCTTTTATATAAGCATTCATACACAAATTTCAATGTATGATATATGCGCCTCCAATTTAGCATTTTTTTACCTCATTCAAATATTGACTTGAGCGTCGGAGTGTTAACATTTTAGCAGGTACTTTTCCCCTCCAAACGGAGGAATCACACCAATCATCATCAACCGTGAGCTCTACCAGCTGAACTTTCACCATTGAGACTATCATTTTTTAACGCCTCAGTTCACTAACACAATTTTTTTTTGTGTTATGAGAGTTGAGTGTTTTAAAAGTATTGAGCTCAATTCTTGCTCATAATATGTTGGGAAATTACTAATATAACTCAGGTATTTTTATTATTGATGGTGGATCTGCAAGTGCACAGAATCGCAACCAAGTAATAAAGTGATAAGTTATCGTTCTCCACATGGATTGTGCCAGAATTACTAGTTTCGCTTAGGAATAGTTTTGCATTCGCTTTGTTGTTTAGAGATAGTTGTGCGGGTAAAAGTGAAACATAGTGTTAGGGCCCTTGTTGGTTATACAATAGCGTTAGAACTTTTAGGGAGAGTTTGTCCTCCATTTGAGTCTCACAAGACGCGAAAGATTAATCTCTGAAGTTGCGTGCGGAGGATATTGTTGGGAAATCGTTTCATAAAACACTTTTATAAACGCAGCGGAATTTTAAAATTAAGATTTCCCATCAATGGATTCTTGTGAATGAGCATGATCAGGTCTAGAATATTACCTTTGAAGAACAAAACTGTGGCCGCCTTTATCGATCACAAGCACCGCACTTGCAGCACCTCCACTTAGTCCACACGAACAGAAACCTTCGATCTCACAGTGCTAGCTGTTCTTGGATGAAGGCTGAGGGAATTTTGTGCGGTTTAGGGTTTCAAAATTGTAACTTCTGAACTTCATAAGGCTCTATTTATAGAGTTTCTTATGAGGTCTTTAGTTTACACGAAATTGGGCTTCTCAAGCCCAATAACCGTTTATCACTAACTGCACCCCCACAATAAGTCTTACTTATTTTTCCCTTCTTAACTGTCCTTATGTGTGTGACCCTGTAGGTTCTTATGACGTTGGCAATAATATTAATCGTAATATTATAAACAGTGAGCGGTATCTAGCAACACATCACTGTTACCCAAGTCATAGGAATGTCACGTGATCTGACTAACCTTTCCGTGATAAATATCTTGTGCACAATTACCCTTTTGTCCTCATGTCTATATTGAACACAAGGCATAGTATGTCATCCTTGTCTAGTTCAATATTGGGCCCATAGACATATCTCCCGTTATGTAGGAGGGACAAATTCCATCTAGGTCACTCATGTCCCTCAGCATGATTCGTGGGATACCCATCAACCATCTTTATAATTATCCAGTTACGGATAACGTTTGAATGACAACAAGGTATTACACTCCTGCATCTAGGGTACATAGTGGTTTCAGGTCGAAGGGTGGAATACACCTTTTATCACTATGAGAAAACTTATGACATTTCATAACACTCTATGTAGTATTCTCATGGTGGGTCAATCCGATATAAAGTTACCCTTAACATTTATATCTATGTGAAGACTTGATAACTCATTATCCATGATCAGTGAGATATGATCATCAGTCTACCAACATAATAGTCTTTATGCTTTATCGTTATCCCATTTCACAATAAAACTTGACTATGGATATGTTTAAGAATAGTGTTCTTATATTTAATGGAATCTCACGATTAAGTCATACTTAACGTTCCATAAGTGAACTGACTATTCTAGGGACTTTATCATTTTATCATATATAAAATAAATAAAGAAAAGTCTTTTATTTGATAAGTAAATTATTCAATACATCTATTATTCAATTATAAGTAATTGGCCTCTAGGGCTTACACCAACAGATATTCAGTTTACACTTAAAAAAATATTGGTTTTTGTATCCCTATAGACCGTAGGAGATCACTTGTTAAGAAGATTCGTCGTATGTTGAAGTTAGATTGGGAAGATAGCATAAATCTAATTAGCTGGCGAATACATTAGCCAATATGGTTGTTCCTTGATCTCTAGTTTTGTTTTTCTTATTATCCGAGTGCTTTTAGGCATATATTGTTAACAGATGTTTTTAATTTGGTTCTAATATTGTTAAACTGATTGCGAGTCCTTGAGAACGACCAAGGTTAACCACCTTGTACTACTATTTTTTTGAATTTATTTTGATCACGGAACAACAGTGATCACAATACAAATAATGGTTTAACAAGTATAATTATAAAAAACTCTTGTAGATGCAACAATAATATTTTAGAAGAAATGCGTGTGTATTAAAAAAATAATGAAATGTATTAAGAGAACTCTCAAAATCATAAAACTTGATTTAAATTAACGGGAGAGACTAAATGAATAAAATCTTTTGAATTTTGAGAAACTGAGTTCAAGCAAAAAAAACTTAATATGACTTAAACATATAAACACAATAATTGGTAGAACTAAAATCTTATTTAAATCGTATTCATTTATTGTATAAATTGTTTTGATGCCTAGAATTTGGGTTTCTGTGCAGTCGGTCCTCTAACGCGCCCATAACCTGCCCAATTATTGTGACTCGGCGGTTCGGCTGATATTGGAGCATAATCTATGGAGAAAAATCCAGAATCCAAATTATCTTCCCCTTCTTTTATCTTAAACATTTCAGCATGTACTTCACTATGTTCTTGAGCTTTGTTGGCATCTTCGCTACTTTGGTTGCTTCGTTCTTTTAATACTCTTGCTGCATAAAAAACTAAATAAACTTAATACAAACTAATTAACAAGGAAATAACAAATTTTAAATTTTCGAAATCCAATGTTCTAATATTTTTTTAGCTAAGGAAATTTGAAGCAAAAAATACCTCTAACTTGAATATGGATTGAGAAGAAGCAGAAGAACACAAAAATCACAAGAAAGCATTTGTTTTGTGTAGCAACCATCTTAAAACAATTAATATAGACTTGCACGTTCTAGCTCTATGATTTTTTTTCCTCTTGTCTTGAATATACTATATGGATATGCTAACTTTACGTCATATATATATATACACACACGCATTTTGGCAGGATCTTAGCTACCTAGTTAATTGGTGATTTTACTAAAAATGAGAATAACATAAAATTTATGTAACTGGTAATATTACATTGAAATATTCAATGTTATAGCAATACATTGAGAATCATAGTAATATTACATCAAATATGTACACAAAAAAGAATTATACATTGAAATATTATTGTTTTACAAGGATACATTGAATATTATTTTTATTATTATTATTATAATTGTTACTATTTATTAGTTGGAAAATATTTATTACATTTAAATAGCCGTCGATATTTATCTATTTTTGACTTCTCTCATACTAGTGTTAGCATGGATAAAATTGCAAAATTTATAAGGCGACCACATAAAGTCACCGCATATGTTTGTAAGCTATCCCAGCTGGACACTCCGGTTTCCGAATTATATGTGTGGCTGATCCTCTACACATGGGGGGTCCTACTACAATTAAACTCTAATATTCTTTTATATAAGCATTCATACACAAATTTCAATGTATGATATATGCGCCTCCAATTTAGCATTTTTTTACCTCATTCAAATATTGACTTGAGCGTCGGAGTGTTAACATTTTAGCATGTACTTTTCCCCTCCAAACGGAGGAATCACACCAATCATCATCAACCGTGAGCTCTACCAGCTGAACTTTCACCATTGAGACTATCATTTTTTAACGCCTCAGTTCAGTAACACAATTTTTTTTTGTGTTATGAGAGTTGAGTGTTTTAAAAGTATTGAGCTCAATTCTTGCTCATAATATGTTGGGAAATTACTAATATAACTCAGGTATTTTTATTATTGATGGGGGATCTGCAAGTGCACAGAATCGCAACTAAGTAATAAAGTGATAAGTTATCGTTCTCCACATGGATTGTGCCAGAATTACTAGTTTCGCTTAGGAACAGTTTTGCATTCGCTTTGTTGTTTAGAGATAGTTGTGCGGGTAAAAGTGAAACATAGTGTTAGGGCCCTTGTTGGTTATACAATAGCGTTAGAACTTTTAGGGAGAGTTTGTCATCCATTTGAGTCTCACAAGACGCGAAAGATTAATCTCTGAAGTTGCGTGCGGAGGATATTCAGTTTACACTTAAAAAAATATTGGTTTTTGTATCCCTATAGACCGTAGGAGATCACTTGTTAAGAAGATTCGTCGTATGTTGAAGTTAGATTGGGAAGATAGCATAAAACTAATTAGCTGGCGAATACATTAGCCAATATGGTTGTTCCTTGATCTCTAGTTTTGTTTTTCTTATTATCCGAGTGCTTTTAGGCATATATTGTTAACAGATGTTTTTAATTTGGTTCTAATATTGTTAAACTGATTGCGAGTCCTTGAGAAAGACCAAGGTTAACCACCTTGTACTACTATTATTTTGAATTTATTTTGATCACGGAACGACAGTGATCACAATACAAATAATGGTTTAACAAGTATAATTATAAAAAAAAAACTCTTGTAGATGCAACAATAATATTTTAGAAGAAATGCGTGTGTATTAAAAAAAATAATGAAATGTATTAAGAGAACTCTCAAAATCATAAAACTTTATTTAAATTAACGGGAGAGACTAAAAGAATAACATCTTTTGAATTTTGAGAAACTGAGTTCAAGCAAAAAAAACTTAATATGACTTAAACATATAAACACAATAATTGGTAGAACTAAAATCTTATTTAAATCGTATTCATTTATTGTATAAATTGTTTTGATGCCTAGAATTTGGGTTTCTATACAGTCGGTCCTCTAACGCGCCCATAACCTGTCCAATTATTGTGACTCGGCGGTTCGGCTGATATTGGAGCATAATCTATGGAGAAAAATCCAGAATCCAAATTATCTTCCACTTCTTTTATCTTAAACATTTCAGCATGTACTTCACTATGTTCTTGAGCTTTGTTGGCATCTTCGCTACTTTGGTTGCTTCTTTCTTTTAATACTCTTGCTGCATAAAAAAATAAATAAACTTAATACAAACTAATTAACAAGGAAATAACAAATTTTAAATTTTCGAAATCCAATGTTCTAATATTTTTTTTAGCTATGGTAATTTGAAGCAAAAAATACCTCTAACTTGAATATGGATTGAGAAGAAGCAGAAGAACACAAAAATCACAAGAAAGCATTTGTTTTGTGTAGCAACCATCTTAATACAATTATTATAGACTTGCACGTTCTAGCTCTATGATTTTTTTTCCTCTTGTCTTGAATATACTATATGGATATTCTAACTTTAGGTCATATATATATATATATATACACACACGTATTTTGGCAGCATCTTAGCTACCTAGTTAATTGGTGATTTTACTAAAAATGAGAATAACATAAAATTTATGTAACTGGTAATATTACATTGAAATATTCAATGTTATAGCAATACATTGAGAATCATAGTAATATTACATCGAATATGTACACAAAAAAGAATTATACATTGAAATATTATTGTTTTACAAGGATACATTGAATATTATTTTTATTATTATTATAATTGTTACTATTTATTAGTTGGAAATTATTTATTACATTTAAATAGCCGTCGATATTTATCTATTTTTGACTTCTCTCATACTAGTGTTAGCATGGATAAAATTGCAAAATTTATAAGGCGACCACATAAAGTCACCGCATATGTTTGGAAGCTATCCTAGCTGGACACTCCGGTTTCCGAATTATATGTGTGGCTGATCCTCTACACATGGGGGGCCCTACTACAATTAAACTCTAATATTCTTTTATATAAGCATTCATACACAAATTTCAATGTATGATATATGCGCCTCCAATTTAGCATTTTTTTACCTCATTCAAATATTGACTTGAGCGTCGGAGTGTTAACATTTTAGCAGGTACTTTTCCCCTCCAAACGGAGGAATCACACCAATCATCATCAACCGTGAGCTCTACCAGCTGAACTTTCACCATTGAGACTATCATTTTTTAACGCCTCAGTTCACTAACACAATTTTTTTTTGTGTTATGAGAGTTGAGTGTTTTAAAAGTATTGAGCTCAATTCTTGCTCATAATATGTTGGGAAATTACTAATATAACTCAGGTATTTTTATTATTGATGGTGGATCTGCAAGTGCACAGAATCGCAACCAAGTAATAAAGTGATAAGTTATCGTTCTCCACATGGATTGTGCCAGAATTACTAGTTTCGCTTAGGAATAGTTTTGCATTCGCTTTGTTGTTTAGAGATAGTTGTGCGGGTAAAAGTGAAACATAGTGTTAGGGCCCTTGTTGGTTATACAATAGCGTTAGAACTTTTAGGGAGAGTTTGTCCTCCATTTGAGTCTCACAAGACGCGAAAGATTAATCTCTGAAGTTGCGTGCGGAGGATATTCAGTTTACACTTAAAAAAATATTGGTTTTTGTATCCCTATAGACCGTAGGAGATCACTTGTTAAGAAGATTCGTCGTATGTTGAAGTTAGATTGGGAAGATAGCATAAATCTAATTAGCTGGCGAATACATTAGCCAATATGGTTGTTCCTTGATCTCTAGTTTTGTTTTTCTTATTATCCGAGTGCTTTTAGGCATATATTGTTAACAGATGTTTTTAATTTGGTTCTAATATTGTTAAACTGATTGCGAGTCCTTGAGAACGACCAAGGTTAACCACCTTGTACTACTATTTTTTTGAATTTATTTTGATCACGGAACAACAGTGATCACAATACAAATAATGGTTTAACAAGTATAATTATAAAAAACTCTTGTAGATGCAACAATAATATTTTAGAAGAAATGCGTGTGTATTAAAAAAATAATGAAATGTATTAAGAGAACTCTCAAAATCATAAAACTTGATTTAAATTAACGGGAGAGACTAAATGAATAAAATCTTTTGAATTTTGAGAAACTGAGTTCAAGCAAAAAAAACTTAATATGACTTAAACATATAAACACAATAATTGGTAGAACTAAAATCTTATTTAAATCGTATTCATTTATTGTATAAATTGTTTTGATGCCTAGAATTTGGGTTTCTGTGCAGTCGGTCCTCTAACGCGCCCATAACCTGCCCAATTATTGTGACTCGGCGGTTCGGCTGATATTGGAGCATAATCTATGGAGAAAAATCCAGAATCCAAATTATCTTCCCCTTCTTTTATCTTAAACATTTCAGCATGTACTTCACTATGTTCTTGAGCTTTGTTGGCATCTTCGCTACTTTGGTTGCTTCGTTCTTTTAATACTCTTGCTGCATAAAAAACTAAATAAACTTAATACAAACTAATTAACAAGGAAATAACAAATTTTAAATTTTCGAAATCCAATGTTCTAATATTTTTTTAGCTAAGGAAATTTGAAGCAAAAAATACCTCTAACTTGAATATGGATTGAGAAGAAGCAGAAGAACACAAAAATCACAAGAAAGCATTTGTTTTGTGTAGCAACCATCTTAAAACAATTAATATAGACTTGCACGTTCTAGCTCTATGATTTTTTTTCCTCTTGTCTTGAATATACTATATGGATATGCTAACTTTACGTCATATATATATAT
Source organism: Trifolium pratense (assembly GCF_020283565.1). Lineage (NCBI taxonomy): Eukaryota > Viridiplantae > Streptophyta > Magnoliopsida > Fabales > Fabaceae > Trifolium > Trifolium pratense. Next base: position 33,186,747 of record NC_060061.1, on the reverse strand, counting down.
ACACACACGCATTTTGGCAGCATCTTAGCTACCTAGTTAATTGGTGATTTTACTAAAAATGAGAATAACATAAAATTTATGTAACTGGTAATATTACATTGAAATATTCAATGTTATAGCAATACATTGAGAATCATAGTAATATTACATCAAATATGTACACAAAAAAGAATTATACATTGAAATATTATTGTTTTACAAGGATACATTGAATATTATTTTTATTATTATTATTATAATTGTTACTATTTATTAGTTGGAAAATATTTATTACATTTAAATAGCCGTCGATATTTATCTATTTTTGACTTCTCTCATACTAGTGTTAGCATGGATAAAATTGCAAAATTTATAAGGCGACCACATAAAGTCACCGCATATGTTTGTAAGCTATCCCAGCTGGACACTCCGGATTATATGTGTGGCTGATCCTCTAAACATGGGGGGCCCTACTACAATAAAACTCTAAAATTCTTTTATATAAGCATTCTTACACAAATTTCAATGTATGATATATGCGCCTCCAATTTAGCATTTCTTTACCTCATTCAAATATTGACTTGAGCGTCGGAGTGTTAACATTTTAGCAGGTACTTTTCCCCTCCAAACGGAGGAATCACACCAATCATCATCAACCATGAGCTCTACCGGCTGAACTTTCACCGTTGAGACTATCATTTTTTAACGCCTCAGTTCACTAACACAATTTTTTTTTGTGTTATGAGAGTTGAGTGTTTTAAAAGTATTGAGCTCAATTCTTGCTCATAATATATTGGGAAATTACTAATATAACTCAGGTATTTTTATTATTGATGGTGGATCTGCAAGTGCACAGAATCGCAACCAAGTAATAAAGTGATAAGTTATCGTTCTCCACATGGATTGTGCCAGAATTACTAGTTTCGCTTAGGAATAGTTTTGCATTCGCTTTGTTGTTTAGAGATAGTTGTGCGGGTAAAAGTGAAACATAGTGTTAGGGCCTTGTTGGTTATACAATAGTGTTAGAACTTTTAAGGAGAGTTTGTCATCCATTTGAGTCTCACAAGACGCGAAAGATTAATCTCTGAAGCTGCGTGAGGAGGATTTTCAGTTTACACTTAAAAAAATATTGGTTTTTGTATCCCTATAGACCGTAGGAGATCACTTGTTAAGAAGATTCGCCGTATGTTGAAGTTAGATTGGGAAGATAGCATAAAACTAATTAGCTGGCGAATACATTAGCCAATATGGTTGTTCCTTGATCTCTAGTTTTGTTTTTTTTATTATCCGAGTGCTTTTAGGCATATATTGTTAACAGATGTTTGCAACCTCTAGCTTTATTTAAGTATAATTTTTTTTTTTGAGCTTAGACCCTTTTTTTTTATTTCAGTATAATTTTGGCAGCATCTATAGCTACCTAGTTAACCGGTGATTTTACTAAAAATGAGAATAAGGGTGTGTTTGGTAAGGCCAATAAGCTAGCTTATAGCTTATTGGCCTAGCTTATAAGCTTGTTAGAGGTGTTTGGTAACAAGCTTCTCTAATTAGCTTATAGCGTTTTTTGAGATGCTATTTCAAGTAGCGTTTGAGCTTATAGCTTATGGCTTTTTACATTTTGTTCCAATTTTACCCAAAATATATTATTTTTAATAATTTTTATTTTTTTTTCAAAAAAATTAACTACCCAAGTTTAGGAACAATAACTGCATTTGGTCTTGTTGAATTTTATTTTCAACGGAATACTTTTGTAGCATATTAATATTTATTTATTTCTTGTTACATATCTACTATTTTAAATAAGGCGATATAATTTTCCATTAAAAAATTAAAAAAAAAATCTGATAATAAAGTTAAACAATTTTAGTTAAAAAATTTCAATTAAATTCATATACCACATTTATAATTTTCAAACTTTAATTTTAAATAAACTAAATATTTAAAATAAATTATACTTAAAAATGTTTATAAATATTAATTTTAAAAATAAAATTAAAGATGTACTTTTGTGTCATTTTATATTTATCAGTAACTTGAAAAGTTAATTTTACCAAACACTCCAATTTAAATTTATCAGCTTTTCAGCTATCAGCTATCAGCTAGTTTTTCTGCTATCAGCTAGCTTATCAGCTATTAGCTAGCTTAGGGGTGCTCAAATCCAAACCAATCCAAATAAAAACCAAAAACCGATCCAAAAAAACCGAAAACCGTAAAAAACCGAAGTTTTTTGGATGTGTTTGGATGTTCTTTTGTGAAAACCGCTGGATCGGATCAGATTTCGGATTGATTTCTTAAAACCGATCCAAACCGAACCAAACCGCATACATATATTTTAATATTTATTTATCTTTTTATTAGTATAAATATATATATTGAATTAACTTTTTTTTCATTTTAAATTTTGTTAATTAATTTAATCTATTTTAAATTTTGTTAATACTATATGTTAGTTTAATTTAATCTTTTTTTTTACTTTTTATATGTTTCGAATATAATTGGTAATTGTCATTCCAAAATATTTATTTTCAATATATTATATGTTATATTTTACCAACAGAGCCTAACATAAATCTATATAATTGGTAGTATTACATTGAAATATTCAGTGTTATAGCAATACATTAAGAATCATAGTGTTATAGCAATATGATCAGTGCACTTTTTAATCAGTCTGTGCTATGGTAATTTTACGACTTCTCCTGCTAACTTAGTGTTTTTATCATGTTTTGTGTTTAGAGTCTAGTTTTGCTATTATTTAAGATTTGCTATTTATTTTCGTAATAAACAGTAATTCGACACCTTCTCATTGTGCAGACTATAAATTGAGCTAGGAATATCGGAATAAGGCGCGGTCAGTTGCGTTGGAAAGATAAGACAAAGAGCTACAAATTTTGTGTTAAAGTCCAAAGCCAATTCAGAGCGCAAATGAGTCATATTTACTCGTTAATGTTTCAGACTTACAAAGATTTAATTATTTTCGGCATAACTTATATTTTTCGGCCCAAATTGTTTTGTGGCCCATTTTACTTGATGTATAAAACCAAAAATATGACCTAGGTCAGGACTACTCTATCTTTCACGAAAAAAACAAAATAACCCTAGCAGCCACTGCCTCATGGAGAACTAAACTTTATTTTTGATCCGTTGGTGTAAGGAATCTTGTTCTTGATTCTTGAGGTTCGGTTTTAACATCAATTCATATGTTTATGCTTATCATATATCAATTTTTGTGTCTCTCTTTTATGTATGAGTTTGGTACAATTGATGCTTAATTATTTTGTTTCATATTCATATATTCACTATCGAGACTATTCGAATTCATTTATCGCTTGTTTAAATTAATTTGAATAGAAAATTGATATATGCTTTTTCGCTTGTAAAAAGGGCTGAATGAATTATTGTTATGATCTTATATGTGTTATCGGTGACGCTTGATCATCCCCAGAGTTAATTGAACACGTTGATGCTTAATCAACGATTCTTTATAGAATTGATTTTCGTTTGTTAAATTAGTTCTATAATCAGCAAAGCATAAACTAAACGAACAATCTTACGAGAACCTAGGAAAGATGATAAACAAGATTTCCTAAAACCAATGGATTGATTACCCTTATATTGATTAAATTTGTCATCTCTGTAACTGTTTTCATAAATCGAAAACCCCCAATTTCACAGTTTTTAATTTTGTTCTAATATTGTTAAACTGATTGCGAGTCCTTGAGAACGACCAAGGTTAATCACCTTGTACTACTATTATTTTGAATTTATTTTGATCACGAAACGACGGTGATCACAATACAAATAATGGTTTAACAAGTATAATTATAAAAAAAACTCATGTAGATGCAACAATAATATTTTAGAAGAAATACGTGTGTATTAAAAAAAATAATGAAATGTATTAAGAGAACTCTCAAAATCATAAAACTTGATTTAAATTGACGGGAGAGACTAAAAGAATAACATCTTTTGAATTTTGAGAAACCGAGTTCAAGCAAAAAAAACTTAATATGACTTAAACATATAAACACAATAACTGGTAGAACTAAAATCTTATTTAAATCGTATTCATTTATTGTATAAATTGTTTTGATGCCTAGAATTTGGGTTTCTATGCAGTCGGTCCTCTAACGCGCCCATAACCTGCCCAATTATTGTGACTCGGCGGTTCGGCTGATATTGGAGCATAATCTAAGGAGAAAAATCCAGAATCCAAATTATCTTCCCCTTCTTTTATCTTAAACATATCAGCATGTACTTCACTATGTTCTTGTGCATTGTTGGCATCTTCGCTACTTTGGTTGCTTCTTTCTTTTAATACTCTTGCTGCATAAAAAAATAAATAAACTTAATACAAACTAATTAACAAGGAAATAACAACAATTAAATATTCGAAATCCAATGTTCTAATATTTTTTTAGCTATAGACATTTGAAGCAAAAAATACCTCTAACTTGAATATGGATTGAGAAGAAGTAGAGGATCACAAAAATCACAAGAAAGCATTTGTTTTGTGTAGCAACCATCTTAAAACAATATAGACTTGCACGTTCTAGCTCTATGATTTTTTTTCCTCTTGTCTTGAATATACTATATGGATATGCTAACTTTAGGTCATATATATATATATACGTAGACGCATTTTGGCAGCATCTTAGCTACCTAGTTAATTGGTGATTTTACTAAAAATGAGAATAACATAAAATTTATGTAACTGGTAATATTACATTGAAATATTCAATGTTATAGCAATACATTGAGAATCATAGTAATATTACATCGAATATGTACACAAAAAAGAATTATACATTGAAATATTATTGTTTTACAAGGATACATTGAATATTATTTTTATTATTATTATTATTATTGTTACTATTTAATAGTTGGAAAATATTTATTACATTTAAATATCCGTCGATATTTATCTATTTTTGACTTCTCTCATACTAGTGTTAGCATGGATAAAATTGCAAAATTTATAAGGCGACCACATAAAGTCACCGCATATGTTTGTAAGCTATCCCAGCTAGACACTCCGGATTATATGTGTGGCTGATCCTCTACACATGGGGGGCCCTACTACAATTAAACTCTAATATTCTTTTATATAAGCATTCATACACAAATTTCAATGTATGATATATGCGCCTCCAATTTAGCATTTCTTTACCTCATTCAAATATTGACTCGAGCGTCGGAGTGTTAACATTTTAGCAGGTACTTTTCCCCTCCAAACGGAGGAATCACACCAATCATCATCAACCGTGAGCTCTACCAGCTGAACTTTCACCATTGAGACTATCATTTTTTAACGCCTCAGTTCACTAACACAATTTTTTTGTGTTATGAGAGTTGAGTGTTTTAAAAGTATTGAGCTCAATTCTTGCTCATAATATATTGGGAAATTACTAATATAACTCAGGTATTTTTATTATTGATGGTGACTTTGCAAGTGCACAGAATCGCAACCAATTAATAAAGTGATAAGTTATCGTTCTTCACAGGGATTGTGCCAGAATTACTAGTTTCAGTTAGGAATAGTTTTGCATTCGCTTTGTTGTTTAGAGATAGTTGTGCGGGTAAAAGTGAAATATAGTGTTAAGGCCTTGTTGGTTATACAATAACGTTAGAACTTTTAGGGAGAGTTTGTCATCCATTTGAGTCTCACAAGACGCGAAAGATTAATCTCTGAAGTTGCGTGCGAAGGATATTCAGTTTACACTTAAAAAAATATTGGTTTTTGTATCCCTATAGACCGTAGGAGATCACTTGTTAAGATGATTCGTCGTACGTTGAAGTTAGATTGGGAAGATAGCATAAAACTAATTAGCTGGCGAATACATTAGCCAATATGGTTGTTCCTTGATCTCTAGTTTTGTTTTTCTTATTATCCGAGTGCTTTTAGGCATATATTGTTAACAGATGTTTGCAACCTCTAGCTTTATTTCAGTATAATTTTTCTTTTTGAGCTTAGACCCTTATTTTTCTTTATTTCAGTATAATTTTGGCAGCATCTATAGCTACCTAGTTAACCGGTGATTTTACTAAAAATGAGAATAACATAAATCTATATAATTGGTAGTATTACATTGAAATATTCAGTGTTATAGCAATACATTAAGAATCATAGTGTTATAGAAATACAAATAATGGTTTAACAAGTTTAATTATAAAAAACTCCTGTAGATGCAACAATAATATTTTAGAAGAAATGTGTGTGTATTAAAAAAAATAATGAAATGTATTAAGAGAAATCTCAAAATCATAAAACTTGATTTAAATTGACGAGAGAGACTAAAAGAATAACATCTTTTGAATTTTGAGAAACTGAGTCCAAGCAAAAAAAAAAACTTAATATGACTTAAACATAAAAACACAATAATTGGTAGAACTAAAATCTTATTTAAATCGTATTTATATTATTGTATAAATTGTTTTGATGCCTAGAATTTGGGGTTCTATGCAGTCGGTCCTCTAACGCGCCCATAACCTGCCTAATTATTGTGACTCAGCGGTTCGGCTGATATTGGAGCATAATCTATGGAGAAAAATCCATAATCCAAATTATCTTCCCCTTCTTTTATCTTAAACATTTTAGCATGTACTTCACTATGTTCTTGAGCTTTGTTGGCATCTTCGCTACTTTGGTTGCTTCTTTCTTTTAATACTCTTGCTGCATAAAAAAATAAATAAATGTAATACAAACTAAAAGGAAATAACAACAATTAAATATTCGAAATCCAATGTTCTAATATTTTTTTAGCTATGGACATTTGAATCAAAAAATACCTCTAACTTGAATATAGATTGAGAAGAACAGAGTAACACAAAAATCACAAGAAAACTTTTGTTTTTTGTAACCATCTTAAAACAATATAGACTTGCATGTTCTAGCTCTATGATTTTTTTTCCTCTTATCTTTAATATACTATATGGATATGCTAACTTTAGGTCATATATATATATATATATACACACACACACATTTTGGCAGCATCTATAGCTACCTAGTTAATTGGTGATTTTACTAAAGTGCACAGAATTGCAACCAAGTAATAAAGTGATAAGTTATCGTTCTCCACAGGGATTGTGCCAAAATTACTAGTTGTTTAGAGATAGTTGTGCGGGTAAAAGTGAATTGCAGGAAAGTAAATGATTGAAAAATAAAGTAAAGGTGTGTGTGTGTCCACGCGGGGTGGTTAAGTGTTTTCGAATTCCTCCCTTACTCCTACTTGGTGGTTAATTCTCTTGTTCCCCTCTATCAGGATTAGTCTTATAAAATAGGTTTAGAAGCACTCGTTCCCTATTTCTATTAAAAATTGGTCAGAGCCTAATTTAGGTTGCCTTACTCTGCTTAAATATCCTCACCCCAGTCGATTTCACTTTTTCGTTTAAACTTAGGTATCCTTACCCTTAAGGCTCAATGTGTCGCAAGATGTCATGTGTGCCTCAAACTAGTCCTAACTCTGACTTTAGGTTGAATTTATCATTTTGACTAAGCTTTAATCATATACTAAGACCTCAGATACTGAATTTAATGGTCTCATGTTGGACCTTAGCACACTGTCCTTAGTTCGGGATAATTAGTTTCGTTTCCTATCCGATATCCACTAAGGGCCCGTTTAGTGCGCATGATAGGATAGTGACAGGATAGGATATACAACAGGATAGTGATAGGATAGGATATCAGCAGGATAACAGTTATCCTCAGTTATCCTATCCTGTGTTTGGTGCACACAGGATAACAAACATGATAACTATTATATCATATTTTTAATACATATTTGTTCATACAAATATGATAAGATACATAACATATTTAAATGACAAAATTACCCTCGTAAAACAATTGTTATTTGTTAAAAATTATATTGTAATACTTTGAATTTTATAAATAAAAATATAAATAAGTAATTGTACAAAAAAAAAAAGTAATCAAATAACTTTAAATTTTAAATACAAATCATGAGAAAATAAACAAATTAAGTTTTTTATATGAATCATGATCAAATAAATAACTCAATTATACATGTTAGATAAGCTAAATAAATATATGATATATGTAAATAATAAAACTACCATTGCAAAAGAATTATATTTAAGTTGTTATTAAATTTAAATTAATATTCTTATTTTGCAATTTTTTAATAATTATTTTAATTTAAAATATTGTAATTTTAGGAGAATTTTGATTTTTTAGATTATATAAATTACAAAATTACCCTTGTGAGAAAATCACATATATATTTAAAAATTAATTATTTTATTATTAATTTACTATCAAATTATTTTATTAATTTTCAATTTTTTATTTTAAAATATATTTTATAGAATAAATCAATGATTTTTTTTTTCTTATCATATCCTGCTGGTAACCCAGCTCAAATTCAGGATAAGGATTTTAACTAGAGAAACAGGATAGGATAAGCTTCAGGATTAACTTATCATATCCTGTTGTGTCACCAAACACTGGATTGAGACAGGATATGATATAGTTATCCTATCCTGTCTCTTATCCTGTGCACCAAACGGGCCCTAATTTCCTTAGAGTTTATTCTAATGTGATCAGTATTAAAATAAAGAATAAAAACCGAACGATAAAAGAGTGTCAATAGGAACAATTGAATTTATACCCAAATTATACAAAACCAAGCATTCGTAAGGGAGTTCCTCGACTCCCTTAAAAAGGTAGCTCGGTTGATAACTTGGTAATATCCTGCTTCTACATACTGAGGATGCGGGTTCTATCCTCAAAGCTGCATTTTTCTTGCATTTTGTCCTTTTTCTTTTAAAAAAATCATTTTTAATTTTCATGGTTTGAACCCACACCTTTAGGGACCCAAACATTGTTTCGAACCACTAAAGCAAATAGATATTTTAATAAAATATGGATTTTGTGTCAAAAAAAAAAAGTATTGATTTAAATTTTTTGACAAAATTATTTTGCAGATCCTTTATCTTTTTTTTTTAATACTTTGATCATTTATCATTTTTTTATAACACTTTAATCCGTTATCTTATTCTTTTTATAACATTTTGGTCCTATTTTGCCTAAAAAAAATTATGATCAAATTTTTACTTATTTCGCGGCCCACCCTAAATTTTTTTTCCCGATTCCGCCACTCATCGTACGCAGAAAGGGCTTGGCGTTTTAATTACCAATGAATTATTTTATACACATTCTCTTCAGTTCAACATCAGTTCAAAATTACCAATGGATTATTTTATACACATTCTCATATTGTAGATGATGTGCTACATCGCTAAATCATTTAGTTGAAATATGGTGCTATTTATTTATAGGACCTATATCTTATGCTCTCCGCACATTAATCATCCCTTATATCTTGAACTCTTTGAAGAATAATATGAGTTAACTTGGTTTGTGTCTAAAAAAAATCATTTTCTATACCTCGATGAGTTTATCAAACTTATCTTTAACTTATTCTTTGAAAGTAATTGATCTTTTGATGAGGAGAAACATAATCTTAGAATGATAGGATCGTCTATTCAAGTATCGAAGATTCTATGATCACCAATAAAATTCTTCTATGATTTTGTATCAAAAATATATATTCTTAATTTACAAAAATAGCGTACAATGTATTATAAAATTTCAGTACAAATTGTCCATATATTATACCAAAAATTGTGAACTATTTAATTGTGAATCGGTGGTTTCCTTGATGCTGGAGTATAATCCATGGAAAAAACTTCAGAATCTCCTTTTTCTTCCCCTTCTTTTAGCTTAAACATGTCAACATGTACTTCCTTATGTTGGGCTTTGTTGGCATCTTCACCACTTTGGTTGCTTCTTTCTTTTAATACTCTTGCTGCATAACAAAAAAAAAAATATGTAAGAAAATTTAATTAACCAAATAAAAAAAAAAAAAATTGGAGTATAGTATTTTGAATCTAATGTTGTAATATTTTTTAAATATAGATATTTGAAGCAAAAGTACCTCTAACTTGAATATGAATTGAGAAGAAGCAAATGAGAAAAATAATCACAAGAATGTGTTTGTTTTGTGTAGCAACCATCTTGAAATAATATTTAGACTTGTACTCTTTGATTTGCTCTTTTTTTCTTCTTATGAATATACCATATGTATATGCTAATTTAGGTCCTATATATATAAAGATATATTTTGGCACCTTCTGGCTACCTAAGTTAACTGTTTTGTATTATTGGTATATTGGGTATGTACATTTAATAACCATATGGTGATAAATTGTACATGGCCCTAATGGTCTATAAGGGTCAACATCATGTTTTGTCTAGTTTTGAAATCGATTGTATTGACATCTATATTTTTATGAAATGATAAACAAAAATTCATGATTAATTTACATATGAATTAATGTCAGCCTATAATGTATATCCTACGTGTATTTGAGCCATCTTATTTCCCTATCATCATTATTTGCTTCCAATTAATCAAATAACTTAATATAATATATGATTAATAATGTTCCCTAACTGTTTCATGCATGTATTTGTCAGTGATGATGTTTGTCCCTATATTCAACAAAGACTAAGGATTTTATCTTCTCAATCTGTTCAATTACTTGAGAGAAACTCTTTCTTTAGGACTCTGTCAGTCTTAAAGATTAATATGAAGAGAAAAAATTAAACCATTATAATCCTTGTTTAGGACTCTTGTTTAGGACTTTATATGTTCAATTTGTAACTTTGGAGTTTAAAATTTCTCGAAAATTATTAAGAAATCTCACATTAAATATGAGATGGTCTGGACACATAGATGTATAAGTAGAGACAATCATCTCCTTATAAATCGATTTCGCAGGGTGAGCTGTTTTGAGTAACTCAACCCTACAAAACAAACTTATAAGGAGAATATTGTATCTCTATTTATATACACTATACTCAGATCATCTCATATCCGACGTGAGACTTCTTAATCGCAGTTATAAAATTATAACTAGTAGTATTTTATTTAATAATTTCACCTTTTTTTTTAAGCTCCATGAAATTGAAATTAGATTCAATAAATAAAATCAGTTGAAAATGTCGCTTATTTTGTGGTCACTAGACAATGACATCCACGATTCATGTCGATGTATATTGCCAAAACTTGAGAAAAAATGCATCAAATTTTGAGTTGGGGCCATTGGATATGTGCCTGAATGTGCAGACAAGGTAATACCTTCAAGCACTGCAACATAGGTGCGGGGCCATATGTCAGGCCTGTAACATGTTTACCCTGCCTCCTCTTGTCAATGTCTACATTTTCAACCTGAAAATATATAGAAACATTGTCATTCATAGTTTAATCAAACACTCTCATCTCATCCAACCATTATTTGCTGTACATTTTCTTATGTATTAGATGTTTTCACAGAAGATTGGTTAAGAGAAATTAAATTGTGCATATAAACTAGTACATAGCTCACAATATTGATATTGTTAAACTAGTCATTTTTATTCGGTTTGAATATGAAATATGATCTTACCTTATTAGAACGGACGTGATTGATTGGTGGTGCTCCTCTTCAGTACGGTGGTGGGGAAAAGGGGGTTGTACTTACAGACACTCTGATGTTCAACTGAGTTTATACCTGAAGTAAAAGGTTTTAAAGATAGAATGTTACCTAAAAATGGTTTATATGGTTCTCAGGGCAGATCAGGCCATAAATGTGAAGACGAATACGTCGTCCTCGCCAGTAATATTTGTCTGGATACCTGCTAAAACATCATGATTGACAGTAAATGTCAATCATTTCGATGTCAGTTGTGATAGAAGGACTGACTTTTGTGACCGTTGATTAGGAGGGCACGACATCGGGCCAATGTCATATTGGGCCGAGCTCGACGCGAAAGTGGGTCGAACTCACTATGAGTTGAACTTAGACCTAGTTTAGAACAAGATCTTACACTTACATATGTGTTTCATGTGGTACTTGTCACTTCAAATCGATGCATAAACGCTTTTACATAATGTTTTTAATTTTTTATAATAAACTGATATTTTAACAACTAGTATTCGGACTCGTGCAAAGTACGGACAAAAATGAGGGTCATGTACAAACTAAAAAAAGTTATGTACAGTTATATTATACTATATACATATCATAAATTACTTTTATATACGTACTTATGCCACAAGTTATGTCCACATAAGACCCATAATAACTAAATAGTGTTATTGCTATCAATAGCCAACATATTTGTCCTAATTCACATGTCAACAATGTCCCTTGTGTTCTTGATTTTAATTGTACACTTTACATACATTGATACATTTGTCGTCTATCAACCAGCCTATACGGCAATGGCACATTTCCAAATAAAATTGAATCTTATACTACAAATATAGAGATTCAAATTCCTTAAAAATCACATTTCATTCTAATTAGTGTTCATTTAAATCATCAAATATTCACCTATAGTTGAAATTGTAGCCTGTATTTTCTTTCAATTCTTTCCAAGTTTATCGGTTATTTATGATCCAAAAGGCAAAAGTGATAACTCAATTGCTTTTGTTGGTTTTTTCCCCTGGAGTTAGCTAGATTGCACACATAAGAGATTTGATTAATTAATCATGGAAGCTAGGTGCAAAACTTTAATAGATGAAGGGGGAAAACCCGACACTGGTGATACTGAGATAATTTATAGATAAGACGAGACAAGTGGACTATGTTTAAGAATAGGACAATAGACAATTAATGTATGTGTGTATCACATGGGATGGGTGGTGATCACCAATTTGGTAGGCCTACTTTGTCACTTACAAATTGCCCTTCAACCCACATAATTTTAAAGGGCTAATAAAGGCTATGCTAATGTAGAAATGACCTAGATAATGAAGATTTAGCCACAATATATATATAGTAGATTTGGCAAAATCAAATGAACAAATTATTTGGATTAGGTGATAAGTGCTTTGCTTATTCACTAGTACAATGTTTGTCCTAGTAAATGGAAATTCAACAACTAAATACAATGGAAAAGAGATTCAGATAAGGAGATTCTTTCGCTTTATTTATATATATTTTTTTAATTGAAGTGGAAGGATTATTGGGTTAGTTTAAAAAAGCGGTAGAGGTTGAGAGTTTTAAAAGCTTTAAAATAAATGAATTTTTGTACTATAATTTACTATACTTTGTGAATGACATCAATCACAAATTTCCTTGAAAAGGGAAATTGGGAGAATTTATGGAGTATCAAGTTAATATTGAGAAGTTTTTGAATTAGTTTCTAGACTAAAAGTGAATTTCTTTAAGGGCAAATTTATTGATTTTAATCTAGAGGAATTTTTCTTTGAATTGGCATCAAATTTTCATTCATGTTTTGTGGGTTAAGTGCCTTTTCTTTTGTTGGGGGCTAATGGTGGGAGCCAATTCTAGAAGTACATCAACATGGAAACCAAATTTGAATTCTTTGAAAAAGTAGGTATTTTCCTATATAAGAAGGGTGATTTTAATTAATTTGATTAAGTAGTTTATCATTAGTGGCGGCCCTGAGAGTAGACGAGGTGGGTTACTGCCGAGGGTCCTATTTTTATGAGATACCAATTCTTGTTGTACTTTTATGTGTTTTAAATTGTATTCAATCGATTATTATGAATGAAATGTCATAAGATTGTTTGAGTAAAAAAAGTTAAAAGGGGCATCATTTTATTACTTCATTTGGTGCACTCAAAGTCTTATTTTACTTTTCTTTTTATAAGCACCAAGAAAAGTAATAAATGAAATCACTCAAATTCAAAGAAGATTTCCATGCAGTGGAGGTTTTGAGAGTAAGAAGATCAATTGAGTAAGTTGGAATAACTAGCCAGGTTAAGAAACATGGAGATGCACAATAGAACCAAATTCAATTTCACTTTTTAGGATTTGGTGCAATTGCCGAATGTCATGCATCCAAAGTGTTTGAATATTTTCCTTTGGAATCAGTAGCTTCAGCCTGCTGCTATGTGTTGTGGTCTTTGCCAATCCAAATACATCATTCTAGGATTTGTTCTCCGCACGGATGTTATTACTAGTGCGCACATACATATAAGCACTTCGTTAAAAATTTAGTGTCAAAATAAAGTTCGAATAAATATGGACAATTGGATTAATTGAAATCAGCAGATAAAAGGTTGCACATACTCAGTAGAAGAAGTGTAATAATAATGACTTATTCATCATTTCATGAATTATTTCATGGAAATTAAACTAGCTATACATGAACAAAATTATAGTATACAGTATACTAGTAGTAGTATCTCACAATGGAAACGTTCAGCATGAACAAATGCATTTCTTATTTATGCAGGTACCATGGAGTAAATTGTCTTTGTCCCTGCAATAATAGTCACATACGAGGCTGCTAAATATAAAACCAACGCATTGATCACCGGTGAACCATTCACTCTGTTTTTCACAAGCCTCATTTTGCACCACTGCTTCTTCTTAAATTTCCAGCAACAAAAATTTTAGTTCATGGTGGCTTCTAATATTCCACTTTTTTTTTTTTTTTTAGAATTACCTAAGATTCCATTTTGTTTATTAATTAAGTTTATATAATTATTCATATTTTTATTATTAATTTTCAAAAAAATTATTAAACATTTTTCAAAAAATCACATATAAATGTTGATGGTGGGTTGGGTCGAATTAATCCATTGAGTTACTCCTTTAAAAAGTGAGGTTTACTTTTGCCACTTTGCTGATTCTGGGACGCGTTCTACGAAATTACCAATATACTTCTGTCTGCTACTTAAGTAGCGGATTATATGTAGGAGGGTGTTTTTTTCTCAAAAAACTCATTTTTATAACGTCAGTTACTTAAATAAAGGATATTATAAATTTTTATAGCGTCAGTTACTTAAGTAGCAGACGTTATAAAAATGAGATTTTTGAGAAAAAAATAATCAACCAAAATTTTTATAACGTCCTCTACTTAAGTAGCGGATGTTATAAAAATGAGAAATTTTGAGGAAAAAACACTCTACCAGGATCTTTATAACGTCCACTACTGAAGCAGCGGAAGGGTAAAATGGAAAACGCGTAGGACGCGCGAGTAACCGGTAGGGTGACAAAAGTAATTATCTTAAAAAGTATGGGCTAATGGGTCGGCCCATTTGACCCGACCCATTTTAAAAACTCTATGCTTATGAGTGAGTCTGAAAAATCATGGTTTTTATTTTTGAAAACATTATTTTTTTAAAATTTATTCTTTATTTAAAATAGTGGATATCGGGAAATGGTTTTTTACAAAAAAAAAAAATAAAAAATAAAACTTCATTGACGGTATAATTAAAAACAATCTTTGAAGTTTGAACTGTAATCATATAAAAATCAAACTCTAAATTTAATGGTAGCTTTCATACATGTTTTGTATTTTCTAATAAACAAAATTATATATCAAAATACTTTTTTTTATATTCATATATAAAAATACTTTAATTGAGATAAAAATGAAAAAAGATATAAAAATATAGACTTACCAGCAATTACGAGAATAATGAAGAAGAAGCAAAAGCCAACAAATATTTTCATCTCCATTACTGGTCTTTTACTTTTGTCTCCTAAATATATTGTAACTTGTTATGTGATATTCCAATGGGGATAGGTGTTGATATTTGAAGTTGAAGAACTTAGAAGAGTATTTTAACCCTCAATCAACATGAAAAGTCACCATGAGTTGGATGTGACCCCTTAGCCAATGTTTGAATATAGTACTTCAATACCACTTTGCAACGCACATTGGTCGTAACCTTTGAGAAGCTACAACATGCAGCTTTGAATTGGACGCAAGTTTGAAGTTCCATGATGCAAATTTTAAAAGACCCTACATCATTTAGAATTTAGTAACATTCGAAAAATATTGCTAAGCCTATGTTTGGTTTGGCGGCAGATGGCAAAAAACACACGTTAAGCAAGTTTAGACGTGATTTCATCTTACTATTTTGATGTTTGGGTTTCTAGGGAAAAATTGAATCTAGGCTCCAAACTTGTGTTTAATAGAAGCAGAAATTACTAGCTTCTATGTTTGAGCAAATCGATTTTGCAAATTCAGTATCACCAAAAAGTGTATATTCCCCATTACCTACCCGTTTTAGCTGAAAACATTGTAATTAGAGAATTTTTTGTAATTAACCTCAATATAATTCAATATCATCACATTTTATTGTAATTAACCCCAATATATATTTTTATAAATTTTAAGCTAAATTATATTTTTGGTTTTTAAGTTAATTTTAAGTTTTACTTTAGTCTCTTTAATTATTATTTTTTATTTGGCCCCTTAAATTACAAACGCTAGATATATATAATTTGGTCCTTTAAATTATTTTTATTTCATTTTGGTCCCTTAAACTATGAATGTTCAATACTTTGGTCTCCAAAATTACGTTTGTAATTTAAGGAACTAAAATGAATAAAAAAAATTGAGGAACCAAAATAAAACTTAAAATTAACTTAAAAGACAAAATTGTAATTTAGCCCGATAATTTTATTTTCATATAAATAAAATTCCATTAATTAAATTAAATGACAAATTTTTTTATAAAAAAAAAAAAGAACATTATGATAGTTTCTATTTTACTTATTTTACTTTTTTGACAAATTCTTCTAGATTGCCAATTTTTTTTACTAACTACTGTATGTATAAAAAAAATTAACATAATATCGAGAGAAAAAATTACAGGATATATTATCTATGTGAAATATTTATTTAGATCCCTAATTTTTTTTAATCAGATCCCTAATATTTAATTATTATGCTAGTTTAACATTTTTTTAAGAGTATGCTTTTATTTAAATATTATATTTAACTAAGTAATTTTAGTAATTTTGTTTTATGTTTTACGAAAACACATATTAAAACCCAATTTGGTAATCATGCATCCAAAAGCAATTTTAATTCAAATCATCCAAACAACATCAAATATTGAGAATCACTTTTACATTAATATATCCAAACATAAATCATTATACTCAACTCATTTTTAACCAAAATCAATTCTGTCAAACTCAATTCTACCAAACTCAATTCTAGTCACCGCTAAACCAAACACACACTAAATCTTTGTCAAATGTTACCTTGTAGTTTTGTAGCAATTAACAGTTTAAGTAGTAGATAAAGCCTATATAACTCAAATATTTTTTGCTACATATTTGAATATTATCAATAATAACATTTAAAAGATGTTACCAATTTATATTTTGTAACATTTTTAGAATCATCGGTAACATTTAAAAAATGTTTCTAATTTATACACATTTAAAAAAGTGGATTACATACAATTTTATAACTAATTCACTACTGCCATTGCCTATTGAAAGTCTATCCAACTCAATTTTGGACAACACAACAATTCATTATTTTGCACAAGTGGTGAAATTGTCCAATTTCATTTGCTTACATGATAAAAGATATAGTACAGTCAAAATAAAAAATAAAAAATAAAAAAAGATATAGCTTTCAAAAAATATAACTGAAAATTTATTGAAGGAGATGATTCAAATCTAGAAATCCTTAAAACTTAGTTTAAAGAGCAATTTCATAGTTTCTTTCATCGTGGCCTACATTAAAATATAGGAAATGTGAGGTAAAAAAAATGTGACATGGGAGAGGGTGAGAAGTGAGAAAATTGTGTGGCTCGTTATGTTATTATTTGGTTTGGCTTGGAAGAGAAAGAGTCATCTTTAATGGAACCGGATTTCCTCCCGTGCAATGTCCACCGCAGGAGGTCCGGTGGACAATTTAACCATTCATTTTCCACATAAAATAAAATATAAAATTACAATGAAAATAAAAGGCTAAGATGTAACTGGAGAGTATAATGTACGGAAGAGAACCCTCTCTCATCTCTAATTAGGGTGAGAAAACACTACGTGAGATTTCACCTAATGATTTTTTCATAAAAAGTATACACATATAATGCGTACAAATTTTAGTGTTGGGAGGTTTAATTTTATAGGGTCAATTGTGTATATTATAGGGACCAAAAACTTATTTATCCCTAAAAATAATTGGCCCATTGGTTGTTTCGTTCTTTTGTCCGCATCATCTTAGCAAATGTGCATCTTCTCCATTTTTCTTCTCTTGTGTTTTTTTCTCTTCTTGTTGGTGGATGCAAAGTTAAAATTTTAGGGCGTTCAAAGTGCAAAGTATAAAAAAGTATATGTTCAAATTTTTAAGTTTAGGGGGTTCAATTGAACCTCTCACTACAATGTAGCTTCATCCCTATGAATGAGCTTAATTCAGTTGATAGAAACATAGTATTTTATAAAATTATAGCCACGACTTAAAAAAAAAAGTTCTCCCTAATCTTAAATAATATGTATATCATTTGGGTTGGTGCGGTAGTATTGACTTGGGTGGGAGTATGTCTGTTTGGTTCAAGGTAAATGGAGGGGAGGTGAGAGAATTTTTTCAATTAAACATGTTTGGTTCATTTATCAAAAAAAAAAAAACATGTTTAGTTCAATTTTTAGGAGGGGAGAGGAGGTGAGTCAAATCTCTGGTAAACTTAATTTTTGCTTCCCCCCAAATTGGGGGGATTTGGAGGGGAGGAGAGACAAGTTATGATATTACAATTTTAATTATTTTGACATATTTATCCTCATATTTATTTTAAAATACCAAAATTATTCTCACTTGTATTTTTTTTATGTTGCTAACTTCCTAATTTTGGATGGCTTCCTACATATATTATTTTTGTTATCTATATTCTTTTTAAGACATATTCCCATACATTTTTTCTTATAAAAATTTCCATACAGTTTTTTTTACGTCGATATTAAGATTTTGGACAAAACTTACATGTATTTTCATACATGCATTTCTTACTTTTCCACTCACAAAGAGGTGGTTATTTGTGTTTTTTCATTTTGAAAAAATAAAAGAAAATTATTTTTTAATAAAAAAAACTACCTCTTTGTGAGAGGAAAAGTAAGAAATGCATGTATGGAAATGCATGTAAGTTTTGTCCTAATTTTCATTTTTTTTTTCTTTGCTCTTTCTCATCCTTGACGTTAATACTCTTTTTTTAAATATTTTTTTCTTTTGTTTTAAACTTTATTTTGTTATATTGAGTTCCATAATACTCTTGCCTTTTCCTTTTTGTCTATTATATATGAGTCAGGATCCGTTGACACCAACTAGTTTGACACCAAATGTTACACCTCTCAATAACGTTTTAACCGATATAAATTTTATAAAATCCACCGTTGGATTGAAAGTTTACATCATATAGATCATTTGTGTAAAATTTCAGACAAATCCAAAATCATTTGATATGCTATTGAGACACATAAAGATTAACGGCATTTAAAAAAATACAAAAACCGTTAATTTTGATGTATCTCAATAACATATCAAATGATTTTGGATTTATTTGAAATTTTACACAAATGATCTATATGATGTAAACTTTCAATCCAACGGTGGATTTTATAAAATTTATATCGGTTAAAATGTTATTGAGAGGTGTAACATTTGGTGTCAAACTAGTTGGTGTCAACGGATCCTGACTCATTATATATATTAACAAATTAATTTAAATTTTTGTGTAGAATTTAATTTTATATATTATTTATTAAGTTGGATCAATCATTGAGATCAGAAAAGTTATTTTCAATAAGTAATTTGATTGTGAAGTTTTTGAGACCATTGAGTTTTTATATTTAATTATTTATAAAGCGAATAATTTTAAAACTATGAAACTCTTGTAATATTATAAGAATAAAAAAGTAATTTAGTTTTATCATCCTTTCTCTCCCCTTCCCTCGTGAACCAAACACATTTGCATAAAAAATTCCTTCGGTCCCCTCCCTTCTCATATTTTGAACCAAACATATAAATAATTAAAAGATCTCTTAAGATTTCAAACAGATTTTTTAAGATTTCAAGTTCGATTCTCTGAATAAATTGGATCAAATGATACCTTAGATGAATTTTTTAACCGATGTATTACTTGGAAAAAAAGTGGAGAGGGAGTGCACTTTTGCAAGGACAAGTTATTAATTTGACTAAAAGTTGGCTCATAGATCTGGAAAGTGATTTATTGTGATTTAATAACTAGAGATGATGGAGTAGTCTAAGCCTTAGCATCCGTGAGCCTGCCTTTGCTTCAAAAGATGAAATTCCTATTTATGTGTAGGTATGCAGTAAGTTGTGATTAGGATCCTTCAATGAAGGTTGCCATGTGTTTCCTCCGGTCCTTATTATAAGAGGAATTTTATTTTTTAGGTTCATTATAAAATTAATGTATCTATACTATAATATTGTACAGATATATTGGTTTTACAATAAACTTAAAAAGTAAAACTCCTCTTATAATAAAGACTGGAGGGAGTATGTTTTATGTTTTTGTGTGATGACTTATCCAAAAAAGTTGTTTTTTTTAACAGGTGCACATCTGCAAAATTAGATCACACATCAAAATGAAAACAACCATAATTAAGAATCTCACTAAAGAGACCCATTGGTTTAATTTAACGTACATTTAATAGTTTGATGGTCTATCATTTTCCTACACACTAAACATAGACATAGTAATGTATAATCAGTGACATTTTTTGTTAAATAAAAAAAATTGCATAGAGTTTAAATTCTTTTGGTATACATAGTGTTTAGTTGGGAACACAAATGCATTTTAAAATAACATTTTTTTTAGTGATTTTAAAATAACATTTTATTAATATAAAAATATGACATGACGTAATATAATTGGTCCCTAACTAAATTTTAAGATAATAAAATGTTTACCGGTCATTTTTTGTTAAAAAATACTCCCTCCGGTCCTTATTATAAGGAACAATTTGGAAAAAATACACATACCAAGAAACCTTATCTTTCTTAATAAAAATTCTAAAATTTTACAATCTATTCCAAAACTAACCTTGGAGTATATCACTCTAATTAATGCATAACTTTGGAATGAATACAATTTAATAAGGGTAAAAATGGAATTGTAAGAATAAATTTAATGATTGTTTCTTATAAAAAGGACCAATTTTTTTTTCCAAATTGTTCCTTATAAAAAGGACCGGAGGGAGTATATGTGTACTCCTTCCGGCCTTAATTATAAGCAAATTTACAATTTTTAGATTTATCGGATAATTAATGTATAAGTGATCTAAAAAGTATAAATTTGCTTATAATTAAGACCAGAATGAGTATCCACTATTTAAATTTAAATTGGTGAAAATTGCGCTAGGAGAGTCACCACAAATGAGAATATCCGATAATTTTTTGTTTTTGTTTTTGTTTTTATCATCAGTATCTGGTCCACTAAATCTTCTAAACTGGTCTGAGAGTTAGTTTTAACATCAAGTGATTTCAGTCTCTCCGAATTATAATTGTGAGAATCAAAGTATGGTCGTTCCTGTCCCGCGTCAAAGTAACAAAACAGTAAAAAAAAAGTAATGCTAGTAGTAAATTGAAAGAAGATGAATGAAATCAAGTGCAATAAAATCTCACATTTATTAGTGTAGCCCTAAAAAGGAGCATTAATAATTAATCACTTTTTTTAATTAGCAATTTAGCATAAATGAGTTAGTAATTAATTATTACCTAATTGAGAAATGCAGGCTATGTGAAGTTGACTAGTATTCTTTTATGACATGCCGTTTACTATGCGTCTTTCTCCGCAACTTACATTTCTTCGATCACTGAATCTGGACGTTACAGAACCACCTTTCAAACTCCACTTTAAATCCCAAAACTAAACCCCAAATTCAGTTTCAACCCAAACAAACTTTTCAATCTTCTTCTTCTTCTTCGTTCTTCAATTTCTCGTCAACTCACACTCCTTCACATCAACGCGTTCCTCTAAACACTCTGCATCGTTTAGTTCTTTCGCGTGTTACAGGTTTGTTTATCCGATTCGTGAAACTTTTCTGTTAATTCGTTTGTTTTTGTGTATAATATGCTAGATTTGTGTGAATTAGGGATTTGTATTGTTTCTTAAGTCTTAATTGTGTAGTCTTTGATTAGGGATCGTGGATCTGAGTTTAGGATTGTGTTTACTTTTTGGTCAAGTTATTTCTTCTTCTTTTGGAATAATTGTAACTTCGTGATTTCGGTTAATTTGAAGTTCAAATCTGCTGTTATTTATTTTGTATAATTGAAAGGAGTAATGGATCTGATGAGAATTGTTAATTGTGCTATTATGATTTCATTTTGCTGGATATCGGTATTTATTGATTAGATTTTGGTTGTAATTAATTGCAGTTAATTTCAATGTCGATGTTCGGATCAAAAGAGTTAAGGATTATCTGTTAAGATTTTGATACTCAGTGTATCTAACTTTATCATGTGCGGAGAATATAAGGATGAATCCGCTCTAGCTCTACTGCAGTTGTTAAACATCTGAGTGGAGATGAGTAAGAGTGGAAAATATGACATATTTCGTGTATGTTTGGAATCGAGTTGAGTTTAATAAAATCACAGTGGAACCATGATTTTGTTGAATCTCCAAAGTATAGCTTTTTCCAAAATCGTCCAATGTTGGTTTCGTCAAACTCCCGGTCAATCCAAACATCCACTTGATATAAATCAATGTGATCTAATTGGTTATGGTAGTTATTTCCCACTCCCTTGACAATTGAGGGGGAAAAATGATCTGTAGTTTTAGATAATTGTTTTTTAAAAAATAAAAATAAATCGTCTGATGAGTGCGAATAAGGATTTCATATTTATAGTAATATTTGTGCTTCTTTTGATTATTTATTTTCCATACAGATAAAACTGTGCACGCATTTAAACTTGTGCTGCAGACCAGTGAGAAATCCAGTTTGTATATTGGAATCTATAGTTCAATATGTCATCTGCAAGCAAGGGTGATAGGAAGGCTTCCCTTGATGCAGCATCATGGTTGTTTAACGTAGTTACATCTGTGGCAATAATCCTTGTGAATAAAGCCCTGATGGCCACATATGGTTTTAGTTTTGGTAAGGCCTTGTCTGTCACAACTTTCCCCATTTTCGTACCTTCTTTTGAATCATTGGTTGGTTATTCATTTAATTTAAAAATGTCGGTTTTTTATCCATGTATTGTTTGGATATAAACTACTAATTGTGTGCTTTCCTTTTTGGTAAGATACATGCATGTACACAAAATGAGGTTTTTATTGTAATATACTTGATGTTTCATGTGTATATTTCACTGGGTATTCGGTCAGATTTTGCAATTTTTAATAGCTTGGCTTGGATTACTCTTGAGGTACTGATTCTGCTGTGCATACTCTCTAGTGATCTGATGGACTAGAAATTTGATATGCATAGTGGTGTAGAAAATATCCTATAAAGTATGGTATATGATAAAGTGGTTGGTGGAAAACTACTATATAGACTTTCAATAGTATACTCCTCAATTTAATTTCATTCTCTCTATACAAATGATACCACTACTTTTAAAATGTGTTGCCGATTGTACTCTATCTGGATGTTATTGGTGGTGCTTGGTATCAACTATTAGCTTTTCCAGGGATTTGAAAAATGCATCCATTATTTTTTTATAGTTGTTGAATACAACAGGGAAAATTAGCATCAACTATGATTGTAACTCCTAAGCAATAAGCAATACTATATTTTAGTAAAAAAGAGTTTTATAAAGAATATCTGACAAGAAGGTGTGCTTTCAGATTACATGCCAATGTTGTACTGTTCACACAAACTATTTGGATTTGTGATGTTTCAATCCAAAAATCCGAGCAAAATATGCAAAAAAAAACCAAACCAAAACGTTTGTTGTGAAATCCAAGATAGGCATTTATAGTTTCCACTAGGTTAGCTGTTTTAATCAACTTGTGGGTGGGTTGGATTTTGACTTTGCCTGCAGAAGTAATATTGTTTAATTTATATGTCCCACAGCCTCTGCAGTTTTAAAATACTGAGAATAGTATGGGATGATCAGTTAAAAATCTCTTCTATAACTACCCAACCAAAGAATACTGTGGTTTATGGTTTCTTCTAATGTTGACCTGTAATGCTACGAATTGCTTCTGAACCACAGTGCTAGATTCCTGACATATAATGTTATTATGCAGCCACAACTTTAACTGGAATGCATTTTGCCACAACAACTTTGTTGACGGTCATTCTTAAATCACTGGGATATATCCAGACTTCTCATCTTCCAAAATCTGATATCATCAAATTTGTGTTGTTTGCAAATTGCTCCATTGTTGGCATGAATGTGAGTTTAATGTGGAACTCTGTTGGTTTTTATCAGGTAAAATTTGGGCTTTTGGTTGAGTATCAAATTTTAAACTTTGTGCGAAAAGATAAGCATTTATAATTAATTCTTCCCTTTGAAATGAAATTGTCAGATTGCTAAGCTGACTATGATTCCAGTATCTTGCCTCCTGGAAGTTGTCTTGGACAATGTGCGATATTCAAGGGACACAAAGCTTAGTATTATCTTGGTTTTGGCTGGTGTTGCGGTCTGTACAGTCACCGATGTCAGTGTCAATGCAAAGGGTTTCATAGCTGCTGTGATAGCAGTTTGTAGCACAGCTCTGCAGCAGTATGTAAGTAACATACTGGCACTATATCAAACCTGAATCTTAGTTGGGAGATAGAAACTGATTAATTTCGTCCATAAAAAAAATAGAAACTGATTAATTTGATTTACATCTCCAAGGCTGTTCAAGATTAGTATATAAATATTCATTCTAGGTTCATGATGCTTGTAAGAATTAATCATTCATTTAGAAAATAATCATCTTGTTATAGATTTAAAAATGATAAACTGGGAAGCCTGCAACAAATTTTCCTTGTTTTTCTGCATTTTAATCATAACCGGTCTTTGATAAATGTTTATTATATTTCTAAGTTCTAACTCTTCCTCTTTTGTTCGGGTTTCTCATGATCTAGGTTTCGTTGGACTGATATTTTATGTTACATTTGTGCAGTATGTACATTATCTTCAGAGGAAATATTCTATTGGATCATTTAACTTGTTGGGCCACACTGCACCAGCACAGGCAGCAAGTTTACTTCTAGTAGGCCCCTTTATGGATTATTGGTTGACAAACAAACGGGTTGATGCATATGACTATGGTTTGACATCCGTTGTAAGTTTCTCTATCAACAATTTTTTTATTTATTTTCAGTTATGGAGGGAGATAATAAGAGACTTGTGAAGTTTATTTATACCTGGTTTAGACTTGTATATTAAAATAACTTGTAAACTTAGGGACTAGTCCTGTATGGCGTGTGCTTGCGTGGAAAAATTCCTATGTGATACAAAATTTCACTTACATAGCTTATTATTTAACTTGGTGTGCAATTTAATTCCTAAATTCAGTGTCGGGTTGCTAAATAATATTGAGGAAAGATCCATAGGTTTGCTATGGCCTACTTTAAGCTTAGCTGATTCACACTACTTCACAGACAACTCGTTTTTAAATTTGTAAGTCGTGTAAGCATTGCTTGCAGCCTAAAATTATAAATGGCACTTCAAATTCAAAACTCCAAATTTGCTGGTTGACTAGTAAAAGAGTCTGTAAATAGCATTTGAAGTAGAAGGTGTTGTAACAGATCCAATTAACTTCCATTCATGCACATCAAAAAAAAAATTATCTAGAAATGTGAAACTGCCTTTTAAGTCTTTTTGCAGAGGTGGAGCTTCATTTTTCACAAATGTATTCTTTAGTATCTTCTTCCAAAATGTTTAGAGTAAAGAAAGTAGTCCTGATAAGTGGACATAATTATTTATGTATTTTATATAAACTTGCACTTCTTGGGACCAATCTAGCCTCATTTAAATACCTAATGTTAAGTACTTCACATTTTTATATGACCAATCTAGCCTAAAAAAAATTGTATTTTATGAGCATTATTTTATGACCAATCTTGACTTTTATCTCTACACTAGTGTCATGCATAGCTCTTATTTAATTCTCAAACGCTCTGTATACTTGACAATTTGTACTAATGATAACTAGTTACTCATAATATATACTAAATTTGTGTGGGCCAGTCCCTGGCATTCCTTAGAGAACCATATCTGGTTCTAGTAATAATCCTCTAATCTCTATCATTTTGGACTTGGGACCTATCCTTGGCCATAGGATAAACACTGTCATTTTTTAGAAACACAATTTATTCTTTGTAGAGACAAACTGTTTACTGTGCATGGACTTATACTCTGCAATCTGCACGTTTTTGCTTGTTTCTTACTCTCTGAAAATGACACTGACATTCACCTTAGGAAAAAAGAGAGATGATCCAAATATGCATACTAGTACACTTTCATGTCAACTTTAAAATTTGTATACAGTGTATACCTTCTGTCATCAAAACAACCATGATTACTGTTTTGACTACATGTTCATTATTATTAAACTGATCTGCTCCTGGTGTCTGCAGTTGTTCATCATTCTGTCTTGCACCATTGCAGTAGGGACAAATCTCAGCCAGTTCATCTGCATTGGTAGGTTTACGGCTGTATCATTCCAAGTCCTTGGCCATATGAAGACTATTCTAGTCCTATTCATGGGATTCATTTTCTTTGGAAAAGAGGGCCTCAATCTACATGTTGTTCTAGGCATGACAATTGCAATAGCAGGAATGGTTTGGTACGGTAATGCTTCTTCTAAGCCAGGGGGAAAAGAGCGTCGTAGCTTTTCCATTCCTACCACTAAGACACAAGATTATGCTGCACTACCGGTGTCCTCTGAATCAGTTGAGAAGGTATAAAAATATTAAGGCTCACAAGAAAGGAAGTGATTAAACTTTTGGTGAAGTGCATAGGAAAATCATGCGCCCTTTTGGCGAGCGATTCATTTTCTTTATACCTTAGAGGGAATTCCCAATTATTTATAGATCATATTGACATATCTCTGCCTTTGTGTTAAAGAATTGTTTGGGAGGGAGGGAGGATGACAACTCTTTTTTTAGAAGAGGGATCTGAATTATGTTCCAATTTTTTTTATAATAGAAAATGCTACTGTTATTGTTACTTTTTATAGTAAAGAATTATTGCATTTTTGTCTTCATGGCTGGCACTTGTCAACTTTTTTCTTCTGATGACTGACTGCATTGTTCTGGTTTCAAATGTAGGAATCTTTGCTGGTAAGTGACCAATAATTACTATAGTGTAAAATAAGTAGTGGTGGTTAGAGTCCTCCTTAGAATAGAAAGAATTGTTTTTCTCTCCCCAAAAAACTCTAACCAATGGCCTTTAGGTAAAAATTTATTACAAGAATTATAACATTAAATGTTATCAAAATAGTAAAAATTGTAATTTCTTGTATATAATTTTTATGTATTATTTTTTTAATCAAAAAGAGTACCAGTTAAGAGATAATAAAAATGCAACTTTTCATGAAATAAATGCAACTTAACTATCTATAACTCAATTGACAATGTTTATATTACTAGACTGAATGTGTTTAGTCGGGTTCGAATCTGGTTGGCACAGTATGTGAATTTCAGTACTATTGTCACTTTGTTTACAAATAAAATAAAATGTAAACTATGTTTTCATGAAGATTGCTGTGCTGAAACAGGCTACCCCATGACAACAAAGATAGTCCAGTCTTACAGGGGATAAGCAAATAGGATGTGGGCTATACTGCTCAAGCCATTGGCAATGAATGTGGACCTAGTTTCATCCTATCGGATTTCTTTAGGTATGTGAAATTTTAGAATGAGATATGCACCCACTCCAAAAATGGAAAAACTAGTCCAGTGAAGAACCCTGGCAGCACACATTTTTATCAATATTTACTTAAATTTCTTTAGTTTATTTTTTGTTTTGTTTTCTTCATAGTATCCGGCCCACTAGACTGTCCAATCTAGTTCGACGGTCAGTTTTGACATCAAATGTTTTTTGCCCTCTTTCGATCGCAGTTGCGGGGATCGAAGTTTAGCGTCAATCACCATTGAACCAATTAACTAAATTTATTTAGTTTAATTAGACATGAGATACAATATCATTTTTATCGGATAAATTAATTTTCTAAATTTTTATAAATTATTTTTTATAAATGTTTGTATTTAGATACTTTTAACTTATTTTCATACTAATTTAAATGATATTTAAAATAATTTTTTCTTAAATATTTGGTTTAGCTTAATATTTTTTATATATGGACGAAATACGGTTATTTAAACCAAAATGTGTATTTATTATAAAATAAGAAAAAATATAAATTAGTTTTTCTTTTAAGAAAAATAAAAATTCGATCAAGTTGTATTGTACTCCATGGATGGCCTCATGGCCAGAGCTCAGAAGAAGAAAAAAAGAGCAGAGTAAATGCTTAACGTTTTGTTAGGTGAGCTAAAGGGTAACGTAATACTGAATAATTGAGGTTCCCTTTCTGGAAGGATTTTGTAGGATTCACTTGCCATGGTCGATGGTCCCAACAACAGCTAGATCTGCAAACGTAACACTTTACTTTTAAGACAATGGGCAAGCAGGACCTGTATTAAAAGCCTGAGACATGGGGAATGATGCATTCATGCACAACAGTAAAAATTAAGTAAAAATTTGACATTTAAGGCCTCACGTAAGGGTACCAACATAACACTTCTGTTGCACCTTCAACCCAGCACCTGGTTCTGTCCCTACTCCAAAATTTTAGTACATTGTTTTTCTCTTCAAGGTTAAAATATCTACTATACAATTTACCACTACTGCTACTCCACATTTATACAATATGTATATCACATGGCTTGCTGGTTTTTTTGTCCATGAGTTGGAGTCAAGTCACTACCTTCAATTTACAATATTTTTACACACATTGTGTATCAACTACTTGTAATTCACTCTTGTGGTAATGACTTGTTGGTTTTGATTGAGGTATGGAGTGTTTTGCATCTTTAGCATCAACTATTCCCTTCGTCTAATAAGTAGTGTCATATTTGTAAAAAATGTGATATATCTACCAACTGAGCGAAATTCATGAAACCTAATTTTCAATCTTTTTTTTTTTATGATAATGAGGGCCGAAGCCCGAAAGAAGAAAAATTACACAGGAATCAAATTAGGGGCAGTTATCTCCAATACATCAGCTAACAACAATTTTCTAATCTCAGATGGACAGTCATCATAATAAATAATTTCTTTATCCAATAGAAACCAAGGCATCTGCACATTGATTAGATTCTCAGTACGGATGTACAATATTAACTTCCCGATCCGATCCAAAGCCATCATACTCCGAATATTCCTTACCAACATAGCTCTCATCGGACTCTGCAGGATGCTCTTTGTTATAACATGAACCACCGTGATGGAGTCAATATTGAGCTCGACATCCATGAAATCCAACCTCCTTACATAAGATAAACCTTCAAACACACCCCACAATTCTGTAACAAAAACACTACAATTCCCCACTCCTTTTTGCTAAGCCACTCCCTTTTCAATCTAGATTATAATACTAATTATTATTGTATACAACTATATTTAATTTAGTCGCAAAAAAAACTATATTTAATAATAAAAAATTGTATTAAAAAATTCATTTGTGGTTTTTTTTATATGGAATAATCAATTGTTGAGGACATTTTTTTGTTATTTTTTCTAAATAAAATATTTTAGAAAAAAAATATTTTGTTCTTCCCATTATTAACATTTATTTTAATAAACTTACAACAACTCAATCTTCTAAAAAAAACAACTTTTCACATATTTTTCATGGTCAATTTCTTCAGGAAATTTTTTCTTGTTTTTTTTTATTATTTAAAAGGAACTATTTTTATCAAATAATTTATTGATTAGACTCACTAAATTTAGAGAATCCTGTTACACTTTAGAGAGGGAATTTTCTAGTTATTGTACTCGTCCACTAAAAGTTTAAAATAAAAAGTTAGTCCTATGGTATATTGACTTTTGTTTGATTTATGATAAAAGATTGTCCTATGATATATGATGGAGATATGGTTGTTGAGGACAATATAGAGGAATCCCTGTGGCGAATCCGTTAAGGTTGCAGAATCAGATGATCACCAATGAAAAGCCTAGAATCAGATGATCACCAATGAAAAGCCTATTATATGTTTGCTGGGCTTATCTATGTCGGTAACATTACTGATGGCTGATGGCTCTTGGTTGAAAGATAATTCCTGCAATATTTCTATGTCCAAATACATACTACCTACTGCTACTATATACCTACTTCAATATTATGTAAATGGGTTTTATCGAATTTTAATCTTTCTCACTATTTTGTTCCGAACACGTTGTGCTAAAAACGTCAAATACAAGTAACACAATTGAGAAAGTCTCCCAAAGTAACCACAAAAAACCTTACATATTCAAATTTAAGCACGCTGAAGAATTAACCCGTCAATGATTAAGATCAAATGAGATTCATTTTTTTTTTCCGAGCCTCCAGCCATCACCAAGACAAGACTTTAATTTTATCAATCAAAGTCTCACTAGATACCACATACACGATCGTTATGCACTTTTCAAATGGACCAATAAGCAATTCAAACAGGATTAAAAATCAAACTAACATCCCTCCCAAATAAATGAGTGTCACTAAACTGGGTTGCATGATGAACTGCTCCAATGGGAATAACCAAAGCAATGTCAAGTCAACGCAACACCTCGTACCAAATAGCACCAAAAGAGCCACATTCAAAAAACAAGTGATTTGCAGTTTCAATTTTGCCGCAACCAACTTGTACACAATTCAACTTCCGTATTTAGAACATGTCTCAACAAATTATCCTTTATCGGTAATCGATTACTAAGCAACCGTCAAAAGATGAGAAACTTAAATAGGTACAAGTTTGTTCCAGAATTCAGATCCCTTCCTTACTAGTCATTGATTCCACCAGATTTAGATGACTCAAACAATGATAAACTCCACGGAAGCAGATTTCCTGCCGTAATATTCCACAAAGTTTTTACGCAGTTTTGATTGCGGACCGTCCGATCTGTTATGTATGGTTGTGATTATTTTGATGGATTTTATAGCTGATTTGATCAGATCCGTCCGATCAAGAAGCAATGGCTGAGATTGAAACTGCGTGAAACTGTGTGATTTTATTACTGTAGCAAATCCGGATCCAAACTCCACTAATCAAATATTTAGGGTTAAATAAATTTTTGGTTCCTATAAATATTTTAAAAAAATCGTTTTCATTTCCTATAAAAAAAATTTAGCAAACTTTGCTTTCTAAAATATTTTTTGTCAGTGTCATGGAGTTATATATCGAATTGGGTTTTACAATACAAGCAAGCGGATGTCAGTGGCATTGTGACGGCTGAACGACAGAGAGTAGAGATTGCCATTGCTTGGCAATGTCCTGAGGAAGGCTGGGTTAGTTTGAATACGGATGGAGCTAGTAGAGGAGATGTAACAGCAGGGTGTGGTGGATTAATTAGGAATTCAGAAGGGCAATGGCTAGGTGGTTTTTCCAGAAACTTGGGCCGTTGTAGTGCTTATCTCGCAGAACTTTGGGGTGTTTATGATGGTCTCTGGCTTGCCCGTCATATTGGGGTAACAAAGGTTAAAGTGCATGTTGATTCGCGTGTTGTAGTTCAGACTCTCAATAGCAATAATGGTGGGAGTGTTGTTGGATGGCGTCTGGTCCAGGAGATCCGTCGCTTGCTTGCATTGAATTGGGAGATTAAGGTGTGTCACTCTTATCGTGAGGCGAATGCGTGTGCGGACGCCCTTACTAATATGGGTTGTGACCATGGTCCGGGTCGCCGTTTATATGATAGCTGCCCTTCCAGGATGAGTTTGTTAATGTTAGCTGATATCATGGGGATGACTACCCCTAGGTTCATTGCTGTTTAGGTTATTTTTTTTCCCGGGCTTAGGCCCCTTTTGTAACCAAAAAAAAAAATAAAAAATTTTTTGTCACGATTTTTGGTCATGTTTTCAAGTCAACTCATGATACTCTTAATATTTTCGAACGATTTTTTATATTTATGTTTACAATATTATAAAAATCTTTCTCACAAAAAAAAATAACAATAGATCAATTAAATATGAATTTTTATGTGCTAAAAAAATTAAAAATTCATATTTAATTTATCTATTTTTTAAAAAATAACTTTTTACAAGAGCGGTTTCTATAATTTATATGACCACAAAAAATAACTCAACATTTTGAAGTATACATATGAGTCGACTTAGAAGCAAGGACTAAAAACAAAATTTGAGATATTTATAGGGATCAAAAACTTATTAAATATATTTTGATTCATATTTTTAAATGAAAAATGTGAAAATATTATTTTATCAAAAAATTATTTTATTATTCTTTATTTCTGTCAATGTTTTTACTTGGTTGAATCTTTGGAGTCGTGTCTTATCTTTAACTTAGTCTAACTCTACCGACAATTTTTCCGCTTTTTAGATAACTATTATCTCTGTGAGAACGTGATCCTTTTTTGTATTATTATGGTTGTTAAAAAAATGTTGAATGGGTTTAATTGAACCGAACCATTCTATAATAAGTTTATGAATCAAATGTGTTTCTCAAATAGCATGATAGCGGAACTAAACTACAATTAATTGAAATCAAGTTGAAAGAAACGATTGGCACAACACTTTTTATTTTGAACTTCATTTTATAATCCATCTCACGATTCCAATATCCATGAATCCTAACCTTCAAACCACATTCACTCATTCATAAACCCTAAACTCTAAATCAGCGAATCACATTCACGAACCCTAAACCCCACATCACATTAAGTTTCATAATTGACGGTTCCTCATTATATAGAACACAATTATGATGTAGTTAGTATTTTAACAAGATGAGGTGACGTGATTTTTCTAAATTAATTTTTTTTTTACTAGACTTTTGGGTTTGATCAAATTCAATATCACGTCCATCAATTCAATACATCTATTGAGCTATATTATATAAGCAACACACTACAATCTTTTATAAGATATGTTACATTTGTAATCTCTTTCACCCAACTCAAACTTATATCGACTTAATCTCATTTGTATATCCCTCTTTCATCGTTGTCATCTCCATCTCGAATTCCGACTTTCACCTCCATTAATTACTTCGACCAGTCCAGTCATCAACACCGAATCCTTCTCATACTCTAAATTCTGTTCAAAACAAATATTTTATTCCATCTATATCCACTTCTTTAAGATTCGATTGAATTATCTTGAACACTATTGATTTAGCTATACAACGTTAAAACACAAAAAATTGATGATACATAAAGAAAAACTTCCGAGAAATGTGCTCATAATATGTCAAAATTTAGGTTCTAATACAGCTACTACGGGTCCCATAATTGAATTTATCTGTGGATAAGAAACCAAGCCATCATATATGGCCTAACAATTCGGTGGAAAATGGAAATTATTAGATGGTCTTGTAATTATACTTTGTATTTGTACATTTATCTATCCTCCTATTTTCTTCACACACTCTACTACCAATTTCCAACTTTGCAATAAGACTTGTATTATAATTTACTACAACTTGCTTTGAAACATGATAGGTTAATTATTCCAATCAACAATGTCAAAAAGTGCAAATTTCCAAAATAAAAAATTTTGTATCAATAACATATTTCTTCCATAACCTTCATCTATGTTTCAAATGATTGAGTTGATCCAATCTATGCATATGCGGGGGTGCAGAAAGCATTTGGTCAGCTCAGAATCTCATTATAGAAAGGAAGGAAAAAAAAACACTCAAATATTCCTAAATTAAATCATATGTCATAGTAGTTGCTAGTTGAAGTATTAATCTTGTACTATAGCCAAAGTTAATTGAAAAACCATCCTCTCTGGCATTTACATGTTCATTGCCAAAATAATTGAGTAGGGTCACTCTCAAAAAAAGGTTATAACTCGTGTGGCATTGATTTTCATTCTCATTTCTCTTTTTTTCTTTTGTACTTTGATATTATTTGATGCAATGAAAAAAAAATACCAAAATGATGGTAAGACCCACCTACAACCCTTTCTCTCCTCCTTCCATATCTATCTTTAGCTTATGATAAAAGCACTTGATTATATAATCAATTAATTAATCATGAAACTTTCATTAACATCCCTTTTTATTTATTCAACTTTATTATAAGAATTTAGACACTCTCAAATTCAAATCTCTTCAAATTTGCACGCTTCTTATTAGTCCTTTTTTGGTCCGCACAAATTCTAGTGAACTACTCGATTCTTTTATCAATGCTTTTTGCACCCCCCCACTGCCCCTCTTTCATTCAATGTTCTTCTTCTTCTTCTATCTTGATGCACTTAACTTCTACTAACAAAAATGTACATGACCCCACCTAGTCATTTCATGTGGGACCCATTTAACTCTTCAATTATTTTATGCGCGTGCTTGTGCACGTGTGGTGTCCTCTCTATCTCTATCTATCTTTCTCATACATTCATCATTTGATCCTTTTTTCCTTCCTCTTAATTAAAATTGGCTTGGTCCAACACTCATTATCTTATAGAAAAATGGGTCTTGTTAACATGTGCCCTTAGGGCACATGTTAAGATATACCAAAATAGAAATTCAACATTTAATGATACAAGAAATTTAATGCTTCAAAAGTCAAAATGCACAAATTAGCATTTAATAATTTCTATTTTTGCTTCCTTAACATGTGCCTTAAGGGCACAAGTTAACATTCTCCTAGAAAAATTAATTAAGATGATAAAATACAATCATTGTGTAATTATAATTCTTGGTTAATTAATTTCACTATAAAATACTCATACTCCATCATTCTCGGATCATAAGTTAATTTATCCTTTTTTTTTCTTTTGACGGAAATTAATTTATCCTTGAATATAAGATTTTTAGACAAATTTTAAATATATTTATTACTTTTTAAAATATATCTATTAATAATACTATAATTTTATATTAAAATACAAAAAAAAATATTTAATGTGTTTAACATACAATATAATTTAATAATAATCACATGTATAATTCAAATAAATTTATTACTCTAATATTTTTTTTAATACTCGTACTATCTATGTTCCAATATATAAAACCTCTTTCACAAAAGTCTAAAAATTAACAAGAAATAATTTTTGTATTTAATTTATCAATAATATACCTTTTTTTTAAAAAAAATTACCCTTCAATTATTTTTTATTTTTATTTTGGCGAATGTTACCCTTCAACTATTAAGATATATAAATAGCGATATTTTACTTCTCTTCAATTAATTATGGATATTTTTATAAAAATTTAATTAAAACCCCTTAAACTTTGAAAAATATATTATAAAATTAGACAACAAAATTTTGCAAAAAATTCTATATTGAGATGAAGATACTAGTAGTATTTTTATTTTTATTTTTCAGTGGCTAAAATTTTACTTTTAAGATGAAACAGTGGAGTATCAGTGTTTCAACTCTGATCTTGTATTTTACATTTATTGTTCATACAACTGAATTATG
Source organism: Trifolium pratense (assembly GCF_020283565.1). Classification (NCBI taxonomy): domain Eukaryota; kingdom Viridiplantae; phylum Streptophyta; class Magnoliopsida; order Fabales; family Fabaceae; genus Trifolium; species Trifolium pratense. Next base: position 33,151,426 of record NC_060061.1, on the reverse strand, counting down.
CTCACAGAAATCTAGTACTCCTTTTGCCCCAAAATATAATAGCTACTTTGACTAAATGACACTATTCATTTATCTTGCTTTGACCATATTTTTTTAATAATATATAGATATAAATATTAGCTTATAAAACTTTGTTTGATTTGTTTTGATGAGTATTTTCAAAAGGGTAATGCTAACCGGTGCCCCCATGGCATTGGTTAAGGAAGTCAAAAAAGGAAAATTTTAAATTGAAGATAATACTTTTTAGACTTTTAATTCGAGGCGTTGACTGCACAAAGTTCAATGTCATATTACTACATATTTGCTTCCTTAAACATTGCCCCGGGAGCACTGGGGCACTGTTTAGCATTTTCCTTTTCAAAATATCAAGTTTTTATAATTTTTACTAATAGAGAATTAAAGATATTAATGATCAAAACTGTGTGTTGGTATATATGCATTAATCAAACTAACTCTTATATTTTGGGACGGATGAAGTACTAATTTTTATATATAAATTATATATGGGTCATGCTAAACAGCCCCGGGGGCACTTATTAAAAATATCAAAAAATAAATTAAAAAATAAAATTAACATTAAAAGACAAATTTTTATACTTTTAAAATATTAATTACACGTATTTCAAAATAAAATTTCTATTTTAATATGATTAAAAATGTCTCGAAGCATTGTTTAACATTTTTCATAGTATATTTAGAAAGAGTACTATTTTTTTTTTACACAAGAAAGAGTACTATCTATATCTACTGTTTGGGTGTTAGAAATAACAGTGAGAAGTTGGCCAACGTGTCGGTGACTGAGCAGTCAAAGAAATCTATCGTTGGTGAATGAACTGAGTTACTACGACACTTACACTACTACCTGGTTACGTAATCACTTGCACTTGACAACACCACGTGTTCATCGCAGCTTGAGGTCCCTACACTGCATAATAGTAATCACCATCATTAAAATGATCTTTATTTTCTCCTATTTTTTGGATTTTTTCATTACTTAATTTTTTATTTTAATGAATACTACTACTGGTATACACTATACAGTATTTTCTTTAGTATATTTGAGTAATTAAAAATAAATAAATCTGATTAATATTTCTTTCTTCATTTAAAATATATATATATATATATATATATATATATATATATATATATATATATATATATATATATACTTTTTGGATATTCGGGAAGAAAAGAGCGTTGACAAGTCCCAACCAAGTTTGGTTGTGGCTCTTATCAGTCATATATTTAGGAGGGTGGAAAACATTGTGGAGTAATCTTTTGAATGTGAAGATGAAGATGAAAATGAAAATGCTTCCACAATGCTTTCCTCTCGTCGGAGGAAGGTGTTGTTAAAAGAGTTAAGTATGAAATTCGGAAAGCAGTGTTTAATACTGGTTCAACCAACGACTATGTCGTCAATTATACAAATGCAGATGTATAAATATTTCGATCTCTTTTATTTTATCACATTATTTGTAGGTATGAATATGTCATTTTATGTTATTTACTTGAATATTATGAATTTATTCAAATGTTCATCTTTTTTATTTTTAGCAAGGTTAAACTTATGTTTGTATATGATGTGCTCTACTAATATATACTTATCTGGCCTCTTTTTTAAGTTAAAATTCTATTTAACACACTTATTAAGGAGTAGCTTTTTTGTTTTAATTTCATGTTATATTTATATTGAAATTCCTAAAATGATCTTATAATTTGCATTGGAACTCTATAATGTTAAAAAAATAGAACAATTAATGAGAGTATTTTTGGAAGAATAACATTAAATAAAGTTGAATTTGAGATAAAAAAAAAAAAGTTGATTTTGACATCTTTTGCTTATATTTAATGCCAAATTTTTTTGTTGACTTTTACTTATAAATAAGGCCGGAGGGAGTATAGGTCAAGTGAATATAGTTTTACTTTAGTTAAAAAAAAGCACTTGTTAACCGCATGATTAACCAAATTTTTGCATGACATCAAGTACTTTATAGTGAATTGTGTGGGGAGAAAAAATAATCTATTTATACTAAATTAAACTAATATTTACACATCCTTAATCACATATTGGATTGAATTAAATATTTATATTTTTTTTGTAAAGTAGTATGATGACCGGAAATTTAACTTTCTTAAAGTGAATAAGTGGATGATTGGAGTTCGAATTTCAACCCATATATATAATATTCCTACCAGGCACGGATGTACATAGAGTAAAATGGGGGCAGCTGACCCCACATGTTTAATTTCTTTTTAACCGATAATCAAATATTTTAATCTTATGCCCCCACTGGAAATATAGTGATGCCCCCATATTACAAGCTTCATCACTATATTAGCACATTCCATATAGACCTTTTGTTGAATTTTTACGAAAGCACTAGTAAACACAAACTTATTTTATAACTTTGTATATATTAAATATATAATTTTTTTTTGTGTTGATTTGGGTGGGTTAATTTAGCTTCTTCAAAAAAATATATATAATTTTTTTTTGAAGAATTTAAATATATAATATATAAATTAGTGTTATATTATAAAAAGTTATTGGTTTTACAATATTCGTATGCTTATATACTTTATTTTTTAGGATACTAATAATGAAGTATTTATGATTCTTTTCCTTATATATTCTTGTTATTGTATGTCAATTCACCATTTTTATTTTGTAAAAATTGCAAAATGAGGTCATTTTTAGTAATTCAAGCAACACTAATAGCTATTTTAAATTACTATTCTATTATAGGTTGAATTCAGCACTTTAAAATTACTAGACCCTTACCCGTGCGATGCACGGGTGTTATTTGTTGTTTATAAAATAATGTCAACTAAAAAATTTAAATAATTGAAGGAGGACAACTTGAAATAAAAAAAAATCATGAACAATATTTTTTTTTAGGCAAGGACATACATAGTTTATAAGTTATTTTTTTGGTACAAACATAATTTTTCAAGTTCTTCCAACTTTGTAATAAAAAATCAAACAAACAAATCAATTATTAAGCATAAAACAGTGTCAATTGTTTGAAGAAACACAATTATAATATAAATCTTGTATACATATAGATCAAGTATATCAATCTCTAAATTGAAATCAAAATATATATAATGCAAACATAAAAAAGTATAGATAAATAAAAAACAATACTCCCGTAATAATAACCCAAAATAAATAGTAGCATATATAAAGGCAATTGCATAATAGTAGTATTACATTATAAATATATAAGCAATCACACAAAATCCTACTTCCATGATGATAGCAACATCTACCTGGACAAAAATTAAAATAAAGTATTTGTTAGATCAACCAATGTAAATTAGTATATCTACAAAACAAAAGATTTTATAGATATTCAAAGCATATGAATTAAACCAACTGCTGCAAAAATGTTGAATGCAAGGAATTAAAGGAGGAAACAAAAATAGTTAAAATGATGAACTATTACCTAAAACCATGTGCAAAGCACGTTAAAAAGGAACAAAATGAAAAAATAAGAAGATGAAGAGGTGAATGTGAATGGAAGATTAGAAAAAAAGCATGGGTAAAGAAGAAAATCAATTCTTTCCAAATGACTCGGGTGGTGGAATTGAAAAATAAACAAAGAAATAGAAAAATATTTATAATGCCCACGGGAAATATAGGTGCTTATATGAAATTAAATTTGTACAACTTTCAATTGCTTCAAAAAAAAAATTTTCATTAGAAACTATTAGATTTCTTGGTAATTAAATTGGGCATATGAAAAAGATAATGGTGTATGAATAAAATGAAATGAAAAGGCATATGAATGCTTGAAATTAAATGTGGCATATGACAAATCATTAGAAGTAATATGACATGTAGCTAAATAAAAAAAAATTAATTACAATTATTAATTTTTTTTATTATTTATTTTTTAAAGAAAATGATTTAAAAGCTATGATTGGTTAATACAATTAGGGTTAGGATTAGTGGTAGGAGAACTATTTAGGATTTATATATATAGATACGACTAAACTTTTACTACCGAACTAAGATTTCAAATGTAAATATTTCAATTTGCCTACACTACAAGAAAACATGTTATTCTTGACCAAACTTATTGAGGGCTAAAGGCCCTCAGTAATGTATTTGTTAGTTATTGAAGGCTCCCAGCCGTCAATAATGCTTCTTGGAGGACGAAAAAATTCAAAACGGTCAAAATGAGCATTTGTGGCGGTCAAGGGCCGTCGGTAATGCTTCTTGAAAGACGGAAAAGGTGTGACACATTACGACGGCTGCAGGCCGTCAGTAATGCATGACCGTTTGAAAATTGTGACGGTCAGGGGCCGTCAGTAACGCATCTTGAAGGAAGGAAAAGTGGGAGCATTATTGACGGCTTCAGGCCGTCAGTAATGTATGACCGTTGGACATTTATGGCGGTCAGAGGCCGTCAGTAATGTTTGAAAATTGCGAAAATTAAATTTTTGACCGTTGTATTCACTTCTCCTATTTATAATTCTTCAACAAATTCATTCTACACTTCACTTCATTTTTACATTTTCATTCCCTCTCTAAATTTTCTCTAACTTCTCTCTTAAATTTCATACTTTTAACTCTCATATTTTCATCCAAAAAGTGGTAAGTGTTTGTGTTTTATTTTTACATAGTTAAATTTTTTGCTTTGTTATTTAAATGTATATGTTCTAATATTTGTTGTTTACTATTTTTATTAGCAAGTCTTATTCTCGTGGTCATGGGTTAGGAGCGGAGTTCGTGGGTTAGGAGCACGCCAAGTAAGAATCTACTCGGCACCGAAGTAAGTAACGTAATTTTAATTTATAATACTTAGTGATAGTTTTTTTTTACCGTATACTTAGTAATAGTTATTAATTAATACTTTGTAATTTGTTACTAATATTTTCTTATCACTAAGTATAAAAATTATTGTTTTTGTAAAAAAATTAAAAAATATATTTAATTTTGTTTATTTCGAAAACAGTAATATTTTTTTTTTAAATAAGTATTTTTTTTCTTCAAAAAAACAGTATATTTATATTCTTTTTTTTAAAAACGAAATATTAAAAAAATTCTTTTTAAAAAAGAAAAATTTTAACAGTTTGTGTATTTTTAAAAAAGTAATGTAATTTTCATATCTCTATCCAAAAAGTGGTAAGTGTTTGTGTTTTACTTTTAAAGTTAAAATTTTTGCTTTGTTATTTAAATGTATATGTTCTAATATTTGTTGTTTACCATTTTTATTAGCAAGTCTTATTCTCGTGGTCATCAGAGGTCGTGGGTTAGGAGCGGAGTTCGTGGGTTAAGAGCGCGCCAAGTAAGAATCTACTCAGCATCCAAGTAAGTAACGTAATTTTAATTTATAATACTTAATTAGTGATAGTTTTTTTTTTTACCGTAGACTTAGTAATAGTTATTAATTAATACTTTGTAATTTGTTACTAATATTTTCTTATCACTATGTATAAAAATTATTGTTTTTGTAAAAAAAATTAAAAAAATATATTTAATTTTGTTTATTTCGAAAACATTAATTTTTTTTTAAATAAGTTTTTTTTCTTTTCAAAAAAACAGTATATTTATATTCTTTTTTTTAAAAATGAAATTTTTAAAAAATTCTTTTTAAAAAAGAAAATTTTTAACAGTTTGTGTATTTTTAAAAAAGTAATGTAATTTTCATATCTCCATTCAAAAAGTGGTAAGTGTTTGTGTTTTACTTATAAAGTTAAAATTTTTACTTTGTTATTTAAATGTATATGTTCTAATATTTTGTTGTTTACCATTTTTATTAGCAAATTCTCGTGGTCATCGGAGGTCGTGGGTTAGGAGCGGAGTTAGTGGTTAGGAGCGCGCCAAGTAAGACTCTACCCGGCACCCAAGTAAGTAATATATGTAATTTTAATTTATAATACTTAGTGATAGTTTTTTTACCGATACTTGGAGGGTATGCCCAAGTCTCGAACTGTCGATGGTGTGGAAGAGGAGTACGACTCCTACGACGACGATGATGACCATGAGGATGAGGAAATTCCCGAAATTGCACTTCTAGCTCCCCAACATGAATTGTTGGTTGACCGGTATGATAGACCCATCATCATGCCATATACCGCCACAGAGTAAGTTAATTATTATTAAGAATTTGTGTTTAATAAATTAATTGGATATATATGATTATTATTCTTAACTAATATATATATATATATATATATATATATATATATATATATATATATATATATATATATATATATATATATATATATATATATATATATATATATATATTGTTTCAATTCATTTTTGACGAAGGCAATCAATAATGCATTGAAATCCAAATTCCAAGCTCCATATCTCAACTGGACGGAGGTCAGGGCAGATGAACGTGGATATCAACAATTTTGGAATGGCTTCAGAGTACGTTTTTATTTATAATTACTCTTTTATTCAATCAATTTTGTTACTAAACATATATTTACTAATTTATTAACAATTTTTCTTTATTTTTCGTAGTCGCAAGTAACTTGGCTACATCACCACACAGCGACTATTGAGGCTATATTCAACAAAAAAACCACCAAGTGTCTGTCGACCTTACTTTTTGAAGCACGGAAAAAGGTTAAAAAGGATCCTTCAAAACCACCACTCTGGCTCGCTGGTAATTCATACCCTCTGTTGTGCCAAAGATGGGAAGAGGAAGAGTATAAGGCAAAGTGTCAGAAGAACAAAAACAACAGAAATACTGATGAAGCCAATCGTGCGTGCGTACACTCTGGAGGGTCGAAATCTGCCGGAATACTTCGCCTTGAGTTCATTCAACAATTTGGTCGTCCACCCACCTTTATGGAAATGAATGACCTGATGCACAAGTATGCAGAATCCGGTGAATGGACGGGGGCAAGGGCGCAAGAAGTTTCGGTAAGTATTTATATATATTATTTATTATTTATTTCTTATAACATTATTTTTTAAACATTATAATTATATTTAAACATTATAATTAATTAATTATAATTATTTTTTAATTTATTGTAGAGGTTGACACAAATTTGGGCTGAAGAATACAATGCCAACCAACAAAGACTACCACCTCATAGGCGAGATAATGATGAGGTTCGTCGAAACAAGTTGTCGTTGGCTTTTGTTAAGAATGCTGGTGGTGCGAATCGAGGTCGCAAATTCGCTGCTGGGTGTACATCTTCTTTATATGAAAGTGACCCAACTGGTTTGAGAGATGTCAGTTACACATCTTCATCTAGTATGAGTACAGGACGCTCTCGGCCAGCTCAAAGAGAGGAAACCGATGATGAGTATCTAGCGCGAATGAGGGCCACGTATCGAGAAGAATTTCGCGAAGAGTACGAAGCAACATTTGATCAGCGTGTGGACCAACGGGTTGAACTTCGTTTGCAGGAATTCTTTGCGCAGCAGAGGGCGGCGGGGTTTGGTGTTGGTGTAAGCCCTAGAGGCCAATTACTTATAATTGAATAATAAATGTATTGAATAATTTACTTATCAAATAAAAGGCTTTTCTTTATTAATTTTATATGTGTTAAAATGATAAAGTCCCTAGAATAGTCAGTTCACTTATGGAACGTTAAGTATGACTTAATCGTGAGATTCCATTAAATATAAGAACACTATTCTTAAACATATCCATAGTCAAGTTTTATTGTGAAATGGGATAACGATAAAGCATAAAGACTATTATGTTGGTAGACTGATGATCATATCTCACTGATCATGGATAATGAGTTATCAAGTCTTCACATAGATATAAATGTTAAGGGTAACTTTATATCGGATTGACCCACCATGAGAATACTACATAGAGTGTTATGAAATGTCATAAGTTTTCTCATCGTGATAAAAGGTGTATTCCACCCTTCGACCTGAAACCACTATGTACCCTAGATGCAGGAGTGTAATACCTTGTTGTCATTCAAACGTTATCCGTAACTGGATAATTATAAAGATGGTTGATGGGTATCCCACGAATCATGCTGAGGGACATGAGTGACCTAGATGGAATTTGTCCCTCCTACATAACGGGAGATATGTCTATGGGCCCAATATTGAACTAGACAAGGATGACATACTATGCCTTGTGTTCAATATAGACATGAGGACAAAAGGGTAATTGTGCACAAGATATTTATCACGGAAAGGTTAGTCAGATCACGTGACATTCCTATGACTTGGGTAACAGTGATGTGTTGCTAGATACCGCTCACTGTTTATAATATTACGATTAATATTATTGCCAACGTCATAAGAACCTACAGGGTCACACACATAAGGACAGTTAAGAAGGAAAAAATAAGTAAGACTTATTGTGGGGGTGCAGTTAGTGAAAAACGGTTATTGGGCTTGAGAAGCCCAATTTCGTGTAAGCTAAAGACCTCATAAGAAACTCTATAAATAGAGCCTTATGAAGTTCAGAAGTTACACTTTTTGAAACCCTAACTGAGTTTAGAAAAATTCTGAATTTCTCTAAACCCTAAACCGCACAAAATTCCCTCAGCCTTCATCCAAGAACAGCTAGCACTGTGAGATCGAAGGTTTCTGTTCGTGTGGACTAAGTGGAGGTGCTGCAAGTGCAGTGCTTGTGATCGATAAAGGCGGCCACAGATTTGTTCTTCAAAGGTAATATTCTAGACCTGATCATGCTCATTCACAAGAATCCATTGATGGGAAATCTTAATTTTAAAATTCCGCTGCGTTTATAAAAGTGTTTTATGAAACGATTTACCAACAGTGGTATCAGAGCCACTTGTGAAACCATGAATCGGTTTGCTGTTTTATTACTGTTTTATTAATATGATTTTGAATCGGTATTAATAATAAGAACAACAAGGATTAATAAAATTTGATTGATCGGTTTAAAATATATATGTGATATATATTTCTGATACGACGCATCAGTGTATGTGATACATTGATCGTGTCATTCATTCGAATGTTTGAGTGATTGGCGTTTAATTTGGATGATTGTGAGCGTGAGCTTCGGAACCGTTTATGGTGAAGCATCATATATCCGATCGTTCATCTAGAACTAGCAGTCCTGAAACGTTTTGATGAATGGTGGTTGTATTAGGGTTTATAACAATACAAGTGTTGTGTTGTTATATAAACAGAACATATTGTTCATTGAAAGTTTTAAGTGATTGTCGTGAGCATGAATGATTGTGAGCGTGAGCTTCGGAACCGATAACTGGTGAAGCATCATATATATCCAATCGTCTATGGTGAACAAAATCCTGAAACGTTTTGATGAATGATTACTGTAACAATACAAGGGTTGTGTCGTTACAAAAAACAGAGTACGGCTAGGGTTTGTATCTGAAGCATCAAGTGTTGGTGCGATTAGGTGATCAATCATAGTATTTTATTAATTGGACTAATGTAATAATAATAAATTGTGTGTTTATTGTTATTAAAGTTGCATGATGAATGGTTATGGCCTTAGTTCTTTTTCGTTTTATTTGGGATTTTAAATACGGCCTGCGTGTCGTGCCTCTCTTATATTTTCCTGATGTAATTTCTTTTCTCATCTCACTCCCTCGTATGAACACGAGTTTCTTGTAGTGATGTAATATAAGATTAGCAAATAGGACAGGAAGGACATCAATGAAGATCTATCTTGGAGAAGTATAGGTCATTCTTAGATATAGCATAGGTTCTCTCAATGGTTTGAGGGAACAATTACGCTAGGGGCCATAACCATATCATTTTATTAAATTATGTATGTTGATGCATGTTATGAATGGAGTGACGTCATTGTATGTAAGCCGTGGTAAGGTGAGATCAAATTAATTATAAAAGCCCTCAAAGGAATTGATATTAAGTTTTATTGCTTTCCAACGAATAGCGCCCTTCAAGATCAATATCGATCAATGTAGGTTTTGCCAACGCGAAGTGCATTGTCAATATTGATAAGTTGCGGTGAGGTAATTTATTTATCCGATCGCTATTTAATGGGTCTAACTTAACTAAAGAAAATATAATAAGATTATATAACTTTAGAAGCAAGTATTGGGTTATTCCATGTGATGGATTAGAATAAGTGTTATTCACCCAATAGAAAGGATATGAGAGTTGTATGAGATACAATTGGAAAGGAGTTTCCTACCTAAATAACTAAGTTTTGTGTAATCAGCCCAACGCTGACTTAAAACGAAGTGAAATATGGATCTCATTCTCACTAGAAAATCTTCCAACGGGATTTTCCGAATCAAATGTCGAGGGTCATTTGTTTTGAGTAAAATAGTGAGAGAGCATGTTTAATTAAAGGCCTAATTAAATGTGTATTAAAATTGTTCAATACTTATATTTTCACTTTTATAATTGTAGATCACCATGTCAAACACCAATACTTCGAACAACATTTTGCGAAGCATTCTTGACAAAGAGAAATTGTCTGGGGCAAATTTTCTTGATTGGCATCGTAACTTGAGGATAGTCCTCATGCACGAGAAAAAGCTGTATGCTATTGAGGAACCCCAACCTAACCCTGAGGATGAACCTGCCGCCAATGCTCCAAAGGCACAAAGGGATGCTTATCAGAAGCGTCTTGATGATGCCATGGATGCAAAGTGCCTCATGCTGGCTACCATGACCTCTGAGCTTCAGAAGCAACATGAGGACATGAATGCGTTCGATATGATCGAACACTTGAAAACGCTCTATCAAGAGCAAGCCAGGATTGAGAGGTTTGAGGTTTCCAAAGCCCTGTTTTCAGCCAAGCTATCTGAGGGATCTCTAGTAAGTCCACATGTGCTCAAGATGATTGGGTACGTGGGGAACTTAGAAAAATTGGGATTTCCACTTGGAAATGAGCTTGCAACTGATCTGATCTTGCAATCGTTGCCGGAGAGTTTTAATCAGTTTGTTCTGAACTTCACCATGTCGGACATGGAGAAGACTCTGCCACAACTGCTAGGCATGTTGAGGCAAGCTGAGCAGAATATGAAAACAAAAGGGAAGTCCAACCATGTTCTTATGATTGGCAATGGAAACAAAGGGAAGGGCAACAAAGGGAAGGGAGTCAAAGGGAAGGGCAAGGAAGTTGCCAAACCCAAACCTACCCCTAAAGCCTTGAAGCCCACTGGGGGAGTTGCAAAGGAGGGTAGGTGCTTCCACTGTAACAAGACTGGACATTGGAAGAGGAACTGCCCAAAATACCTGGAAGATAAAAAGAATGGAGTAGAGAGCTCTAATTCAGCAGGTATCTTTGTTATTGAAATTAATTTATCTACTTCTTCTACATGGGTATTAGATACCGGATGTGGTTCTCACATTTGTACTAATGTGCAGGGGCTGCAAAGGAGTAGAGGATTGGCTAAAGGTGAAGTCGACCTACGAGTGGGAAATGGAGCAAGAGTTGCCGCATTAGCTGTAGGAGTTTATAATTTGACTTTACCTTCTGGTTTAATAATACAGTTAGAGAACTGTTTTTATGTACCTGCCATTAGCAGGAATATTATTTCTGTTTCTTGTTTGGATAAACTCGGCTTTTCATTTACAATAAAGAACAATTGTTGCTCCATTTATTTAAATGATATTTTTTATGCCACAGCACAAATGAGTAATGGATTATATATTCTTGATCTTGAAATGCCAATATATAACATTGATACAAAAAGGATTAAACCTAATGAGTTAAATCCTACATACCTTTGGCACTGTCGTTTAGGCCATATAAATGAGAAACGCATTTCCAAGCTCCATAAAGATGGGCTCTTGGATTCATTTGATTATGAATCTTTTGAAACATGCAGATCTTGCTTATTGGGAAAAATGACAAAGACCCCATTCACTGGTAAAGGTGAAAGGTCAAGTGATCTTTTGGCTCTCATACATACTGATGTATGTGGACCATTGAACACACATGCTAGAGGAGGTTTTCAATACTTCATCACATTTACTGATGACTACAGTAGATATGGATATGTGTATCTAATGAAGCATAAATCCGAATCCTTTGAAAAGTTCAAAGAATTTAAAAATGAAGTACAAAACCAACTAGGAAAGAAAATCAAAATCCTTCGATCAGATCGAGGAGGTGAGTATTTAAGCCTAGAGTTTGATGACCATCTAAAAGAGTGTGGAATCTTATCCCAACTCACTCCTCCTGGAACACCACAATGGAATGGTGTGTCTGAGAGAAGAAACCGAACCTTGTTGGACATGGTGCGGTCTATGATGAGTCACGCTGATCTTCCAAACTCCTTTTGGGGACACGCCCTATTAACAGCAGCTTATACACTTAACCGTGTTCCTTCTAAAACGGTTGAAAAGACACCATATGAGATATGGAGTGGCAAGAAACCACATATGTCTTACTTAAAGATTTGGGGTTGCGAAGTTTATGTAAAACGTCAAATTTCTACTAAACTTGAACCTAAATCTGACAAGTGCTTCTTTGTGGGATATCCAAAAGAAACAAAAGGATATCACTTCTACAATCCTTCTGAGGGCAAAGTGTTTGTCGCTCGAACAGGAGTATTCCTAGAAAAGGACTTTGTTTCCAAAGGAATCAGTGGGAGGAAAGTAGATCTTGAAGAAATTCACGATCCACAAAGTAGTGACACACCAATGGAGGAACAAGAGCAGGATGCACAAGATGTTGTGACAGAAAATCCTGCTCATGTAACACAAGAACCACGTAGGTCCAACAGGATACGTCAAGAACCTGAAAGATATGGATATTTCATATCGGAACAAGGTGATGTATTACTCATGGATCAAGATGAGCCTGTGACTTACCAAGAGGCCATCACTGGCCTTGAATCTGAGAAGTGGCTTGAAGCCATGAAATCTGAAATGGATTCCATGTACACAAATCAAGTTTGGAACTTGGTGGAAGCTCCTGATGGGATTAAACCCATAGGATGCAAGTGGGTCTTCAAGAAGAAGACTGACATGGATGGAAAGGTACAGACCTACAAAGCGCGATTGGTTGCTAAAGGTTTCAAACAAATTCATGGGGTAGACTATGATGAAACATTTTCACCAGTTGCGATGATCAAATCCATTCGGATCTTACTTGCCATCGCTGCATACTATGATTATGAAATCTGGCAGATGGATGTAAAAACTGCCTTCCTTAATGGGAGTCTCCTTGAGGATGTGTATATGACACAACCTGAAGGCTTTTGCATTCCAGGAGAAGCCAAAAAGATATGCAAATTACAGCGATCAATCTACGGATTGAAGCAAGCTTCCAGAAGTTGGAATCTTCGTTTTGATGAAACTGTAAAACAGTACGGATTCATTCAAAATGAAGATGAGCCTTGTGTTTACAAGAAGGTTAGTGGGAGCATAGTCGCATTCCTAGTATTATATGTAGATGACATATTACTAATAGGAAACGACATCCCTACCTTGCAACAAATTAAAACTTGGTTAGGGAATTGCTTTTCTATGAAAGATCTGGGTGAAGCAGCCTATATATTAGGAATAAGAATCTATAGAGATAGATCACAAAAACTGCTTGGCCTGAGCCAGAGTACATACATAGATAAAGTGTTAAGACGCTTTAATATGCATGATTCCAAGAAAGGATTCATTCCTATGCAACATGGCCTATGTCTTTCAAAGACACAGTCTCCTTCATCTAAAGAAGAAAGAGACCGCATGAGTAAGATCCCTTATGCATCGGCTATAGGATCTATCATGTATGCCATGATATGTACTCGACCAGATGTTTCATATGCCTTAAGCGCAACAAGCCGTTATCAGTCTGATCCTGGTGAGGCTCATTGGGTGGCTGTCAAGAACATCCTTAAATACTTAAGGAGGACTAAAGACTCATTCCTAATATATGGAGGCCAAGAAGAGCTAAATGTAATTGGTTACACTGATGCTAGCTTCCAAACAGATAGGGATGACTTTAGGTCGCAATCAGGCTATGTGTTTTGCATAAATGGTGGCGCTGTGAGCTGGAAGAGTTCAAAGCAAGATACAGTTGCTGATTCTACAACCGAAGCTGAGTACATCGCTGCATCAAATGCAGCAAAGGAAGCTGTTTGGATAAAGAAGTTCATTACTGAACTTGGCATATTCCCTAGTATTGTGGATCCCATTGAATTATTTTGTGACAACAATGGTGCAATCGCACAAGCTAAGGAACCTAGATCTCACCAAAAGTCCAAACACATACTCAGACGCTATCATCTTATTCGAGAAATAATTGATAGAGGAGATGTGAAAATATGCAGAGTACCAACACTTGACAATGCTGCTGATCCACTTACAAAGCCTCTTGCTCAGCCGAAGCATGAGGGTCACACTAGGGGCATATGTATTAGGAGTATGCCTGATTGGCTCTAGTGCTAGTGGGAGATTGTTGGTGTAAGCCCTAGAGGCCAATTACTTATAATTGAATAATAAATGTATTGAATAATTTACTTATCAAATAAAAGGCTTTTCTTTATTAATTTTATATGTGTTAAAATGATAAAGTCCCTAGAATAGTCAGTTCACTTATGGAACGTTAAGTATGACTTAATCGTGAGATTCCATTAAATATAAGAACACTATTCTTAAACATATCCATAGTCAAGTTTTATTGTGAAATGGGATAACGATAAAGCATAAAGACTATTATGTTGGTAGACTGATGATCATATCTCACTGATCATGGATAATGAGTTATCAAGTCTTCACATAGATATAAATGTTAAGGGTAACTTTATATCGGATTGACCCACCATGAGAATACTACATAGAGTGTTATGAAATGTCATAAGTTTTCTCATCGTGATAAAAGGTGTATTCCACCCTTCGACCTGAAACCACTATGTACCCTAGATGCAGGAGTGTAATACCTTGTTGTCATTCAAACGTTATCCGTAACTGGATAATTATAAAGATGGTTGATGGGTATCCCACGAATCATGCTGAGGGACATGAGTGACCTAGATGGAATTTGTCCCTCCTACATAACGGGAGATATGTCTATGGGCCCAATATTGAACTAGACAAGGATGACATACTATGCCTTGTGTTCAATATAGACATGAGGACAAAAGGGTAATTGTGCACAAGATATTTATCACGGAAAGGTTAGTCAGATCACGTGACATTCCTATGACTTGGGTAACAGTGATGTGTTGCTAGATACCGCTCACTGTTTATAATATTACGATTAATATTATTGCCAACGTCATAAGAACCTACAGGGTCACACACATAAGGACAGTTAAGAAGGAAAAAATAAGTAAGACTTATTGTGGGGGTGCAGTTAGTGAAAAACGGTTATTGGGCTTGAGAAGCCCAATTTCGTGTAAGCTAAAGACCTCATAAGAAACTCTATAAATAGAGCCTTATGAAGTTCAGAAGTTACACTTTTTGAAACCCTAACTGAGTTTAGAAAAATTCTGAATTTCTCTAAACCCTAAACCGCACAAAATTCCCTCAGCCTTCATCCAAGAACAGCTAGCACTGTGAGATCGAAGGTTTCTGTTCGTGTGGACTAAGTGGAGGTGCTGCAAGTGCGGTGCTTGTGATCGATAAAGGCGGCCACAGATTTGTTCTTCAAAGGTAATATTCTAGACCTGATCATGCTCATTCACAAGAATCCATTGATGGGAAATCTTAATTTTAAAATTCCGCTGCGTTTATAAAAGTGTTTTATGAAACGATTTCCCAACATTTGGATCATCATCTCAGGGATCGGCACGACAAAATCAAAATGCCGGTGAACAAGAATATCGACCGGATTTGAATAGCATGGTCAATTTGAATCAGCTGCCGGAGTACCGAGAGGGTGATCCAGTACTGAGTATGAGCATAGAGGATATGAGTCAAATGCTTAATGATCCAATTCATTTGCAATTTTTTGATCCTGTTGGGCAAACAAGTGGAAGCAGTAGTGGCGGAAGCGGTAGAAATAATCAACAAACTGCTTTCACCGAATACCATCGACAGAGATCATCAAATCCATATCAACAAGACTTCATAATCCCGCATGACAACCCCAATCAACCCCAAGACAACTTCTTCCCGAATCAAGCCAACTTTGATCCCAATCAAGCCTGAAACTCCCCGAATCAAGCAAACTTCGTTCATAGGCCTGTGGCACGACCTCCGCGAGCGACACTCCCCCCATTCAGAATAAATGAGGGAGGTAGAGGCCGAGGCCAAGGAAGGCCGCGTGAGCCAACATACAGTGGCAAGGGGAAGCGACCACTAGATCAGCCGCCTGACCGACCTTGATGTGTAATTTTAATTATCTGTTGTTGATTTAATTATTTGTATAACATAACGACAATTTATTATGTTTAATTGTTTTCTTTTTGTGATGGTATGTTTAATTATGCTTGCTTGTAATGACAATATTATTGTTATGTTTAATTATGCTTATGTTAAGTATTTATATTATGCTTTTAATTAAATTTTAATATTTTTTTTGTAAAAATAAAATTAGATTTAATATTTTTTAATTATTTATTATGCAGTATATTTTTTTAAAAAAATTAAATTATTAAAACTAGAATTTTAAAAAAATAATTTAATAATTTAATTATTTAAAAATCAATATTATTAATATTGATTTTTAAATAATTAAATTATTAAATTATTTTTTTTAAATTAATTAAGCCTTACTGACGGCTGCAGACCGCCAGGAATTCACCCTCGAATTCCGTTATTGGCGGCTGCAGGCCGTCATAAATGTATATACTTTTTGAATTTTGAATTAGCATTATAGGCGGCTCCAGGCCGTCAGTAACATTATTGACGGTCCTGGGCCGCCAGTAACCAATACCGGCGAGTGTTTTGCTGAGGGTCCTTGGCCGTCAGTAATGCATGTATTTTTGACGAAAATTGTGCATTACTGAGGGCTTTTGGCCGCCAGTAAATCATTGTTTTCTTGTAGTGCTAACTACTCCACTAATAATTATTAATAAGGGTATTTTAGTAATTTATATTAATTGACTTTGAACTGATTGTTCATATGAGAATATTCTTTCAACGTGATGGTGATGTCAGGTTTGTACTGAAATTGAGGAATAACTGTATGGTAGTGTCCTCCATGTGCAAAAAATGAGTCACAAATATATCTTGTGTGTCATTTATCCAATTCTTAATAACATGTATTAGAGTCATACACCTTCACTCGTGATCAAGTCTTTATAGTGCTCGAACTTTAGCTAGTCCAGAACAACTTTGACCTCACATATCAAAATTTCTAGATCCGTCACTGATTCCTACTAACTGAGCTAATCTCACGAGACATATTTATATGTGATTACTTGTATAACATTCAATAAACAATACTATAAATGATTGAGAAAAAACAATACTATACATGTATTATACGGTGTCAACTATACAATATCGCTTACTTGTGCCCATATAGTGGAACTTTAATTTTGTATAGCATTCAATAAACAATACTACAACACATGTATTATACGGTGTCAACTATACGGTATGGCTTATGCCCAAATATTGGAACATTAATTTTGTATAGTATTCAATAAACAACACTATACATGTATTAATCATACGATGTTAACTATACTCTATCGAATTATAAAAAAAAAATTACTCTCTTCCTCCTTAATTATAAACAAAAGTTATTTTTTAGATTCATTGAGTAATTGATGAATCTGAACTATAATATAGTTAAGCTTCATCAGTTACTCAATGAATCTAAAAAATAACTTTTGTTTATAACGATAGAAGGAGTATACGATATCGATTACTTGTGACCAAATAATGGAACTTTAATTATGTGTATAGCATTTGATAAACAATACTTGTACAGTACATGTATTATACCGGTATGGTGTCAACTACACTATACGGTATCGCTTACTTGTGCCCAATAGTGAAACTTTTGTATTTTGTTCCTTACTTTCATAAAACTAGCCAAACCTTTCTTCCCCATTTCCAGTGCCCATTTATTCAAGCTAATAAATATTGGACCCCATTTGTGAAATCATGCTCTTTTGGACCTATTAGATTACTTAGAAAATGAATAAATTTTTGTTTATGGATTTATCTACCGTTCATTTTTTGCTGAGAGAAAAAAGTGAGCGGTGACAAATTAACAATCACGTCACCCACACTCATAACAAACCTTTTTTTTTTTTCCTTTCAAAAGTCACTTACTTACAAACATATGAGATTTTAATTTAAATTCTTAACAACAATTTTTTTTTAACTAAAAGTATCCTTCGCGCATAAATGTAGAGACTAATTTCCTTGAGGTAATTGAAATTCATTTAAGAAGTTGACCTCTCCCAACAAATGTTTCTCCATATACACACTGGTTGGAGATCGAACTCAGTATCAAATAATTAAGGGACTCAAGTATTTACCACTTATGTCACACTATGTTGGTTAATAAAAAATTGTACCAAACAGATGAGATTTTAATTTAAATTCTTAGCAGCAATTCTTTTTATAAACCGAAAGTATCATTTACGCACAACTGCATAGACTAATTCCCTCGAGATAACTGAGATTCATTAAGGGGTTGACCTCTCTCGATAAATATTTGTCCATACGCATCGGTCGAAGATCGAACTCAGATCAAATAATTAAGGGACTCAAGTATCTACCACATGTGTCACATTATGTCGGTTAACAACAATTTTTTTTGTACAAACAATTTCTGTAGTCCCTTTTAATAGAAAATCTAAGAAGATAAATAAATTCTCTAATGGTTTTGCAAGAAAGTTATTTTTGCATATCAAACTCGAAGTGCCATGCTTTTTTTACTTAATATTAGCGTAGGCATAGGATTTTTTTTCTTTATTTTTTTTTTCTACAAAAAAAGAATCGTTACAATGGTGTTGAATATGGGTTGTTGAATGAAGGTCAACATGTTGAAATCATTGGAGGGGGGTGTTTAATGTGATGTGGGGGAGGGAGATGATGAAAGAATTCAACATGTTGAATCTGCAACCAGGGAGACGCGTGTCGCTTCTGCATTTGCCAAGCCAGGCGCGTGCGTCACACGCGCGGACAGGGCGCATGGGTGCGCAAAGGGGGAGAGAGAATTTGTTTTTTAAGATAAAAGGGTGTCACTTGTCAACTGCTGATTGGTTCGCTGGATTTTTATGTTTTTTATCCTTTGAACTCAATTATCTCATTGCAAATTAATTTTTTATTTTTTTTACCAAAATTCGTGATTTTTTTTTCTCTACAAATAGAGACTTGGTTCATTTCATTTGGACACAGAAAAAAAAACCAAATTTTTCACTATCTTAATCTATTATTATCTTTCTAATTAGTCTTTCTTTTGAAGTTTTAATTTTTTTTAGTGAAATGGATCCCAACAATTCTTCTAATTATCCCAACAATTCTCAAAATCCCAACAATTATCAAAACCCCAACAATTATCAAAATCCCAACAATTATCAAAATTCAAATCAATTTTTCAACCAACATCCTCAAAACATACCTATTTTGGCTTAACACCAAATTTCAACCAATCATCCTTTGTTCCAAATTTTCATCCATATTATGGATCTATGTTGACGTTACTTGTGTGTTGTATTTTAAATTAAGTTAAGATGATTTGTATCGTATAATTTCATTAAATAAATTTTGTTTTTATTAAAAAAAATTAAAAAATAAATCGTTAAGTGTTAATTATTTTAATTTAATTTTAATCGATAATTATAATTTTATTTAATCATAAAAACAAAAATTTAAATTTAAATAAGAATATGAAATAGAAAGTGGTGGGGTAGAGAAAGTGGTGGGGTAGGGTGTTGAATAGAAAAACCATTGGAGAGGGTAAAAGTTGAATGTGTGTTGAATGATTAGGTGGAAGAAAGAGAAAATGATGTGGAGTGAAAAAGTGGGTGTTGAATGTATTTTGGTGTTGAGACCATTGTACATGGTCTTATATTAGTGCCACGTCACAAGAATGTGTTAGAAATATGGTATGATAATCCTGGATATCTTCGAAGAATCGTGTTCGTTCACTTTCCGAACAAAGTATTTCGACCCTATTCTTGTCTGGGTTCACGAAATCTTTGCGGGGATAATTCTCGAAGAGCAATCTGTTTCTGACAATAGAGAACAGATCAGAATGTAGAGAGGAAGTGTTTTTCGTCTCGTTCTTTAAAACTGAGGCCAAATGACTCCTTATATAGGAGACCAATAACAGAAAACGAACAGGCACACCTTTTCGGAAAAAACGGTCATGTCTGTTGGGAAAGGGTACGACTATTCAAACGGTCATGTCTGTTGGAAAGGGTACGACTATTCAAACGGTCATGTCTGTTGGGAAAAGGTATGACTATTCATGTCCCTTGAACCCCGGCAGTGCGCTGCCCCGCACCCCGCCAGGGGCTACGCCCCTTGGAACCCCGTTTCAATTATTCGTATTCAATTACACGTTTGGCTTGACGAGCGTGCACTCCGCACTACCCTGACTCGTTTCAAACTTAACGCATAATTGCATTGGCCTATAGTAAATCACATTACTACCAAAATACATTGTTGATACTAAAATCACCAACAGAATGCACACGTGGAGGTTCATGATTACAAGATGAGGTCAAAAGTGCTTGGAAGTAAGACATAGACTTGCGGTGTGTGAAGTGATCCTTTCTATTATTCTCAGTTCTCACCATTTTCTATTTAATGAGAGGAGATAAATTTTGGTGTTGTTATTCACTTTTTCATTTTCGATTCATGACGAGAGAAGCTGAGGTATACCCAACACTTGTTTGTTACAATTTTTTTTTAAAAAAAAAGTGGTATTTAAAGTATGTCATCTTGTTGTAGCAAGTGTGAGATGAGAAGTCTCATAGGTTAAAAATGTGAAGCTTGAATATTTTATAAGTGACATGACCCATAATTTTAGCATCTTATTTTAGGTAAAAATGCGGTGTTCAATTCACTTGTAGAGTTGTTCTTAAAATCCAATATGTCCTCGGCTGCCCCTTCGTGACTCAACACATCTTTTTGTTATAATTTTTGGGATTAAATATATTTATAGTCCTGGCTAATGATCACTTTGTTTGTCTTCATGTTGTAAAGTCTATAGCCCTTTGACATGGAACTATAGCCAATAAAGACACATCTTTCACTTGTTTCTTCCAACTTTGTCCTCTTTTGTTTAGGAATTTGAGCATAGCAAACACACCCAAAAACTTTAAGGTGGTTCACTGAAGGTCAGAAGGTGTTCTTCCACTTCAAGCTTCAAATGTAGTCTTATTCCATACAGCCTTTGTTGGACATCTATTCAATAAATACACAGCAGTATTAACAGCTTCGGGCCAAAAGGTTTTAAGTAAACCTTTCTCAAACAGCATAGACTTTGCCATCTCCATCACAGTTTGGTTCTTTCTTTCAGATACACCATTTTGCTGAGGTGTATAGCCAACAGTGAGCTGTCTTTCAGCCCCTTCATCTTCACAAAATTTGTGAAATTCATTTGAGGTGTACTCATTCCCTTGTCACTTCTCAATACTTTTATAAACCTACCACTTTGTTTCTCAACAAAAGCTTTAAACTTCTTAAAAATTTCAAAAACTTCAAATTTTTGTCTCATAAAATACACCCATGTCATGCGGATAAAATCATCAATAAACAAGATAAAGTACTTATTTTTGGCATGAGACAAAATATTCATAGGGCCACACACATTTGTGTGTACAAGTTCCAACACTTGTTTAGCTCTTCAAGCTCCTCCCTTTGGAAATGGTTGGTGGTGGTGCTTGCCAAGCATACATCCTTCATACACACCATATTTTTCTTCAATTATTGGCAGCCAATACACCATCTTCTTTTGATAAAGCAACTTGAGACTATTGTAGTTCAAGTGCCCAAGTCTTTTGTGCCACAAACAAGAGTCATTATCTTCTCTAGCCATCATGCTGAAATTTTTCTCATAATTAAGAGAAAGTGGAAAACTTCTATTGCTGGTCATTTTTACAACAACAACATTTCTTCCCTTTGAATCAAAAATTCTGCACTCAAGATTCTCAAAATTTAGAGAATAGTCATGCTTCAAAAGTTATCCAATGCTTAACAAGTTCTCATCTAATTCTGATACATAAAGAGTGTCATGAATAACTTTGCTTCCTTGCTTTGTTGTAACTCCAATGCTGCCTTTGCCTTTTACTTCAACATGTTCTCCATTGCCCAATTTAACTTTTGAGCCAAATGAAGAATCAATGTTGATAAAAGCTTCTTTCTTTCTGGTCTTATGATTGCTACAATCGCTGTCCAAATACCACACATTTTTATCTTCTTGAAATGTTTTTTGACAAACAAAGAACAAATTACCTTCATCATTTTCTCCTTTTGCAAATGAAGCATGCTGCTGATTGCCAAAATGACAATCTTTTTTAATGTGTCCGAATCTCCTGCAATTGTGACATTGTGATTTGCCCTTGTTCCAACAATTCTTCTCTGCATGAGTGTTACTTTTACGAATGTTGCACCACATATTTGATGCTCCTTCATGCCATCTTCCACCATTCGCGCCTCTTCCTCTACCTCAGCCTCTTCTAAATCTGCCACCTCTAGAAGACTCACCTCTATTTTGTGTTTGAGGCTTATTTTCACCATTGTTGGGCTGAATGTTGAGTTTAGATTGAAAGGCACTCTCAACTGATTTTTCAGAACGTCGTAACAACCTTTGCTCATAAGATCTCAAAGACCCCATCAACCCTTGAACAAACATAGTTGATAGGTCCTTAGTTTCTTCTATAACAGCCACCATATGATCAAATCTTTCTGTCAAACTAATTAGAATTTTATCAACAATTCTGCGATCATCTATTGTATCTCTATGTGACTTCATTTGATTCACAAATTCAAAGAGTCTATTGAAGTATTCATTCAAACTCTCATTCTCCTTCATTCTTTCATTTTCATACTCACTCTTAAGAGATTGAAGTTTCACAGTTCGCACCTTTGAGTCTCCTTCAAACTCTTATTGTAGAATAGTCCATGCTTCATTTGATGTTTTTGCTCTCATAATCCTTGGGAAAATGGATAGAGAGACTCCTCTTTGAATCATCCCGAGAACACCAACATATGTGATCTTCTTTAATTCTTCAAGCCAGGTGCTTGATTCTTCATCCTTTTCATTTGCTTTATGTGCTGGTTCTTCATATCCGTTTTGGACGAACTCCAAAACATCCAAAGAGGTGAATAGAATCTCCATTTTAATAGCCCAAAAATCATAGTTCTATCCTTCAAACAAAGGAACTTTAACATTGCTAAATTGCGGAAGGGTTGGTTGTGGAAGCCATATTTTTTGTTGTTTTTGCTGTAGCTGAGAGGATCTGCAGCTCTGATACCACTCTGTTGGTGGTATCCTAGAGGTGGTATATTATAACCTATATTGTTGCAGAATATAGAGTAAGAAAATATTTTTGGGGCTAAATATTCATGTATTTTTCTTATATCAAATGCATCTCATACACATGAATATATATAGCATGAGTAGTGATGGTTAGAACTATCAAAGAGTCACCACTACTAAGTGTTTAATCCATAATTGAACACTCCACTAAGCACTAAGTGCTTCCACTAATAACAATGACAATTCACTCATGTAACTCTTCACTTACATTAACTCTTCACTTACATTAGATAATTTCCACTACTTTATCATATTCCACTAACATAAAATCAAATTAGCACATTAACTAACACTTTTGATGTTCTGCCTTACTCTAACGATATTATATTTATGCTTCAGGTGTTCGCAATTGCGAAGGAGGTTCACCTGTGATGACAGAGTTGCATAATCGATTATGCAAATCAGGGTTTAACACAATTGGAAACATGGATATAAGTTGATCACATTCGATGCGAATGATGGTTGCACATATGAAACATTAATAAATACACAATCTTTGGCAGTGTGAACAAAGGAAGAAACTCCAATTGACAATCACACGTCTATGCAGGATTACAGGTACAATTTTGGTAGCTAGCATTCCAAGTTAAATCTCTAAATTTCTAATGTGAATTTAGGAAAAATAAAAGATATCATATCTAATCTGACTTCTAATGACTTACTAATTATGTATTATTTTTTCAATATACTGTTAAAAGTCAGATGAAATACGTGTTGTTGAATATATATATATATATATATATATATATATATATATATATATATATATAATACATGTATTGTATACAAATCAAGTGAAATTGAATTCCCTTCTCTTTAAAAAATCGGTCGCAATCCTGAAGGAAAATTGATACGATAAAAGTAGCGGAATTTTAAAATTTTCCTTTTGTGATCCTTACGAATGGTCATGAATTGTGTTTAGAGTTTTACCTTTTGGTTCGAAAACTCCCTTTAAATCACGAACGGCTATCGAACACTTCGAATCACGAACAAGGTCACGAACAAGAACCTCGAACCGTCACGAACAAGGTCACCACCAAGTCACCAACGAATTTGATCACAAGCGTTAAAGGTATAACGCCTCTAGCCAGTCCACACGAACAACAACCTTCAATGGAGTGCTAGCTCCAATGGTTTGAAGGGTTAGGAGAAAGGAGGCACAAAATAAGGATTAGGGTTTTTCACAAAAACTCTAGAAAGGTGATTAGGGTTTCTCAAGAGAGGAGAGAACAAAGGCTCATGAGAATGAGTAACAAAAGTGTGTAACTGTTTCTCCTTACCACAAGGGTTCTATTTATAGAACCACTTGCCATGGCAAAATTACACTAAAGCCCTTTTAACTAAATGGGCTATAGTGGGCGCCATTCTCATGTAAATATGTCTAGTACATATTTGCACCCCCTTCTTGCTACATCATACCATATGATGTAATGCTCATTTTAATTACCATAATACCCTTATCATATTTCCTTATTTCTCCAAGGTGCACCGTACCTTACGGTGTTCCAATCTCACTAGATTGTTCTTATGTGTGTGACCCTGTAGGTTTCCGTAACATTGACAATTATAATAAATCATTATTTATTACAATAAACAGTGAGCGGTATCTAGCAACACATCACTGCTACTCAAGTTACGAGAAATTAACATGTGATCTAAACATAACCTCTTGTGATAATATCAGTGTGTATAATTACCCCTTTGCCCTTTATGTCTATATTGAACACAAAACATACTTGGTGTCATCTTTGTCCAGTTCAATATTGGGCCCATGACATTTATCCTGTTATGCAGGATTGGCAAATTCCATCTAGGTCACTACTGTCCCTCAGCATGCTTTGTGAAGTACCCATCAACTGCCTTTATGGTTATCCTGTTACGGATAACGTTAGATCAGCAACAAAGTACTTGACTCCACATCTAGGGTACAAAGTGGTTTCAGGTCTAAGGGCGGTTTACACCATTATCACCATGAGAGTAACTTATGACACTTTGCATAACTTTGCATGTAGTACTCTCATAGCGGGTCAATCCAGTATAAATATTACTCCTAATATTTATACCTACGTCAAGACTTGATAACTCCTTATCCCATGATCCATGAGATGTGATCATCAGTCTATCTTCATAATAGTCTTTATGCTTTAAGGTTATCCCCTTTACCTTAAAGCTCGACTACGGATACTTTAAGAATAGTGTCCTTATGTTTAATATTATCTCATGATTAAGTCACACTTAATTATTAAACGGACTTTCTATTCTAGGGACTTCATTATTTTGCAACCTTACAAATATAATAAAGAAATGCCATATTTATATTCAAACTCCTAAAGCAAATACTATGAAAATAGATTGGCTCTTAGGGCTTACTCCAACAATCTCCCACTAGCACTAAAGCCAATCTAGGTTTCTCTTAATACCTATAGACTTAGTATGCCCATCACGCTTCAACTGCGCAAGAGGCTTTGTTAGTGGATAAGGAACTATTTCCTATGTTGGTATCTTACGTATCTTCCAACGTTCTATTTCGATCTCTATCGAAATATATAAGTGTCTAAGTATATTCATGAATCGTCGGTGAGATCTATTTTCAAGTGTTCTTGCAAGATTAAACTATTACCATCACTAATGTGATTAATGTGACTTGTAACACCGGAAACATATCTTTAGCTCAATCATGAGCCAAACGATCCAATCTTAAATACTCAACTTATTTAACTGAAACAAACATATTACGAAGCTTATCTTATAGCTTTCAATGCTTGTATTCAGCCATGATATACAATACATTGGTATGGAAACTTCCTTCATTATAACTTCCTTATAATGATCCTTCCCATACCTATCTATTTCAAGAAATAGGCCTTAGTTCCTTTAAGGTCCTTAGGGATATTCTTGAAGGTAAGTTAGTGTCAAACACTAATTTCAATTTTGGTACATAGGTTATTCCTAACTCTTTAGGAATTCTTGCCTAAGTGTTTCATCAAGAGTTATTTTCTTAGTCATGTCTCACATGTATAAGAAAAATGTCTTGATGATTAATATGATATCAGATATTATCACTCCCACTAAAACTTTGTATGCACAAGATTTATATTTGTCCTTCATTTGTTTTCCACAAAACTTTCAAAAGGAACAAATATTCAAATTTATTCGATCTAATCAAAGTTAGATAGGTTTGTCCTTGTTAATTTGTTTTCATAAAACTTCATAAAAGTAACAAACAATAATTTAATTTTCTGAGAACTCTATCTAATCAAAATTAGATAGCTACAAGTTATATACCTTTCTAGCATCATTTGGATCAACAAAACCCTTACGTATATGTCCAACGCATATATATGAGGTCATTCCAATTAAGGAATGCAACTTTGTTATCCATCTACCAAAACATGTAGTACAACATTTAGCAGAAGCAATCAAATATTATAAGGTATTCTTAATACCATCCATATCAGTGTTCAAAAAGAATACTCACTTTCATCGTATGAGTCTTACTCATCTTGAAGACATAACCATTATCTACATAAGGTTAGTGTATATGGATTCTGTATGAGATTTCATGGCATTTAGCCACTTCTCATAATCTAGATCGTCTTACGACCTTTTAGAAAGTCAAAGACTCATCTTCCATGAGAATCATATCACATTGCTGAGTCATGATAAAACCATACCTTGTAGCCATATGTGATATGTTAGACTTATCTTGGATTTGTGCAACTTTAAAACAATGGTTCTTCAACAACCTTGAGGAACCGGTTTGCATTCCCTTTTAAATAAATATGTTTTGTGGTACTTGAATTTATTCAAGTTCTATATCACTCCCACTGTCTCTTTTTAGAGACACACTCCCACTAGAGGAATGTTTCAAACCTAGCAACAAAACAACCTTTTGTCCTTAAGAGTGATATAGGACCAATATCCCTTTCTTTAGGATATTTCCATTTATTCATTCATTCATTTGGAATTAGATTTATCTAATAAATTTTAATCCAAAATTCTCATAAAGACAAACTTGGTACTCTTACCTCCATATCGCATATGGTGTCTTTATGATCATTTTAAAAGGGAACTAATTGTGGGTGAAGATTAATTATAAGTAAAGAGATTTATAGAAAGAGTCAATATATAATTAAACTATCCTTAGATCATGTCAAACATGATGTGATAAAATAGTTATTATAGTCTTTTAATTAAGTATTTACTGATATGACTCATTCATATAACTTAAATACTTTTGTCGAGTTCTATTTTCTTCATTGTTGAATTTCTTTGACAAATTCAAAGATTTCTAATTGGTGTCATACACCTACCAACATCTAATGATTTTAATCATCAATGTTAATGAAGTAAAATAAACTCAATATACAAAATATGTTTAGTGGTCGACATACATCTTATGTATATTGTTCAAATAGGTCATGCGTTATTTTATTGACACATCGAATATTTGTACTAAACAACAATGCTCTTGATATATTTAAGGTCCAAATCATATTTGGCTCTTATCACGATTGTTATAGATAACCCTATCAAGACCATGGAACCCTAGTCCATTACTTGACTTGGAGTAATAGTATAGAAAACTTTGCTTAAATGATAGGACCATTACTTGTCTTATCATTTAAGGCTACAATTCATATATTGTCAATACAAGATATACAATTGCTACTTCTATTACTAGATGGAATTCAATAACAATTATTGTGTTCCATTTCAAACTCGATTTTAAGTCATTGCATAAGCTCTCATTATCAATGAAACAATTTCATTCTAGATATGGGTTGACTTAAAATTATAGCCAATGTTCTAATTCTTTAAGCATCTCTATTTTCGAAAAATTGAGATTCAACATCTTGTATCATATACTTTTGATGTAGAAATAGAAATTTTGACTTTCTATAACAATATGTGCATTATTGAAGTCTCACTTCATACTTTTGGTTTGACTCTTCCAAGAACTATTTACGTCATTTTTATTTAATGGTCTAACCATAGCCGTTCTACTTTGACAACCATTTTGTACTATTCAAATAAGAGGAATATAAATCTTATTTATATTATATCTCAAATCTTTGATAGTGCAAATTAATTCTCATTCAACTCAACAAATTCCGGTAGATATTCAAAACAATTTTGTCTATATCTATTCCATTATAATTTGTTAGATTGATCCTATGACCAACTTTTGATCCATTGAGAAATTTATCATACTCTAAAGTTCTTTCAAAAGGATCTTACTTGAGATTAAATGATCACATCATTTATTATATATTCTATATCTAGACGTCAACTTGATGCTTCTAACAAGTATCCCTTTTCAATCTAGTTATGGTAGGTTGTTCACAGTTTATAGTTCAAGACTTATAGTTTTCTCGCATTTGAGAACAATTCTCAATTTGTACAAATACAGAAACTCCTTTCTGAAAATCTTGTCCTTCATAAGGACAACTTAATATGTATTGTATTTCGAAATTCTAATTACAAAGATATGTAAGATATTATGACTAAATCATATTTAATTTGGTCTTTAGTTAAATACGCTCTCTCACTATTTTACTCAAAACAAATGACCCTCGACATTTGATTCGGAAAATCCCGTTGGAAGATTTTCTAGTGAGAATGAGATCCATATTTCACTTCGTTTTAAGTCAGCGTTGGGCTGATTACACAAAACTTAGTTATTTAGGTAGGAAACTCCTTTCCAATTGTATCTCATACAACTCTCATATCCTTTCTATTGGGTGAATAACACTTATTCTAATCCTTCACATGGAATGACCCAATATTTGCTTCTAAAGTCATATAATCTTATTATATTTTCTTTAGTTAAGTTAGACCCATTAAATAGCGATCGGATAAATAAATTACCTCACCGCAACTTATCAATATTGACAATGCACTTCGCGTTGGCAAAACCTACATTGATCGATATTGATCTTGAAGGGCGCTATTCGTTGGAAAGCAATAAAACTTAATATTAATTCCTTTGAGGGCTTTTATAATTAATTTGATCTCACCTTACCACGGCTTACATACAATGACGTCACTCCATTCATAACATGCATCAACATACATAATATAATAAAATGAAACAGTTATGGCCCATAGCGCATTTGTTCTCCCAAGCCAATGAGAGAACCTAATCTAACCTAAAACGATCTATACTTCTCCAAGCATGATCTCCAAGGTTGACCTCCATTGTTCTTCTTCTTCATAATATTACATAATAATATAAAAGAATACTCGTTTTACATACGAGGGAGTGGATGAGAAGAGAATATAGAGAATAGAGATAAGGCACGACACGCAGGCCGTATTTAAAAACCAAATGCAATAAAATAAATAAACTAAGGCCATAACCGATCATCAAATATAATAATAACAAACAAACTTTATTATTATTAAAGTCTCATAATTAATTAAATCCGGCGATTGATCAAATCAGGTAAGTTTGATTCAAATATTTAATTCACAATTAAATATTTCGAATCAAAATTTGCTAAAATAAATAACATTATTTTAAAGTAGAATTAAATCTTTTGACAATTCTCCAAATATGGAAAATTATTTAATCAAAACCTTTTTGAATAAAATATTTCCAAAATTGGCAATATTATCTTTTAAAACAATTTTAAAAGATATTTCTAGAGATTTGAAACGATTTCATAATTAAATATATTTGTCAAATATGGAAAATTATTTAATCAAAACCCTTTTGAATAAAATATTTCCAAAATTGATGATATTATCTTTTAAAACAATTTTAAAAGATATTTCTAGAATTTTGAAACGATTTCAAAATTAAATATATTTATCATCTACTTTTCGCATCAACACTTGATACGTTTTGCAAATCCTAATTTTAATGACACAACATTTGTGCAACCCTTTCATGCCGTCAAAATTCCTTATGACCAAATTCAATCCAATTGATCAACATGTCATTGTTTCACCATACAAATGTCGGATTCCGAAACAAATGAACACGGCTCGCTTTAATTGAATAACTTTCATAATAATTTTAACGAAATTACTAACGGTATATCACATACACCATTTTGCATTACGGTTACTTATATCATATATAAGTTTATGGCCGTTCTTGATTGTGTAACCTTAGGACAATTAACATATCGCATGCTTCACCATACAAGTGTCGGATTCCGAAGCCGTTTCAATGTTAATTACCCAATTCATACACAAAACTTACATCACATGTAAGTATTGACCGTTCTTGTTCGTGTAACCTTAGGACAATCAACATATCGCATGCTCCACCATACAAGTGTCGGATTCCGGAGCCGTTTCAATGTTAATCATCCAATTTATACACAAACAACCGTCAAATTTTAATTACTCGATTTTAATCTTTTATTAACTGTTTTAATCATATTAAAACTGAATTCATGAATTTAAACAAACATCAATTCATGGTTTCGTAACCAGGCTCTGATACCACTGAAGGAAAATTGATACGATAAAAGTAGCGGAATTTTAAAATTTTCCTTTTGTGATCCTTACGAATGGTCATGAATTGTGTTTAGAGTTTTACCTTTTGGTTCGAAAACTCCCTTTAAATCACGAACGGCTATCGAACACTTCGAATCACGAACAAGGTCACGAACAAGAACCTCGAACCGTCACGAACAAGGTCACCACCAAGTCACCAACGAATTTGATCACAAGCGTTAAAGGTATAACGCCTCTAGCCAGTCCACACGAACAACAACCTTCAATGGAGTGCTAGCTCCAATGGTTTGAAGGGTTAGGAGAAAGGAGGCACAAAATAAGGATTAGGGTTTTTCACAAAAACTCTAGAAAGGTGATTAGGGTTTCTCAAGAGAGGAGAGAACAAAGGCTCATGAGAATGAGTAACAAAAGTGTGTAACTGTTTCTCCTTACCACAAGGGTTCTATTTATAGAACCACTTGCCATGGCAAAATTACACTAAAGCCCTTTTAACTAAATGGGCTATAGTGGGCGCCATTCTCATGTAAATATGTCTAGTACATATTTGCACCCCCTTCTTGCTACATCATACCATATGATGTAATGCTCATTTTAATTACCATAATACCCTTATCATATTTCCTTATTTCTCCAAGGTGCACCGTACCTTACGGTGTTCCAATCTCACTAGATTGTTCTTATGTGTGTGACCCTGTAGGTTTCCGTAACATTGACAATTATAATAAATCATTATTTATTACAATAAACAGTGAGCGGTATCTAGCAACACATCACTGCTACTCAAGTTACGAGAAATTAACATGTGATCTAAACATAACCTCTTGTGATAATATCAGTGTGTATAATTACCCCTTTGCCCTTTATGTCTATATTGAACACAAAACATACTTGGTGTCATCTTTGTCCAGTTCAATATTGGGCCCATGACATTTATCCTGTTATGCAGGATTGGCAAATTCCATCTAGGTCACTACTGTCCCTCAGCATGCTTTGTGAAGTACCCATCAACTGCCTTTATGGTTATCCTGTTACGGATAACGTTAGATCAGCAACAAAGTACTTGACTCCACATCTAGGGTACAAAGTGGTTTCAGGTCTAAGGGCGGTTTACACCATTATCACCATGAGAGTAACTTATGACACTTTGCATAACTTTGCATGTAGTACTCTCATAGCGGGTCAATCCAGTATAAATATTACTCCTAATATTTATACCTACGTCAAGACTTGATAACTCCTTATCCCATGATCCATGAGATGTGATCATCAGTCTATCTTCATAATAGTCTTTATGCTTTAAGGTTATCCCCTTTACCTTAAAGCTCGACTACGGATACTTTAAGAATAGTGTCCTTATGTTTAATATTATCTCATGATTAAGTCACACTTAATTATTAAACGGACTTTCTATTCTAGGGACTTCATTATTTTGCAACCTTACAAATATAATAAAGAAATGCCATATTTATATTCAAACTCCTAAAGCAAATACTATGAAAATAGATTGGCTCTTAGGGCTTACTCCAACAAATCCACCACCACCGAAAGAGCCCATTTTTTCGCCTACAAATCAAAAATAGCAATCACAACGTAGATCCGATTTTGTGGTGGTGTGACCAATCTTGTTGGTTTCGTGACATCGCCATTTAACCTGGATGAGTCTTCACCATATATAAGGGTTGTTTCTCGACCGGTGCCACCGTAGGTGGCTTCTTCTTTTGCTAAGCTCAATTTCGTTGCTTGGGTTTTAGAGAAAGAGAGGGGAGGAGGTCCACCGTTTTGGTGTCTATGGTTCTCTCTTGCTTTGCTATGTTGTGGTTTTTTGCGGGTCACTTCTTGAAACAATGTTTGCAGTAGATGGTTATTCTACATATTCGTCACTTTCAGATCCAGTTTTACGGGTTTGTGTGGTTCAATGATGGTGTTTTTTTGTTTGTTTCATACGGTTGTTGTATTGTTTGATTGTCGTTCTCATTCTAGATTCTCATATTGTTTTAGATCTGCTAAGATTTGTTGGTTTCGATGTTTCGGGTTCACCTCCAGTGTGTTGATTTCATCTTAATATCTAAACCAATCCTCGTGATTGATTTCAGAATGACTGTGATATGCCTTTAACTGACTCAATTTGACGCAAGACGAATTGACCTGTAAGAGTCTTGAATTCTTGTGATGATTTATTGCATGGGGATATTGGTATATGAATTGGTCCGTGTTAGTGGTCAATTTATTCACCGTCTTGAGATACGAAGGCTCATAAACACTTTTTTTGCTATCTAGTTTCGCTACCATACACAAGTTCGCCGAGTAGTATTTATGGTGTGGGCGTGTTCGCTTCAGTTTATGAGAAAATTGCTTACAAAAATACAATTTTTGTCAGTAAAAACTTATGAATTAATACAAAAGGTTTATTTATTTGCATAAATTATTTTCATAAACTAAAAAATAAGTCAAATTCAAGCGGACCATATATCTTAGAAAATATGATTTTTTTAATTTTTTTTATAAATTAAGAGCATCCAGATATCAAGATAAAGGTAGACATCCCAATTATGTTGTCACCCCTACCCGTCCCCATCCTCTATCTATAACTGATATTAAATTAAGAGGTTTTCTAACCTGTGCAACATTACACAGGATAAGGAGGTGATATTAATGCACCACTTTATGGGTTTTCCAAATTGTATTAATGAGGTCTTTTTTTTTCTTCTCTCCTCTATTAAATTGATATTTTTTTTTCTGCTCTCTCTTCTCCGACATGTTCCACACCTTTATAAGAAACTGTCATTCTCTTCCGTAAAAAAAAAGAAGAAGAAATTGTCTTTCTCTTCTATTTTTTCTTAACGGCGAACAACTGCATAGACTGCATCATTTAGTTTCATCTTAACGTCGACAATTTCGTTACATAACAGTGAAAATCAAATGGGAACAACAATACCGAACAAAAGGTTGTAAATCTCGGAACGATTTCCACATATGATGACTTTAATCTTCACTGTATTTCAATTTCTCTTTCTCTTTTGTATATTTGACTTGTTCTTGTTGTTCTCTTTGGTGATGATTTGTGTGATAGTGTTCATGGTAGTTAAAGAATGGGGGACGGTGATTTTGTTGTAATTTTGAAGAATAAGAAGTTGGGGTGATTTTGCGAGAGAGAGAGAGGG
Source organism: Trifolium pratense (assembly GCF_020283565.1). Classification (NCBI taxonomy): domain Eukaryota; kingdom Viridiplantae; phylum Streptophyta; class Magnoliopsida; order Fabales; family Fabaceae; genus Trifolium; species Trifolium pratense. The sequence goes on along the minus strand of NC_060061.1, from coordinate 33,117,462 downwards.
TGTGGAGGAAGGGTTGCAGAACAGGTCATAAAAGTGAGAGCAGAAAAAAGAATATCAATTTAATAGAGGAGAGAAGAAAAAAAAAGGCCTCATTAATACAATTTGGAGAACCCACAAAGTGGTGCATTAATATCACCTTCTTATCCTGTGCAATGTTGTTAGAAAAACTCTTAAATTAAAAAGAGAAAAAAAAAAAAAAAAATACAATGGGGGACTAGGCCTTACCCCAAATATACATAAAAGAGAAAATCTGATATTTAGTAATATTAATCTGTGATATAATTTAATAATTACTATTATTTTAAAATAAGTTTATATTTAGGAATAAATATTTTACTTCTAAGTAATATTATAAACAGAGAAGAAAAGTATATAATAATTAAATTAGTTATTTACTTATAAAACTGATCTCAATTTTTACCCCAAATGATTTTGCATGTTTTTTGTGTTTTAATGACACTATTAGCTGTGCTACTCCATTAATTTTTCTATTTATGAATAAGTTTTCTAATTTCTAATTTAAAACTACAATTTTCTTTGAAGGGGTATTACATTTTTAGTATTTCCCAAAAGTAAGATATAGGACAAACCCAATTTTCTATGCACTGTTATCTTTTTAATCATAATTTATCATGTATATTGTTTATTTATTTATTCCATAATATAAGCAAGAGTGCTAAAAAGTATCCTGTGTAAAGGTTAAAAAAATAAAAATGATACTAATATAATTAAAAGTAATGTAATCAATGTATGCCTTAAAATTTTAAAAGAAATAATTTTTTCTGCTTTAACCAAAAAAAAGTTTGGAAAATAGGAAATCTAGAATCATCTTTTTATTTGTACATTTAATTTTTTTTTTCTATTATTAAATATGCAATTTCTAAATTTTTCCTCAACCATGCAAATATCTTTTCAATTTATGGCAAAATTTGTCTTCTTAGAGATTTCATATATAGTCGATTTTTTCCGAGAGTTGGATGTCATTTGAAGAATGTAGATCTCAAATTATTACTAACCTTTGGTCATATGTAGAAGAATTTTAATATGATTATTAAGATTTGAGTTTTAGTTTGTTAACACTATATTGTCGACTAAACTATCATATATATAATGTTCTGGTAAAAAACAAGGGGGGTTTGTATTATTGATCAAATGGTGTGAATACACTCAGTTCAATCCCAACAACCCTGGGAGTTTAATAAGTCAGAATTCGTCCTTTTACAAATGAGAGTATGGAGCTATTTATAGAGCTTCCAGTCTTCTTCTCCAAGCAAGGGTTCCTAAAAATCCGGTCCTTAGCATCTTCTTCGGTGGTGTGGCGTGAAAATAGGGATGAGAATCTTGGTCTCCAAGCTATGGCAGTTGCGAGAAGTTTAATTCTTCCTTCTTAAGTTAGCGGTTGATGCAAGGAAGGAGAAGATATTTTCAGTAACGCCGAATCCAATCCTTTTGTGGCGTTGTCTTAGAATTGATGGTCGCGCCCTAGCTTCTAATCGCCTGTTTTGTGTTTTACCTGCTTTGGGCTTATCATCCTTTTACTCTAATTGGGCTTATTGGATATTTTCTTAAGCCCATTGCCCAGTCCACAGCCCCCCAAGCACGAAGTCCAAAGGGGTGAAGTGCTTGAGTTTGATTCGAATTTTCCCTCTAAAATTTGTAGCGCGGGAACGGTTTCATCACGTTTTTCCCCACTTTCTGATGCACGATCTCGCTCTCCTATGCCGTATCTATCAACCATTTCTCCATTTACTGATGACACGATCAGATATTTCCTCTATAAAATGGATTACTCGGCGATAGGATCCGCTCATCACCTTTTCACCTGCTTACCTAACAGTTTTCTTTCTTACAGTATGTCTCCCAAAAATCCTCCCTTTGAATGTGGTCAATCCCCTGCTTCCCCCGTCATCAAGCGGCTCCGCCGTATGTTGACCCTGAGTACGGAGGACTTAATGGACGATTTTGGTGAATTCTCGGAATTTGTCAAAGAGCTTAATGACTATTGCTGGAGGCTGTCCAAGGAAGAGAAGCGTTTTCTAGACAGTGTGCTGCGTCTAGAGAAGGAGTTAAAGGATAGTGCATCCTTCGTGATTGCTGTGGAGAATGTCAGAGAATGCCACGCCGAAGTTGTCGAAGCTGTCGACAGTCAGATAGAGATCACGAAAGAAACCATGGGTGTGCAGGAGGAGATCTTAGGGATATGCTTCAACGAGGAGCGGAGAGTGGACGATCGTTTGGCGCTGCTGAACAAGGAGATGAAGCCGCTTGTGAAGAGAAAAAGGGCTCTTCAAGGCGAAATCAGGGACGATGTCACTAAGCTGATTTCTAGGCGTCACTCCCTGGTGGACCTATTGGACAAGCAGAACGAACTGAGGGAGGATTTGAAGCCTATTGAAGAGAACATGGTGAAGGCGAAAAGGGTGAAACGAGCGTTGGAGGAGATGCATCGTATCGCCGTCGCCGATGCCAGTGAATTGGGGGGTTCCACCATGCCATGAAGTTCCTGCTCGCCACTTTTTCCTTTACGCTTTTTTCTTTGCATGTTTGTAATTTTCTTTTGCATTTAGGACATTCCTTGTTTGTTCTTCATACCTTTTGCTTTCGTTGTATTTCCCTTAAGTAATTTTGAATTTCAATCTTTCCTTTTCCGTTATACGCTGTTTTCTATTTCTGCTAGTATCGCCCTCCTCTAAAATCTCCATTAACTTCAATGGGTCAAACATTGACTTTTTGGAAAGATAAAAATAACGGTTCTCAAGACAGTCAAACCAAAGTAGTTGCGACCGTCCAAGCATTAATTACGACCGTTAATAACGATGTTAGGGTTGGGCAAGATTGGCTATAAATATCAACTGTTATTCTCATCAACTTATTTTGAATCTTTATCATGGAAAATAACAATGCGAAAAAACCTGTTGCCAGAAGTACTCCGCCTCAGCGGAGGAAGAAAAGAGTTGAGGTTTCAACCTCTAACTCCACTCGCTCCCGAAGGTCTAAGGATGTCAAAAAGGTGGAGGTTATCGTTCTTTCCTCAGATACCTCCGATTCTGGTAGTGGTGATGAGGACTACGTTTCGTTTCTGGAGACCTATGTTCCTCCTGAGCTTCGTGCTTCCTCATCCAGTGAAGAAGGGGGGTCCCGGGTCACCGTGGAATCCAAGATGACTTTCCCTGAGCCTGTGCAAAAGAATTCGGAGTCTGATTGATAGGATTTTAGGATTTCTCCATGTAACCTTGGTTTCTCCTCGTTGTACTTTCCATTTTCTGCTAATAATAAAGATTTTTCTTTCTTGCTTTGAGTAGAATGCATTATTTTATGTCTTGTCTTTCCTTGATTTTTGGCTTTTTCTCGTTTGGCGTTGTTTTGGATATCTTTGTCGCGCCCCTAAGGCGAATCAAACTTTAAAGAATGGCGCCACTCTCCCCGCCTGTAGGCGTCGTGTTTAGTTATCTGACGATAAATCTTCTAAGGTTTATTCTCGAGATACGCGCTTTGACACGTATTTAATCCGACGACGCGTGCGTTACCTCTTGCTTCAACTTCTGGACTTCGAACAACCGAAAAGGTTTTTCTCTTTAAATAGTACCTCTGTTTCCTTCCCTTTGCTTGTTTCTTCTCGCAAATCCGTACTCTTTTTCGCATATCCTTCTTCGATTCTCCAGCAAGCCTTTGTTCAACGCTACGTGTTAGGACGCTCCCAGCTTTGTCAATTTCTTTGAGGTATTCTTTCTTTTATACCTTATTCCTTTTCGCCGATTTGGCCTGTTTTGCGTAGGAACCCTAGTTTTCTGATTTAGGTTTAGGAAGATGGTTATTTTGAGAGAGTTAGACGATAATGAGGGGAGGGTTCCTATTTCTGCTCCTAGTTATCTCGAATGGGCGCAACAAGTTCGCGCCCATTATACTAGGGCTAATGGTGTACTTAATAGCCGAGGATTTTACTCGGAATTATGGGGTTTTGATGTTGGGAGTAGTAGTAGTGATAGTGATAGTGATAGTAGTAGTGTTGATAGTGGTAATGACAGTGATTGCGTCATAATCTCCCCTTCCTCTTTCACAGGAAAGCGGAAGAATCCTTGTCGAGATCTGGTTGTTGCTGGTTATACTCCCGTCACCATGGAAGTTTCTTCAAAGTATACCAACACGGAAATGGTGAGGAGCTTTAGGAAAGCCGTCAAGCTTTCAGACCCCTCTCATGAAGACCTTATTATAACCGAACCCGTCAGAGAGGACGAGTTTGTATTTTCCAAGAATGACAACCCGCCGCATTATTTCTATCTTTATACCGGCGTAATACAACCCCTTAACATTTGGTTACCTTTTACTTCCTTTGAGGCGGAGATATTGAAGGTTCTCAACGTCGCCCCCACCCAACTCCATCCTAATAGTTGGGCCTTTATCAAAGCCTATGAGGTAATGTGTTCTGGCTTCGAATTGGAGCCTTCAATTGGCGTTTTTTTCTCTTTCTACCACATAAAGAACTTGAAGCCGCAAACTTTGGTCTCTCTTAGCAGTCAACCTAACCGTCGCCTTCTGAGTCTATACGCTTCCAACTTCAAGAACTTTAAGGATTCTTTCTTTCGAGTTCGTAGTGCTGAGAAATTTTCTGACTTGATGTATGATGAGGTTGATGATCCTCTATTCCCCTTCTACTGGACTGATAACCCTAGGCTTATCAAGGGTGCTATCTTTGAGGCCTTAAGCGATTTTGAGCAAGATACCGTCAACTTCCTTGACTCCTATGCCCTTATGGATACCGCCGATATCCTTAGGTGTGAGGGTAATAGTGAAGCCCTGACAGAGTATTTACGTAAGTAGCGCATTTGGTATTTTTCTACTTCTGTTTAATGTTGATCTCGCCTCATTATTAACTCTTGTGTTTTTTTTTTTGTCTCTTTTTACTTTTGCAGAGAGAATGAGGACTATCTCTAATGAGGAGAGGCTGGCATTCTTGGCTAAGGCTCGCCAGCAAAAGGCCAATCCTGTTGTCGCCGTGACTGATCCACTGAAAAAGCTGCAAGTGGAGGAGGCTGCTATGAAGGAAGGGCGGAGCAAGAAGAAGCATGAGGGGCGTATCCGTGTCGAGATCCCGGGAAAGACGGCCTCTGGGGTAGAGGAGACTGAGGGTGTTGCTCCTCCTCCTCCCAAAAAGCAAAAAGTTGAGAAGATTACTCAGAAGGCTGGGGGCGCTGACAAGGGCAAAGGTGCGGCTTCCAGTTCTTCTCAGCCTCCTTCTCAAGACGCTGAAACCGCTGCGCCTCTTTCCTGGAGCTCCTTCGATCCTCTGGAGTTTATTGAGAGAGGGGTAACCATGGTGGGTGACATGACTCGCTTCACCAACACTTCGACGGAAGACCTAAGGAAGAAGGCCTTAGAGTATGAAGTCAAGGGTACTCTTCTTAACTATCTACTGACAAACCGCCAAGAGCAAGAGGTTCTAGAGGCGAGGCAAAAAGTGAAGATGGTTGATGATAACCTCGCTGATATTGAGAAGAGGTATTCTGAGACCAAGGCGAAGCTGGAGGGTGACATTAAAAAGTTGAAGGAAGAGAAGGAGGGCGAGACAGAGAGGCTGAAGAAAGAGTATGAGGAAAAACTGTCCAAAGTTAAAGAAAGCTATGCCGCTTCGGAGGCCAAACTCAAAGAGAATGCTGCTGCCCAGGCTGAGAAACTCTCCAAGCTATCCGAGGAGAAGGATGAAGCGGTACAGTCTGTAGGGACCTTAGCTGATGAGAAAGCTAGATTGGAGAGTGATGTCACAGAGCTTCAGCTCTATGCCGCCAACCAATATGACGAGGGCTTTTCTTTTGCTATAGAACAGGTTAAGCTTCTTTTTCCGGATCTCGATGCTAAGCGCCTTGGCGAAGCTGATGCAATGAATCAAATTGTTGACGGCAAGCTCGTTCCCTATGTTCCTCCTCAGTGAATGATCTTTTTGTAATGATTTTGTTTCTGCCCTTCTGTGGCTTTTTGTAATTATTTTGTATGCCCTTTTTGTGGCTTTGAACAATTTACCCCTTGGCTGGGTCCTTTATAAATTTCTTTATTTGCCTGATTTCTTCTCCTCATAACTTTATGGATTTGCATTACGTTGAGAGGTAACGCCTTTTGTCGTTCTCGCTTAGGAAACTTTATCCTTGCATCTGCGACATCTTCGATTTTCTATAATAATTGTAAATTGATACAAATAACTTTATACCTGTTGTTTTTTGGTGGTTGCAAATGATTTGGCGTTGTGATGAATCGCCTTGCTTTGGTTATGTATAAGCTTTTTCTGGCGGCGTCAATAATCTCGCCTTTCTTCACTGTATCTTTTTCTGACGTACCCAACTCGTAAGACTTACAGGTAACGCCAAGGCTTTTCAACCTTGTTTAATTTTTCTTTTTCCGACGTACCCAACTCGTAAGACTTACAGGTAACGCCAAGGCTTTTCAACCTTGTTTAATTTTTCTTTTTCCGACGTACCCAACTCGTAAGACTTACAGGTAACGCCAAGGCTTTTCAACCTTGTTTAATTTTTCTTTTTCCGACGTACCCAACTCGTAAGACTTACAGGTAACGCCAAGGCTTTTCAACCTTGTTTAATTTTTCTTTTTCCGACGTACCCAACTCGTAAGACTTACAGGTAACGCCAAGGCTTTGCAACCTTTTTATTTTTCTTTTTCTGACGTACCCAACTCGTAGGTGACGCCAAGGCACTGTAACCCTCGTTTAATAATTTTTTTTTTTCTGACGTACCCAACTCGTAGGTGACGCCAAGGAACTGTAACCCTTGTTTAATAATTTTTTTTCTGACGTACCCAACTCGTAGGTGACGCCAAGGAACTGTAACCCTTGTTTAATAATTTTTTTTTTTTTTCTGACGTACCCAACTCGTAGGTGACGCCAAGGAACTGTAACCCTTGTTTAATAATTTTTTTTCTGACGTACCCAACTCGTAGGTGACGCCAAGGAACTGTAACCCTTGTTTAATAATTTTTTTTTTCTGACGTACCCAACTCGTAGGTGACGCCAAGGAACTGTAACCCTTGTTTAATAATTTTTTTTTTTCTGACGTACCCAACTCGTAGGTGACGCCAAGGAACTGTAACCCTTGTTTAATAATTTTTTTTCTGACGTACCCAACTCGTAGGTGACGCCAAGGAACTGTAACCCTTGTTTAATAATTTTTTTTTTTTTTCTGACGTACCCAACTCGTAGGTGACGCCAAGGAACTGTAACCCTTGTTTAATAATTTTTTTTTCTGACGTACCCAACTCGTAGGTGACGCCAAGGCACTGTAACCCTTGTTTTTGGTTCAGCGCTCACATCTGAGTTGATCTTTAAGTAAAGATTCAGAGCTCAAGTTTGAGATAACCATTTTTGTTGGTTCAGAGCCCGTAACTTAATCAGGTTGACCTTTATTTGGGATATGCAGGAAGATATAAACTACTAGAATTTTGAAATTCAATGAGCCTCGATAAAAACCCCCGTTGAAACAGGGGAAAAGAGTGTCTCATTGTTTTTTATTTATTTATGAAAACGGTTCTCATACATCATTTAAAAATATTGCTAAAAGAAGAGAATGGTTTTACTTATTCTTCCACCGATAAAGTGATGCTCCGTGATTAGCTATAGTAGAACTTTAGGTTTGCTACGTTCCATGTCCTTGGGAGGATTTTTCCTTCCATGGTCTCTAGGCGATATGCTCCTCCTTCGAAAGCTTCTTGCACCCGAAAGGGGCCTTCCCAGTTTGCTGCGAACTTTCCTCCTTTATCCTTTCCCATAGGTCTTTTCAGCACCAGGTCGCCTTCTTGAAAACTCCTTTGTTTGACTCTCGTATTATAACGCCTAGCGGCTCTTTGCTTTATGGCGAATTCCCTGAAATGCGCTCTTTCTCTTCTTTCCTCGATCATGTCTAGGTTCTCTTCCAGAGCTCTGTCGTTCTCTTCCTGCGTCGTGGTTTCTCTGCGCCAACTAGGAGGATTTATTTCCACCGGGATCATCGCGTCCGAACCATAGACCATTGTAAATGGCGCTTCACCTGTCGAGGATTGGGGAGTGGTGTGATACGACCAGAGGATGGGTGAGATGTGGGCTACCCAAGCTTCGCCTTTACTATCTAGCCTTCTTTTTAAGGCTCTTAGTATCACCTTATTTGCTGACTCTGCTTGTCCGTTAGCTTGTGGATGCTCCACTGATATAAAGGTGTTTTTGATTCCCTTGCTTCGACAGAATTCAACGACCTTTTCGCTAGCGAATTGTGTACCGTTGTCGGATACGATGTATTTAGGCAATCCAAATCTGCAGATGATTTTCTTCCAATAAAAAATTTTTACCTGTTCCGCCGAAATGCTGGATACCGGCTCTGCTTCAATCCATTTTGTAAAGTAGTCTACGGCGACGATGATCCATCGCGCTTGTTTATAGCCAACCGGAAATGGACCAACGATATCTACACCCCACATGAAAAAGGGCCAAGGGGATAACACTGACTTCAGTGGCTCCCCCGGAACATGATGCAGGTTGGCGTGTCTTTGGCATTTGTCACAGTTTCTTACATACATGGCGGTATCATCATGTATATCTGGCCAATAAAATCCTGCTCTCAATATCTTTCCTGCTAATGCTCTTGAACCGATATGACTACCACACGATCCTTCGTGTACTTCATTCATGATGCGCTTGGCTTCTTCAGTACTGACGCATAAAAGGAGGGGGGACGCGAATCCTCTCTTATATAGCTTATCCCCCACCATTGAATACCATGCCGCCATTTTCCTCAATTTAAAAGCCTTTTCCCTTTCTTTCGGGAGCTCATCCTTTTGGAGGTACCGGATAATGGGCGATCTCCAGTCTTCTTCTTCTATTACCATCATTACCTCTTCCCCGTTGATGCTGGGAGTTTTTATGGTTTCTTGGATAACGGTTCTATGGCTTCCTGGTTTTTTGGTGCTCGCCAACTTTGACAATAGATCTGCTCTCATGTTTTGTTCGCGGGGAACGTAAACTAATTCGAACGAATCGAAATGCTTAGCTAGGTTTTGCACCTTCTCCACGTATTTGATTAACTGAGGCTCTTTCGTTTGAAACTTCCCTGATACTTGGTTGGTTACCAGCTGGGAATCACTCATGGCCTTTAGCTCTTTTACCTCCATATCGCTTGCCAACTTCATTCCTGCTATCAAAGCCTCGTATTCCGCTTGGTTGTTGCTAGCTTTGAAGGCGAAACGTAGTGATTGTTCTATCATCACGCCATCCGGTCCTTCCAGTACTATTCCGGCTCCACTTCCTCGCACATTGGAGGCCCCGTCAACTGAGAGTGTCCAAAACGCCGTTTTCTCTGTTGTTGGCGGAGTAGACATCTCCAATACAAAATCAGCTAGTCTTTGTGACTTAATGGCCCCTCTAGGTGAGAAGGTGATGTCAAATTCCGATAATTCCACGGACCACGCCACCATCCTTCCTGCCAAGTCTGGCTTTCGGAGGACGTTCTTGATAGGGTAATCTGTTTTAACAACTACCTGGTGGCTTTGAAAATACTGCCTTAACTTTCTGGCTGTGACAACTACCGCGAGAGATAACCTCTCTATTCTTTGATACCTTGTTTCTGCTCCCCTTAAGGTTCTACTTACAAAATATATAGGTTTTTCTTCGCCTTCTATTTCTTGAACTAGAGCTGAACTCAAAGCTCTATCCGAAACTGCGAGATATAGGTAAAGGGTGTTACCTGGTAATGGGCGTGTTAAGATGGGCGGTGATGCCAGGAACTCTTTTAGTTGTTTGAAGGCTTCTTCGCATTCTGGCGTCCAGGAAAACCTCTCATTTTTCCTCAGAGATGCGAAGAAGTGGAAACCCTTTTCTCCCGCACATGATAGGAATCTGGATAGTGCGGCTATTCTGCCTGTCAAGGTCTGTACTTCTTTCACGGATGTAGGGCTCCTCATGTCTATGATGGCTTGGCATTTTTCGGGGTTAGCCTCTATTCCTCTGCTGGTGAGCATAAACCCTAAGAATTTTCCGGCTTGTACCCCAAAAGAACACTTTGCTGGGTTTAGTCTCATGTTGTACTTTCTTACTGATCCCATGATGTCCAACAGATCATCATCATGGCGACTTCCCTCGGAAGTTTTTACTACCATGTCGTCGATATATACCTCTAAATTCTTCCCTATTTGCTCAGCAAAAACCCTGTCCATCAACCTTTGGTATGTTGCTCCCGCATTCTTCAGTCCAAAAGGCATGACGTTGTAAAAATAGTTGCAGGTATTCGACATAAAGGTTGTATGGCAGGCGTCTGAGGGGTTCATCTTTATTTGATTGTATCCGGAGTAGGCGTCCATAAAACTCAGCATCTTACACCCCGAGGCGCCATCAATTAACCTGTCTATGTTAGGTAGGGGATATGGATCTTTGGGACACGCCTTGTTTAAGTCTGTGAAGTCCACGCACATTCTCCACTTCCCGTTGGCCTTTTTCACCATGACGACATTTGCCAACCATGAGGGGTATTTTATTTCTTCGATGAATCCTGCTTCCTTTAGTTTCTCTACTTCCTCTGCTATAGCGACTCGTCTTTCTTCTCCCACCTTCCTTTTTCTTTGGGAAACTGGTTTTGTGCTGGGTGATATTGAGAGTTTATGTGTTATCACCCCTTCGTCAATCCCTGGCATATCTGAAGGTTTCCATGCGAATAGGTCAGCGTTATCCTTCAAGATTTTGATGATTCGTCTCCTCTCCTCGCTGGGCAACGCTGTTCCCAAGCTAGTTGTCTGGTGAGGGTAATCGCCAATTTGAACCTGCTCCAGGTCTTCTATAGGGCTTACCCTTCGATCTTGGAATTCCTCCCTTGGATCCATATCTGCGCTCTCTATCATGTTTATGCCGCCTGGAGTTGCGGCTTGTCTTCTTTCGAATTTCCCGCTTGCGCTGGAAGTTCGGTGTCGTATCTTTAAGCTGGACTCGTAGCACTTCTTGGCGAGAATCTGATCGCCCCTTACTGTTCCTACTCCCCCATTCTCGAGGGGGTATTTTATTGCTAGGTATAAAGTGGACATGGCCGCCCCTAACGCGTTAAAGGCGGGTCTTCCTATAATAATATTATAGGAGGTAAAAGGAGTTTTGACTACCAGATATCGTACTTTGATAGTTTTGGCATTGCTGCCTTCTCCAAACGTGGTAAGAAGGGAGGCGTAACCCATTACGTCTACTTGTTCGCCAGAGAACCCAACCAGGGTTCCGGAGTATGGTTGCAATTGCTCTTCTGCTAATTGCATGGCCTTGAAAGCTTCCCAGTACATAATGTCTGCTGAACTCCCCGAATCTATCAGTACTCTTTTTACATCACAGTTCAAAATTTGGACTTGTATCACTAAGGGATCATCGTCATGGGGTGCTACCTCCAAACCATCCTTTGCCGTGAATGCCAAATCCGGTACGTCTAATGGCTGAGGTTGACTTACGAGGTATATCTCCGAGATGGCTCGGCGTACATACCTTTTCCTTGCTGAGCTTGATTCGCCCCCGCCTGAGAATCCTCCCGCTATTGTATTCACGGAGATTCTCCCCTTGGGAGGCTCTCTGTTTGGCCCAGGAGGGTCTCGTGGCTCCTGCCGGGGAACTTTTGGCACGACAACCCGCCCTTGGGCGGCGTCGTCAATGAATTTTCGAAGGTGTCCGCTTTTTATTAGTTCTTCGATTAAATCCCTTAAGCGGAAGCATTTTTCTGTGGAGTGACCTCTACACCTGTGATATGCGCACCAGGCGTTATCGTCCAGCCCCATGGGGATGTTACTGGTTCTCCTTGGGGGGAGGTTTGCCAAACCGGTGGCCAGAATCTCATTTAAGACGTAAACCTTTGAGGCGTTTAATGGCGTGAGGTCTTCATTGGCGGGATGATTCCTGAATTCTCTTCTGAGCGGTTGGCGGTAGGGCTTCCCATGATGCCTTTGCCATGGGTCTCCTTGGTGGCCCCCTGATTTTGGTCGTGGGTGCTCGGGCGCTCTAGCGGCACGGCCCACGTATTCCTTCTCCTTAACGTCTCTTTGCCCTTTCTCGGCGTTACTTTCTTCGCCCTTAATATAACACTCCGCCCTCTTGTTCACCTCTTGCATCGACGAGGCTGGCTTTTGGGCTAAGGACTCATTGAAATGTCCCGCTCTTAGCCCATTGTGGAAGGCTGCCACGAACATCTCCTGATTTGGATTTGAGACTTTGATGGTGGCTTCGCTAAATCTGGCGAGGAAGTTACGCAATGACTCGCCATGGTTTTGGCGGATGGAGAAAAGACTGGTTGATGTGACTTTAACGTGTTTCGATCCAGCGAACTGGTGAATAAATTTTTTATGAAAGTCAGCATAACTCTCAATTGAGTTTCTTGGAAGGTTCATGTACCAACGCAGGGCGACATCCTTGAAGGTGCCGGCTAGTAATTTACACTTTAGATGTTCCGGAGCATTGATTATGGCAGTTTGTGTCCCAATTGCCATCAGGTGCTCCCTTGGATCCGTCTTTCCGTCGAAGGTAGGAAGGTGAGGAACCTTGATTGTTTCCACCACTTGGGCATCCCACAAGTGCTGTGCTAAGGGTTGTACGTCCATGACGCCCTCTCCCTCCTCCTCCTCCAAAATCAATTTCGCTCTTTCTTTCTCATTAGTTCTTTCGGCTTCGATGGCCGCAATCTGAGTTTGTAAGCGCCGAATCTCTACGACGGCGGCTTGCAGGGTGTTAACGTTAGAGTTGTCATGGTTTTCGTGTTCTCCAGCCATGTGAAGATGTTTGATTTTTCGTCTAGTTGCTGTGATAGGCTGGGATCAAATGATTTTACCGCAGCCCCACGGTGGGCGCCAAAATGTTCTGGTAAAAAACAAGGGGGGTTTGTATTATTGATCAAATGGTGTGAATACACTCAGTTCAATCCCAACAACCCTGGGAGTTTAATAAGTCAGAATTCGTCCTTTTACAAATGAGAGTATGGAGCTATTTATAGAGCTTCCAGTCTTCTTCTCCAAGCAAGGGTTCCTAAAAATCCGGTCCTTAGCATCTTCTTCGGTGGTGTGGCGTGAAAATAGGGATGAGAATCTTGGTCTCCAAGCTATGGCAGTTGCGAGAAGTTTAATTCTTCCTTCTTAAGTTAGCGGTTGATGCAAGGAAGGAGAAGATATTTTCAGTAACGCCGAATCCAATCCTTTTGTGGCGTTGTCTTAGAATTGATGGTCGCGCCCTAGCTTCTAATCGCCTGTTTTGTGTTTTACCTGCTTTGGGCTTATCATCCTTTTACTCTAATTGGGCTTATTGGATATTTTCTTAAGCCCATTGCCCAGTCCAATATATATATATATATATATATATATATATATATATATATATATATATATATATATATATATATATATATATATATATATATATATATATATATATATATATATATATATATATATTAAACCAAAAGTATTCTCTGATCTCTCGAGGTAACTGAGATTCATTTATGAGATCCATTTAAAGGGTTGACCTCTTCCAACAAATATTTTTTCCATACGCACCTGGCGGCAGAGGCGTCTTGCACACATGTACGGGGTGTGCGACGACATTGGGCCTCAAAATTTTGAGGGTCTCAACTCAAAATTTTGAGGTCCTATAATATTACTTATGTATTATTTATACCTATAAAATATCAGATGTATATTAATAGATTAATTTTTAGGCCCTAAAATAATAGTTATATATTGTTAATTTCATAAAATATCATATGAGTATCAATAGATTAGTTATCTATACTCGTAAATATAGTTCTAGTCCATTTTAATCTTTGCATAAAATTTAATGTTAGATTAGGATGTTCTTTTTGACGTTATATACAAAGATAATTATTTTGTATTTCTTGTTCATTTAATTTAATGCAATTGATTTAATATTGATAATTTATATGTTTACAAGAATGATTTTTTTATTTATATTATATGCAATTTAAATCGATAATTTTTTTATTTAAAAAAATATATTTTTTTTATTAAGAAACCACTTTTATATTTTGCACATAGCCTTCTAAAACTCGGAGACGCCCCTACCTGGTGGAGATGTAACCCATGACTAAATGGTTAATGTGTCAAATATCCACTACTTTTTTTTAACTATAAATATCTACTACTTGTATCATACTGTTAGGACAAAACTTACATGCATTTCCATACATGCATTTCTTACTTTTCCACTCACAAAGAGGTGATTATTTGTGTTTTTTCATTTTGAAAAAATAAAAGAAAATTATTTTTTAATAAAAAAAACTACCTCTTTGTGAGAGGAAAAATAAGAAATGTATGTATGAAAATGCATATAAGTTTTGTTCTATATTTTATTTTAAAAAAAATTTAACTATTAAACTAGTACACTTAACAACAAAATACCACTAAAATTTAAACATACTTTTTTTTTGACATAAAATTTAAACATACTTATACGATCTCAAATTGGAATCAAAATAAATACATTCAATTCAACTTAACGATATTAATATTGTTAATTGACTTAAGAATTACGACATTACTAACTCATTATTTTATAGTAAATAGCAGACACAAAGAAAGCAAAATAAATTTAAAAATAGAAATATATCAAGAGTTAATCAATTAAACAAAGAAAGAAATACAGAAGTGTCACATGGCATGTGAGTAAACACACACAGCTGTGTCCATCCATCCATACCTCAACATGATAAATACCCTTGTTACCATCCTTACTCCGACTTTTGACTCTCCTTGTACCCTTCCTTCACTCTCTCTTTCATCATCATGTCCCAACCTTCTTCTTCTTCTTCTTCTCTTCCAACCCTCCCTCTCTAATGGCACCACCCCAATACTAACTAGTACAATACCTCATCATCACCAACATCATCATATCCTAAACTCAAATATATCAACTTAAGCTTTCTATCCAGTAAAAATGAAACCCCCATACATCACCAACACTCTCTTACTCCTTCTTTCACTATTCCTCCTCCACTTATCACCATGCACCTCTTCTCAAAAAGACCCAACTTCTCAACTTCTCAACTTCAAACAATCTCTCCCAAACCCATCACTTCTCCATGATTGGCTACCAAACAATAACCCATGTTCATTCACAGGTATCACCTGCAACCAAACCACCATAACTTCCATACACCTTACTTTCATCCCTCTCAACATCAACCTCACCCTTATCGCCACCCATCTTCTCACCATCGACCACCTTCAAACCCTCACTCTCAAATCCACAAACCTCACTGCCTCATCTCCCATTTCACTCTCTCATTCAAAGTGCACTCCTTCACTCACTACCATAGATCTCTCACTAAACACTCTCTCTTCATCTTTCTCCGACTGGTCTTTTCTTTCTTCATGTTCATCTCTTACATCTCTTAACCTCTCCAAAAACGGTATCACTTTTGATTCTCCTAAATTCAGTTTCAGTTCATCTCTCCGGTTACTTGACCTTTCCGGTAACAAGATTTTCGGACCCGGTTTCTTCCCATGGTTAATCAATCATGAGTTAGAGTTTTTATCTCTTGCAGGAAACAAAATCACCGGCGAAGTCGACTTCTCCGGTTACACTTCTCTTAAGTATTTGAACCTTTCTGCAAATAATTTCAGTGTTTCTATTCCTTTGTTCGGTGAATGTTCTTCTCTTCAATCTCTAGACCTTTCTACAAACAAGTTCTTCGGCGACATTACCAGAACTCTTTCTCCTTGTAAGCATCTTCTTCATCTCAACGTTTCCGATAACCAGTTCACTGGTCCGGTTCCTTTTATTCCCTCCGGTTCGATAAAGTTTCTCTACCTTGCGAAAAACCACTTCGCCGGAAAAATTCCGGCGCATCTTGCTGACCACTGCTCTACTCTCGTGGAACTGGATCTTTCTTCTAACAACCTCACTGGTCCAATTCCACGCGAGTTTGGCGCGTGTAGTTTGTTGACGTCGTTCGACATATCGAACAACATGTTCTCCGGGGAGCTTCCGATGGAAGTTATAACGGAGATGAGTAGTTTGAAAGAACTTGCGGTGGCGTCTAATGAATTTTCCGGTGAATTTCCAGTGTCGTTGTCGAAGTTAACGGATTTAGAATCGTTAGATCTGAGTTCTAATAACTTCACCGGAACAGTTCCTAATTGGATTTGTGAAGGGGAAATTGGGAATAATTTGAAGGGAATTTACCTGCAAAATAACCGTTTCACGGGTTTTATTCCACCAACGTTGAGTAACTGTTCTAACCTTGTTGCACTTGATTTAAGCTTCAATTATTTCACGGGAACAATTCCTCCAAGTTTAGGTTCCCTTACGAAGCTTCGTGATTTGATTTTGTGGTTGAATCAGCTTCATGGTGAAATTCCTCAAGAGCTTCAAAATATGGAGAGTTTGGAGAATTTGATACTTGATTTCAATGACTTGACTGGAAGCATTCCTGATGGGCTAATGAATTGCACAAAGTTGAATTGGATCTCGCTTTCGAACAACAGGCTTAGCGGGGTGATTCCGAGGTCGATTGGGAAGCTTTCTAATCTTGCTATTTTGAAGCTGAGCAATAACACCTTGTCTGGCGAGATCCCGCCGGAGCTTGGAGATTGTCCTAGCTTGTTATGGTTGGATCTGAATACAAATTTACTTACAGGAATAATACCTCCTGAAATGTTCAAGCAAGCCGGAAAAATTGCGATTAACTACATTAGCAGCAAGCCATATGTATACATTAAGAATGATGGTAGTAGAGGGTGTAATGGAGCTGGAAGCTTGCTGGAATTTGCAGGGATAAGTCAGCTGAAATTGAATAGAATTTCGACGAGGAACCCTTGCAATTTCACTAGGGTTTACAAAGGTAGCATTCAGCCAGTGTTTACCCTTAATGGTTCAATGATCTTTTTTGATATTTCACACAACAATTTGTCTGGTCCTATTCCTAAGGAAATTGGTGAAATGCAATTTCTCTTCATTTTGCATATGAGTCATAATCACTTATCTGGTAGCATTCCTCAAGAGCTTGGTAAGATGAAGAATCTCAACATTCTTGATCTTTCATACAATGAGCTAGAGGGTCAAATTCCAGAAACCATGACACGGCTTTCATTGCTCACTGAATTGTACTTGTCCAACAATTTTCTCTCCGGATCGATTCCAATGGCTGGTCAATTCGATACGTTTCAGATTGGTAGTTTTCAGAACAACTCTGCTCTCTGCGGTGGTCCTCTTCCTGCATGTGGGACGATTGCAGCGGGTGCGAATTCACAGCATAAGTCTCATAGGAGACAGGCGTCACTTGCAGGGAGTGTGGCAATGGGATTGCTTTTCGCTCTTTTCTGTATTTTCGGTTTGATCTTAATTGCTGTTGAGACAAGAAAGAGGAGGAAGAAAAAGGAGGCTGCTATTGATGGCTACATTGACAATTCTCATTCGGGTAATGGCAATAATTCTGGCTGGAAACTGACCAGTGCCCGCGAAGCTCTCAGCATCAACCTCTCAACGTTTGAAAAGCCCCTTCGAAAGCTTACTTTTGCGGATCTTCTAGAGGCAACCAATGGCTTTCACAATGATAGTCTCATTGGTTCAGGTGGTTTCGGTGACGTGTATAAAGCTCAGTTGAAGGATGGAAGTGTTGTGGCCATCAAGAAGCTGATACATGTAAGTGGACAAGGGGACAGAGAATTCACAGCTGAAATGGAAACCATTGGAAAAATCAAGCACAGAAACCTTGTTCCTCTTCTGGGATACTGCAAAGTTGGAGAAGAAAGACTGTTGGTTTATGAGTACATGAAATATGGAAGTCTAGAAGATGTCCTCCACGACCCGAAGAAAGCTGGAATCAAGATGAATTGGTCAGTGAGGAGGAAGATTGCAATTGGGGCTGCAAGGGGATTGGCTTTTCTTCATCATAGTTGTATCCCCCATATCATTCACAGGGACATGAAATCAAGCAATGTGTTGCTTGATGAAAATTTGGAAGCAAGGGTCTCTGATTTTGGAATGGCTAGACTTATGAGTGCCATGGACACCCATCTGAGCGTAAGCACGTTGGCTGGAACGCCGGGTTACGTCCCTCCAGAATACTATCAGAGCTTTAGATGCTCCACTAAAGGTGATGTTTATAGTTATGGTGTAGTTTTGCTGGAGTTGCTGACGGGGAGAAGACCAACGGATTCAGCTGATTTTGGCGATAACAATCTTGTTGGATGGGTTAAACAACATGCCAAACTTAAAATAAGTGATGTTTTTGATCAAGAGCTTATGAAAGAAGACCCCAATATGGAGATTGAGCTTTTGCAGCATTTAAAGGTAGCTTGTGCTTGTTTGGATGATAGACCTTGGAGGAGACCTACAATGATTCAAGTCTTGGCAATGTTCAAGGAAATACAAGCCGGTTCTGGTGGTATGGATTCTCAGTCTACTATAGCCGCAGAAGATGAAGGTTTCAATGCCATTGAAATGGTTGAGATGAGCATTAAAGAAGTCCCTGAATTAAGCAAACACTAGAGACAACAAATTCCAGAAGATTCTTAAAAGAGAAAGACAAGAAAGGAGGAAGAAGGTGATGCTTTTCAGCTAAGCTTCCCAAAAGTTTTTTCTTTCTTCTTTGCCGCTTCAAAAGTTATCATTTCAGATATTATAAGAGGAAACGGTTTGAAGGGATTGCCTTACCTGGGTCTTTGATCAATGATCATGTATGTAATCTTGTTATTTTTATACATAAAAGTTGTTTTAACTTGTATATAAACAGCTTCAGTTGTTGTTGCCAAAAAACAGCTTCAGTTGTTACCCATCTATGTTTGTTAGAAATTTTAAAGTACTTCTCAATTATCATTCAGATATCTTCATCCTTAAAAGGTTTTATTGATGGCGACTAATTGGAATTTTTGGCCTTTTTCTAGGGTGTTTGATTTGTTTTCCCTCCATTTGATCATCGCACCGACACTTTAGATTGAAAGTGTGTTTTCGGTCATTTAATCATCGCACCGACACTTTCGATCATCCTTAAAAGTGATGGCGACTAATTGGAATTTTTGACCTTTCTCTAGGCCGTTTAATTTGCTTTCCGTCCATTTGATTATCACACCGACACTTTAGATTGAAAGTGTGTTTTCCGTCCATTTTATCATCGCACCGACACGTTCGATCATCCTTAAAAGTGATGGCGACTAATTGGAACTTTTGGCCTTTCCCTAGGCCGTTTAATTTGCTTTCCGTCCATTTGATCATCGCACCGACACTTTAGATTGAAAGTGTGTTTTCCGTCCATTTTATCATCGCACCGACACGTTCGATCATCCTTAAAAGTGATGGCGACTAATTGGAACTTTTGGCCTTTCCCTAGGCCGTTTAATTTGTTTTCCGTCCATTTTATCATCGCACCGACACTTTAGATTGAAAGTGTGTTTTCCATCCATTTTATCATTGAACCGACACTTTCGATCATCCTTAAAAGATTCTATTGATGGCGACAAATATGGTTACATTCAATTATTCATTTTTTTGAAATATCAATGATGTTAACGTGTCAATACTGTATTAGTGTATGTGTCGGTGTTTCATAGCCCACAATTTCGACTTTGACCCACTTATTTTTAGCTGTTAAAATATGTATTGAAAATGTTGTAAGATCAATCATCTTTATCTTGATTAAGAAATTTATACCCTACTTATTTTTTACCTTTACGTGCTAGATTTTAAAGAGCCTTAAGGTAGAGTATTACTCTACCTATGATAGTAATTTACTCTACTTATTGGTTTTCTTTAGCTAGGTAAGTATATAGCATTTTTGGCCTAATTGAGAGAACATACATATGAGTAGTCAACACGGTGGGTGTAGTGTTTTACTTTACCATCCGTTCATCATGTGGATTTTTCCTGTTAAAAACAAAAGGAACAGTTAATACACTTAAATTTAGACCAAATATAAGGTATCACTATCTGTCCCTTTCTGTTGAGCGTGCACGTTTGTTGGACCAATATAAAATTAAACGCTTGTTAACCCCTTTGCTTTATTTACTTTATTTACAGGTTGAGTGAAAATTTCAATAGATGAATCAAATTGCTCACACTGCATTTCCCAATACATATTTCTGTGCGTGTATCGCGAGTGAGGACCATTTGAAAGAAATGTAAAGTACATTTTTCAAATAGAATGATTAATTTAGAAGGTTAATTACGAGTCTTCGTGAGGTAAGCTCAGTTGGTAGAGACATTATATTTTATATAGACTGGAGTTTGAACTCTAGCCAGTTGTCCACTTATTTATGCGAATGTCTAGTCAACAAAGATGCCGAATTCGAGTTTAGTATATATTTACTCCGTCCCAAAATATAAGCAAAAATGAGTCAAAAAATTTGATGTATTTGGTTAAAAATTTGGACCAAATACATTCACTTTTGTTGACCACTTTTTACTTATATTTTGAAACGGAGGGAGTATTAGGTTTATAGAATGTGTCAGACACAATAGTTGGCGCCCCTCGTCTCGTGGAGGTGGCTATAGTGCCTTCTTAATAGGATAGAAGTTGAGTCCGCTCCCCCGTATGTTCGGCCCACGTGGCCTATAATATCGGATCCGCCTACGAGTCTATGACATAGTCTGTCCCTATCCGATCATGGGCGAGTAGTCCACCTTTATTGGACCTCTCGCCATATGGGCGTGGCGGACCCAATGATCTAAGAAAACTCGTCCAGTACAATAAATATTTTAAAAAGACAAATAATAATAATAATAATAAGAAAATGAGATATTAAGATGATTTTGTAAAAGAATTGAATTAGTTCTTTCATAATTGTTTTTTTTTTGGTACATTGTTCTTTCATAAATTTAAATTTTATGATTAGTAAGATTGTGACCAGGTGCCCTATAGGAAAAGAAGCAGATAGATGTCAATTGCAAAATATTGGAGAAATGGACCAACCTTGACCTATGAAAAAAGAGTGTTATGGTAAATTATTGTCACAGTATTCAGCATGATTAATAATTTGTTTGGACCACAAATATAAACAGTTTTAGAACTTCAACTTTCCCCACGGATAGAAAATTTAGTTGGACCATTCCTTTTTACCAAAAAAAAGTCCTCAATCTCATAATTGCAATCCTTTTTATATGAAACTTAGCTAGTGTATTTTCATAATAATCATCAAGAATCTTCACCCCCATATGAGTGATTGCTCATTAATTTGTGATTAACAAAAAAGGAGTAAATGAGTCCATTTTGTCTTTTCTCTATGGATCGTGCTTTGCACGTGATCTGGATCATAGATGTGGTAAATTATTATTTTCTCTTGTGACTGGGACAATGTGCCCCTCTAGTGGTCACGTATATAATAATGTTGTAAACCTTACGCCAAAACTATCGGTAATAAAAAATGGTACTACTAGATTATGGATTAGAAGGAGACAAATTGCCCGTACTACTAAAGTTTTTATTTATCTATCTAATCCATATAAAAAAATTGATTGTTCTGCAAAATTCTTAATTTGATAATTAAACTAAAAGTACACAAGTAACCAAATCATTTAAGTCATATGACATTTTGTGAGTCAAAGGGAAATACTTCCTCCGTCCCAAAATATAAGGGAAAATTGGTCAACTAAAGTTGATGTATCTAGTCCAAATTTTTAACCAAATACATTAACTTTCTTTGACCAATTTTCCCTTATATTTTGGGACAGAGTAGTATATCATTTAGATTGGACCAAGTCATCTAAGTCAACCACATGAAAAAGACCCTTCAAGTTATAAAAGAACCACATTACAGTGACATCACTGGTTTTGACTTTTTTTTTCCTTCTTTCAATTTTGGTTCCCAATATATAACACTAAATTTCAAATTCAATTTTTTTCCATCTCTTCACTTATTCAAAATTCTATTATATCTTCTACACAAATTTTCATTTCATTTCATTTCCTCTTTCTTCACATCTTCTTTCTTTGTTTCCATTCTTTCTTTCTCTACTCTTGTTAAACTACATTTTTATTCTAATAGTTTAATTATGTTGTGTTTTGCAGAAAAAATTAAAAATATTTTTTTCCATCTAACAAACAACAACAATATGAAGAACTTCATCACAATTCACAGACAAATTATATCAAGATCACGCGGTATGCAAAAAAAACTTTCATAATTCTTTTTCAAATTACATGTAACATATTTTTCTATTTACAAATATAGTCAGTAAAAACCAGTATGTAAAATATTTTTTAAAAATTGGCCATTCTTACTAATGTAAATTTTAACTGATATAAATTTTAACTATGATATATGGGACAAATTATTACCGATAAAAATTCTAAAATAATTATTATATGTGAGATAATTTCTTACTAATAAAAACTTCAAAAAAACTATTACACGGAGTAAATTTTAACTGATATATAAATTTAACTATCATATATATACATGATAAATTATCACTGATAAACAATTCAAAATAATTATCATATGTGACACAAGTTCTTACTAATAATTTTTTTTTAAAAAAAACTATTTTACACGGGGTAAATCCTAACTGATATATAAATTTTAACTATCATATACTGGATAAATTATCACTGATAAAAAATTCAAAATAATTATCATATGTGACACAAGTTCTTACTAATAAAAATTATCACTGATAAAAATTATCTCGGATAAATTATCACTGATAAAAATTCAAAATAATTATCATGTGACACAAGTTCTTACTAATAAAAATTTCAAAAAAAAAAAAAAACTGGATAAATTATCACCGATAAAAAATACAAAATAATTATCATATGTAATTATTTCTTTCAATTTAAATATTTATAATTACAACTAATTTTGATTGTCAAACTATAACTTAAAAAAATATAGTCGTAATGTTACGACCTGTGCAATTCTACTTTTGTGTGTATATATATCCATGAAAAAAATACATGCATATGAATATATGATATTTCCAATTCCTTACAACGTAAACTCTGAAAAAAAGAGTTTGTGAGAAGAGAAATACTTGGCTATATAAGCACAAATAAATCAGGTTGCTAACTGGCTTGCGAGTCACGCTCTTATTATATCTACGGGTATTTATATTCTAAGGCTCAATTTGGCCCTACTTTTTTTTATATTTTTTTTCTTCTCCTTAAAAGTAGTAAATAAGTAAAAAATTGTGTTTGACCCAACTTCTTCTTATTTTCAACTTCTTTACTTTATTTCTCTAATTCTTTTAAAGAGAAGTAGAAAATAAGTAGGGTAAAACGGGACATCACCCTCCGCCTAATTGTATTAACCTTTTATGGTAGGATAGTGTTGGTGTTCATTTTAATCGTAGAATTCCTTTGTAACATAGCTCAACGGCGTTGTGTAAAAATAAAAATAAAAATGGTGAACTTAATTTAGTATTATTTATTATTTATTTGGAGCATAGTAAACTGACATCTCACCTAGTATTAAATACACACCATAACCATCCCTTACAAGTCCTTTCAGAGCTAAGACTAAATTATTCATTATTCATATAATTAATGTTATTTTCTTTCTTCTTTCTAATTAATAATTTAATTCTAATATTAATTTATTTTGTGTTCATTTCTTGTCCTTTTTGTTCCACTGGTTTGGGTTACAACTCTGATCGCGTTGGCAACACTATAGTCCTATAATCTGTCATTAGATTCCACCTTAGATTAATTACATATGTTGTTGTCGTTAGGAAAGTACATACGATGGTACGTACCGTTAGGTTAATTGACATCCCATCCCATTAGTGCTTTTTTTTTGTTGATATATTCCCCTTGAAAATAGAAATAATCTTCTACTCCCATGTTTTATTTCAGTGCCCCAATAAGGTTAATTATATTTTTTTCTTCTAATTTTTCCTTCTTCTTTTAAATAATAAAAAAATAATTTAATTATTTTTCCATTATTGTTGCTTCACCCAACTACTCCTACTTAAAAGCAAAAGGAATAAAAAACAAAACGCAGCCATAAATATCAATGAGGGAAAGTGGGTTGGAAAATCCAAATAACGGAACATTGTGATTTTGTTTACGGAATTGACCATGGTGCAGTGTTAGTTGGAATTTGGAAATAATTCAGGTGTAGCATTATTGAAAGTGTTACAACAAGTAGTACATTTTTGTGAATAGCAGGTGTTATAACTGATTGATTCATAACGGTGTCGTTGTTTGAATTAAGGCAAGTGAATTATGTAGCTTTTGAGATTTCACACGAAGTTCTTTGAATTATTAATTTTAATTTTTGACAAGAAGAAAGAAAAAAAATCTTAGTTGGGCTTTTTGTTGGGAATTAATATTCGTGTGGTTCGCACATTCCCAGCCACAACTATCAGAATATGACACCCGCATGCTCAGTGACACGTGGGCCAATAGGTCACAAGGTTCTGTCGGAAACGATACCCTACTCATATTAGACAGGGTCCTTCTTGAATTGATAGGATTAGGAAAGTCTAAAATGGACCAGGATTTGGTGCTTTAATTAATACTACATGCAGTAATACATAGTATTTTTTTAAGGGTCATGTTAACATGTGCCCTAAGGGCACATGATAAGATACCTAAATATAGAAATTTAGCATTTAATGATACAAAATATTAAATGTTAAAAGAGTTGATTACACGATTTTTAAGAGCATATTTCCACATTTATCTCATTAAAATGTGCCTTAAGGGCACAAGTTAACATTTTCCTTTTTTTAATTAATTTCAACCATTAATTTCAACCAGTAATACGTACTAGTATTTTTTAAGTAAAAAAAAATAGTATATTGATGGGAAAAAATTAATGCTTCAATGATATTCTAAAGTGACAACTATTTCACAGAGAATTAAGTTCTTTTTGGTAAAAAAAAAAAAATTAGATAATTGATAAATTAGCTTATAGCAAATAAGTTAACTGATTGAATTTGTAAGTATGAAATGACATAAAAAAAATATGTTTAATTAATATTTACTTTTTTCAGATAAGATGACATGAGTAAAATTGAAAGAAAAAATAATAAGTTATAAGCTCATAAACAACTTGAAATAATGTTTGAAAAATAAGCTATAAACTAGTAAAATAAGTTATAAGCTCGTTTTGAAAAACGTTTACCAAACAGATCTTTTTTTGTCATATGAGCTTATAAGCTATAAGCTCAAAATTTGGCCTTATCAAACAGAACCGTAGTTTATTTTCTCCCACTTAACATTGTGTTGTCGATTGCAATCCATGAAACACATACATCTCTATGATTAGGCGTATTGCAGTGTCTGAAACGCGTCGATGTTCGACACCCGTATTATTGAAAAGTGTAATTCATCTTGAATTTGTTAGTTAGTTGTTGAATAAAAGTTAGTTAGAACTAACTAGGTTAGTTGATAGTTAGTTAGGCCAAGTTGGTTAAGTTTACTTGTTGTACAAGCTAACCATATAAATACACTAGTGTGTATTCATTGTAAAATACCTTTTTGGCCCATTAAGGATGAATAAAAATTTATATTTTTCCCTAAGCTTTTCATAATCTTCTTTCACCAAAATCATCAAGAACAGTTTTCATCTTGTTCATCACAGTTTTGCAAACTGTGTTCATGCTCATGCTCAAGCATGCGCGCTTATGAGCTTGCCTGCGTTCTGTGCTTGCTTGTGCCTGCAATCTGAGCCTGCTGAGCCTGCAATCAGAACCTGCTGAACCAAGTCTTGTGTTCTGCTGAGCCAACAATTGGTATCAGAGTCTGGTTCAATCACATGGAAACAAGAGTGAATTGTGAAGGAATCAATTGGAAAAACACTAAGTGAGCTGTGTATATTGATTTCTTGAAGATTCAAGATGAATACTCAAGGTTTTGGTACAAACATTCTGATTCTTGATGGGAAGAATTGGGATAGATGGAGTGCAGTGATGAAATCGTTATTTGGAGCTCAAGAGTGTCTTGAGGTAGTTCTAAATGGATACGATGAGTTTGTAGCTAATCCAACAAAGAAAATAAGATGAAAGACTGTAAGGCTTTGTTCTATATTCAGCAAAATTGCGATGCACAACATTTTGAAAAGATTTCAAAATCTACTAAGTCCAAAGAAGCTTGAGATATACTTGAGGGTTACCATGATGGTGGTACCAAGGTTAAAAAAGTGAAATTGCAGGCGTTTAGAAGGCAATACGAATCTATGGTGATGGGGGAGGATCAAAAAGTAGGTGATTTCTTCTCAAAATTACTTGCTCTTGTGCATCAAAATGCAAAATTGTGGAGAGAATGTCACTGATGAAATGGTAGTAGAGAAAGTGCTAAGATCCTTAACTCCAAACTTTGATAATGTAGTAATAACTATAGAGTATGTGAAAGATACAGCTACTATGAAAATTGAGGAATTGCAAAGTGCTCTGGAAGCAGATGAGATCAAAGTACTTAGTAGAGGTTCAGAAAAGGTGAATCAACAAGCCCTGCAAGCTCAAACCAACAAGAAAGATGATAGTAGCAAGAATTATAAAAAGAAAGGGAAAGATAAAGCAAAGTGGCTTAAAGATCAGAGTTCAAGAACTGATGACAAAGCTGAATCTTCTAAAGGAGGAGGTTTTGTCAAAGGTAAAAACAAGAAAAAGAACTTTGATAAAAGCAAGGTGAAATGCTACAACTGTGAGAAGCCTGGTCATTTTGCAGATGAGTGTTGGTACAAGAAGGATCAACAAGAGGCTAATGTAGTAGAAGAAAGTGATGTCAAGTCAGTCTTGATGATGGCTACTATAGGAGATGAAAGTGAGAAAAATGAAGAATGGTTTCTTGACTCAGGGTGCTCAAACCATATGACACCACATAGAGAATGGTTAACCAATTTTGATGCAAGAGGTCTAGTATAAAGTTAGCTGATGGCAGAAAACTTGTTGCTGAAGGTATTGGTAACATAGTGATCAAAAGTAAGAAGGGAGGCAAAGTAATCATCTCTGAAGTGTTATATGTCCCTAGTATGAACTACAATCTTCTCAGTTTAGGTCAATTGGTGCAAAGAGGGTTCTCTGTGAGCATGGAGGACAATGCACTGAAGCTGTTTGACAAAATGAAGAACTTGATCTTGATGTGCAGCTTGTCAAACAACAAGACCTACAAGTGTAAAATCTCAAGTGTAGATATGATGTGCATGTCTACCACAGTGATTGATGAGATTGAAGCACTTTGGCACAAAAGGTATGGACACTTGAACTATAGAAGCCTCAGTGATTTAAATTCTAAGGAATTGGTGTATGGTTTGCCTAAGTTCAAGACAAAGAAGTCTATATGTGAGATATGTGTGAAGAGTAAGCACAATAGAAAACCTTTTGTAGCTGAGATGCCTAAAAGAGCTAGTGTTGTATTGCAAGTTATTCATAGTGACATATGTGGTCCATTTGAAGTTGTTTCATTAGGGGGAAGCAAGTATTTCATTACATTTGTTGATGAATATAGTAGAATGATCTAGTTATACACTTTGAAGTTAAAAAGTGAAGCTTTAGAAGTGTTTAAGAAATTTAAAGTCTTAATTGAAAAAGAAAGTGAAAATTCAATTAAGATCTTGAGAACTGATGGTGGTGGAGAGTATACCTCAAGAGAATTTGAGAACTTCTGTACAAATCAAGGCATCACACATGAAGTTACTGCTCCATATACACCACAACACAATGGACTAGCAGAAAGAAGGAACAGAACATTGTTAGATATGGCAAGAAGCATGATTAAGCAGAAGAATTTGCCACACAAGTTCTGGGGTGAGGCTGTGCTCATAGCAGCTTATATTCTGAATAAATGTCCTACAAAGAGACTGAAAGTTGTGCCAGAAGAAGCTTGGTGTGGGAGGAAACCAAGTGTGAAACATCTCAAAATATTTGGTTCACTATGTTATGAGCATGTGTCAGATGCTAGAAGGACCAAACTTGAAGATAAAAGTGAAATAATGATACTTATAGGGTATCATCCAACTGGTGCCTACAAGCTATACAATCCAGTTACTCAGAAGGTTCACATTAGCAGAGATGTAATTGTGAATGAAGAAGAGAAATGGAAATGGGAGAAAGAACCAATGTATAGCAGTGAATTACAATCAACCTTTATGTATCCAAGTTCAAGTGATGAATCTGATGGAGGTGAAGAAGGTGAACCAGCTACTGACATTACTCAGAATCAAGGTACAGAAAGTCATGGTAATATGAATCTCTCAAGTGATGATGATGATAGAATTTGTAACAGCCCAGGCCCCACCACCTTAGGTGGTCCCGGCACTGCCACCTCACGATCTTCTCTACCCCCCTCACTAGTAGAGTTTTTGCCTTCCGTGGGAATCGAACCACGTACCCTGGGGTTCAAGTACGTGTCCAATCCATTCCCACTACCAATTGAGCTACGTAGCCCAATTGGTAGTGAGAATGGATTGAACACGTATTTGAACCCCAGGGTACGTGGTTCGATTCCCACGGAAGCCAAAAACTCCACTAGTGAGGGGGGTGGAGAAGATCGTGAGGTGACAGCCGGGATTGCCTACTAAATACGTAGAAAAGGGGCCCGGGCTGTTACAAAATTCATATGATTGCAAGAACTCAGAGAACCAAACGTGTACCAGCTAGATTGAATGACTGTGAAGTTACTCAAGACAATCCAGTGAATGATGAGGGTGATCTCATTCACTTTGCATTACTAGCTGATTCTGAACCATTGAATTACAGAGATGCTTTGAAAAGCAATGTGTGGAAGAAGGCTATGGAAGAATAGTTTAAGTCAATTGAGAAAAATCAGACTTGGAAGCTAGTTGCCTTGCCAGACAAGAAAAAGAGAATTGATGTGAAATGGGTGTTCAAAGTGAAATTGAACCCTGATGGCACAATTTCAAAGCATAAAGCAAGGTTAGTTGCTAGAGGGTTCTTACAGAAGCATGGGATTGACTACAATGAGGTTTTTGCACCAGTTGCTAGAATTGAAACTGTGAGGTTGGTTGTAGCATTGGCTTGTAAGAACAAATGGAGACTGTACCATCTGGATGTGAAGTTAGCATTCTTGAATGGTCCACTAGATGAGGAGGTGTATGTGTCACAACCTTCAGGTTTTGAAGTGAAAGGGAAAGAAGCAATGGTGTATAAGCTGTATAAGGCTCTATATGGCTTAAAGCAGGCACCTCGAGCATGGAACAAGAGGATTGATGACTTTCTGATTCAGATAGGGTTCAAAAATGTGCAGCTGAGTTTGGTGTATATGTACATTGTCCTAAAGATGAAGAAATTGTCATAATCTGCTTGTATGTTGATGATTTGCTCATAACTGGAAGTAAGAATGCAGAAATTGCAAAAGTGAAAGATAAGCTCAAAAGTGAATTTGAAATGTCTGATCTTGGTGAACTTTCATTCTTTCTGGGAATGGAATTTATGAGAAGAGAGGATGGTATAGTAATGCACCAGCAGAACTACATTGGTGAATTACTTGAAAAATTTGAAATGAAAAGCTGCAATTCATTGTCAAAACCATCAGAGACAAACACAAAGTTTGATGAATGCACAGATGAAGAGAAGAGTAATGCACCAGCAGAACTACATTGGTGAATTACTTGAAAAATTTGAAATGAAAAGCTGCAATTCATTGTCAAAACCATCAGAGACAAACACAAAGTTTGATGAATGCACAGATGAAGAGAAGGTTGATCCAACTGTGTTCAGACAAATAGTTGGCTCATTGAGGTATGTGTGTAATAGTAGGCCTGATATCTGCTATGCAGTGAGTGTTATTAGCAGATTCATGCATGATCCAAGGAAGCCTCACATGATAGCTGCTAAGAGAATCCTCAGATACCTTAAAGGTACTTTGGAACTTGGCTTGCTATTCCCTATTGGTACAAGCAGTGCAGGGAATACTTTGATAGGGTATTCTGATAGTGATTGGTGTTGAGACATAACTGATAGGAGGAGTACATCAGGTTATGTTTTCAAGTTCAACAATGCTGCAATATCTTGGTGTACAAAGAAACAAGCTGTGACTGCACTCTCATCATGTGAAGCTGAGTATATAGTAGGCACATTTGTAGCATGTCAAGCAATTTGGTTGAATTCAGTAATGAAAGAGATCAAATGTGAACCAGTGAAGCCTTTAATCCTTAGGATTGATAACAAGTCTGCTATAAGTCTTGCTAAAAATCCAATCTCACATGGCAGGAGCAAGCACATTGCTACCAGATTTCACTTCATCAGAGAACAAGTGACAAATGGTATGATTGAGGTGCAATATTGTCCAACAGAGGTACAACTTGCAGATGGTTTTACCAAAGCAGTAAAACTTGACAGGTTTGAGTTCTTGAGGAGGATTTTAGGTTTGATTGCTTGTAATTCAAGTATGAATTAAGGAGGAGTATTGAAAAGTGTAATTCATCTTGAATTAGTTAGTTGTTGAATAAAAGTTAGTTAGAACTAACTTGAGTTAGTTTGTTTGTTAAGAAACTAACTAGGTTAGTTGATAGTTAGTTAGGCTAAGTTGGTTAAGCTTGCTTGTTGTACAAGCTAACCATATAAATACACTAGTGTGTATTCATTGTAAAATACCTTTTTGGCCCATTAAGAATGAATAAAAATTTCTATTTTTCCCTAAGTTTTTCATAATCTTCTTTCACCAAAATCATCAAGAACAGTTTTCATCTTGTTCATCACAGTTTTGCAAACTGTGTTCATGCTCATGCTCAAGCCTGCGCGCTTATGAGCTTGCCTGCGTTCTGTGCTTGCTTGTGCCTGCAATCTGAGCCTGCTGAGCCTGCAATCAGAACCTGCTGAACCAAGTCTTGTGTTCTGCTGCGCCAACACGTATGACACACGTCACAGTTCAGACATGTGTCCAATTTTTTCCTCCTTTACACCAACACTCCTTGGATCGGTGGTGGACATCTATAAGACACTCGTATAACTCGTGTCAGATAAGTATCCCAAAAGAATTTTTTTGTACTCTCCTTAAACACATATTAGGCATATCCACAAGGGTGAAAGATGTTTTGAAACAACAATGCTGATCAATAATGGATAAAATACTTTACATTTTGATTATAATATTTTTTGCTTTTGACATTAAAAGACTTATATCATTTCATTAATAATAATAATAATAATATCATAGATACATGTCGGTATATTGCTAAAGATATGGAAACTAGCTAATGATGAAGTCACCTAAGCTAACTTATGTGCAACTTTATTTGTTTGTATTTTAATAAACTTAACATGAGAGTTCACAAAGCTTGTTGCTAACATAATCCTACAATAATTTAAAATAGCTACAAGGTCGGAGTTATAGGTTCTTTTGCTATAAAGACTATTCACCACCCTCTTACAATCAATATCGAAATCGATGTCACGATGTTGCAATTCATCTGTCCATTTGAGCGCACGTAAGAGTTCAATAGTTTCTCCAATCTTCACAAGAAGAATAGACTTTATCCATTTAGTTCTAACAATCACAAACTTTTCTTGATCGTCTCCAATACAATACTAATTTCCACCTTATTTAGAGTAGATGAAAATGAAGTGTCGATGTTGACAGGGACGGATCCAGAAACTAATCGAACGGGGGGCTGACCATTATTTCTAATAAATATTACATAAAATTTAATTATAATTTATATGAATAGGGATCAAATTATACCGATATAAAATTATTTTATACTGATTTATTTATCGGAATTAATTTACACTATAAGTACACATACAAATTAATAATAATTAAAAATAAAAAATAACTTTGAAAGTATAATATATACACCATTGAGGGT
Source organism: Trifolium pratense (assembly GCF_020283565.1). Lineage (NCBI taxonomy): Eukaryota > Viridiplantae > Streptophyta > Magnoliopsida > Fabales > Fabaceae > Trifolium > Trifolium pratense. The sequence goes on along the minus strand of NC_060061.1, from coordinate 33,085,764 downwards.
GGCAGGGAGGGGCCGAAGCCCACTCTTGCCACCCCTTCATTCCGCCCCTTTGTATTACTAAAATGCCAACATAGAGATGTCAATGATACATTGTGATACCTTTACACTAAGTTTTTTTGCTTACAAAATGTGTAAAGGGATGGAAGGACCATGGTACCCTACATATGGGACTTGAGGTGGATATCATACATGAAAGGGGCAGCGTATGGGGGCAAGTGGGCCACATGAAATAATTGTAATTTTGGAGCTCTTTTTCACTTACGTGCATAAGATAAGTCCCTCCCTTCATTCATCTATTGTTGCATTCTGTCCAGCCCACGTGTGACCTCTAATTGGGCCCCACTTCCTTTCCTGATAAAGGTCACCTTGCTAATTGTAAACTAAAATCTAACGGCCACCATTGGTCCTTTATTTTTTGAAAATATATTTCTATTCACAATTGTAGTAATTATAGAGTATTGTGGAATTGGTAAGTGTTGGTGTTTTGATTGGCTACATTTTGCAAAAGCCAACCAGCCAGATGCTGGACAAAGATGCTGCAGCATCCTCGTACAGCATCCTGATGCTCTGTTTTAAGTGCAGAATTTTTTCTGTCAATCTCGTTCAAGATTTGCTTCAAATATTAATTCCAGCACGTGTGTATATGCAAGACGAGACTTACTGCACAAGAATTGTCCAAGTCGGCCTAAGGAAAGTTATTAAAAACAAAAATATAATTATATTATATTTTTGTTCGCTTTTTTTTGTTTGGTACAACACAAAACATATTTTCAATTTTAATCTAGGTTTGGCCGCAGCTGTTGCAAGGGTTTCTGTCTGCAACCCTAGCTTGCCCATCAAGACATTGAAGACTATAAATATGTGAAGCCTCAAGCTATTATTTTCATGTATTCTAAACCGTGTTCTTTACAAAGTGTGAGTTTTTAGGGTTTAGAGTTTGTGTCTTTTGTCAGCCTTTCTTGTGTCACTTTGATGCAAGTTTAGGACTGTGTTTTATTGTTAATTGTAAGCTACTCCTAAGCTTTTGAAGTACGGAGTTAGCGTGTATGATTCACTCATAAGCTTTTAAGCAAGAGTGTGGTCTAGTTTCTAGGAGAGTGTCTCCATCTTGATCGTTATTATTGACAGCAACATGGTACGTGTTGTTAGAGGGAATTTGGGACGGGGTCTCATTATCTAAGAGGTTCTTAGATAGGATTGCACGGGTAGTGTCTAGGCGATAAGTCAAGTACCGGGTGTTGGTCGAGGGCTTTGAACTAGAGCTATTATAGTGGATTCATTCCTGGATTGGTATCCTCCAGAGTAGGTGACGTTGCACTGAACTGGGTTAACAAACGATCTGTGTTATTTATTATTCTGCTATTTATCGCTTTATTTTATTCAGCGTTTGTGATGCTACACCACATGCTGTAGCATCATCTGTAGCATTGTGTCCACTGCGTGCCGGAATGTCAATTGGCATCAGAGCAGGCACCCTGCTCTATTTTGGGTGAGCTCCAGGGAAGATACTTTCTGGCAATATGGACAAGGAAGGAGGATTTGTCACCAGACCACCTCTTCTAGATGGTTCCAATTATGATTATTGGAAATCACGAATGATGGCTTTCTTGAAATCCATGGATAGCAAAACTTGGAAAGCTGTTCTGAAAGGATGGGACCCCCCTGTGATTGTAGACAAAGAAGGAAAGTCAACACTTGAATTGAAACCTGTGGAGGAATGGTCTAAAGAAGAAGATGCGCTTGCTCTAGCAAACTCAAGAGCATTGTATGCATTATACAATGGGGTGGACAAACACATCTTTAGACTCATAAAAAAATGTGTCTCTGCAAAAGAAGCTTGGAAGATTCTCGAAACTGTTCATGAAGGTACCTCTAAGGTAAAAATGTCTAGATTACAAATTCTCACTACTCAGTTTGAAAATCTTAGAATGAGGGATTATGAAACCATTCAGGAGTTTCACATGACTATACTTGACTATGATAATCAATTTGATGCCTTGGGAGAAAAGATATCTGAAGAGAAATTAGTAAGAAAAATGCTTAGGTCTCTTCCTAAGAAATTTGATATCAAAGTTACTGCAATAGAAGAAGCCAAAGATATCTCTGAGATGAAGTTGGATGAGCTGGTTGGATCATTGCAAACATACGAAGTGGCTACAAATGAAAGAACTAAAAAGAAGAACAAGAACATTGCTTTTGTCTCCAATGCTGATGATGAAGAAGTGCAGAGTGACATGGAGACGTCTTGGTAGGGAATTCAACAAAGTCTTGAAGATGATGGACAGAAATTCAAGACCAAACAAAGGCAAAGGAGTTCAATGTCATGATTGTGAGGGTTATGGTCATGTCAAAGATGAGTGTCCTACGTTTTTAAAAATTAAAAAAGAGGGAATGTCACCCACTTATTCTGATAAAAATTCTGAAAGAGAATGTGATGACGATACAGCAAAACGGGTGATGGCCTTTACAGGGAAGTATGACTGTGATAATGATTCTTGTGATGGAGAGGTAACCTACGAAGAACTTGCTGATTCCTACAGAGAACTCTATTTCAAGAGTGAAGAAATATGCAGAGTTATCGAGAAACAAAAGGTAACCATCAATCAAATGAAGGCAGAGAAAATTGAAAATATGTCAAAGATGGATGAACTCCAGAAGAAGGTAAATTATTTAACCTCTGATCTTGATGAAGCTAAGGAAGTCATAGAAAAATTAAATGCTGACATTTGGCGTTTAAGAAAATTCTCTGATATGTTGTATAAAGATGATGATCACCTTGATAAACTTCATAAAGCTGATGGTCAACTAGAAGAAATTTTAGAGAAAAATGTTCGAAAGCCTAAACATATTGGGCTTAGCTATGAAAATGTCAACAAGCACAGAGGCTATAATCCCGATCTCATGTACACACATCCAAAAGAAACACAAAGTACAAGGATGCTTAGAAAGACGCTGCAGCATCCTAAGCAGCATCATGGAACCAGGTATAAGGGTAAACGACGCTCTTGGATATGTCATCACTGTGGAAGAAAAGGGCACATAAGACCTTTCTGTTACAAACTATATGGGTATCCTGACATAAACTCTAAACCTAAACCACCTCCTATGACTATTCCAACTCGGAAAGAATGGAAACCTAAAAGTATGGATATGAAGACTAGTGATGTAATTCTACCCGAGAATAAGGTAGCTAGCTTAATTGCTCACACATCATTTAGAGCATCATCAAGAGAAAACTGGTATTTTGATAGTGGCTGTTCTAGACATATGACTGGCATTAGCAAATTTCTAGTTGACTTGAAATCCTACCCGACTACCTTTGCAACCTTTGGTGATGGAGCAAAAGGAGAGATTGTGGGTATAGGAAAGCTAAGCAACAATAGCTTGCCTAAACTTGATAATGTTTTATTAGTAAAAGGATTGACTGCTAATCTGATCAGCATCAGTCAATTATGTGATCAAGGCATGAAGGTAAAATTCACTAAGTCTGAATGTTTAGTTACAAATGACAAGGGTGACTTGTTAATGAAAGGTGTTAGATCAAAGGACAATTGTTATTTGTGGGTTCCTCAAGAAGAAGCTAATGTGTCAACCTGCTTGATAACCAAATCTATGATGAAATCAATAAATGTGGTAATAAATGATACACTAGAAGGAATTGTGCTAGATGCTGCAGATGTTGCTACAACATCTCTCCCACATGATGATGCTCCTGAGATAGTTGAAGAAGGCATTGTGACTCTTGAGAATATTGCTACTAAAGAAAAATTTGCTGATAATTTTACTAAGGCTCTATATGCAGTTCAATTTGAAAAATTACGAGGCAAACTTGGTGTTTGTCTATTTGAAGAGTTATAGCAATTATTGCAAGTGTGGCGTGCAGTTTTCTCTTCAATTTATTTAGTAATGCACGCTGTTATGGGTAATGTTGAAACATCTGAAGATTTGGTAAGAATTGTGTGTTTGTTGATGATAAGGATGTTTCTTGTGGTGAGAAAGTATTTGTCAGAGAAAGTTATATGGTGTTCTCCCCTGCTGTGTTTAACATTTATTGGTAATGATATTAGCGCTCTAACTGAGGTCAAAGATGACTTTGTGTTGGAACATGTCAAGAAGAGTGTTCCTGAGAAAGATGCTGCACATGATGCTACAACATCTGCAGCACAGGAAAATTTGGAGAACATAATTGTACCTCAATCTCCAGATAATGTTATTATCCCTGATAAAGGGAAGTATTCTGATAGTAACACTGCTGTGATCTCTCAGTCTGATGAGAGTTTGAATACTTTGTCTGTGCATGATGAATCTGCTAAGAAAGATAATAATGCAGATTCCAATGTTATTGATGTGGACAATCTCACCCTTACAGAGAGGACTCCTGCTCTTAGTACTAGGAGGTTAAGGAGCAATGCTGGTAAAGGTGTAGCTGTTTCTAATGTTCCTGTCAAGACTGTCAAGGAAAAGAAAATCTATGGTCTTAAAAGACAGTGGAGTAAGATTACTAGGCCCTCTGAGCCAAAGAAGAAGCTTTTGAGGAGGAAGACTATTTCCTCTAGTGATTCAGAGTTTGAGGAAGACCAACATGCTACTGCATCGCCTGCAGCATCCTCAAAGAAGTCTGTGAAGAAAAAGAGGATCCCTCAAGATGTATCCCCTGTACCCATTGACAACATTTCCTTTCATCGTTTTGAAAATGTTGACAGGTGGAAATTTGTGATAAAAAGAAGGCTTGCTGTGGAAAGGAATTTAAGTGAAGATTTTTTACAATGCCAAAAGCTTGTTGATTTGATTAATGCAGCTGGATTGATGAAAACTGCAACTCGGCTCCAACTACTCATTCCAATACTGTGGCTACAGGTTTGGCTAGATTTATATATGTTGTAGGGACCAGATCACCTTTTGCCTTTGGTTCTTATATTCTTGATGAAACTGTTTTGCATGGTAAGTCATGTATTGTGAAGATGCCTATAGTCTTTCCTACACTGATGTGTGACATTATTCTGGATCAACATCCTGACATTTGTACTAAGGCTGGTGTTCCTAGTAAGAGAAGTTGTGATTTGTCTTTTGATTTTAGACTGTTTGAGGGTACACATGCTGCAGACTGTGCTGCATCATCTGTCAATCAGTCATCTGATGTTTTGCCTAGGAAGCAAATGATTGTTGACCTCAAGGTGTTTTCCAATGTCAATCCTGGTGTTCTTGATGATAATGCAGGTGGTGATACTGAGGTAGAGGAGGAGGACTCTGACGCAAGTCCTTCTATATGACCTGCTTATGCTTTATTTGCATATCCTTTTGGATTTTAATTTGTGGGCTACGCCCTGATGCTCTCTGGATTGTAACATGCATAAATCCATGTCTTTGGGTCCGATACTCCAAGTTTTCTATGCCCTGATGGTTTGTATATGCACTTTATGAGTTCCTATGCTCTGATTCTCTCTGCACTCTATGTTCTCTATGATCTGATAACTCTGTGGAAATATGTATTTTGCTCCTACTATGTGATACTGACTTTATTTGTCAGAATTTATGGCTAAAAAGGGGGAGTAATATGTTGTGCATGATGTCATGCATAATGCTATAGCATCTAGTATGGCATGTCTGTTCTATGTGATATGCAAGTTTTGAGGGGGAGTGAAGTTTATGCATATATTGAGGGAGAGTAGGTAGAATTTATTTTTCTACTACTTATGGTATGCATGTTTATATAGGAATTTATTTTTCCAATTTTTCCTATTCTCTGTGGCGTTACTTAAATTTTAAGGAGTTTATTTCTCCTATCTTGAATCCACTATGTGAGAGTTTATTTCTCTCTATCTGTACTTTGAGGCTAAGATGTGTTATGTTCCGCTGTTGCATGCCTCTGATGCTTACGTGCTAGCTATCTATTCATCTGATGAATTCTGTTACTTTCTTTCCTAGTTGTGTGTGTATGTTGACTCGAAGGAAAGTTCAAATAGCTTAGCATCGTTCTACTTTCTTTCCTAGTTGTGTGCTTATGTTGAATCGAAGGAAAGTTTAGACTGTATCTCTCTATGCACTGGCCTAAGGTTGTTTTAGCCAAAATTTTCCAAAGGGGGAGATTGTTGGTGTTTTGATTGGCTACATTTTGCAAAAGCCAACCAGCCAGATGCTGGACAAAGATGCTGCAGCATCCTCGTACAGCATCCTGATGCTCTGTTTTAAGTGCAGAATTTTTTCTGTCAATCTCGTTCAAGATTTGCTTCAAATATTAATTCCAGCACGTGTGTATATGCAAGACGAGACTTACTGCACAAGAATTGTCCAAGTCGGCCTAAGGAAAGTTATTAAAAACAAAAATATAATTATATTATATTTTTGTTCGCTTTTTTTTGTTTGGTACAACACAAAACATATTTTCAATTTTAATCTAGGTTTGGCCGCAGCTGTTGCAAGGGTTTCTGTCTGCAACCCTAGCTTGCCCATCAAGACATTGAAGACTATAAATATGTGAAGCCTCAAGCTATTATTTTCATGTATTCTAAACCGTGTTCTTTACAAAGTGTGAGTTTTTAGGGTTTAGAGTTTGTGTCTTTTGTCAGCCTTTCTTGTGTCACTTTGATGCAAGTTTAGGACTGTGTTTTATTGTTAATTGTAAGCTACTCCTAAGCTTTTGAAGTACGGAGTTAGCGTGTATGATTCACTCATAAGCTTTTAAGCAAGAGTGTGGTCTAGTTTCTAGGAGAGTGTCTCCATCTTGATCGTTATTATTGACAGCAACATGGTACGTGTTGTTAGAGGGAATTTGGGACGGGGTCTCATTATCTAAGAGGTTCTTAGATAGGATTGCACGGGTAGTGTCTAGGCGATAAGTCAAGTACCGGGTGTTGGTCGAGGGCTTTGAACTAGAGCTATTATAGTGGATTCATTCCTGGATTGGTATCCCCCAGAGTAGGTGACGTTGCACTGAACTGGGTTAACAAACGATCTGTGTTATTTATTATTCTGCTATTTATCGCTTTATTTTATTCAGCGTTTGTGATGCTACACCACATGCTGTAGCATCATCTGTAGCATTGTGTCCACTGCGTGCCGGAATGTCAGTAAGGTCAATTTTTTATCTTATGACTAATCTCATTATTGTCTTATTAAAAAAAAAAAATGTTAACATGTGCACCAAAGACACATGTTAAGAAACCAAAAGTAAAAATAATATATTGAATTTAACTTTTTAAATATTAAATTTTTTTCTAACATTAAATGTAATTTTTTATATTTAGAATCTTAACATGTGCCCTTGGTACACATGTTAACATGACCCTAAAAAAAAACCTTACATATAGGATTGGATCTGTGTATATATATATTTTTTTTGACTTAGTATATATATGTACATAGTAGTTGGTTTTTAAGTATGTATACAGTCCGATTTTTTATTAAAAAACAATCACTATTTTAAAACATGACTCCTATATAACCCATGTATCTGCTGTATAGTAGCCGGAAAATCAAATTTGAAAATGAAAGTTCGAATACTCATACATGGAATGTAACCGACCAATACAAATCAATAGAAATTGTGTCTATGAATTATATGTTGTTTTTTATGAAAGGTGATAAACTATCTTTGATATACTTCTCTCTATTGGTGTTTTTTTTTTAAGTTATGTTATTGTCTTTTTTTTTTTTTACTTTCATCATCCGGTGCGATAAAATTCATGCTATTGTGAGAAAGGATTTGGTGTCAAAGATAAAAATAAATGGTTGAAGAAGGGTAAAAATAGGTATCGTGACCCGTATATATATTATCTTCATTCATGCAAGTTTTATGCTTCTCTTCATTTGTCCAAATCATGTGATTATTTGTTACCATTGTTTGGTAATATTCAGTTTTTTTGCAGATGGGTGACCATAATTCTTCTTATTCTTCATAATTTTTGTTTTAATATCTTTTTTTCTGAGAGAGACAAAGGAGGAACTCGCATAAAGGAGGCTGAAGTTCTTTAACTGGTATGTGTGTGTAATTAGTCGCTTACAACCAGAAACCTCTATTTTCTTTTCTCACACATGATAAACAGATAAAACATGCATATATAATCTTAACTCAAGGTGTGAGACAGATTATCGATTTTATTGTTGTTCTGTTAGATGATGATTTGATGCCAACGCCGAGAATGACCATTGATGAGTTGGTTGAATCACCTAATGTATTTATAGATTTGTAAAAATATATTCTAAATAATTAGGATATTTTTATTTGTGGGCTAATTAAGTGAAAACTTTTCAGCCATTTTTAAAATACCTATATTGTTTCAGTTTATGCAAATAATATTTCGACGTTATAATATAAACATTGTATAAGACCCGTGCATTTAAGATTTTTATTTTCTCTTTTTGGTTCTTAATTTAACATGTGCATTTAAGATTATTTTTTTGTTTTACAATGTTAAGCAATGAGTACCTAAGACCTCATGCATACTACCCAAATTCTCCACCACTAAACCAGACTTAGTGACTTATGTGCATTTAAGACTTAAAACACTTATTAGTACGATTCATATGTTAAATATGAAAAAGATGATTATATTTGAAAACTCAATTTGAATGGGAGAAACAAATTGTTAATTGATTCGGTGGTAATTGATGCTGAACTTGGTAGGGAGGATCACGGTTCGATCCCTCACAACTGCAATCGGAAGTGACTGAAACCACTTGATGCCAGAACTGACGCCCGAACCAGATTAAACTGGTGGTGAAAGGCTAAAAAAAAATAATGGAAGAAATTATTTTATATCCCATTATTTTACGGAGATTATTAATCACTTTAAATCACCGTAGAAAAATTGTAACTAAAAAAGGGAAGATATATACAGTACTAGTCGCATAATAGGAAATGTTAGGTGAGGGATGATGAGTAGAAAACATAGGAGTAAGTTTTTTTTTTTAATGAGAAATAATTTATGGAAAATGCTAAAATGTACTAATAAGATTTTGGAAAATGCTAATATGTACCCTAATCACACATGATGAGTAACTTAATATAAAAATACTCTTCTCAAAAGTTATGTATTTTACTTTTCAAAAGTCAAAGTGTTCGTATTTTCCAATGGAATAATACTATTACTTTTAGGTTCCTTAACATATGCCCTTAGGGCACACATTAGTAACACGCATAATTTATTATCAATAATCAAATATCTGCACAAGATGAACAGAGACCCGTAAAAAAAGGATTAAAAAACAAAGACATCTTATATAAACAAAATACAAATAAAAATATCAAAACAAATACTACTACCTAATAAAAGTCTACTTCCAATATCATTCTTTGAAAAAACATAGGAGTAAGTAATTTACTGAAAAAAGTTTTGGGGCCAGAGTAGTGAACACAACTGAATTTATTATTAGAACTAGAATTAATAATTCCATAATTCATGCTTGGGGTTCCTCATTCACCGAACATGATTCAGCATAAAACCTTTGGCTTGTCTACTAAAATTAGAAAAGTTGTTAGATTCAAATCTGGGCCAGGCCATGCACAACGCGTTCAAACGCAAATTTATTCATTTAATTAATTCTAAACTACTCCTTGCTCTACTACTACCTTTCAAAATAATTGAGACGTTAAATGTTTCTAATAAATTAATTAATGTTCCCATCCCAATCCCTTATTGTATTGACATATGAAACTATAAGTAGACACACATTAACGTTTACAATACATTGAGTCAGCTCAGATCTCAGTGGCATTGTCAATTTCCTCTCCATTCCAAAGAAATTAAGAACCATAAGTGATTCCGTGTGTGTATGGTACACGTTATCAAAGTCTTTGTGCTAGGGTACCATCAAAATTGTACATGCATGAGCATGAGTATGACCCCCTCCAAATTAGTTGTTGTAATAAAAAAATATAATTAATGTCACACAGAAGTGCCATATACTTGGGTTAGGAAAAAAGTGGATAAATAATTAATGTATATATGAAATTTTAAATTAGGAATATTCTTTGGCATTATGTTATATAAGTACTCTTTAGACAAAATTTAAATTTACTTCAAAATAAGTAGGGTACCAAATATATAAAACTAGAGGCCACCAAAGTGTTACATTTATTTTTTTATGTTAATTAATTATTTTTAAATTTAGTCTTCAATGTATCTCATCCGTATATAATTTTATGAGAGAAGATCCTATCCCGTACTGGACTGTGTCCAGTTTGATCTCTGCCCTTGATTATTTCTATGTCGAATAGAATGGATGGGTGTGATTGGACTGGACAGAAAATTTACGGGAGACAATCCAAACTAATTTTTTTTTTTTGTGCATTGAATTTATATTCTTAAAATGAATAAGTGTGATATTCAGAGTTCAAACTTCAACTTTGACATATATAATATATATCTAAATCACTTCTAAATATCTATAGAGACGCATACTAGTTATTCATTTTGTTTATCTATGATGAAACCTTAAATTATGATATTTAAAAATGGATGGACGGAGCTAGGGTACCTTGAAATAAGGGTTTGAACATGCAGTACACGAGGGACCACGTGGGGGTCTCCGATGGCACCGCTGTGTGCGTTGAAGGAACCCTTGCTTAGTTTTTTAGGATTTTCAACCAATTTTTCAAGGTCGACCCTTCTTTTTACGTTTTTGTTTTACCTATAAAAAACTAATAATTTAATTTTATCCATGCCATGCGCATTCTTTCCAAAGTTAAGTGATTTTAATATTTGTAATTGGGCTTAGTATAAAATGTTTAGGATAAACTTGGACATTAGTATAGGGACTCACGTGCTCCTCTTTATTCTTAAACAACGTGCTCCTTTTTCTTCCAATTTTTTAATCACGTATGTTTAGTCTCCAATTACTATCTTTAATTTTTGCTTTGGGTCAATGAAAATGAGGTATTCATGGTACATTTGGTTTAAGAATCGAAGCTAATGTCCGTGGGTACTTCGAAAAGAAGGTTGGATCGCATATAATGCCCAAAATTATGGATTCCGTATGTGTCAACTTGTTCGTGTGCATATATAATTTCATAAATAAACTTTCTAGTACTATTTTAAAATGTGTATCTCAATGTTTATATAAAAAAATGGTGTCCATATGCATTCACAAAAACTATGATGAATAGTTATAATTTGTATGCATGCTTGCAGTATACTATGTAGTTACAATTGTGATGCATAAAAACTCGTAGAAACGGTTCACAATGAATATGTTAGAATTATGGTGATTCATCGTAATTTTAAAAATTACAGTAAATCACCGTCATGCTAACATATTCACCGTAATATTAAACGTAGGCTTAATATATGTATGCACTTACAAGAAAAACATTTTAGGTCATTTTTTTTTTGGGGAGAAGTTTGTATCCCTAATTTTTGTGAAACTATCTTATGTGTGTGCCAGTAGTCCAGTTTATACTTACTACACTTTTAAATATATGTGGCCCGCCAGATATTGACAAACTCCTACAATACTCCTTTTTCTTTGCGTGCTTGGTTACAATTTTTATTGATAAAATAAAATATGAAAATATTGTCACTTATGAGTTATGACATATGATACAGGTGTTTGTTTTTTTTAGTTATTTCATTTTTTGTCGTGCGTGTTGAGTTGTCAAAAACCATTGGCTTAAAAATATAGTAGATTATTATTTTTGTTTAAAATTTAGATATAAAAAGAATAGTTTTTATGAATGATTTATATAGGTTTAATTCATTTGTTTGTATCAGGCTTCTGCCTATAATGATAAAAATACAAAAGTTTTTGTCAATCTTGTTCTCCCCTAATTTTTTATTTAATATTTAAATATGTTTTTCCTACAATATTTGATCATATAAGAAATAGATAGTGTAGTTCTCTGACTTCCCTTTTAACAATTACTAGTACTTGGGGTTACTTTCCAAACCTCCAAAATTTTTAAAAAAACTAGACATGGCCTTACAATCTTAGTAATATAATTTATCTAAAAATGTACTTTCATATGCATAAAATTTAAGTTTTTGCAACATGTATCTCGAAAGTAATTTATCAATTAGAAAAAATCTCCGAAGTAATTTAGGAGGGTGGGAAAAGATTTTCGCTTATTAGAACTTACCAGCCCATAGCCCAAAAATAAAGTCTCATATTCCAATACGAAAATTGCTTTTTTCCCCCCCATTGTTTCCTCCAAGGCCCCCCAAAGTGACCATTTTGACCCTATAAATGCGTTTGGACTCTAGAATCCGAAATTTGTTTGTTATGGTCCATACAATCCGAAATCAGTTTAAACAAGCAATTGGCTGGTTATGCCTGCCTTGTACGTGATGTTTTGCCCAGGAAAACCTGGGTTTGGATTGTACAATCCGAACGTCCTTATTTTTAACGGTTTTGGAGTATGGAAGCCGAAACTTGTTTGATATGGACCATACAATCCGAAACCAGTTTAAACAAGTCATTGGCTGGCTATGCCTGACTTGTACATCGTTGATGATTTGCCCAGGAAAACTTGATTTTGGACTGTACAATCCGAAATGCTTTGATTTTTAAAATTTTGCATCATTTCGGATTCTACTAACCGGAAACGCTCATATTCGGTGTGTAGGATCCGAATAGAGTCTATATAGCCTATATTTCAGAAGTTGCACTTTCATAACCACTTGGACACTCAATTGGGAGCTTTGGAGCTAGGGCGATTTTTTTGGCGTATCAGAGACTTGAAAGCAACGTTTATTCACTCAAAGAGGGGCGCAATACTCAATCGGAGTCATACAAGAGGTAATAAGCACTTTAAACCGTTAATTTTTTCAATTTTCATGGTTTTATGATCGCAGTCGCGTTTGGCTCATACAATCCGAACCCATTTCGGATCCCACATGCCAAACTGGACAGCTTTTTAAAATTTTGAAATTTATTGTGATGGCCGGACCTCCGTTTGAAATGAAACCGAACATAGATGAACCCGACATTGCACAACCTAATGTAGTTGAACCCGCAAAAGAGCAAATTCCGAACATGCATAATGTTGGCCTGTAAAACTGTAAAAAATTTCTGCAGAAAACTTGATTTTGGACTGTACACTCCAAACCTGTAATTTTAGTGACCATTTCGGTTCGCAGGATCCAAACCTGTGATTTTCGTGACTATTTCGGTTCGCAGGATCCAAACCTGTGATTTTCGTGACCATTTCGGTTCGCAGGATCCAAACCTATGATTTTCGTGACCATTTCGGTTCGCAGAATCCGAACATAATTGGTTTTAGATTGTAGACTCCAAACCAACGTATAATTGGCTTGTTTCGGATCCCACGAACCACACATAATATATTTCGGATCCTAGGATCCATAGCTTTCTAAACCCCCCAAATTCAAGGTTATTTTGAGATTTTTGGGGGGTTTAAGAGGAACATGGGGGGCGAAAAAAGCAATTTTCTTCCAATACGAAGAAGAAAAATTTGGACCATGCATCTATTTGTTATCGATAAATTCTTTTCGCCCCTCCACACATATTTTCTCATACTTTAATTTTTCTTTTCTGCCCTTGCAAAAAAATTTCTGAAGCAAATTGGGAGCAGCTTTCCAACCTTTTACTTCACATTTCCAATCTTGTAACACACGCACATTGGGAATATTTAGCTACTATAATTATAGAAGCAATAACCGTAAGCAAACCCGAATAATTGGAAAATATTGAAGAGCCAGCTATATACGAATAATTATAGTTTCTATATTTCTAGAGAAAGAGAGTTAATATATTATCTATTTGTAGTTGTGATAGGTATGAGAATGATGCATGATTATTTTATGTATTGGAGGAGTAACAAGTACTCCCTCCGGTCTTATATATAAGAAAAAATTTACTTTTTAAATTCATTAAAAATCTAATGTATTTAGACTATATTATGGATCAAATATATTAGATTTTTAATGAATCTAAAAAGTGAATTTTCTCTTATATATAAGACCAGAGGGAGTATCTACTTAGTATGTGTTTGGTTCTGCGGTGGACAGAATTGATTTTGACAGAATTGAGTTTGACAGAGTTGATTTTGATAGAATTGAGTTTGACATAATTGATTTATGTTTGGATATATTCATACAAAAATGAGTTGAACAAAGAATTTGAATGTAAAAATCAATTCTAGAATCAGAAGTTACGATTTCTAGCTTCAAGTAGATCAATTCTGGAGGCAGAATCAATTCTAAAATCTGAAAATTTTGAGCGTGACTAAATATAGAATCTGAAAATTTTGATAAAATGAATCAAAAAACAAAAACAGGAGGATGATGAAGTGATCAACCCAATTCCAAAGGGGTTATTGATTCCTCGTCTTTGTTGGGTGGTATTTCTATTATACAAGAAGGAACCTATCAATCAATATAATTGCTAATGGAAGACCCTGAGCATATTTTAGTACCTTAGGAATCAATTTTGCTTAAATTATCATCACTCTTAAAAGGCTTTTCTGCATAAAAGTTTACGTTATGATTCAAAACATTATGCATCTCTTTGCTGTTTTCGTTTTTGATTTATTTCTTCAGATTTCCAGATTCTATATTTAGCTACGGATAAATTGTGGCTAACACTTTACCAAAAATCTTTTTTATAATTGTTTCGGTTTGCAACTTTTTTACTGGAAAACTTTTCTAAGCCATTCCGAAATTTTCCAATTTAGCCACGGTTAAACTTCGAAACTCAAATGTATGGGTGAACTAAAATAATAAAAGGGTATAATGGGAATATTGAGTTGTTTGTAGGGGTAAAAGATTAAATGTAGGGGTAAGAAAAAACATTTCTAAAATTAAAGCCCATGTTGAGAATGTCTTATATTTTTCGGCCCACTTCTATTATGTTGAATTCTTTCCAGAATTTCTCTCTTCCCACCCCCATATTTCTTTTCTACCCCCATTTCTCCATTTTTGTCCTTTTTTCGGAACACTTTTTAGAAGTTTTATGAAGTTTTTCTGGTCCAAATTCGAGAAAAATTTGGAAAACGCGTTCCGAAATATTTATTCAAGGACAAAAATGAAAAAACGAAAAGTATAACAGAAATACAGGGGGTTTGGAGAGAAATCTTCTTTCGAGCAGCCTAAAATGCAGTTGTTAAGAGTCCACATCGGTTGAGAGATGACCTGACTAAGTGTTTATATACTAGAGGCAATCCTCACCTTACAAGCCAAACCCACTACTTAGCCCAGTTTTGTCTTGGAAATTATGACCCAATTTGGACCTAAGAAACACACGAGTGGCACGACCAATATTATAGTTTTGAAGTAAATTAATATATATGGTATATATGGGATAATAATTGGATTCCTCATCAATTTGATTTTAAAGACCTAACATGGAAACCTTGATCCTTTGGTGCCTCAGCTCAATCATAAGAGATGCAAACGGAGAGATAGAAGTTGCAACAACTTGGAGAATGCAGGTTATTATAATGATGCTTTTGGTAGTTGAGGCACAAGCTTTGAAGAAATCGGTCGAACTTTTTGTTGATTATTTCATCTTAAGAGTAATTTTTGAAACACACAAAATTATGAAATTATTGAAGAGGAATTATAGATCAAATTAGGGATAAACTAGGTTTTTTTTCTTCCTCTCAAGTATGTTAATCAATGTAGATGAACAAAGCAGCGTACTTTGCTTACTCGCGGTGCATTTTCACATTCAGATAAAATTTAGATCGAATCCATTCCTCCTATAATCTTTTGTACGAACCCGTGTTGATAAGGCCCAATCTCTAATATACAATTTTTTTTAAAAAAATAAATAAATTGAGATATGCGATATTATAAATATATACTCATCACTCCATATAAATAAATTTAAATTGTAATACAAAACGCATATTTAAATCATATCATTAAATAAAAAACAAATTCAAAAAATATTCTAACCAAAATTTTAAATATAAGTTATTTTGAAAATGAGAGGAGAGGATAGAAAGGAGTGAAAATTGACAATGAAATCAAAACATATGCATAATTTCCTAGCTAGATACATTGTCTATTTTAACTCATTTCTCTCCACTTATTCCATTTTCATATCTCTTCTACATAACACACCTCCATGATTAAAAAAAAACAAAACATATGTAAATACTATTATGTTTGGTTTGTAGTAGCTATTAGCTAACTACCAAAAGAAATTAGTGAGTTCAGAGTGAGTTTGTGAGTCTTCAAGTTCATTTGATGGAGAGTGAGCATGTCTTCCTTCATATGTGGTTATCACCATTCTTGGATCTTCAGCCAATCGTTCGACACGTTTCTTTACTCGACAATTATCTTGTGTGCAACGGTAGTAGCTTCTACATAATGTACCCAAAACATATAATGAGATATAGAAGAAGGATGCATAAGATCAAGAAAATGAGATTATATGACATAGAATAGTTAAAACATTCATGTAATCATTGTCTTCAAGTTTTCTATCATGTTTTAATATTGCCATTCATCATTCATTTTAGTATTGATTAGTGAAGATCTCCTCACTTTTAGCTCCCCCTACCCCAAACAAATGTTGAAATATATACTCCCTCCTGCCTTATTTATAAACAAAAGTTACTTTTTAGATTCATTGAACTACTAATGTATATAACTTAGATATAGACTAGATACATCAGTTGTTCAATGAATCTAAAAAGTAACTTTTACTTATAAATAAGACCGAAGGGAGTATATCAGCATTGAGTAAGAAGTCAGACATACATGCAAATATGTTGAACTTGAACAATACATAAATGAATTGATTTATAAAACAAATCTAAAATTTTAGGTGAATATGTAATGTCAAAATCATTCGTATGTTGCTTCTTCGCGGTCCAAAAGCAAAATGGCAAGTAAAAGGTAACCATAAAAAGGCTCATCATACATGATACACGTTCATTAATAATGAGTGTAAAGGAGAAACATCTAATTTCTATACGTCTGGGATACGCTTTACATAATTTTAATAGGCCTCATTTTCTCTGCACATAATTGGAGAAATGAATGTTGTATTGTGTCTATACAGTGTTGATACAGTTTGTATTCCAATAGAAATATTATTTTAACAGAAATTTCTAAACAAAAACACGACAAACTTACGTATTTATGCCATTTTTTAATACTTTTTGCACACTTCAAGAATTGTGCATAGAGAGAGCAAAATACCGAGTTCATCTTTTTGTCCATAGAAATATGTTCATATAACATAATTCATTCCGATATCATTGCTTATTATACTATAACATATGCTTGTTTAATAAATACAAATTAACATACGAAAGTCTTAAAGTTTCCACATTGTAACATTTGAGAGTCCTAGCTTTCAACATTGGCAAATTTACATACCCCCTCTCTTACAAAAAAAACCTCTTTCATAATTTTTTCCTCATATATATAAGACATAAAGTGAAATCTAGCTTTAATATAGTCAATGATTGTAGTCATGTCCCTCTTAAGCCCCAAAATCAGTAGTGAGCCATATCCATATACTAGTATACAATACAATTTTGATATAAAAGAATAAACAATAATGAGAAGAAGTACTAAAGGAGTGGAGAGAGAACATAAAGCCAAACAAGAGAAGAATGTACCAAAAAATGTGATTTAAATGTACCAAAAAAAAAACAACAAAGAGAGAAAGATTATATATACCTTGGATGCTGAGTGTTCTTGACCACTTTCTGTCCGTACTTCCTCCATTTGTAACCATCATCCAGCACATCCACATCACTCATAGTCTTGAAGCAAAACCTAGGCTCCCTCACCTTCCTTCTTCCCTTCATTTTCTTCATTTTTATGGTAGAAGAAACCCCTATATGATGATTATTATGATGATGATGATGATGATCATCTCCTCCACTACTTCTTTTACTCATCAAACAATCACTTACTTGATCTCCCCATGCCCTAAATTCAAAAATGCAACAATAAGACATTTCTTTACAAAGTCTAATTAAAAAAAAATCAAATTAATTAAAAAAAATTATATAAGGAACAAATTAGGAATTTAAATCAATAACTCAATACAAAAGATCTGGCACAAGGACCACAATCTATTTTTTTTATAGGCAATTTAATTGTTAGTAGCAGAGGTCCCCTCGAATTAGTCACTTCTAGGGTCGGTTACCGAATTTTCAAAAAAAAAAAAATAAAAAAATTGTTAGTAGCATAGATCAAACTCTAAACCTCAATACTATATTTCAACGTCTCAACTCATACTACTGAGATACTCATTTCGGGACACACCAAGATCTATATTTAATAAATTAAAAGGAATATTCTCTCACCATGAATTTCCTCTTGATCTATTCAAGGAAAGGAGTTGGCCTGCTCCTCCAAAACAAGAAGTAAGATCATTGAGATCTTCGAATTGTCGCGGTTTTTGAACAGCTGTTGCAAGTAGTGTTTGAGCAAAATTTGCAGCTTCAGGAGAAAGTGATGAAGAAGGAGTTATTGCACTAATACCTTTCAAAGATTGATCATGGCAATTACCCAAAGGAGGTAAGGTCATGTTGGAAGGGAAAGGAATATTGAACCCGGTTTGCATATGGATCTCATGATCTTGCTCTTGATCAAACAAGCTATGGTGGTTAACAATATTTGTTGTTGACATTCTAATATTAATAATCTTGCTCTTGATCTCTTCTTCTTCTATCTAACCTTTGTGATCCAATATAATCTCTAACCAAAGTTGGAGAGAGTATATATGAAAAAGAGAAGATATAGATAAGAGACAAGTGGTAGCTGTAGCCTGTAGTGTAGGGTTCTCTTTTGAAGAAACAAAGTGAGAGAGTTTGTTTTTGAACTTTGGTTGAGGTTTACACCCATTAACTTGTAGCTATAGTTAGTATATCTTATAACGTCGCTTCTCAACCAACTTTCCCTTTTCAATTTGCTTTTCTATCTTCAAATGTTATATATGGGTAATGGGTTCGAATTCACCCGAGTGACTAGTAGTCTCAGATCGACTAGAAATAAAAGAAATGTTTTATATATACATGAAAAATGACATATATTATTAATGCCTTAAAATTTCGGATAAGTTAAAAATATGGTGTTAAAATCATTTAATTTATTCTTGGTCATATAAATGCACTTAAGCGTTTTTTTTTTATGAGATTTTTTTTTATAAATTAAGTGTTTTTTTTTTATGAGATTTTGTTATCTAATAGATTAGGGTTTTTTTTTTTTTTTTTTTTTTGCATTAGTCTCTTAAGAGCTTAATTATAACAATTGATGTTTTCGTTAGAATTTGGGCAACAATGAAAATAATTAGTTACGAATGTCTCATATGAATGAAAAAAATATTCAATATAATATTTAAATCATAATCTTTCATTCTAGACTAATCTATTTAATCGGCTTTTCTCATTAACTTTAAGTTACAACAATGTCCTTCCTCGATAGTGGAAGTTTACTATAGCAATGAAGTCAACAATACAAGACAAAAGGTTAATTGAAAGCTTGCTCTTTTTCTACTCTCCTCTCTGCAATTGCCCTTAAGAATATATGAAACTTACATGCAAAAGCTCATCACTATCACTATATAGATAATAATTATAACATGGGCAAAAGTGAAACCTGTTGAGTGCACAATAATAGACCAAAGGATACTTAATCAACTATATATAAGTGAAAATTATCATTCATCAATTCGCCATTGATCCTCTAAAAAAAAATTGAAAAAGAGAGGAGCTGGCAATCATTCATTTTGTAGGGTTACCTTTAATATTACTATCATGTTACAATAAAAAGATTAACTCTTTAGGGGCACAATGTGTAAAAGAGAAAAATATCACAAGACAATGATGATGAATCTTGGTGCAAATCTCTAGCAAAAAAAAAATCTTGGGTCCAAATCTATCATATTCCTCTGCATCAGCTGGGAAGTTATGATTATTATGATAGATGAATGAGGCCCTATTTGACTTTTGCATCAAAAAAGCTTATTGCCTTTTTCATATGCTTTTTGTTATTTAATTTCCCAAAACTTGAACTAACCCACCCACATATATACATACACCTACCTTTTTCATTTCTTTTCAAAAATTCCCGCAGATCACCAACCTTATAATATTGTCATCATCTGTTGAATTAATTGTATAACATTTGTGTTTAGCTTAATATTTTGTATGCCCAAAAAGCATGTGGACCAATGTGGCCATTGAAAGCATATAGTTTCTCTAAAAGTTTAGAAAAATGTCTCTTTTTGTGCTTTATCTAGTGGTTTAACTAAGCCTTACATGATTATATATATAATTTTCATTTTGTAGAATCCAATTAGTTAGATTCAAATGATTAATAAGTTCTATCAAAGAATTTTTAAATGAAATTCAAAAAATGAATTGTTTGAGATAACTTATATTCAAATTTTAAATGAAATAATTTTTAGTTATGTTTTACTTACTTTTTAACCAAATTTTAGATTATCAAGATCCATTTCCCTTAAAAATTGGAGTGAAAAAAAATTCATTTTGTAGAAATTAAAAACAATGAAGTAAAGAGGTGCTATGATTAACTAATTTATACAGTGAAGCAAATAATATACGAATTTATAACTTGTACGTAGTTGGATCAAACATCATAATTACGCTGATTTAAGAGAAAAAAAAAAGGAAAGATTAACTTGAGATCTAGATACTACGACTTCAAAGAAATTGATATGTTTTTTTTTTGTAAGCAAATGAATATTATAATAAGAAAAGTACTTTGGGTACTTCAACCATTACAAAGAAACACTGATGTGATATGTCTCAAAATTTTGTTCCAACAAAGATTAGAACAATTAATGAGAATTTAATGGGTTTTTAGTTGAAGTGACAAAATATTATTAAAACTCACACACAGTTGCAAAATTTAAAGTTTAAACTCGAGTAAAAGTATTCAGCTTAATAATATCAACATTGTAAATTGCACTCAAACTTATGGATTTCTTTAGCAGTACTAAATCATTGAGAGTTTTTTTTTTTTTATAACTAAAATCAATGATAGATTGTTGAAAATTGTATATGAAATAATTTATACCCACATTCAATTTATTTGTAATAAAATAAAACTGCTCTTCGGTTGATTTTCAAATAAATAAGCAAAAATGTTTCAAATGCTTTTCATATACATAACAATTTGACAACACAAACATCCTGTTGGTATGCAACTAGAACGAACTAGCACTAGCACAAGAAGAAATAAATTGTATGCAAATATTTTTGCTGACGTGAGGCTAACGTCTTGATGATGTCATAAATTGGCTCCTGCTTATACTATAAGATCAGTATATATTTGACACCCTTTTTAAATGTAACATAAAAGAAAAAGCAAAAACCCTTTTTATTAGTTAATTTGCGTATAGATGTTAAATGTTCATGCTTATTTTCACTTTTTGATTTTTTTAATCCCTAAGTTAGAGAAATTGTACCATAAAAAATAAAGGGCATGCAGTGGCAAACATGCATCATTTCTTCTGTGCCACTGCTTATAGGTTGCAATAATGGCATTCGAACTAACATTTTTTTCTTATAAAATGTCGATATGTTAGACACTGGATATTTTTATTCAATTTAAACTTAAGATTTTGTAATTGTATATATTTATCCAATAACTATTGAGAATAACTTCTGTCGCAATCGATGTGAAATTTCTTAACAAATCATCTCGCGATCAACACTATTGGGCTTGAGGCGTGAATATAAATGATGGATGACCCGATAAGAAACCTGATAACAAGCGGTCCAACGGATCGTGGAGGCGGCCCTTACATATAAACACATATTTAGACCATCGTAACCGGTATGAGACTTCTTAATACTTCAAATTATCGAGAGGAAGAGTAGAAAAACCAATATATATTATATGTTTTGAGATTTTCAATATAGCTTTTGTTTTCCTATTGAAGATATAGATATTTGATAAAAATGCATGGTTCAAATTACTTGAGTACACATGTGGATAATTTTTCAGGTGTATTTTGCCATCAACAGATAATCCACTGAGCTCAATTTGATGAAGGTATTTAATCTTTGGATTGTAATATGAATCAACAGACAATCCATTGAGTAAAACTGTTAAAAGAATTATACTAACAAATAATTTCAAAATTATATACAGACACAGTAAAATAAAAATAGAAATGATGTGTGAAGAATAATTTTATGGAAAGGAATGATTATGATTACCCCACGGCCTTCCCGGTCGGTGTCTGTATGCAATAGTTTGTCTCAATCTTGTCTCTCCCTATCTATGCTATATATTCTCTAAGAAACAAACAGTAATATTTGGCAGAGACAACCCATATATACCCTACTACAGTAATATACATACCCTATAACATGTTCTTGTGAGTTGTGACAACACAATACTGTGTGTATCCTACCTCTCTGATAATTTAATCATGCCTTTTTATTCTGTAGTAGTACGTACTTACTCTCCATGAATGAACTCAGCACTTCTTGAATATGTATCCTAGCTCAACTTTGAATATGGAGATCCATAATCATGACTATAGTTTTCAGATCAATCACACCATGTGTATTTTTTTTTTAGTAGCTTAATTAATGGCCAATATGTTTCACATTTTAAAGTTAATATATAAGAAGATCAGAAATATCGCATTATATATGTACAGACCAGAGCTCGAATTTCGAACAACTCATTTATTTATTTTAGTCACTAAACTACATGACGAAAAAAAAAATTATATTTAATTTTAGTTTCTGCATATTACAATGTTTATATCAATTGAACTATGTCAAATTCAATATATATTATTCAAATGATAGTTAAATGTTCACATATAAGTCTAATGCCACATTTATCGAGCCAATATCGGTCGGACTATATAAACAACCAATTACAATGGGATAAGACTCGTTTCTAATCTGTGTCACTCATCTCAAGTTTTTATACTAACTTGAATGTCGACGTGTTTGCAAATATACTTCATCGTTTTGTCCTCCATCTCCATTCTCCATTAAGTCATTTAAATATTTCTTCATCATTGTGAATCCTCCTCAAACTTTAAACTTCTGTTTGGAATACCATTAAAATAAAAGAAAGTGTGTTGGAGTGTGTTTGTTAAAGAGTGTGTTGCTAGCATTATTCTTAAAATAAACTAATTAATGATTAACAAGAGATTTGATTACTTGATGTCAAAATAATTATGTTGAAACAGAATCAAACTTGGTATTAATTATTTCAATAATTTGTTAAAAGGATACCCTATAACTATACTAGTACTGTATACATTCCCTCCTGGCTACTAAAAGAATAAAGTATCACATCTCAGCGAATAATGGTCGTGTCGTGTGTGTAAAAGTGTCTGTGTGAAAATGACTGTTCAAATACTAACAATTACCAAAGCTGCATGTGATGGGCTGGTTGGTTAGATGATAGCCTGACATTCTTGCACGCTCCAGGCTCCACATTTCCGGCCTTATTGTTCCGGTGTTAATGGGAAATTTCGCCGGACGCGGTTGTAGATGTAAATTGTCCAATTTAAATCGATGGATGATATTATTTGACTATGTGAATAATTTAGACCATGTGATTTAAAATTAATGACCGAGGTTAATAACTATGATAAACTGTGTTATTCTGCTACTACAACAAATCCAGGTACATGTTAATGAGATTGAAAATCCACCAAAAACAGTTCAGTGTCAATCTCAACCACGAAGTATACAAATTCTCTTTGATATATTTTGACTACGATAAGTAAAAATACAAAGATCTCAATTCTACTATGTTACTTCCCTTCTTCCATTAAAATCTCTCCCTTCTATCTTTTCGGTTGAACCAAACAACCTAAAATTGTTAATCTTAAACGGCATTTTCAAACTAATTTGGTTTTGTTTGTGCAATTTCTTAGCATACAACCAGGGGTCAGCCTAAGTGTAAGACAACCGAAACAAACACTTTAGAGCCACACAGAAGAAAAAGATTTACTAAGAAAAAATGTCTCTAGAAGTCATAGACTCGTTAATCTACGGTAGAAAAAAAAAAGTCTGGGAGAAAAATATAAAACCTCCAAAAAAATATGATAAAACTCATACCAATTTTTCATGAGGTATTCTTTTATAGGCACAAAGGTAATATGCACAAACTTAGGCACGCACACATCAATTAAAAAAATTAAAATAAAAATAAAAATGTCACATCAATCAAGAATAATGCTAGCAACACACTCTCTTAACAAACACACTCCAACACACTCTCTTTTATTGGTTGAAATTCACATGGGTCCCATAAAAAAATGTGGACCCATATAACTTTTATGGGACCCATATAAATTTTGACTAATAGAAAAGAGTGTGTTAGAGTGTGTTTGTTAAAGAGTGTGTTGCTAGCACTCCTCCATCAATCAATATTAATTTAATTATTTTATCTTTAATTTTTAATCTTGATTGTTAGTGTGTCTAAACTAAATTTATTTAGGATTGTGCCATAGTAGAATTTCCCATTTTTCATTTCTTTAAGAATTTAACCAACTGTAATATTTGGATTTTATCTTAAATCAACAATGTCTCATAAAAATTAAATATATTGACTTTATTATCGATCGAAATAGAAGTGTTAAATAAACTTTATTATGATAAATTTAATAAATAATTTTGTTTCAAAAAATTATTTTATTAATATATTATTATTTTTAAATAAAAAACATTATTTTATATTATATCGGTCTGTTTACAATCATATTTACATTGTATGGTTTTCACCATCAGTTTAATTTGGTTCGGAGGTCGGTTCTGACATCAAGTGGTTCGAGCCCCCTTTCGATCGCATCCTCCTCCCGATTGCAGTTGTGGGAGTATGAAAATAATTTTTGACATTTGTGGGAATGAAAATAAAAAAAAAATGCTGGCAAAATGGCAGTCCTACTGTGAGTTATTAGAGCATCCATAATGGAGCACTCCATTTTTGAGTACTTAAATGGTCTCACATAGACACACCATCAATTTATTATTTTTTTAATAATAATACCTAATAGGTACTCAACCCCTCCAATGGAGCATTTCTTAAAAAGTTCTAAAATGGGTCCCATCAATAACTCCACATCATTAAAATTTGAAATTTAATTTAAAATAATATTGCCAAATTAAATTTTTTTGAATATATTAAATAAAGTGGGTCCCATAAAAAGAAGAGAGAGAGAGTTCTTATATTAGAAGTGGTACCTATTAGGTACTAAAATGTGTTGTGCTCCAATGGTAGTACCTAATAAGTACCATGAGTACCTAATAGGTACTACACCATTGAAGATGGTCTTAGACCATCTCCAACGGTGAGTACCTATTTCTTAAGAATTAGTACCTAATAGGTACTCCCATTGGAGCAAAACAGAAATGAGTACTAATAGGTACTGGTTCTAAAATAAGCAATAGTACCTATATGATTTTTGTGGGACCCGTTTATAATAATGTAGAGTTATTGGTGAGATGTGTTATTGGTGGGACCAATTTAGAATTTTTTAAGAGGTGTTGGGTTGGAGGGGTTGAGTGCTTATTAAATACTACTATTGAAAAATTATAAATGAGTGATGTGTATCCGTGGGGTCCACTTAAGTACTAAAAAATGAGGAGCTCCATTGTGGATGCTCTTATATGGCAAAATCGGAACAATTAAGTGCCCAACAAGTTGGGATGCAAGTGGCACATAAGTGGCAAGAATGGACGGTGGTTCAAGGCTCACTAGAAGAGCAACAATAGCAGGTACTGCAGCGCACAGCAGGGCGTGATTCAAAGTATTGGTCTATTCTATAATTAGTCGCTCTGATTTTTAGCTGATTTTTTATTGTATTGATAACAATTTGATTAATGAAATGAATTAAATTTATTGTTGTAAAAAAGACATTAATGTAATAAAAAAAAAAGTATTTTAATTAAATTCGGTCTTGTCAAATAAAAAACTGTAACTTATAATGGCAAAGATAAGTAATGTACAAACCTTCCGGGAATTTTGAATCAAACAAATCTCAAAAAACAAAGACTTTGAGGCTATGTCAAAAAAGAAAATACGGTAAAAATAAAGATTTTAAGAGGTAACAATACTTCGTGATGGTAGGGCCCAATTTTCTACTAACCTTCAAATACCTAAAGAAGAGGACGACTAGAAAATTTTAGAGTGTAAGGTGGTTTTTGTGTATAATAGATTTTTTAAAGTTTTTTTTCCCACAGTTTTGACGCTGTTTTATATCATAGTTGTTCGATCTAAAATTTACGATCAAGATTGTTTTAAGTGATTTTATAACTGCATTAATCTAGATCGTCCGATCTGTAATCAACGGTTAAGATTGGAAACTGTGTGAAAACAATATGAAAATTTATTGCAGGAGATCTGCATCCATGTCTATAAGGATTTTCTTTGTAGCAAAAATAATTTTTTGGCAACACAATTTGTTTATATGAATATATGTTTATATTTTATGAATATAATGACTTGAAATTATGAATAATTTACTTTAAATACACAAAATTGATCATAAATAAATTATATATTTTATCATATTGCCCATATACTTAAAAGATAATGAAGCATAGCCATAATAATCTCTGCATATAAGTGATTATAGTGCTTTTTGTTGGTCATTGTATTATTTTTGGTTTAGATTTAGTTTTACGGTCCTACGAGCTTAGCTGAATTGACAGAGACGTTGAACATATATGCAGGGGTCGTAGTTCGAATTTTGATCGTACCATCGTATTCAAATTTCTAGATGAGAATGTTAAAACAAGTAATTGCAAAACTACAATTCAAATAAAGGCTAAGCTAACATGAACAAGTGGTTTATGCGGTGTACCATGCACAAGTTTTGGATAACATTATAACGAATACGAATTTTACAAAATCGACTGTTGAATTGAAAGATTATATCATATAGATTATTGAGACCCATCAAAATTAACGGTATTTAATAAAACTCACAAATCGTTAATTTTGACGAATCTCAATAACATATCAAGTAATTTTCAATTTTTCTAAAAATTTCTATGCATGATCTGATATAATGTTTCAATCCAACAGTCAATTTTGCAAAATTCGTATGGGTTACAATGTTATTTGAAATTTGTGCATATTAGCCTCGAATAAAAATGACACTAACCAAAGTTTTTACTCGAAAAAAAAGAGCGTCTTTCTATCTCAAAACGGCGTCGACCGCCGGCGACTAAGTCTCCGGCCAGTACAATACCATGACTTCTACCGCAACCACCACTCTCTTCATCTATTCCCAATTCCAATCAAAATTCCCCAAACCACTTCTTCTTCCACCAATTCATATCTGCAACAAACCCCTATCACTTTCACTTCACTCATCCAAATTTCGTTCCACTCATTTATCACTCTGCACTTGTTCTCACACCCCATTAACACCCTCCAAAACTTTCTCACCTCAAACAACTTTTTCCAACTTCATTTCACAAAAGATAGCATTTTTTCTTATTGGGTCGTTTATTTTCATGGGTTGTTGTTTCAACCGAAGAATCGCTTTTGCAGTTTCAGTACCTTCTGTTGATTCTGCTGAAATTTTGAAAGAGAAGGAGAAGAAAACTGTAGAAGGGAAAAACAATGAGGATGAAATGAATGAGAGAGTTTTGGAGAATGATCCAAGAAATGTTGAGGCTGTTAAAGTGGTTGTGTATGGGAAACTTAGGAGAGGGAAATGTAAGGAAGCTGAGAAATTTATGAAGAAGCTGATTGATTTGGAACCAAATGAAGTTGAGTGGAGGCTTTTGCTTGCATTGTGTTATGAAACAATGGGGTATTTGAGTAAAGCTAAAAGAGTGTATTCAGAAATCTTGGAGACTAGGCCTCTTCTTGTTAGAGCTTTGCATGTAATGTTTCTTAATCTATATATCTCTTTTTGTTTTGATTGAATTTTTCATGTTGTTGGCGCATATGAAGCACGGACACCGACACGTTGACACTGATAATAATTTGAGAAAATGAGATAATTTGGTCTAATATAAGTATTGGTGTCGTGTCGGTGTCCGACACCGGGGCACGCCTATAAGTTAGTTACAAAAAAGGAGTGTCTGTGCTTCATTTTCTGCTGAAAGTTTGAATATTGATTGTGATTAAAAAGGTGGATGGAGGGGAATGTTTTGTTTAGGTTTAATGTAGATAATGAGGGATCAGAAACTTAGAATTGTTAGATTGACTTATATGAACTTATCTACTGACATAAGCACTTGTGGTGTTTCAGATAACTTATGAAAAAACTTAGAACATGTCCATAAGTTGTTTTCAACTTATTTCCATAAGCTATCTAGAATAGTTTATGAAAACAACTTATAGGTTACATGAAAATTATTTGACTTTATTTTATCTTTTGTTACAGAAATAGGATATACATAAGTACTTATATGATAACCGCAGCCGCATATAATATAAACACTTAGTTAAGTTGTTTACCCACACATACTGTCTTGCCGGTAATCATGCTTATTAGAAGTGCTTATCTAAAAACATTGTTATGGTGCAAAAGAGATAAGTCCTCGGTTATTCTTTATGGAAATATAATAATGATTGCACGTTAACATGCTAGTTCATTTGATATCGTCCCTGAGTTCGTAAATTTGTATTTCATGGTGTTCATTCCTTAATAGTATAGAAAACAGATATGAGTTCTGTATATTGTTTCAGAGTGAGGTTGTGCTTGTGTACATTAATATCGACATCCAAAAGCCTTGTAAATTGGGATGAGGCCTGTGATTGTAAATTTATATGATGTTATATTCTGAATTACACACTGTAATTTTTAAAATACCTCTAAACTAAAATCACTGATGGGATAATATATGTAAATCTTCAGTTTCATTCCCCAAACAATTGTCAACTTCGTCACGTTCCTCCTTTCTCAGTTTAACCCCAAAAGGAAAAATTTTTAGTTTCATATTTTATATCGTAAAAGGACTAAGTATTAGGCATGCGATAATCAATCAATATGCAGAATATTATACATGGGCTGTTTCACTGGATGGATATGAGTCATTGCGCCTTGTTTCCACTAAGCTTGTTTATTTCTTGTTTTAACAAGCTTCTTGTCTTATTTTTGTACTATACTGTCCATACATAGTATTGAAGTATTTTTTTGCTTTGGCCTTGTTAATTGTTATTCGTTCTTTAGGTAGGATTTGATCATACCAGTTGAAAAACATCTTTCATTTTAATTTAGATTCAGATTTGAAGACCTACTGGATTCTTCTTTGACGGCATTTTGTGGTGACATTAAACAAATTATTTCTATTATCATACCATATTTCATGAACTCAAGTTACTAAGGCACATCATTTGTTTGTTGTGCTTTAGATGTGTAATACTCTGTTGTTTACAGGGTCTGGCTACGGTGATGAACAAAAACAACGAGGGTCCTGCTGCTGTGTTTGAAATGCTGAACAAGGCTCTAGAGTTAGCTATTAATGAAAACAAAGTTACAGAGGAAAGAAATATAAGAATCTTAACTGCACAAATGCTTGTTGTACAGGTGAAGTGCTGATCCATCACCCAAGAATGTGGCTGTTTTAATTTGTCTATTAAGGGTCTGTTTGGATTGACTTATTTGAGTTTATCTATTTGCATAAGCACTGGTGAGACTAATTGAGACAACTTATGGAAACAAATTATGACATTGCCATAAGCTGTTTTCAGCTTATTTCCTTAAACTCTCCATGATAGCTTATGAAATCAGCTTATGCGAAAACAATTTGACTTTTTATATCTTTTGTTATGAAAATATTTTATACACAAGGACTTATATAATAAACGCTTATACTGTAAAGTGTAAGTACTTAACTAAGTTGTTTAGCCAAACACAGCCTAAGTTTTCAAGCATAAACATTGTGTTTTGAGGGTAATTAGTTGGAAAGCATATCATTTGTGTGCTTTGCAGGGTAACTTGGAGGAGGGCCTAAAAAGATGTCAAGATTTGATCGATCAAAATCCCCGCGATTTTAGACCTTATCTTTGCCAGGTGAGTTTGTCTGCAAATCATGCATACAATTATACTCCCTAACTTCAATATTTGTTCTTATTGATGATAATGCCATAGTTTTCTGATATAGTGCTGTGAGATTACTCACGGAATGAAGATATTTCGATCAATTCATGAAATTATTGTATTGATTTATTAAAAAAAAATGTTATAGGGAATAATATACAGTCTTCTGGATAAAAAGGAGGAAGCTGCACAGCAGTTTGAAACATATGAAGCTCTTGTGCCTAAAGAGTTTCCACAAAGGGGATTTCTTGATGATATCACCTTAGCAGCAAAAGGAACATCCCGAGTACAGTTTCAGAGGGAACTCGGAAATCAATTTTCTGACCAAAAAATAGGAAAATAATTAGTAATGCAATGCAGTAGCTCACTCTTGTAAAAGCAAAAGGTTAGACTACTTTAATGATATAATAGAATGTGTAACATGATTTTGTTTTTTCAGCCCTTGTAGTGCATTTCAAATTTTCAAATATGATAATTTATCTTGGCACAACCTTTTGAATCATTCTAATTTGTTCTGTTGATTGAGAAATGTTTGAAAACTAATTTTTATATTAAAGAAATACCAACAACACAGTATCTAACGCCCTTTGTTACCCAAGAACACATGGATGAGATGGTGAGAGTCTCTTCCAACTTAACAGATCTTAGGTTCGAATTCAGCCCTGAGAATACAGTAGTGGTTAAATCTTTTGAGTGAGAGCTTTGTCGCCTATTGTGATCCTACCCGGCTCTTGAGGGGAAGCTTTGCCGCCTATTGTGGCCCCTTCTCTTAATTGCAGCTATATTTAAGATAAACAATGTATTGTGAAACCAACATGGTGTAGCATAACGGATATATGTTTAGGTCCATTAAACGTGCTTTGTAATATTCATTAAAAAAAATGCTTTGTAATATTCATTAAAAAAAAGTGCTTTGTAAACATTTTGATGTATTACGAATTATGTCCTATAAGAAAACTGGTTATGATAAAAAAAAATTAAAAAATCATATTGGTTACTCTAATCAATTTGAATTTATATACTATACATTTGGCCCAAAAGAAAAGTCTAAACTATACATTAATTTATTTATCAAAATCGGGGAAAAAAGTAACCAAAGGATTTATATGCCTAGAAGTAATATAATTTAGTTTTTTTTTTTCTTGTTAATTTAACCGTTCATTTCTTGTATATTATAATGAATGAAAACTACAATTAGAAAATAAACAACGAGTTAAACGACTATCCGACTTTTAGAATAGTACACTAAACTTAGACATTGTAACTAATGATACATCTAAGCATAAACCATATTGGCTTAAAATGTTGTAATTCTAGTTGTAATAAATTATTTTCGTTATATACTTAACATTTTATTAATATATAAACCTCATGAATTCAATTGTTACAATCAATAAATTACCACTTCTACAATTTGGCTTGAAACTCAACACCAATGGCTCGAGTTCAATTCTCCATGGGAGCAATTTGTTTCATACTTGTCCTAGCTTATGGCACCCTAAAATGTGTCCAAGGAGCAGAATCTATACCAGGTCTTGGTATCAATTGGGGTGCTCTTGCATCACACCCTATGAGTCCTAGCATTGTTGCAAATATGTTGAGAGATAATGGAATTAAGAAGGTAAAACTTTTTGATGCAGATTCTTGGATCGTTAAGGCTTTTTCTGGTATGGACATTGAAGTCATGGTCGGAATTCCTAATGATCAACTGAGTAAATTTGCTAGCAGTAGTTCGGATGCAGAAGATTGGGTAAAAATAAATGTCACCAAACATCTTCATAATGGGGGTGTGAATATCAGGTGTGTGTGTGTGTGTGTGTGTGCGCTCGTGCGCATGCATGTATAACGTTATTTTCCAATACAATAGACACCACAGTTATATATTTTTGCATTGATGACATCATAACAATATAATAAATTTATTTATTTTATTTATAGAAAAATTAGAGAAGGAAAAAAAATTAATAATAATAATATTTATTTTGTTTGAAAAAATATTTGAGTTTTGTTTCTTGTGTTATTGCAGATACGTATCAGTTGGAAATGAACCATTCTTGAAAAGTTATGGTTCTGCATATGTGCAGACAACATTCCCGGCTATGCAAAATATTCAAAAAGCTCTTGATAAGGCTGGGCATGGAGACATAGTAAAGGTGACTACAGCTTTGAATGCAGATGTTTATGCGTCTAATTCAAACAAACCATCAGATGGAGATTTTCGAGATGACATTCGTGATGTTATTAAACAAATACTTGAATTTCTACACGAAAGGAATTCGCCATTTCTCGTCAACATATACCCTTTCCTAAGTCTATATCAAAGTGAAGGTTTTCCAGAAGATTTTGCATTCTTTGATAACCAAAGCATGACAATTAGTGACAATAATACACAATATAGCAATGTGTTTGATGCAAATTTAGATACTCTTGTTTGGGCATTAAAAAAGGCCGGTTATGGAGACCTTAAAATTGTTGTTGGTGAAATTGGTTGGCCAACTGATGGTAACAAA
The DNA here is from genome assembly GCF_020283565.1 of Trifolium pratense. Lineage (NCBI taxonomy): Eukaryota > Viridiplantae > Streptophyta > Magnoliopsida > Fabales > Fabaceae > Trifolium > Trifolium pratense. Next base: position 33,053,320 of record NC_060061.1, on the reverse strand, counting down.
CATGCTAATGCTAACAATGCAAAAAGATTTTACCAAGGATTTCTTAAAAACATGGCTAGCAAAAAAGGAACTCCGATGCTCCCCGGACCAATGGATGCTTATCTATTTTCTCTTTTTGATGAGGATTTAAAGAGTATTGCACCTGGTTTTTTCGAACGTCATTGGGGAATTTTTCGCTACGATGGAAAGGCGAAGTTTCCTATAGATTTTTCTGGTAACGGAGAAGAAAAATGGCCACAAGAAGCAAAAGGTGTTAAGTACCAAGAACATAAATGGTGTGTCCTAAGCGCAGATGTTAAGAATTATTCTTTGGTGCCAGGGGCATTAGACTATGCTTGTGCTGGTGCTGACTGTACAAGTTTAGGATATGGTTGTACTTGTGATAATTTGGGATTAGCTGGTAATGCATCTTATGCTTTTAACCAATTTTTTCAAGCAAGAGATCAAAGTGTTGAGGCATGTGATTTTAATGGAATGGGTAGTATTGTAACAGAGGATCCATCAAAGGGAACATGCTTATTCCCTATAGAAATTGAGAGCAGCGGAGTTATAGTAACATCAATGCGTATGGTGACAATCCTTTTAATTGGATTGTCATTATTTTTTATAACATTGTGAATTTAATAAAATTTATGTTGATGGTATATATATGATTGGAGCATGATTGATTAATAATGTAGATATGCCATGTTTGTGTATTTGGTGGGATTTTTAACCTTGTTGTAATTTCTTTTGGTTAGTTGTCTCAATTTATAAGACTGTTTTGACAAAAATATATGAATTAATAAAAGTACTTTTTTGCATTAAATTTGTCAATATGTACACCATTTTTTTAAAATTACTCTTCAATTATTAAGAGATAGAAACATTGATCTTTTATTTCTATTCATTTAATTAGGGGTATTTTTGTGAAAATTTAATTAATTCATCTTGAACTTTAAAAAGGGTCTTATAAAATGAAACAACAAATTTTCGCAAAAGGTCTTATACTCTTATATATTGGGATGAAGGTAGTATTAAAGATTAGGTGTAAGACCTCGTGTGCATAGTTTAGTTGGTAAGGACATTGCATATAACTAGTCACCATGCCCGTACGTTTGCACGGGTCAAAAATTGTAGATCAATTCTATTATATCTATTTTAACTAATAAACAAAATAATTCATACGCGTATAAATCAAAATATTTATTGTCTAATTTATTTCCACTAACTTACATAAATATGAAAGTACAAACAATCCTACAAATTACGAAAAATTTCTTTATAAACGACATTTGAAGTGGTATTTGTAAGATTGTTGTTATCATCAACGATTAAAATCTTCCAACCATTTATCGATGTGACTCTTGACACAGCAACGTATAACTGACCATGCGAAAATATCGATAGCAATTCTCCATGCCGCCACCAATCTATTCCAGTTGCCACTAATTTTATAATGCTTGTATGGAAAAGAACCACATATGAGAATACAATTTCATATGTTCCCACGGTCATCAACAATCTCAATTCTCAAGTGTAGTCATTTTCTTCTTAAAAGCTTTCTCACCAAACTCTTCATACGGTACCATTTAAGAAAATAAAAACATAAAATTTGTGTGAGTAAATATATTTATGTAACACATTGTATCATAAAATACATTGTTATAAAACTTACCAAAAACTCTGTTGTAATGTTATAAGCAGTTAATTTTTTCTCGAAAGTGGTGTCATCAACACCAATTTCATGAGTATAGACAGTAGATCCGTATCTTCTGAGAGACCATCTACGAAGTCAGACTCAACACGTGATTTGTCTATTTTGAATTTCATAGGAGGTTCAAATTTTGGTAGATCTATAACTGCACGAAACCTATCGCATAAAATTATACCAAATTGTAACCCAAGCCCCCGTAGGTCCAATATTTTAAAAATCTTTTAAAGCATACCAGCCATGTGTTAAATATATATTGTTGTTAATTTTTTTGACTAATACTTCAAATTGATTCCCAAACGGATCAACCAATTTTGCAAAACGGTAAATTTCATCTCGAAAATCAACAGAAAACATTTTCAGAAGCATCACTGCACCCTATAAAAATAACGCACAATAAAATTTAGAATCGAACAACATTGAGAATTATAGTAAAAAAAATCTAATAAAAAATTAAGAACTGTAGTAACTTCGGTTACGCAAAACTCAACGCAGTAGGTCCGAAATCTAACTTGTAATTCATTAACCAACTTCTTCTGACCGGATAAAGGATTGAGATTCAAAGGACCTGTTTTAATATATATATATTAAAAAATAAAGCTAGCAAATTTTTTTAAAACAATATCGATTTCATAAATAAAGATGATAAATCACGACACAGAATGAAAATTGATACACACCTCTGAGTAAATTAAGTGCAAGTGTGACAAAGTTGTTAACATGAGCCATTGAAATGTGAATTTTTTTTTTTTTTTACGTAAATATTGTAAAAGTTGTTAGTATGAGTGATATTCATTGATAATATATATAACTGTGATGCACAAAGAATTTTTACATCAATATTTTTTTTCCCGGTTTGATTGTAATTGTGACTATAAATATGGGCTAAAATGATTTGATTACAGTATACTTCAAATTGTTTCAATCATCATTAATGTCTAATTATTATTTGAAAAATAATAGCTATAGTATAAATGGAAATTGAAAATATGGTTTTGCATAAACACAATTTAGCGTATAATCAAACTTAAAAGGTGAAAACAAGTCACTGCGAAGCAAACTTGACAAAGGAATCAACCCATGTAGAACGCTGGAAATTTTTTTTTTTTAAATTAGGTTAAGAAACTTCCTAATAAATATTTTTTTTTGCTTAAAAGAAAAAGAAATCAATAGTTTTTTTCTTCAAGATTTGTGTTTTTTTTTTGTGGCTGATAAAAATATAAATTTACATAAGCTTTTTTTTTTTAAAATCGATAATGTCTAATTTCATGTACAAAAAGAACTAACTTTTTTTTTGAAATCGATAATGTCTAATTTCATATAAAAAAAAAAACTATAATAATTTTTAACAGCTAAGAATTTTAATTTTAATTTTTTATTTTCATATATGTATACTAAATACATAATTCCAATATCAATAAAAATAAATTTGAGTTAAATAAAATTTATTTCATGGTGGTTAACTGATATATGAAATATTTCCTATTTGAGTATAAACAAATTAATACGGCAAGATTTATTACCAATTGTAAAGTTTTGATATGGTTAACACCTTTTGGACGTAATCTCAATCACAAATAGTTTACATATCATAGTGGTTGAAAGACTTTATTCATAGTAAATGACCCCGGGTTTGATTCCCACTGACAACACATTTCTTTTATTATTTTTATAAATTAGATAGTGAAAAAGTTCCCTCCAAAACTGCATATGCAAATTAAGGTTAACCTAATTGCATATTATAACCATTATATACAATGTCACTTGGGTCCACTTAATTATATGCACTATAGTGTTAACTATGAGTTATGACAAGAAAAACAAAATAAATATTTAGTTTATACTCCTTCGTTCTAAAATAAGTGTTACATTTTGGCTGTATGTATTATTTATATAAGTTACTTTGATCATATTTTTTTATTAATATATAAAGATAAATATTATCATATAAGATTTGTTAAATTTGTCTCGATTAATATTTTTAGAATATCAATTTTTCATAATTTTTAATAATGCATAATTAAATATAAGTCTATTTATATACTATACATTTGGCCCAAAAGAAAAGTCTAAACTATACATTAATTTATTTATCAAAACCGGGGAAAAAAGTAACCAAAGGATATATATGCCTAAAAGTAATATAATTTAGTTTTTTTTTTTCTTGTTAATTTAACCGTTCATTTCCTGTATATTATAATGAATGAAAACTACAATTAGAAAATAAACAACGAGTTAAACGACTATCCAACTTTTAGAATAGTACACTAAACTTAGACATTGTAACTAATGATACATCTAAGCATAAACCATATTGGCTTAAAATGTTGTAATTCTAGTTGTAATAAATTATTTTCGTTATATACTTAACATTTTATTAATATATAAACCTCATGAATTCAATTGTTACAATCAATAAATTACCACTTCTACAATTTGGCTTGAAACTCAACACCAATGGCTCGAGTTCAATTCTCCATGGGAGCAATTTGTTTCATACTTGTCCTAGCTTATGGCACCCTAAAATGTGTCCAAGGAGCATAATCTATACCAGGTCTTGGTATCAATTGGGGTGCTCTTGCATCACACCCTATGAGTCCTAACATTGTTGCAAATATGTTGAGAGACAATGGAATTAAGAAGGTAAAACTTTTTGATGCAGATTCTTGGATTGTTAAGGCTTTTTCTGGTATGGACATCGAAGTCATGGTCGGAATTCCTAATGATCAACTGAGTAAATTTGCTAGCAGTAGTTCGGATGCAGAAGATTGGGTAAAAAAAAATGTCACCAAACATCTTCATAATGGGGGTGTGAATATCAGGTGTGTGTGTGTGCTCGTGCGCATGCATGTATAACGTTATTTTCCTATACAATAGACACCACAGTTATATATTTTTGCATTGATGACATCATAACAATATAATAAATTTATTTATTTTATTTATAGAAAAATTAGAGAAGAAAATAAAATTAATAATAATAATAATATTTATTTTGTTTGAAAAAATATTTGAGTTTTGTTTCTTGTGTTATTGCAGATACGTATCAGTTGGAAATGAACCATTCTTGAAAAGTTATGGTTCTGCATATGTGCAGACAACATTCCCGGCTATGCAAAATATTCAAAAAGCTCTTGATAAGGCTGGGCATGGAGACATAGTAAAGGTGACTACAGCTTTGAATGCAGATGTTTATGCGTCTAATTCAAACAAACCATCAGATGGAGATTTTCGAGATGACATTCGTGATGTTATTAAACAAATACTTGAATTTCTACACGAAAGGAATTCGCCATTTCTCGTCAACATATACCCTTTCCTAAGTCTATATCAAAGTGAAGGTTTTCCAGAAGATTTTGCATTCTTTGATAACCAAAGCATGACAATTAGTGACAATAATACACAATATAGCAATGTGTTTGATGCAAATTTAGATACTCTTGTTTGGGCATTAAAAAAGGCCGGTTATGGAGACCTTAAAATTGTTGTTGGTGAAATTGGTTGGCCAACTGATGGTAACAAACATGCTAATGCTAACAATGCAAAAAGATTTTACCAAGGATTTCTTAAAAACATGGCTAGCAAAAAAGGAACTCCGATGCTCCCCGGACCAATGGATGCTTATCTATTTTCTCTTTTTGATGAGGATTTAAAGAGTATTGCACCTGGTTTTTTCGAACGTCATTGGGGAATTTTTCGCTACGATGGAAAGGCGAAGTTTCCTATAGATTTTTCTGGTAACGGAGAAGAAAAATGGCCACAAGAAGCAAAAGGTGTTAAGTACCAAGAACATAAATGGTGTGTCCTAAGCGCAGATGTTAAGAATTATTCTTTGGTGCCAGGGGCATTAGACTATGCTTGTGCTGGTGCTGACTGTACAAGTTTAGGATATGGTTGTACTTGTGATAATTTGGGATTAGCTGGTAATGCATCTTATGCTTTTAACCAATTTTTTCAAGCAAGAGATCAAAGTGTTGAGGCATGTGATTTTAATGGAATGGGTAGTATTGTTACAGAGGATCCATCAAAGGGAACATGCTTATTCCCTATAGAAATTGAGAGCAGCGGAGTTATAGTAACATCAATGCGTATGGTGACAATCCTTTTAATTGGATTGTCATTATTTTTTATAACATTGTGAATTTAATAAAATTTATGTTGATGGTATATATATGATTGGAGCATGATTGATTAATAATGTAGATATGCCATGTTTGTGTATTTGGTGGGATTTTTAACCTTGTTGTAATTTCTTTTGGTTAGTTGTCTCAATTTATAAGACTGTTTTGACAAAAATATATGAATTAATAAAAGTACTTTTTTGCATTAAATTTGTCAATATGTACACCATTTTTTTAAAATTACTCTTCAATTATTAAGAGATAGAAACATTGATCTTTTATTTCTATTCATTTAATTAGGGGTATTTTTGTGAAAATTTAATTAATTCATCTTGAACTTTAAAAAGGGTCTTATAAAATGAAACAACAAATTTTCGCAAAAGGTCTTATACTCTTATATATTGGGATGAAGGTAGTATTAAAGATTAGGTGTAAGACCTCGTGTGCATAGTTTAGTTGGTAAGGACATTGCATATAACTAGTCACCATGCCCGTACGTTTGCACGGGTCAAAAATTGTAGATCAATTCTATTATATCTATTTTAACTAATAAACAAAATAATTCATACGCGTATAAATCAAAAATATTTATTGTCTAATTTATTTCCACTAACTTACATAAATATGAAAGTACAAACAATCCTACAAATTACGAAAAATTTCTTTATAAACGACATTTGAAGTGGTATTTGTAAGATTGTTGTTATCATCAACGATTAAAATCTTCCAACCATTTATCGATGTGACTCTTGACACAGCAACGTATAACTGACCATGCGAAAATATCGATAGCAATTCTCCATGCCGCCACCAATCTATTCCAGTTGCCACTAATTTTATAATGCTTGTATGGAAAAGAACCACATATGAGAATACAATTTCATATGTTCCCACGGTCATCAACAATCTCAATTCTCAAGTGTAGTCATTTTCTTCTTAAAAGCTTTCTCACCAAACTCTTCATACGGTACCATTTAAGAAAATAAAAACATAAAATTTGTGTGAGTAAATATATTTATGTAACACATTGTATCATAAAATACATTGTTATAAAACTTACCAAAAACTCTGTTGTAATGTTATAAGCAGTTAATTTTTTCTCGAAAGTGGTGTCATCAACACCAATTTCATGAGTATAGACAGTAGATCCGTATCTTCTGAGAGACCATCTACGAAGTCAGACTCAACACGTGATTTGTCTATTTTGAATTTCATAGGAGGTTCAAATTTTGGTAGATCTATAACTGCACGAAACCTATCGCATAAAATTATACCAAATTGTAACCCAAGCCCCCGTAGGTCCAATATTTTAAAAATCTTTTAAAGCATACCAGCCATGTGTTAAATATATATTGTTGTTAATTTTTTTGACTAATACTTCAAATTGATTCCCAAACGGATCAACCAATTTTGCAAAACGGTAAATTTCATCTCGAAAATCAACAGAAAACATTTTCAGAAGCATCACTGCACCCTATAAAAATAACGCACAATAAAATTTAGAATCGAACAACATTGAGAATTATAGTAAAAAAAATCTAATAAAAAATTAAGAACTGTAGTAACTTCGGTTACGCAAAACTCAACGCAGTAGGTCCGAAATCCAACTTGTAATTCATTAACCAACTTCTTCTGACCGGATAAAGGATTGAGATTCAAAGGACCTGTTTTAATATATATATATTAAAAAATAAAGCTAGCAAATTTTTTTAAAACAATATCGATTTCATAAATAAAGATGATAAATCACGACACAGAATGAAAATTGATACACACCTCTGAGTAAATTAAGTGCAAGTGTGACAAAGTTGTTAACATGAGCCATTGAAATGTGAATTTTTTTTTTTTTTACGTAAATATTGTAAAAGTTGTTAGTATGAGTGATATTCATTGATAATATATATAACTGTGATGCACAAAGAATTTTTACATCAATATTTTTTTTCCCGGTTTGATTCTAATTGTGACTATAAATATGGGCTAAAATGATTTGATTACAGTATACTTCAAATTGTTTCAATCATCATTAATGTCTAATTATTATTTGAAAAATAATAGCTATAGTATAAATGGAAATTGAAAATATGGTTTTGCATAAACACAATTTAGCGTATAATCAAACTTAAAAGGTGAAAACAAGTCACTGCGAAGCAAACTTGACAAAGGAATCAACCCATGTAGAACGCTGGAAATTTTTTTTTTTTAAATTAGGTTAAGAAACTTCCTAATAAATATTTTTTTTTGCTTAAAAGAAAAAGAAATCAATAGTTTTTTTCTTCAAGATTTGTGTTTTTTTTTTGTGGCTGATAAAAATATAAATTTACATAAGCTTTTTTTTTTTAAAATCGATAATGTCTAATTTCATGTACAAAAAGAACTAACTTTTTTTTTGAAATCGATAATGTCTAATTTCATATAAAAAAAAAAAAAACTATAATAATTTTTAACAGCTAAGAATTTTAATTTTAATTTTTTATTTTCATATATGTATACTAAATACATAATTCCAATATCAATAAAAATAAATTTGAGTTAAATAAAATTTATTTCATGGTGGTTAACTGATATATGAAATATTTCCTATTTGAGTATAAACAAATTAATACGGCAAGATTTATTACCAATTGTAAAGTTTTGATATGGTTAACACCTTTTGGACGTAATCTCAATCACAAATAGTTTACATATCATAGTGGTTGAAAGACTTTATTCATAGTAAATGACCCCGGGTTTGATTCCCACTGACAACACATTTCTTTTATTATTTTTATAAATTAGATAGTGAAAAAGTTCCCTCCAAAACTGCATATGCAAATTAAGGTTAACCTAATTGCATATTATAACCATTATATACAATGTCACTTGGGTCCACTTAATTATATGCACTATAGTGTTAACTATGAGTTATGACAAGAAAAACAAAATAAATATTTAGTTTATACTCCTTCGTTCTAAAATAAGTGTTACATTTTGGCTGTATGTATTATTTATATAAGTTACTTTGATCATATTTTTTTATTAATATATAAAGATAAATATTATCATATAAGATTTGTTAAATTTGTCTCGATTAATATTTTTAGAATATCAATTTTTCATAATTTTTAATAATGCATAATTAAATATAAGTCTATTTATATACTATACATTTGGCCCAAAAGAAAAGTCTAAACTATACATTAATTTATTTATCAAAACCGGGGAAAAAAGTAACCAAAGGATATATATGCCTAAAAGTAATATAATTTAGTTTTTTTTTTTTTCTTGTTAATTTAACCGTTCATTTCCTGTATATTATAATGAATGAAAACTACAATTAGAAAATAAACAACGAGTTAAACGACTATCCAACTTTTAGAATAGTACACTAAACTTAGACATTGTAACTAATGATACATCTAAGCATAAACCATATTGGCTTAAAATGTTGTAATTCTAGTTGTAATAAATTATTTTCGTTATATACTTAACATTTTATTAATATATAAACCTCATGAATTCAATTGTTACAATCAATAAATTACCACTTCTACAATTTGGCTTGAAACTCAACACCAATGGCTCGAGTTCAATTCTCCATGGGAGCAATTTGTTTCATACTTGTCCTAGCTTATGGCACCCTAAAATGTGTCCAAGGAGCAGAATCTATACCAGGTCTTGGTATCAATTGGGGTGCTCTTGCATCACACCCTATGAGTCCTAGCATTGTTGCAAATATGTTGAGAGACAATGGAATTAAGAAGGTAAAACTTTTTGATGCAGATTCTTGGATTGTTAAGGCTTTTTCTGGTATGGACATCGAAGTCATGGTCGGAATTCCTAATGATCAACTGAGTAAATTTGCTAGCAGTAGTTCGGATGCAGAAGATTGGGTAAAAAAAAATGTCACCAAACATCTTCATAATGGGGGTGTGAATATCAGGTGTGTGTGTGCTCGTGCGCATGCATGTATAACGTTATTTTCCTATACAATAGACACCACAGTTATATATTTTTGCATTGATGACATCATAACAATATAATAAATTTATTTATTTTATTTATAGAAAAATTAGAGAAGAAAAAAAAATTAATAATAATAATAATATTTATTTTGTTTGAAAAAATATTTGAGTTTTGTTTCTTGTGTTATTGCAGATACGTATCAGTTGGAAATGAACCATTCTTGAAAAGTTATGGTTCTGCATATGTGCAGACAACATTCCCGGCTATGCAAAATATTCAAAAAGCTCTTGATAAGGCTGGGCATGGAGACATAGTAAAGGTGACTACAGCTTTGAATGCAGATGTTTATGCGTCTAATTCAAACAAACCATCAGATGGAGATTTTCGAGATGACATTCGTGATGTTATTAAACAAATACTTGAATTTCTACACGAAAGGAATTCGCCATTTCTCGTCAACATATACCCTTTCCTAAGTCTATATCAAAGTGAAGGTTTTCCTGAAGATTTTGCATTCTTTGATAACCAAAGCATGACAATTAGTGACAATAATACACAATATAGCAATGTGTTTGATGCAAATTTAGATACTCTTGTTTGGGCATTAAAAAAGGCCGGTTATGGAGACCTTAAAATTGTTGTTGGTGAAATTGGTTGGCCAACTGATGGTAACAAACATGCTAATGCTAACAATGCAAAAAGATTTTACCAAGGATTTCTTAAAAACATGGCTAGCAAAAAAGGAACTTCGATGCTCCCCGGACCAATGGATGCTTATCTATTTTCTCTTTTTGACGAGGATTTAAAGAGTATTGCACCTGGTTTTTTCGAACGTCATTGGGGAATTTTTCGCTACGATGGAAAGGCGAAGTTTCCTATAGATTTTTCTGGTAACGGAGAAGAAAAATGGCCACAAGAAGCAAAAGGTGTTAAGTACCAAGAACATAAATGGTGTGTCCTAAGCGCAGATGTTAAGAATTATTCTTTGGTGCCAGGGGCATTAGACTATGCTTGTGCTGGTGCTGACTGTACAAGTTTAGGATATGGTTGTACTTGTGATAATTTGGGATTAGCTGGTAATGCATCTTATGCTTTTAACCAATTTTTTCAAGCAAGAGATCAAACTGTTGAGGCATGTGATTTTAATGGAATGGGTAGTATTGTAACAGAGGATCCATCAAAGGGAACATGCTTATTCCCTATAGAAATTGAGAGCAGCGGAGTTATAGTAACATCAATGCGTATGGTGACAATCCTTTTAATTGGATTGTCATTATTTTTTATAACATTGTGAATTTAATAAAATTTATGTTGATGGTATATATATGATTGGAGCATGATTGATTAATAATGTAGATATGCCATGTTTGTGTATTTGGTGGGATTTTTAACCTTGTTGTAATTTCTTTTGGTTAGTTGTCTCAATATATAAGACTTTTTGACAAAAATATATGAGTTAATAAAAGTACTTTTTGCATTAAATTTGTCAATGTGTACACCATTTTTTTAAAATTACTCTTCACTTATTAAGAGAGAAAAACATTAATATTTTATTTCTCTTCATTTAACTAGGGGTATTTTTGTGAAAATTTAATGACTCTTGAACTTTAAAAAAGGTCTTATAAAATGAAACAACAAAATTTCGCAAAAGGTCTTATACTCTTATATATTGGGATGAAGGTAGTATGAAAGATTAAGTGTAAGACCTCGTGAGCATAGTTCAGTTGTTAAGGACATTGCATATAATATGCAAGACCGGGTTCTAACCCTGATAATTCAGTTGTGATACTCCACTCTCACACAATATAGATGATTAGGTAGTGGATGATGTACACGCTCCCAAATTTTTTAACACAATTTCTACATCGGGGCTTTAAAATCACAAGTTTGAGACTTAAAGTTGGACTTTCAGTTATACTATTAAGAAATTTGAATAAAAAATTAGTATTTTGCAATAGAACAAGACTTTATTACAAGAATGAGAAAACGTGTTCTTAAAGAAAAAATTATTTCATGAAGTAATATTTGTGATCAGATTTTCATACATAGATTGTCTTTGACAACATCTAACGTACGAATTTCTTTTAAATTTCAACGGAGTCAATTAATCGTTTCTTTTGCGATGACGACTATTAATAAGTGTTAAGGACAATCTCTTATACATGTTGGGAGATATCTTCCGTCACCAGTGTTTTTACATGGTCAGTTGTATGCTGCGATTTCAAGAGTTACCTCTATAAATTATTAAAAATATTGATTATTGACGAAGACGGTGAAGATACGAATAAGACTTCCAATGTAACCTATAAAAAAGTATTTCGTAATATACCATAATTTTTGTTGTATGAATGTTTTATTGTTTTTCTAAATTTATTGTTAAACTAATTTTTAATATTACAATTATTATATATTTTTTTATTAATATTAGGTTAATTAGATTCATACACCGCACGAATCGAAGTTCTAATTAAATCGTAAATGAGTACATATGTAAATGAGTACATATATATACAAATAAAACAAGTCTGTTACCATTAGCAAACTTAATTTTATTAATTAAAACAATAGATCTTATCATTAAATCAAATTTTGATGCGCAAGTTTTTATATAAAAGACTTGTGTCATCTAATAATAGTGTAAGATTATCTTACATTTGCACCCTAAACAGCCATGAAAGTGATATTCTTATGGATATTATTTGGGAGTATCAGTGTCCACAATCAACAGTGTCATAAACGTCCGATGAGCTGGACCTAATATTACGTCATCAGAATGACGTCACCTTCACGTCTCAGATGTTGACACGTGTCACTGGCGGAGCCTTCGTTGCATCCTCCACGAAAATGTTTGGAAGGATCATTCTCCTTTATAACATGTAAAAAGAGCAAGCATATATTAGAATTAAAAAACTAAAGTATTTTTTCATTATTATTACATATATTTATTTAATTTATTTAAATATATATATATATCAAGTGGATGCACCATGAAATTTTCTACTAATACTAATAGCAATTAGCTATGAAGCTGTCATAAAAGACCAAATTAAATTCTGTGGGGATTTTTGAAGTAGTTATCTATCTTTATCTTAATTATTTGCAAAAAAATGGATATTAGCTATCTTGGAAACCCTAATGCTTCAAACCCTTATCATCACTATAATAAGAATAATAATATAGCTCCTTCTTCTTCATCTGATTTCATTAACTTTTCTGATTATCTTGTGCTTGATGATGTTGTTTTTGTTGATAACAATAATAATATTAATAATCAAGAGTATTACTCATCATGGTCACAAAGTTCAGAAACTGAACAATCATCAGATAAGGCAGCTTCTAGTTCCACCACCACCACCGCCGCCGATGTTGTCATTAATCAAGGATTAATCAGTGATGAAACCTCTATCAACAACAATAACACAACCACGACCACGACGATGCAAGTGCTTTTTATTTTCTTGATCTCTATTTTTGTTTTTCATTAAACAGAAATGGTTAATTACAACTAATAATACTACTAATGTATTAATTATATTTTGTGGAATGTTTGGTTTGACAGAAAGCGCAAAACTGGAGGGATTAAAGAAAATACAGTAGAAGTGAGCCCAAGAATCACGTTTAGAACGCGATCGCAGCTTGAGATTATGGATGATGGATACAAATGGAGGAAGTATGGAAAGAAGTCAGTCAAGAATAGTCCAAACCCAAGGTAATTTATTAATTATATATACATCACTTAATCATTCGTCTTAATCTTAGTTACATGTCATGATGAGTGTAAGTCTTTTAAAGATTATGTAAATTGAAAATAAATCAATGTTTGAGCACTTACATACACTTTAGTCATCCAATAAAAAACATGTACACGAAGCATGAATTATAGCCGTCAGATGAGAAATCAAGACCTGAGATTGTCTACTGCGTGTAACTGCGTGAAGTAGAATTTAGATCCATAGGATAGTGGCTGATGGTGGGTGGGTCTGATTAATTTGTTGTATGATCAGCAGCATATAAATGTATGGCGGCTGATATAGTTGATGGAGGGGACATGAACTATATAGATCCCAATAATTTATAGCTTTAATATTATATAGTAATGTATGGATTCATTAATTAATTAATTAATTAATTCTTGGCTGCTTAATTATAATTAGTAAAACAAATGGTGTAGAATTAATAAACCCTACTTGTTGAGCTACTGGCTCTCATTTGTTTGTCCTTTAGAATCCAAAAAAAGTAGTAGCAAGTTGATGTTTCAATTTGATGCAGCTAAAGACAAATAATTATTCTTTCTTTGTCTACATGATCAGTACTCTATGTTTATGTGAGATCATCAGCTAACTCCCACTTGCTAGTCGTCTTCGGCCCGTGAATTTATAATTGCCACACTTTTGCATTTATTTGTGTTTTGGTTTTGTTCTTGAGGTGGAGTGTACTTCTAGTATCTCTTTATTTTCCTGAACATTCTTTTGTACTGTTTTTGTTTCTGTATTTATGTATATATAATATATTTGTCATTCAAAAAAAAATTGTGTTTTGGTTTTGTTCTAGAGGTGATTGGAAATTAACAACTTAAGTTATTAGGAGCCTATAATTAAATTTGTTTAGCTTAACTTACAAGTTTAAAAACTTAACAATAATGAATGAATGAATGAATGAATGAATGAATGAATGAATGAATGAATGAATGAATGAATGAATGAATGAATGAATGAATGAATGAATGGTTTACATACATGCAGGAACTACTACAAGTGTTCAGGTGAAAGATGTGGAGTGAAGAAAAGAGTGGAAAGGGATAGGGAAGACTCAAGCTACGTGCTAACAACTTATGAAGGTGTTCACAATCATGAGTCCCCGTGTACTTCATACTACACTAGTCCAGTGTCTTCTAATTTGGTCTATTCCGATCAATGGACTTCTGCAAACTCATCATCTTCTAATTAATTAACTCTTATAATTATATATAGATTGTATACCATATTATTATACGTAAGTATATATGTATACTAGCTGGCTACACTTACTAAAATGTTGGGAAGTCGGATCGAGTTTGCAATTAAGTTGCATCGGCTATTATATACCGCCATGCTCTTAATTGTGTGGTATCTGTCCGGGAGATTTTGCAATTCATGTTGTCTTTTGTGTTTAGCTCTGGCTTTTCTGTCTATTTTAGCTTCAAGGATTGGAGTTGTATGCGGTTAAAAAATAGTGACAGGAGTGTACTCGGCATATATATTGGACGGTCTAAAATTTAAGCTCGAATTTTCTATTTATATATAGTTAAAATTCGACTACAAAATTTGAACCTTCTAATTTTGATCGAACGGTTCAATGTTCTGACTGCTTGCATGCATGCAGTCAGACTTCACTGAATCCAAATCCTAGCTTCACCTTCTAGCTAGTCCTCTTTGTATAGGTGGTCATGGTCTTGCTTTGTTTTCGTGGCTCCTGCCACTTACATGTTGTTGCAGACTTATAGTGGTTCCTTGTATATATTTTTTCCTCTCTTTTTCGGATATATCTTGTTTTATTGAATATCGTTAATTTTGGTGGGTCTCAATAACACATTAAATTATTTTTAATTTTTTAAAAAATTTATATGAATGATCTATATAATGTAAAATTTTAATTCACGATAAATTTTGTAAAATTCGTTATAGAGTTATTGACGTGATGCACCGTGCTATACTTAGAGCACTGATGTACCATAGAGGTCCCCTAAAACAAAATCAAATACATGAATTTGTTTATTTTTTACTATTTTTAATTACTTATATATTTTCTTCCGCGCACGCTAAATATCATAGTCCGATCATTTTCAATGTCATCCAATTTGAAAATGAATGGGGCGCAGAAGATGCACTAATATAGCAAACTCTAGAGAGAGGATGATGATAATAATAGTGACAAAATGGTTAATCAATCATATGATATGACAAAAGTGTTGACTGATCGAAATGAAATGCTATCAATTAATTGGTGTATTTGTTGGTTGGGTTGGGTTGGATTTGGAATCATTGGATTGGAACAAATCATAGCCACTCGGTGATGTTGAATTGAAGCTATAACTTCAGCTTTACTTTGACCTTCTACAATCTTTTGCTATTTCAAAGACAAGAAAGTAAAATATGAAAAACTATAACGTGGAATATCGTCTACCATGAATCAATACTTCAAAATATTCAAGATTTCAATGATGTGTGTGTTTGGTCATGCAGTTAACAAAAATGGATTTTAATGAAGGCCTCCAATGATTTTCTTCTGCAAGATTGATTTTAGTTAAAAATAATTTGAAATGTAAAATGGTTTTATATCTTGATACACTACTCATATGTATAGGTGATCACAATAAATTTGAATATAAAAATCATGTTTGAAGTCAAAAGTTACAAATTCTAACTTTAGAATTTATTTTAGAGGCAGACACAAATTCTACCAAAAATATTTGAAGTTTGAACACAATAATTTTATACCTCTAGCATCAACCTTGACACCTCCAAAATTGGAATCAAACACAAAGACAAACAATGTCTCTTGGAAGTAAAAGTTAATAGTCATCATTGAATCAAGATGTTGAGTTTAATTGATACCGATTCAATTAAAATAATGGAAAATAAAATATGTAGCTCGCATCGAACCACTGATAAAAATATTATTGATGCGAAGTTTCCATTTAGCAGTAATTAATTTCAGTCGGAGAATTTGTGAGGCGTAGAAGATAGATTCTCTCCTTTCCGGGTGAATTTTCTTCATATGGAAGAGGCAGGACAAAGCTTATGACCACTTGCTTAAGAAATTTAAATATTCTATCACTTATTGTCGGTATTTCTCTTCAAATTTTAAAAGATGTATGTGGTTACAAACTACATATTTCAAAAAACATAAGAAAAAAAGTATATTTATATCACTAGTCTAAATATAGATCGAATACATGAACTTTTTTTCTTCTTATATTTGTTAGTACAAAGGAAGTGCATATGTACTCATGTAAATATAAGATTGATATAGAAAATTAAAAATAAAAAAGTTGGTAATTTCATATACACTCCTAATTAATTATTATATGTCAACCAAAAAAAATATTTATATTCACTTTTTAGAAAAGGAAAGCCTCATTCGCATGGACAACAATTAAGGGTCCGTTCGAATTGAATTATTTTTTAGCTTATGAGAAACAACTTTTGTAAATAAATAAATATTTATGTATTATTATAAACTTTTCAAGGTAGTTTGTGAAAAAAGAGCTTATAAATATATAATTTTTGTTAGTGAAAACTTATAAATTAACATAAAAGTCTATTTATTTGCGTAAACTATTTTCATAACCTCAAAAATAAGACAAATTCAAATGGACCCTAAGTATTTTTTTTTGTTAAGACTAACTTAAGTTTTTTGTTAATAATTGAGATTCTTTATTTTTCTTTTGGAATAGATAATATATTTATTTCTCCCTATAAAGTGGGATTGAAGTCTAGCTTCCAACATTAGACTAGCAGCTAGCTAGCAAGTATGGTCAATGGTCCTTTGGAAGTGACCAATTAATTTTGATGACTAAGAAGCCTTCTTGCAAATAGGTGAGACCGACTGCATTATGCATTTACCCACTATTTTGGATTCTTCTTTTATAAAACTTGAAATCCCAATCCGTTTCCTCAAATAACAAGGTTCCCTACACAAGCGACATTTCTTGTGTATTACTATTGGCTAAACAAGGTTCCCTACATGGATAATGTTGAGAATAATTCAAAGTTAGTTAGTTTGGTTGTTGCAAAAGCTGTTACTTGCTTTACAAGTAAAACAGAATTAGTTAGTGTGTAGGTTAGTTAGTTGAGTTAACTACTATGCTAATAAGTAACCATAGTTGGTTAATGCTAACTCATTGATTTTGTGTATAAAAACCACACTACACTATTGTAAAGAATACCAATTGATCATTCAATAAAATTACCCTTTCTCTCATTCTTATCTTACCACTTTTGTTCATAGTTCATAGTTCATAGTTCCAACAAACTGGTATCAGAGCCTGGTTCGTGGCATTCAAGAACTGATCAAGATTCACTGCAATTTGATCAATTAACTCAAGAAGAAGATGACAAGCCAACTAGAAACACTAAGCAACAGTTTTGGTGGGAAATTGCCAATTCTTGATGCAAGCAATTGGGATCGATGGAATAAGCAAATGAAAGTGATATTTGGGTTTCAAGAAGTACAAGATGTGATTGAAACTGCTATCACTGAATTAGCAGCAGATGCAACAGAAAATCAGAGGAATGCACATCGTGCATTGAAGAAGAAAGATTTCAAAGCAATGTTCTTCATTCATCAATGTGTTGATTTGGTGAATTTCCAGAAGATTGAGAATGCAACATCAGCTAAGGAATGTTGGGACATTCTTGAGAAAGCACACTCAGGGAATGAGAAGCTGAAGCAGGTTAGATTACAAACTTGGAAAAGGAAATTTGAACTGCTGCAGATGGAAAACAATGAAAGCATTGCAGATTACTTTAACAAGATCACAAACATCACAAATCAGATGAGGAGTTGTGGTGATACTTGTGACAATCAAACCATTGTTGGTAAGGTTATGAGAACTTTATCTCCTAAGTTTGATTATATCACTGTTGCAATAATGGAAACCAAAGATCTGTCAACATTGACATTGGATGAATTACAATGTACACTAGAGTCTCATGAACAAAGAATCATGGAAAGAACAAAAGATAGGGCCACTGATCAAGCATTGCAAGCTCATGCAGAAAAGAAAGGCAATGGCAAATGGAAGGGGAAAGATAAGTCCAAGAAGAATAATAATTCACAAGATAACTCAAAGAAAAACAATGATCAAGCTGAATCTTCATCTCAAGGCACTGCATCAAATCAAGATAAGAAAGGGAAGTTCAATTTGAAGAACATACAGTGCTATAATTGCCAGAAGTTTGGTCACTTTGCAAAAGATTGCAGAGGCAAGAAGGTTCCAAGGTATGGAGGAAAGAATAAGGCTGAAGCACACATTGCTCAGGAAGATAGTGACTCAGAGGTTGATCCAACACTGTACATGGCTACCATTACAGATATTGAAGATGATCAAGAACATTGGTATCTTGACACAGGTTGCAGCAATCACATGACAAGCCATAGAGATTGGCTAATCAACTTCAACGGTTCATCAAAAACTAAAATAAGGTTTGCAGACAATAGAACAATTCCAGCTGAAGGAGTAGGTGATGTATTGATCAAAGGCAAGAAAGGAAATCAAGCCATCATCACTGGTGTTCTATATGTACCAGACATGAAAACAAATTTACTAAGTTTGGGACAGTTACTAGAGAAGGGATTCATTATGCATATGGAGAATAACATCATGGAAGTGTATGATTCTCAGAACAACACTATTCTGAGAGCCCCTCTATCTCAGAATAGAACATTCCAAGTCACCTTGACTGCAAATCAATCCCAATGTCTGGCTACAATAAAGATCAATGACCAAGCTTGGTTATGGCATCTGAGGTATGGTCATCTGAACTTTAAAAGCTTGAGTTATCTGCAAAATAATGAACTGGTCAATGGATTACCTGCAATTAAGATCCCTAGAGATATATGTCAACATTGCTTGATAGGCAAGCAAGCAAGAAAGTCCTTTGTCAAGGAGATTGCAATGAGAGCCAAGCAGGTACTTGATGTAGTATATACAGATGTATGTGGTCCATTTGACACACTATCTTTAGGAGGAAACAAGTACTTTGTATCATTCATTGATGAATTCAGCAGAATGATGTGGATTCACTTAATGAAGAGCAAAGATGAAGTGCTTCAGAACTTTAAATCATTCAAACTGCTAGTTGAACAGCAATCAGAAAAGAAGATTAAAATTCTAAGAAGTGATGGTGGTGGTGAATACACCTCAAATGAATTCAAGACATTTTGTTCAGAAAATGGAATTCAGCATGAAATAATAGCTCCATACACTCCTCAACACAATGGAATGGCTGAAAGGAGGAATAGAACTATCATGAATATGACCAGATGCATGCTAAGAGAAAAGAATCTACCTCACAGCTTTTGGGGTGAAGCTGTAGTTACAGCCTGCTATGTTCTGAACAGATGTCCTACAAAGCAAATAGATAAGGTACCAGAAGCAATTTGGTCAGGTCACACACCATCAGTGAAGCATCTTAGGGTATTTGGATGTCTTTGTCACAGACACATACCAGATCAAAAGAGGAAGAAACTTGATGATAAAAGTGAAATGATGATCATGATAGGATATCACACTGCAGGTGCCTATAAACTCTACAATCCAATCACAAAAAAGGTAACCAGCAGCAGAGATGTCACTTTTGAAGAAGATAAGAGCTGGGATTGGAATGGAAATACAGCACAAGATAAAAAGTATGTTCCATTTCAGTTACTTGATGAAGAAGCAACTGAAGAAAACACTATGCTAACACCTCCAACAACTGCAAATGAGCCAGTTGTACTCAGAAGATCAGAAAGAGGAGGTATTCCAAACAGAAATCTGCAAGGGTATGAAACAATCCCAGATGACATGATCACACCAGATGGTGATATAGTGCATTTTGCATTATATGTAGACACTGAGCCCTTGACATATCAACAAGCAGCAAAATATGAAGAATGGAGGGGAGCAATGGAGGAAGAAATAGCCTCAATTGAAAAGAACAACACATGGAACTTGGTCCATCTGCCTGCAAACAAGAGGCCTATAGCAGTCATATGGATATACAAATTGAAATACCTACCTGATGGCACTATAGCAAAGTACAAAGCACGATTGGTTGCCAAAGGATTCCTACAGAAACAAGGTATTGACTTTACTGAAATCTTTGCACCTGTGGCAAGGATTGAAACTGTGAGACTAGTAGTTGCTATTGCAAATCACTTTGACTGGGAATTTGTTCAATTGGATGTCAAGTCTGCATTTCTCAATGGCAAACTTGAGGAGGAAGTATATATTGAACAACCTCAGGGTTTCATAGTTAAAGGAAAGGAAGATCATGTGTTGAAGCTGAACAAAGCATTGTATGGCCTAAAACAAGCACCAAGAGCTTGGAACATGAGAATAGATGAGTTTCTCAGCAAAAATGGATACTCAAAATGCACTGTTGAACATGGAATCTATGTCAAAGGTACATCACAGAATAGACTTTGCATAGTGTGCCTATATGTTGATGACTTACTAATAACTGGCAGCAGTAAAGATGAAGTTAAGAAGCTAACAAGTCTGCTAAGCTCAGAATTTGACATGACCAATTTAGGAGGTTTGAAATATTTTCTTGGGCTGGAATTCACTAAGACAAGTAGTGGTATGCTGATACATCAGAGGAAGTATGTTTCAGATATACTAAAGAGATTCAACATGATGGATTGTAATCCAGCTAACACTCCAATGGAAACTGCATCAAATTTGAATGCTGATGATGAAGGCAAATCTGTGAATAGTACTCACTATAAACAGATGGTAGGAAGCCTTAGATATGCTTGCAATTCAAGGCCAGATATATGTCATAGTGTAGGGATTGTCAGCAGATTTATGCAATCACCTAAACTGTCACATATGCAAGCAGTGAAGAGAATCCTAAGATACCTACAGGGCACAATTGACTATGGTGTCTTGTACACCAAAACAGATGAGAACCAAAGGAAGCTTGTTGGTTATTGTGACTCTGACTGGTCAGGTGATAAAGTTGAAAGAAGAAGCACAATGGGATACATCTTCACATTGTTCAATTGTCCAATCTCATGGAGTTCAAAAAAGCAAAGTGTAGTTGCCTTATCCACATGTGAGGCAGAATACATCTCTGCCTGCAATGCTGCTTGCCAAGGAATTTGGTTGCTAGCATTACTGCAGGAAATGAAGATTGATATTGAACATGAAGTAGAGCTAATGGTTGACAACAAATCAGCCATTAATCTGGCCAAAAACCCTATAGCTCATGGAAGAAGCAAACATATAGAAACAAAGTTTCATTTTTTGAGAGATCAAGTTACAAAGGGGAAGATCAAAATGACCTACTGCAACACAGAGAATCAAATGGCAGATGTGCTCACTAAGCCATTGAAGGTTGATAGATTCAAGGATTTGAGAAGAATGATGAATGTTCAAAGCCTTGAGACTTTGAATTAAAGGGGTGTGTTGAGAATAATTCAAAGTTAGTTAGTTTGGTTGTTGCAAAAGCTGTTACTTGCTTTACAAGTAAAACAGAATTAGTTAGTGTGTAGGTTAGTTAGTTGAGTTAACTACTATGCTAATAAGTAACCATAGTTGGTTAATGCTAACTCATTGATTTTGTGTATAAAAACCACACTACACTATTGTAAAGAATACCAATTGATCATTCAATAAAATTACCCTTTCTCTCATTCTTATCTTACCACTTTTGTTCATAGTTCATAGTTCATAGTTCCAACAGATAACATATCTATCTCATCCTCTAGTCACTAAATTTCAGGGTCCTAGTGACTTTTCAACTACAGCCTGTGATAATTGATTATTAAGAGAGCTTTAGTTTCATGGTTACCATTCAAAGGTATCTACAACAAGACCAAGAACTAGCTTTAAGTTGACTGCTTAACTTGGTGTTTCCAAACACATTGTAAATGAATGTCCAAAATGGTTTTCTACGGATCCAAATTTGTTTCATTAATAAAAGTATAAAACTATGAAGTTACTTCATTTTGGCTTGTTCACATATTCATTAAATCGGTTTTAAACAATATCAACCATTAATTGAAATCAGACGGTAATTGCAAGGAATGCAATTTCTATTGTTCGCATCATTCCATGTACTAAAAAAGTACAAACATCTCCCTTGGTAGGGTTCTACCTACGTGTGATCTTCCATTGAGATTCTTGAAAACCATATGATATAGTAATAATTATGTTTCGTACTATTTTGTAACAACAAACTTTAGGAATTAAAAACACAAAGTACATGTGAGAGATCAAATTGTGTATTTGTCTACAACAAACTCTTGCAAGAACCGCACATCAGTAAGCAACAAATGAGTTACTTTCTTTATTCAAAACACAAAAGGCTCTATATCTGCGACAGTTAATTTTATGTGATTAAACTCTTGGCATTTATAAACTCAAATGTATTAGACACTGGATACAAGAAGAACGTCCTTATTCCTTGGACTCAGCTACAACTTTCACCAGCAGTCATTTAAATTACAACAATTGTGTGGTTTGGTAAAAAGGTCAAAAAATTTCAAGGCACGCCAGATAAAGCGAAAAAATCACCTGACAAAAATTTGCATTGTAGAATACAATCCCCATACTACGCACTTTTCTGGATTCATTTTCTTTGGTTAACCTACAATTTTCTCAATACCTTCAAATTTAAATACTACCTTCTCAAACTTCACAAAATTTTCATGCAAGAAACGTATTAAATTCTTTACATCAACCTCAGTGATCATGAGAAATAGCCCGGTTGAATGGACATGGACTCCTCACATTGAGCTACGACAGCTTCCTCGGCTATGATCCAACCATTATTGCTATTGGAGTTCACTTGTTTATCTTCACAACAACTCTGAATAAACGAAGACATGAGAACATAACATGCACCAAAAGATGTATTATTCTCTAATATCTACAAAAACTGAAACTTACATCGTACCAGTAAGAGAAAAAGCCTACAAAACATACTACAAGCCTACTTGTCTACAGCTGTGCAATATTCAGGTAAAACATTGACCAATTATTGGTCAAATTTCCATATACATGGCAAAAGATGTATCCTCCTCCGCATCAAAACACAATCAAGATAGAAACCAAGGAGGAATTAAAGAAATTACGGCTAACATGAAGAGATAACAAGGTTGGAAAATCAAGTATGTTGTCAGTAACCAGCACAACCAGTGTTGTTAAATAGCGGCTATAGGGCTATTGCATAGTGGGATTTGAACATATCGCTATCGTTCCGTGTTACAATAGTAGTACAAAATATTGTGAAAAAAAGGTGCTACAGCACTGTTGCATAGCGGAACAGCTATTTTCTGTGATCCGCAATTGACAACACTAAAGCATACAAACCCATAAATCCTCCTTTTCTAATCCCAGTCAACAAAGCAATTGGCCTGATATATCTACCAGGAAAACACTAATTGATACCATTGCCATCAAACAACTTTTTCATCACTAAGCCTAATATTTTCAAATTTGTGAAAGGGCAGGGACTAATTATCTAGATAAATTTACAATTTCAATAAATTATTAGAGGCAGAATACCAACCTCAGGACAAGTATATACGAGAAGGGTCATCCAATCCCAGTTTTCAACCATCTGTCTTTGGTTGTCAGCAAGTGCTTCCTGTAGAAAGTATAGTAATGGGGGCATTAGTTGCATCTCAAATTGCCTTGGTTTGCCACAGAGCCCGCAACTTCCAGGGTTTATGTCATTAGCTACAGCTAAAATTGGCTTGCCACCATGCGAATATCTGCACAAAGGAATAATAACAACAGAACGTTGCAGTTCCTCGAGTTAGGATGGAAGAAAAACACAGGATAGGGAAGGAATGTATTAGAGAAAAAGAAAGATATGATGCTATGGAAAAACATAATTGATAGCATGAATGCGAGGTTGATGTATGTATCAAAATAACCTCGGTCAGTATGCTTTCACTCAACTAAAGGGAGCCACAGAGTGAACTGGATGGAGAAACCAAATTTTCTCCAGCTTTCTTAACTCGTGTGTATTTGTACAATTATATTTACATTACTACATGTTCATAAAGCCTAGCCCAGGTAAAATTATTGCAACTCCAAATCAGTATGATGATTAGAAAGAAATTATAGGTAAAGTTGAGGAAATTGCTTCTTTGAACAGCTCTCAACAGTTACATCAGAACCATACAATCTTTAATTGAAGGAGGTCTAGTGTTTAATCTCTGCTACTAACAACAAACAAGTTCTCTCTCTCCCCCGAACAAATTAACCATTAACATTTGACTATAAATTAAAAACAAACTCCAATTAAAACTATAAGCCAACCTTATGACCCCGGTGTGACTGCAACACCGGTCTCACATTTTTTCACTTTCTAAGAAGACAATGGACTGTTCTAAATCTTTAATCAGTACTTTCGAAACTGTTTGGATCAAAATATGTGATATCAATGTGTCAGGTGCATTTAGCTCTGTAGTAAGTGTAGGTTCACTCCAAAGCATAATTTCTTACATACCTAAAACACTGCTCAGGATACGCATCCAACCGTTTCTTGAACTTGAGGTATGTTCTATCAGCTGTCAAAGCTTTATCATATTCATATTGTTCCTTTTCCCAGGTTTCTTCTGCTTGCATATTATCCTCAGCAGAATTTCCATTCTCCTTAATAGAAAGTGATGAGTAGCTAGAACATACAGAACTAAGATCCCATGTAGATGGCTCTTCTTGTGTGTATATATAAAAGCAAGGCACCACTGAAAATAACCAATGTTAGCACAAAATCAATAATGTTACAAAGTAAAAATTAATTTACATATTCCAAATCATATTTTCTGCACCTGGAATATCATTATGATTGTTAACATCTTCAGAAGCTGTTGTTGGTTCTGGATACGGAGAAGATGTAGGGAATTTGTGTTGGCGCTTTTTCTTTTGTTTCTTGCTCTTAGATTTAGAATTAGAAGAAGCCAAAGTCCCAGCTTGATAAAGTGCATTGGCCAGTTCTTCAAAACTCATGTCATCATCACTTTCGTCTTCATCATCCCCTGAGTTGGGATTTTGAACTTCGACTTGTTTATGTTGAGAGGTTTCCACGTCAGCAAGTTTCTGAAGTCGAAGAACTCGCCAAGAGGTTGCGCATTTGGGCGAAACACAACCGAAAATGAAAAGAATGCGATGATGATGAGATAGAGGAGCATAAATCTGTGCAACGAGGGAGAGGCTATTGGCACAGGTAGCACAGCGAAGTAAATCAGTATTGATGGCATCCTTGGGAAGGGGCCAGTCCTGTTATTAATATTATTAGAATACAAAAGCAAATCAGTTACAGTTGAAGTTGCAATTACAGAACTAAGTCTTCACACACACAAAAGTTGAAGAAATGAATTACAGGGAGGCCTCCGATTTTAGTAGTATAAGGATCAGATGGTTCGCGGTAGTCATCGGCCCATGGCCCCGGCATTCCTAGCAAAACTTTACCCATCATTACTGTTGTGAGGGAGAAAGCTAAATTGAGTGAAACAGTGCTTTGCTTCTTCCTTTTCCTCCTAAGTCGTAGTCAGGTCCAGCGGCGGAACTTGAATAAAAAACTTGGGTTGTCAAAACAAATTTTAATAATGCATAAATCAAAAGTATAGTAATCATAAGCATATTTTTTGTCTCGTTCTCTACAAAAACACTATCTCAAATAATAAGGTTAACAATTTGCCATTAAATTAAAAATTAAAAAAAAAAAAAAAAAAAGGTTAAAGATTCTGTCTTATTGAGATTATTTAGGTATTAACTAAGCAACTGAGCAAAGAGATAGTAATGAAGTACTATATTGAATTTTAATGTGAAAAACATAAAATATAAGATAAAGTGAAGAGGAAGACTAACGATGAAGAACGACGCGGCAGAGCAGTAGTATTTGAGGGAAATCAATGGATGCACTGTTCGCATCTGGGTGCACACTGCACTCACTGCCTCTGTTTGTTAACTTTGTGGGAGTTTAGATGGTAGTCTCAGAGTGTTTACTTCGCAATAGCGACCACGCCGAACAACCGATCAAAAGGTTAGGTTAGAGAGGGGAAGAAGAACGCCGCTGTGTAGCAGAAGAGAGGAAGAAAAATGCCGTTAGGACGGATGACGTGGGCTGTGGTGGAGATGGCAGCAACGGCGGAGAGAGGAAGATTGAGAAGATGAAACTGCGTTAGTGTTGTTTCAGAGAGAGGAGAGAAGACGAGGACAATTTTTTGTTATTATTATTAAAAACAAATAATTAATTGTAACCATTTAATCTCGGCCATTTAATTTTACTTTTTCCATATGTCACTAAAATGTGCAATCAACAGGAATAAAATGAAAAAGGAGCAAAGCTGCTCTAAGGTTAGAGTACATTTTCTTTTCAATTTTTTTTAATTTTTTAAGAAGCAAATTAGTCTACTCAAATCGGAGATAATCAAACTTGTGAGATCTTAAGGAGGAGCACACTTTTAGATTCCAAGTCAATACCACTAGACCAATCCAAGTGGGTTCTTCTTTATCTATAACAATATATAAAGGGGATAAGGGAGTTTGGCCTGGATTTTTTTTGGTCCATTTTGCCCTTAACTTCCTTTATGGTTTTTTAATTATTCCATAATTGCCCTTAACTTCCTCTCTTTTTTTTTATGGTTTTTTCATCTATATCTATTCTATATTATAATATATAAAAAGAATACATGAGTTTTGGGGTAGAATTTTCATAATACCAACATTACCCTTGCTTTTTTTTAGTAGCAACAAAAATCTTTTATTAACAAACTCACCATAACATAAGGCGTATCTTTTTTTTGGGTACATAAGTTAGACACAGGCTGGCCCGCTAGTTATTTAATAATAATACTCCCTTGTTATTTTATTTTTTTCACTTTTAATTTCTAATTTTTTCGTTGCATTTGCATTTTTTCTCTTTAATTTTTTTGGTACATTTTTTTCTCTTTAATTTAATACAAGACTCTTTACAAAATTTTAGTAAAAAAAATTAAATATTTTTTTACATAAGAAAAGGAATTAAATTATAAAATTAAAGTTGCTAAAAAAATTATACTGTAATAGCAAGTCAAACAAGCACCTCTTACATCATATTCTAGCACATGTTTTAAAGCAAGAGGAAAACTTAAAAGAAAAAGAAAACAAAAACACGTGATAAGAAAATCTTTTTTTACCATTTACTCTCTTGTTATTGACGTAAAAGTTAAAAAAAAAAAATGACAAAAAAAATAAATCAAAACCATAATACAATTGTATATTCATGACAAATTTGAAGTGATTTTTCTTTTTTAGAGAAGTCAAAGAAATATGAGGTATTATTGCTTGGGCACAAGCCTAAATGTTTTATATTTTAGGTACACGCATAATTTTTTAAAAAATTAATAGAAATGATAATGAAATGATGTTAAATGATGTGACTAGTTTTTTTATATGGAAAATGCTAAACAGTGCCCCCGGGGCACTGTTTAAGGAACCAAATATAGTAATATCATATTGAAGTTTGTGCAGTCAACGCCTCGAAAGTCTAAAAAGTGTTATTTTCAATTTTAAAATTTCCTTTTTTGGTTTCCTTAACCAGTGCCCCGGGGGCACCGGTTAGCATGACCCTTTTTATATTTAAACTTTTTTAATCATGTGTATTCAAATATTTTTTATTTAGGTTTGTGCCTATATTAGAATTCCTCAAGAAATATGCTATAATTGAAATATTAGGCACAATGATGTGCTTAACTAATGAGTTTACAAGAGGTTGCAAAAGATGCAACAGCATCAACGTTCAGAAGCTCAATTAAAATCCTAAACAAAGCAATCAATTTAATCACCACATATTCAAATCAGAATTAAAACATTTCTTTCTAGTCTTCAACCACCACCACTATAATCTTTTCACCTTGTCAAACGACATTTCCACCGAAGAATCTTTATCAACAAAAATCCGATTGTTTCTCTCTTTCCAGAGAATCCAACAGCAAGTCAACCAAACTAGTTTGTAAACCTAATCGAACCTCTTTACTAAAAACATAAACATTATAAAATTGTGAAGCGTGGCCACCAACAACATTTGATAATGGACTATACACATCTAACCAATGAAGACTTTTATTGCAGAGAAAATGAGAAAAATTACAGCCAAAAAACAAATGGTTGGAAGTTTCAGCGACTCCACACCACCTGCACATAATATCGAATCCAAATGAGTCATTCCTCGACGAATCAAATTATCTTTTGTTGGAAGCTTATTATTGAATATCCTCCCATCAAAAAGAGACACTTTCATGGGAGTAATTTTGTTCCAAATAACGCGATTGTGGACAGCCACTGCTAACGGAACGATGTGAGTTAACAAATGATAAGCTCCGCTGACCGCGTTAGGATCAGACAACCATATGCAACTCCTCCTCCCACAAAAGAGACCTGCCGCCATCATTGAGGAAGCAGACAATTTTCGGTATGTGTTTGCGGAATCATTCAGGTGTTTTTCTTTCCACTAAGATTTATTGCATTTTTCCATTGGCTATGGGTCTTCTAAAAGGTCCTTCATTGGATGTCGAGATTGAATTATAGGTCTTCTAAATACCTTTTGAATTTTACAATGATTATTAGATATTGTCTAAAACATTATTTCCTATTTCTCAACTTCAGCGTAAGTTGTCTTAGGCACCACGTGATTGGTGTAGCTCATTCCCTTGCAAAAGCAGAACTATCCACAATTTGTCCTCGCTTATTTCATCATATTACACTTTGTACTATGCCGTTTGATTGAATTAAAGATACTTAAAAGTTAAAAGTGATAAAGAGTTGATAACGAGAGAGAGATATGAAATTTTAGAAAGAAAATAGATGAGTTATAAGAAAACTTCTGAGATTGAAAGTATTTCTCATTTCCAGTTAGTAACTTCTTTCCAATCATGCGAATAGACCATCTAAATGTGGATTCTATACATACACTTACTTTATGTCAAATAAATTTTTCTAGGTATAATGTCATCTAGGACAACCTCTAGTAGCACCATCTATTGCCCTTAATCATATCGCATTAAGTAGGAATCCAACTAAACTCTTTGATCCTAGGGAAAACAAGGATGACTAACCACCCTAAAAATTTAAGAATCATGAACTCCTCACACCACTAGAAAAAGTTGAATTAACTACGAAAATTAGCTAATGTGTTTTATTACTGAAAAAAACCATGATGCTCTACAGGTCCGGCGAAACAGTTTTTTTTTCCCTTCTAATTACTGAAAACAAGTAGTTGTTGAGACTGCAAACTTTACTGGAATCATCACAAATGCTATAATCGAGCTTTTCTATATTCTAATCATCAATTATATTCAAAGTTAGTACATTGAGACATGATATATACAAAGGCAGTAGCTAACTCAATATGCTACTTCACCATCTATCCTCCTCACGCAGTGAACAAGTCTAAGATTGTGCTCTTCTTATATGGTGTAATGGAATGGGTTACTACTCAATTCCATCTCTTTGAGTTTTTTGCACTTTTAGACTTCTGTTTTCCTGCCTGAAAGGCCTGCATCTTTTGCTTCTTCCTTGCTTCTTTCTCAGCCTGATATTGCAATTAAATAAATAAGTAAAGTAATGGAATTTATAATTTATCATAGAAACTCTTTGATACTATCTACCGCCTCATTCATATCTGTTTGAAAGAAGAAGTTTACCTTGGACATCTTAGATTTGGCTTTCAATTTAGGAGCTTTGTCCTCAAGCTCTGCCTGGCGTTCAAGCTCCTTTTCCCTAGCATCAAGATTCTTCTCCAAATAATACTGCAAATTTTCAGACTCATACTTGTTAGAAGCCTATACAATCCATTATATACAAAATCGGATAACATTATTCTGTAGAATATTACCATTTAAAGTGTCCATTAAAATTAAATCATTCAATGAACAAATAGCTTCAGAAACTATCGCAAATTTGCCATTAACATGATAAATTATACCCTCAAAATTAAGTTACATAAACACATCTAAAATACAATATAAGAGGCTATCTACATAAACACACATAGATCATCCATTATTCCATGAATCCCTCCAGTGAGGGCATTAGCAACAGTTTGCCCCTTTATGTTAGTAAAAAAATATTTTTGACCCTCTCCAATCAAATCTAAGTTGTTTTGCCATTTTGATCCCTCACAGGTGTACTCACTAATCACTATCATTTTTTATACTCACTTTTTATTCCTGTCCCTATATCCTTCCACTTGTGTGATGAAAGACTGCGACAAATTGAGCAAAGGATCCAGCAGACTGTTCACTTCATTATTATATTTTATGTTTGAAAGGAAAAAAAAACTCGATTTAAAATTCAGATATGTTGGTGAAAATGTTAAATCCGTATCACAAAGGAACCAAAATGAAGTGAAGAAATCTGTCAGGGATAAAAAGAGTTACACAATTTTACTCAAATTTTACAATATGATGGGAGAAATGAGACCAATTATAAACAAGATCACCTAGAAGAGGGCAATGCAGATAATTAAGAAAAGTGAGAATTGAGTGAAGTCGGGCATCCATTGAATCTAGATAGTATTAAACATCAAAATACTGCCAAGAATCCAACTAATAACACATTTACTAAAACAGATTATATCAAGAATAAAGTTCAGTTACCCTGTTTCAACTAACTCCAAATCTTAAAAAAAAACAAGTATATTTACACAGTCAATGGACTGCAGAAAAGATAGTGGCAGAGAGGGGGAAATCGAATGACTTACATTATAATCCCCAGCATAATCCTGTAAATCGCAATCTTTTACTTCAATCACTCTATTAACTATCTGCTTTATAAAGTACCGATCATGAGATACTGTGATAACAGTGCCCTCATACTCTGATATTGCCTCCTGATAGAAGAATTATGAAACATTACTAGGCTGATGGGTGATAGTGAGCATTAAATGCATAGAAATGTAAAAAAGAAAAAAGGAGGCAGACCTCAAGCATTTCTTTAGAAGGTATATCCAAGTGATTGGTTGGTTCATCCAAAACAAGCAGAGTTGATGGTTTTACCATGAATTTGCAGAAAGCCAATCGTGCCTAGTAAAACAAGACTATTAACTCCAAATAGTTTTGCATAATACGGATTTAGTGAGAAAGAGAGTAGAATACCGTAATGAAACTAGGGAAGCTATCATAGAAGCATGTAAACAGTTTAATTTAAAAATTATATATTTGTGAGGAGTAAAACAGAGGCGCTTATTTGACCCTACCCAGACCCTGCCGTTGCCAGAACTTAATAGCACCATGTTTCCTTCTTTTTTTGGCAGGAATAAATCATGCCTAATGAAATTAAAAGAATTTATATATATACTGTACTTGACGGTTGACGCTACAGTACATGAAATGCCCAAAGGGTGCACGAATATGAATATCTCCCAAAATTGTCAAATCATTTGCCAAGAGAGGGAGAAAAAGAATCCACTACCTCAACATTCGAAGTTGGATTATGCATCTTAACATCATCATGGCTATTTTAATTATTGTTTCTTAAATTTCTCTAAAGACAGACATTTTAAAGATACTACTCAAGCAACAAACAACCACCTTTCAAAGGAGAGCAAAAAAGGTTTTCAAAATGTCTAGTGCATTTAACAGCAATTTCATCTAATCTGCGGGTAAAGAAGCAACTTTCGGTTAAACCTAATTACATATGAATTACAAACTTGATGTTGAAAAAACAAACCATTCAATCATAGAAATAACACAAATAAGCAAGAATTTGAATGCTCCGATTGTTCACAAATGCTAACTGAATGTCAACTGGAAAAGAAAACACAGATCTAGATATTACCTTCTCACCACCACTCAATAGAGAAACTTTACGATCAAGCATATCAGATTTAAAATTACAACGCCCAAGAAGTCCTTTAATATCGTCACTCCTCCAGTCCTCTGCAGCTTCCTCTACTGTCTGAAGCACTGTCTTTTCCAGATCAAGCGCCTCAGCCTGTTAAATAAATCAAGTCAGCACTAAAATATAAAAGTTTTGAAATGAAGAATTGGAACTGATGGCACCAGTTAGCATTTCCTCAGTTAAAGTGGCGAACCTGATTCTGCTCAAAATAGTTAGGCAATACATTGTGCTCCCCAAGGATAACTTCACCGCCAGTTGGCTTCTCTAAACCCATAATCAATTTTAGTAAAGTACTCTTGCCACATCCATTTGGACCGAGAATGGCAACCTTTTCTCCCCTTTCAAGTGTAAGATTTGCCTTGTTGAAAAGTGTCTGGCACAGAAAAACTTGATCAGATGATGTCTTTTAACATTTTAACACTACTTTTTATATAAAAATATCACGCTAACTCACTTTATCCTCAAATCCAAAATCCAAGTTCCTAACTGTTACAACAGATCTTCCACTGCTTCCACGCACAGGGAACCTGATTTTCATTTGTTTCCGTTCAAATGGCTTCTCTACTAGTTCCTCTCCCAGAAGTTTTTCCAATTTCTGTTGTCACATACGAAGGAAATTCTATTAAGCAAATAGCATAAGAAGTGAACAATGAGTCAAAAAATAAATATAAGTGAACAACAAAACATTACAGTAATATTTACAATGTGGAAGGATGCATTGCAATTTGCAACTATTTCAGTAATTAACACAACTGTACTGTTTGATCAAAAAAAAAAAAACACAACTGTACTGTTTTTAAGTTATTTAAGTGAATATTATTTAAGGTCACTTAAACTTATGGCAATCACAGTGCTAGATAAATAAATTCATGAATCTTGATCCTTATGATTTTGGGAGAATTGGTTCTTGACCCATTTAATGAGTGCATTTGACTTGTTAACATTTAGTACAAACAATGTTATATCTAAATTAAATAGTTGATCACATATACCTTCTCAGCGGAAGAGGCGCGGCCCGAACTTGCTCCGGCACCTAACCTACTTATCAATTCTCTTGTATGTTCAATTTCTTTCTGCTGCTTCTCCCATGCAGCATACTGTGTTTCAATCCAAGTTGCCTTTGAAAGTATATACTGAGAATAATTTCCCTCAAATGTCCTGGATACACCCATGTCAGTTTCCACAATTTTTGTACATAGTTGATCGAGAAAAGCTCTGTCATGGGAAATGATAACCATCGGCACATCCTGCTTGTTAAGATATTCTTCAAGCCACTCAATGGTGTCAAGATCAAGGTGATTAGTCGGTTCATCTAACAACAACAAATCTGGTTCCTGCAAATTAAAGACACATTGTCATTCTTATCAGCAACACTTTCACCTTCAAACACACTGTAATCAACATCAAAGATATATATGCACATCAAGTAACATTGGTTATATCACAATTAGAGCATATGGTTAATAATAGGTACAGCCTAAGGTTACCCTTCATTGATCTATCATTTAAATATAAATGAGTCGTAAAGATTATCTTCCTAATTATTAACCATATACCTACGCTAGAATCACTGTCTCTCAACAAAAATGCAATTTGCAATACCCTATACCTATCACCTATGTAGCACAGACACTTTCAATTGAAGGTGTGTCGGTCTCCAACACTAACGCATGCATTACATTCATTTATTCGATTTTCTCAAATTAGTATTAGTGTCATTTTTCGGTGTATGTAACTTATATTATAGCCCAATAGAGTATACTATGTTGTGCAATATACCTGAAGTAGAATCTTGCCAAGACACATCCTCATCTGCCATCCACCACTAAAAGAAGCAACCAACCTATCCGAATCCTCGGTACCAAAACCAAGCTCAGGCATCAATTTACTAATCTTCGAATCAACAACATCCAAATTCACAGCTTGTGCTCGTCTCTGAAGCAAATCAAACTCATCCAAAAGCCTCCCCATCAACTCCAAATCATTAACAGAACCCTCAAGAGCCTTCTGCACTTTCTCCAACCTTCCAGCAACCTCCATTTCCTCTTTAAAAGCACTCATAAACTCCTCCCTCACAGTCCTACTCTGTGACACCTCAAATTCTTGACTCAAAAACGCAATTTTCATATTCGGTTTCGCCTTTATCACATTCCCCGAATCCGGTTCTTCAAGACCAGCAATAATCCTCATTTGAGTCGTTTTCCCCGCACCATTTACACCAACCAAACCAACTTTCTCTCCTTTTTTCACTTCCCAATTAACCTCTTTCAAAACCGTAACACCTTTATAAGTTTTACTTATATTTTCCAACTTCACACCAGAAGAAACGCTTGAAGCTCCTGTACTTGATTGTTTATTCTTGCCGCGTCGTTCATCGGTTGAAGTATTGGAAAATAGAGACTCGATATCGTCTTCTGCTATTGGAGTATCGTCGACTGCTGTTACAGCGGATAAACGTGAAGTGTAATTAGGTTTTTTTGAGGTAAAGAATCGATTGGGATAAACTAAATTAGTGTTAGTGTTGGGTTTAGGGGTGAGATGAGTGTGAGTTAGGGTGCGTGGTAGACGTCGTGAGTCTAGAATGAATGCTCCGGTGAGGTCGAGGTGGTGGAGTTTACCGGCTAATTCCATTGTGTTTGATGATCGGAATATTTTCGACGGTTAGAGATGAATGTTTAGCTAGAAGAAGAAGAGGTGTGAGGCAGAGAAAGGAGGATGATGAAGCTTCTCTACCCCACCAAAATGTTTGGCAAAATTCTGCGGCTAGTGAATTTAATGGAGTTTTTATTTTTTATTTTTTATTTTTTCTTTCTTTTTCGAATAAATTTCTTTTTTTTTATTTTCTTTCACTATCGATTTAATCTGGTTTGTAATCAGTTCTGACATCAAGTGATTTCAGATTCCTCCCGATCGTAATTGCGGGGATTGAATCGTGGTCTTTCCTACCAAATTAAGCGTCAACCATCATTGAACTAACTAACGATTGGTGAATAAATTTCTTTTTACTTTATAATTAGTTTGATTACAATTTTGATTCATATTCTCACTTATTTATGAAATTGATTTTCTCATTCTCATTTAAAATTAACTAGTTTTGATTTTTTTTTTCAAATTTTTAAATTAAGAATTCTAACGTGAAATGTTTTAAATGACGTATCGATGATAGGAAATAATCAACAAACACGAATTGCAGAAAAATCCCTTACTGTAAAAATTTCTATTTAAGTATGATATACCTTTTTGAGCAAAAGTATGATATACCTATTGCATGTTTGAATTTGAGTTGTTTGTCAAATGTCTTTCTATTTATTAAAAAAAAAATATTTCCATATATTTTACCATTTCATTTTTTGGATTTAGCCAATAAATATATTTTGGTTTTAATAAAATCTATATGATAATTACTTTGGGTAAGAATTGAAGTTGAATATTCTTAATCAATTCAACTATAAATTAAGCTTAACACTTGGAGCATCTCTAATGATAATTTTGCAAAAAAATCATCTTTAGTTTTATGCACAGTGATTTTTATAATATCATGTCATACTCATGCAATTGATATATATGCAAAACAACTAATATTTATAGGCAACTTCTAACGTGCATGCACCATATGGTGCACAGTGCACAAGTTAGTGATTTCATTGTATCAAATATGAATTTTACAAAATTTATTGTTGAATTGAAAGTTTATATCATATAGATCATTTATAAATTTTTTTATTTCATACAAAATTATACTCATGTAACTCATACACATTTTATATCAATGATATAAAATAATGCAACTTTTAAGCAACTCATATTTTTATACAAAATAATTTAAGTGTCATGCTAAACAGTATCCCCGAAGCACTAGTTAAGCATACTAAAAAAAGAAAGAAATAACAAAATTAATGATGAGAGATAATAACTTTTTACATCTTTAAGGTATTGAATTCATAATTTTCAAGATAAAATTTTCATTTTGATATCTTTAACCAATGTCCAGCACTGTTTAGCATTTTCCATAATTTAAATATGCTCACTTAAGCAAGTCAGCATTAAATGATGATTCGGTAACTTAAATAAAAGGTACTTGAACAATTTCATTGCTACCTACCCACCCTACCATAGTTCATCCAATGAGAAGAAAAAATAAAAAATAGGCTTAAATGCATTTTTGCCCCCCCTGTTTTGATTAAATCGGAATTTTACCCCCCTATTTTAAAACGCGGACTTTTACCCCCTCTGTTTTATAATTTTTTGGATTTTGCCCCCCCTAATATTCTGTTTTCGAGTCACAACTTCAAAGCTTCACACACAACTCAATTTGGATCAATAATTCACCAAACGGATATCAAAATGACCGTAATCGAGTTATCTTTCCACAGAATCAAACCCCACTAAATTTGGAGTTACAAAGAGAGATTAATTACCGTTTTAGTGAAGGTATGTCCCCCAAAATTCTGCAAAAATCTGCTTTCGAGTCACAACTCAATTTGGATCAATAATTCACCAAACGGATACCGAAATGGAATTATGGTCATTTCGGTATCCGTTTGGTGAATTATTGATCCAAATGGAATTATGTGCGAAGCTTTGAAGTTGTGACTCGAAAGCAGATTTTGTGCAGAAATTTTGGGGACATACCTTCACTAAAACGGTAATTAATCTCTCTTTGTAACTCCAAATTTAGTGGGGTTTGATTCTGTGGAAAGATAACTCGA
This sequence comes from Trifolium pratense, assembly GCF_020283565.1. Lineage (NCBI taxonomy): Eukaryota > Viridiplantae > Streptophyta > Magnoliopsida > Fabales > Fabaceae > Trifolium > Trifolium pratense. The sequence continues at coordinate 33,016,267 of NC_060061.1, read as the reverse complement.
TTACGGTCATTTCGATATCCATTTGGTGAATTATTGATCCAAATTGAGTTGTGTGCGAAGCTTTGAAGTTGTGACTCAAAAGCAGAATTTTAGGGGGGGCAAAATCCAAAAAATTATAAAACAGGGGGGTAAAAGTCCGCGTTTTAAATCCGGGGGGGGGGGGTAAAATTCCGATTTAATCAAAATAGAGGGGGCAAAACTGCATTTAAACCTAAAAAATAAATCATTATTCTATGAAACTCTCTTAAATATGTACTTTATAAATGTTCTTAAATAAAGTTTTGTCAAAAAATATTTTCACCAAAAATCGAACTCGATTACTCTCAAACATCATAACGAAAATTCATTTGCTATTTAAGCTCAATATTTTGGTTTACTTATTAGAGTTAATCTTATTTAACAAATAAATGTGTTTTATTTTATGGTAAAAAAAGTGATTAATAACTATCTTTAGTTACCTTCCAATGCTCTGAAAGTCTGAATTTTAATGTTCTTTTTTATTTTAAAATCAGAATATTAAGACAAAATAATAGTACAATATATTACATTATATTATCATAATATAATTTATTGTAAAAAAAATGATCATAGTAAATAGCATAATATAATTCTTGTAAAAATAATGATCATACTGAATAGCATAATATATTACAGTATAGGAGTATTATCATAATATAACTCCCGTAAAAAAAATCATAATATAACACAGTAAAATATATAAATTATAATTAGGGTTATGTTAAACAGTGTTACTGAAACACTTGTGAAAGTATTAAATTGAATACACAAATTTTAAAATAATTTTTTTTATTAATATAATTAACTAATGTTTTTTTTTGTTAAGTAATTAACTAATGTTTAAGAGACAGTGCTTAGCACTTATCTTATAATTATTATGATTATTAGTTAATATCAATGAGTGAGAAAAAATAAAAGTATGAACCAAAAATATTGATAATATTGAACAATCTTCTTTTTCTCTTACAAAGATAAAATTTAACAATGAAATTTGATATTTATATCATTGAGGAAATTGTAAGCTTTAAATTCGTCTTTTGAAGCATCTTTAAAGAGAGTTTGTTGCTCATTAATACTCTGTTTGGATTGGTGGAATGAGATGGAATCGAGGAGTATATAGTGGTATGGAGACAGGTTCCATTAGGGGTGATCGCGGTACGGTTTGGTTCGGTTTTGAGCATAAAAGTCATCCTAACCGCGAGATAAAAATGCATGCGGTTCGGTTTGGTTCGGTTGATTTTTAAAAAGTCATCCAAACCAAACCAAACCAAATCAATGCGGTTTGGATCGGTTCGGTTGGTGCGGTTTAAAACATAACGATTGTACCGAACAATTTTAAGCATAAAAAAAAAATAAAAAATTGAAGTTCCAAAATAACATTGTAGTACCAACAAAAATTATTTATCCAAAATAACATTATAGTAACTTACAATTTTAAATATATAAAAAAATTGAATTTTCAAAATAACATCACGGTACCGATAAAATTTGTTTATTTAAAATAGGCTTAACTACACATTTGGTCCCTTACGTTTATTTTAGGTTTCAATTTGGTCCCTTACGTTTAAAAAGTATCAATTTGGTCCCTTACGTTTATTTTAGGTTTCAAGTTAGTCATTTCCGTTAGTTTTGTCATTAACACCGTTTGAACAGTACACGTGTCAGTGTGTCCAAGTGCCACGTGTCTGTCCACATATGCAAATTGACTGCCACATGTGACAAAATTGACGGAAAGGACTAACTTGAAACCTAAAATAAACGTAAGGGACCAAATTGATACTTCTTAAACGTAAGGGACCAAATTGAAACTTAAAATAAACGTAAGGGACCAAATGTGTAGTTAAACCTTTAAAATAACATTACAACACCAAAATAAAATTTCAGTACAAAAAATAAAAACAACTTGAAGTTCGATTAATTTGGTCGACTGACTTGGTAATTGGGCATGTATATTGGAATATAAATATATTTTCTTTTACGATATTGGAATATAAATATATAATAGTAACTTAATGCGGTTTTTACGGTTATCCGCGGTTTTTGCGGTTTGCGGTTTTGCGGTTTGCGGTTCAGTAAGAAAGCCATCCAAATACATCCAAACCAAATGCGGTTTTTGCGGTTTTCGGTTTGGTTTGGTTCGATTTGCGGTTTTACTTTTGGATTGGTTCGGATACGATCACCCCTAGGTTCCATTGTTTGGATTTTTTAAAATTGAGTGGAATGGAGTGGTATATGATGGTATTCATTCCACCTCATTCCATTATTTTCTCTCATTTTTCTTCCTCTCCAATTTGGAGTGAATGAGATAGAATACAACCACTTTATAAAATTGTCCAAACAATGGAATGAAGTTTATGTTTCATTCCGTCCCGCTTCATTCCATTCCATTTTATTTTATTCCGCTCCGTTTCATTATGTACCATCAATCCAAAAATAGCTTAAGAGCAACGATTTTTTTTAAAAAATGATTAAATTTTATAATTGGGTACACAAAATATTCACTTAATAAAATGAAAAAAAATCAAGTATAAACATAGAGAAATTGAATTTCTTGATTAAGGATATAACAGATAGAGGGCCTATTTGTTATATATGTTTTTTTTAAATAGATTCTGATAGTGTTACATAATTTCGTGTAAAAAAATTTACAAAGAAATTTTTTACAAAAGGTTCAATGAAAATTTGATTTGAATAATTATTTCTAAAATATTATTTTAGGTATTTGATCATTTTATTAAAAAAAAATTTGAATGTCAAAATTTCAAAAAATCACTAAATTTTGAAATTATTTCAAATAATTTTTTATAAAAATAAATTTTTTTCCAATCGTTTTAAAAAATCATCCAAAATCAAAGCCATAAGCCCATAACTATCTTGGTCGAGTATGTTTTGTGTGGTGCATACTTGCGCTTTATGGCCCACCCCTGTCATGCCACGAGTGTGTTTATATTGGGTGGCGCATCACCCTATTCAATCCACGTGTTGCTTTACAAACAAACTAGAAAAAAATCTTTTTAACTTATCTTATATAATTAAGGGTAATTTCCCAAATTATCCCTCCTTGTCATTTCTTTCTTTTTGACACATCATTATAATTAAGGGTAATTTTGTCTTTTCATACTAAATTATAATAAAATAATATTATTATAATCATTATACTCTATTACATATTACTTTTACATTTTATTTCTACTATTTATATGAGACCTATATTTTTACTCATATTAATAAAATCGCATATTTTTTAATAATTTCTACAAGACCTATATTTATGCCCATGTATTAATCTGAAGACCTATATGCACGAAAATTGGAATTCAAAAGTGAATTTACTAAATTAATTTACGGTCAGAGTGAGTGAAAAATATTGAATTGAAATTACAAGCAATGTTCATATCATGTATTTCAGAATTTAAGTCAACATGTAATTCTCAATTTCCCACCAACCAAGTTAATAAACAATCATTTGTTATAAAATTTAGGAGAACAATTTTCTCATATCCTATCACACACAAATAATCCAATGGAATTGGCTCAGTTATAGTATGCTAGCTCTACAAGTGGTGATAATATGTTCAAGGATACTGCTTACTCAGAGATCCCTTTTTTGATCTTTTGTGTCAAACAAATTTCTTTTGAGAGCTATCATACTTTATTGTCATTGTGTAGGTCTCGAATAGAATTGTCTTCAATAAGGAATAATAAGTTAGTGAATAATGTGAATAATATTGAAACTGAAATTACAAGCAATGTTCATATTTTGTATTTCCTTATTAAGAAACAACATCAAACTATTCTTGCTTTTCCCTGTTTGAATTTCAGAATTTCAATCAAATGTGTGATTCTCAATTCCACAAATAAGAAACATCATTTTTCTTGTCTCCTTTCCCACAAATAACAACATTCTTATTCCATTGTAAGTGTGTGAGGAAAAAGATGAAATTGGTGCAGAGTGTGATTTTCTAACTATAAATAACCCTTCTTAGTTCTCACTCCGCATTAAACACGTAGAGAAACATGAATTTATTCCCACTACCAAACGTGACCGTCTTGTTCTGTTATTGTTAGTTACCATTACATAAGCACAAAACCATAAATTATAGAAAAGTAGGAGAAACGGGTTTGTGAAGCACAATTATAAGGAATGAATTTAACAATTGTGGAAGTTTAATATATTGGTTTTAGAAATAATTGAAATTGGATGAGTATTAAAAATTAGGTTAAGCAAATCATCATGGGAGGTGGTAAGAAAAAATGTTCTTGGAGTTTCTTGTCAATTTTCAATTTTTTTTCCATCTAAGAATAAGTATAGTGGAGGGTACGATGATTATGATTCCAGGTGCAAACCATAAGGAAGACGTTTCAAATACCACACGAGTTACTGGACATGCTAACTTTATTTGGAGGTCCAGTTCCGAATATTAAAAATAGATGTCTTATAATAAAAAAAGATGCAAAAAATTTAAAAGGAATAATTCTTATTTAAATTGTAAATAACATTAATAACATAAAAAATTGTCATCTTTGTAACTAACATACAAAATATTAATATTCTAATTAATAACAACAAAATATTTTTTAGCTACGTAAAAACAAAACCTCACTTCAAACAGTTTTTGAATTAAACTCATCAAATAAATTTCATATTGTATTTTTTTTCACTTTATGTTTTTTTTCAGAAGCATAGCCATTTCCATTTTAGTTGAGCCTTTCAAATTATTTTTTAATAAAAGACAGATTAGAAAAAAATTGAATTCTTATTTTATTTTTGTGAATCAATTTTTTTCATACTTTTTTAGAGACCTACTACCATATAAATATTTGTTGAGGCCCCGTAAAATGGAGGCTCGGCTATGTATAGTACACTTTGTACCTGCTAATAGGCCTTGCCCAAGCCTCACCTTCAGCTAGTATCATGACTCCATTATTATAAGCAAACATTGTGAGGATGAAAGACCTCATTGTGTCACGCACACAAGCACCCATGCTTACCTTCTTCTCCGGTGTCTCTGTCTTGTTTTCCCCAAAACTGCAGATTTTGTATTGGTCATAGACTTAAAGTTGTCATGGCAAAAGTAACAAGCTAGAACAAATCGAGTGTGCCATAACTGTACGAACACGTCTTTGAAGCTTTCAGCCTGATGTACTGGTGTTTCAAGCTTATTCCATTACTGTATCTTTCTTCAACATGTAATATTTTCAGTGCAACAAAGAAAAATATGCAATTGTTTTCATTGTAAGTTTGACATATAACACAATTTGATTACCACTCAACACATTTACTCAATAGTCTATTTGGAAAACAATCTCTCCCAAGCCTCCACATTTTCACCTTCTCGATATGAAGTGGTCCGGAATTCGAACCCTGATGATATGAAGTGCCCAAAGCTTATTCCAATCACCAGGGACGAATCTAGGATTGTTTTTTGGCGTGGCCAAAATTTATTAGCCACAAAAGTTTTAAAAGCTGACCCGCCAAGCCTGAATAAATGTAGGACTTGAGTCTTAAAATATTAGCCTAAATTTTTTATTGCTTTTTTGCCTGCCCCAAAAAAGGCCGAATTTAAATATGGAATTTTTGGCCCGACCTGAAAAAACCTCAAAGTTCATACGTGTCGGTCTGTCTAGGGCATGTAGCCTGTTTAGTTAAAATAATCTAGTCAGTATGGGTCATGCTGCCAAGCCGGAATAAATGTAAGGCTTGAGCCTTAAATATTAGCTTGGCCCGAAAAAGCCGAAGCCCATCTGAGTCGGCCCATTTAGGGTCGGGTAGCCCGATTTGACAACTCTACGTGATAAGCACTTTTAACAGTATAAATTCCTTTTTTGTCATAGCGTCAAATAATTTCATCATTTGTACCATAATTCACAATAGGTATTTGTAAGATTTCTTGCACATCTGACATCTCTCTCATTAAACATCGTAATAATAAGTTGAGTATTCCAACAACTTTATTCCTCATCTATAAAGTTGCTAACCTTGTGCACTACTTGATGGGAGTAATTATGAAAAGATTGCTCTCATTGTGAAGACAAGAAGTCTGCCATATTTGAATCGACGAACCATCACCAATTCTCCAACGATAGCCCTCTTTCAACACTATTCGGAAAGACCATATGTTACGTACGCCAAACATAACTAGGATTATGTCCCGAGAACGATCCTAAAAAAATCAAATTCAAAATATTTAGCCTCTAAATTAGTTAAGAAGTTACAACCCTGCTTACCCAAAATTGCTAAATTAAAGTCATGTATGCCCTGAACCCCATACCACCCATTTTTTTCCTCCTAGTAAGCCTATTCCAACTCATGACTCATCCATCGAATACTTTTTTGATTTCCACCTTTCGCACCCATCCACCCAAATGAGTTTAGCAGTTTTCTATGTATTTTTCTAAAGATGTTGAGAGAATAAAAACTCCCATACAATAAGAAGAAACAGCCTATGCAACTATCTCATGTTGTTTAAGAAATGAAAGAAGTGTCATTTTTTATGAAGTAATTGAGATTTAAATATAACCATCGAAAATCTATACGTAGAATTCTACAAATAATTTAGCAACTTTGTATAATTCAACTATGACCAATCAACTATATTTGTTGAATTTATGGCAGTCATTCATCCTTCAAAAGTGGCAATAATTTAGCTAAAGCTGAACAAATAATTATTTTTTTTCTTTATTAGTTACTAGTAAAAATTATTTTTGCATCGATTCTGGGTTCGATTCCCGGTCGGTGTTTATCGAGAAACATTTGTTGGGAGGGATCAATCCTTTAAATAGATCTCAATTATCTCCAGGGAATTAGTATATGCAGTTACGTACGGAAAATACCTATAATTTAAAAATAAAATAAAATAATTCTTACATCTCAAAGATAAGGAAAAATAAAAAAACGATGAGGCAATAACTAGCTGGCAAGTGAGGGAATATCTGTTGTGTTGGGTAGACAGCTAGTAAACCGAAAGGCAAGAGTCAGAGACGGGTACCACAACACGTAAAGAAGGTAACACATTAAATAAAACCAATAACATTACTCTCATTTTCTTTTTCTTCTTTATCGGTGAGATGATCGAAGTTCAAAAATCGTGACAACACGCCTTGCATATATAATATAATGTTATGCTAATTGAGTTAAGCTCATATGATCATTCCTCTGTCATTTTCTAATTATAATAAAATCTTTTTTCTTCAAAAAATAATTATAAAATCTTTTCCAAATTTTAGTTGATTCTTACCCAATAAACAATATTATTTTCCAAATTTACTAACATATATTAACGATTTGTTTGTAAAAATATATCCATTTAAAGCAAATTCTTAATTTATTGACAAATTTATTAGTATTCTTAATTGAGTTTAATTGTTGTGCGCTGTCAGTGTAAAGATTGTTTACACATGCATCCAATAATGTGTTGTCACATCATTTAATGAACGTGACACATCATGTGTTTTTAAATACCATACATCATATGTTGTATATTATTGGACGCATGTGTAAAATAACTTTACACGCATATAAATTAAAGTATACCAATTTATTGACAAATTTATTAGTATTTATTTTAAATGTATTCTTTTATGCATTTATTCAATGAACCTTTTGAGAATTTAATTCTCTTCCTAAAAAGAAAAAAAGAAAAGAAAAAAGAAAAGAAGATTGATAACAGACACGGTGAAACAGGTGTATATAGCCAGTGGCAGTAACCAACCCTTCTTCAAAACCCAATCAGAGATACAAACTCTTTCTCATAAACTCTCTCAAAATCTGAAATCACTATCATCAATCCATGGAACAAAATAAGGAGGTAATAACTTCCTCACTCTTCTCTATCAGTAGTAAGTAGTAGCAAACTCAAACAAATTTTTGCAGCACCATTCTTTTTTTTTTTTGCTTGAAATTGCTGTTTTCTGTGTTAGGTTGAATTCTACTCCGTAACAGAGTTTTTTTTTTTAATTCAACAGAGAAATTATAGAGAACAGAGTATTTTCTTCTTCTTATTTTTTTTTATTAATTTTCAACCTAATAAATAAAGTTTCTGTGATTTTCTTTTTGTTAATAGTATGCTAGACTCTGTAGTAGATGTCAGCGTTAATATGTTGATGATATTGTTTTCTTTTATAGCTCTTTAATTTCATTAATATATTAATTTTGTGTTAAAGCTTTTGATATGATGATTTCAATTCTCATGTTGTTGAATTCTGCAATTAATCGGTAATCTATTTGCATAAAAATTTGATTATTAAATTCCGTCACTGTGATTTAGGCTCTGTTTGGTAAGGCCATATTTTGATCTTATAGCTATAAGCTCATATGATAAAAAAAATCTGTTGGTAAAGGTTTTTCAAAAACAGCTTATAGCTTATTTTACTAGCTTATAGCTTATTTCTCAAATGTTATTACAAGTAGCTTATATCTTATCATTTTTCTTCCAACTTTACCCCTGTCATCTTAGCTGAAAAAAAATTAAATATTAATTAAACATATATTTTTATGTCATTTCATACTTATAAGCTAGTTCAACCACTAATTTTACCAAACACTACAAATTCAATCAGCTAGCTTATTCGTTATAAGCTAAAAGCTAGCTTATGGACGAGATACATCAAACATTCTATGAATCTAAAAAGTAAATTTTTTCTTATAATAAGGAATAGAGGGAGTATGCTATTAGGAAAATACTAATTTTTTAACTTGAAATTGAGTCTTCTGTTTTAAAAATTATTTTTGCCTCTGCTTGTAATGGTTCTGCTGGTTTAGGAGTCAAAACTTTTCAACAATTATTACTCATTCATTTGTTTAATTAGAATTTATTACTGTACAATGAAGAACACAAATATTGCAATTAACAACTGATTTTGCATTTCATAATGTGAAATTCTGCTATGATGATCTCATCATTCCTCTGACCTTTAATTAATTTCTATGCAGAAAAATGGCCCTTGGCTATCAGTTCCAGCATTTGGGGACTGGGATCAGAAGGGTCCAATGCCGGACTATTCGATGGATTTTTCAAAAATTCGGGAAATGAGGAAGCAAAATAAGACAAACCTTTCAAGAGCAAGTCTTGGAAATGAGGAGGAGTTGGTTGCCAATTCTACCAAAACAAATACTATAAACACCGATAACAATGAGCGTCAGCACCCGCATTACCACCAAACTGACTCTCCAGTTGTAAGTTGTCTTTTCACCTTTGCCGTTCTTTATTTTGTTAGCTACTAAAGTACTATTTTAAACCACCACTTAATGATGGTAATATAATAGTTCATGCAAAAAATTTATATTGCTCAAATGAGTAAGCATTGTTATTTACTGTATTACATTAGCTGTTGTTGATGAATGACTTCTCTGGTAGATTTTGTTATTAGAAAATAATTCAAATGGATTTAATTGACTGCATGCATATACATGATAACATGAATCTTTTACTCAATAGGTATAGTTAAACTATGGCTTGAGTTCACATGGAGAATTCCTCATACTCTTCCATAAGAAATCACTCAAATCAATCATTTCTTTTGTTCCCTCTTCAAGTTGAAGTGATTTTTTTTCTTATATTCTTTAATGGAAGGGCACTAGTTAGTATAATAATCTTGAAACTTGTATAGTCAATATATCTAAAATCAATGTTGTTTTCAATGCAAAATTTACCTTTTTTTTTGGTTCCTTAACTAGTGTCCATTCAGTCACTAGTTAGCATGACCCTTCTTTAGTTGTCTATGTGTGTGTACTAGTATGAATTAATCTAGTTTTTTTGGCGAATGACTCAAGTCCTTGAAAATGCAAATATCCTGAAGAATTGTTAATGGCAAGTATGTTCCCCGTTGGGAATAGACATTAGTCCTTGAGAATGACTAATACTATGACCGATATTTGTGGTTTTTACAATGTGATTTTTGCATTTTTTTTTTGTTTGTTTTCATAAAACCAATGAGTTTGTCACCAACTTCTTTTACGGTTTAATTGAGGAGTTTAGTCAACAAGCAAAGAACATAAAATATCTGTATAATAGTACTAGTAATATTGGAACATGGTATGAGGAGAAAGTACTGAGAAGAATAATATGGTGGAAAGTAGGTTGTAGTAGTACTAGGATTTTAAAAAACAACGCCACAAAACTATGGTCAGGGACTTTGCTGGTTAATTACTGGTATAATTGTCATATGCTTCTTTGGCCAAAGCTGGTAGTGGAAACTTATGTTTTTCTATCCAAAGAAAAAAAAAATACTACTTTTTATTATACATTATACATTTATTGATTTATACAATGCATTATTTTTAGCAAGGGCGGTGGTTAGGTTAAAGGATATAAATAAACATTATCATATGACATAATATATGATACTCTTTTGTTGCACATGCATTGGATAATTGGTGTAATCATTTCATTGGTAATGGAGGGTCCCAAAACATGATGATAGGTGGGATTATAGTATTTTACAATCTTTATTAGAATTTAGATTTAGATGTGTTACTGTTACATAAAAAAAAAACTATTTATGTGCATCATATTCATTCTCTCTATTCATAAAATAAGTATTTATGGTGCATAAAATATTTTTTTAATTGAAAATTTCTCTCTCTTTCTACAGACAAGGAGGAGCTTCCTGAGCTACTTCAACTGTTGTATAAAAGCATGATATTCAAGGGTGTCTACAACCTTTCTCGTGTCTTATATAGATTGTTGATTAGGACAGTTATGCTTTTGCTATTGGTTATATATTAATTGTCCATTGTTCTTTAGAAAAACAAACAATTCTCAATCTTCAATGAGGATTCTATGTGTTTAATTTGACATATTCTACGTTTCTTTTTGACAAGTTGACATATTTTATGTTATTTCTAGTTAAAATTACTAACTTCTTTTGGGGAGGACGGTTTGAGTTAAAGAATAAAGGAATCAAAGGAAACATATAATTTATAAATGTTGCCCAAGACTAAGAAAACTTTACTACCAGCTCCAAAATATGCCATGAGGGAATTCAGGAAAGTAAATCTTATAATCTTAAAAAAAAAAAAAAAAAAAAAAAAAAAGAAGCTTATAATCTATAGTGAAACCTGTTTACTTTCCAATTAGTCTTTTCACTATTTTGTTTCTTTTTAAATCAACAAAATTACATAATGTTTTGTGAAGAACTTGGTATTAAAAGATGCAAGCACATTCTTCAAAAACAAATGATGCAAGAACCATTCTAACCTAAAGTTTAAAGTTAGGAGTTGGAACCTAAACATGCTAAACACAACTAAGAAAAGTAAAGACAGTGCAGAGAACTGCCTTGAAAATACTGCAGTATCCTGCATTAGAGCTCAATAACTTGGGGTCAAATAGTAGTATTGTCCTTCTTTACCTTTGACTCAGAGGTGGGTGCCTCCTCATTGTCACTAGTGCTTTGCATCAGACTTCTTCCTCAGTTGATCTTGCTCAGCCACCTTTTGTTCTTTCTTCATCAGTGGATTACAAATCCAAGTCTTGTCTTGTTTTCTTCCTCTTCTTTTGGGGTTATGGTGGCTCCAGATCAAATCTCACCTATAACCTTTACCCATATTCAACCCATCAACCCCGACTAACTACCAATACACAACCATCACAGTACGCCCATAACCTTCATTATTGCATCACCGACCAACAACCGTGCATGCTTCCAAGCTGTTGCTTGCCAGTTCATGCTTCATGCAGATTTCATACCTTCGCTTTGTTGGATTATTGTAATATTTTAATTTTTCTAAATGTTTAACTTGGCAAATTATTCGGGGAAAATGAAGTGTGGTAGCAGTGATACAACATCAAAATAGAAAGCCACATGCAAACTTGATCTACAAGTCATACGCTATATTACTATAAACAACTAACAAAATATATTGACAAGCAGTTTTACAAGTCATGCGCTATATTACTATAAACAACTAACAAGCCATTAAAAAAAACTAGATATATTGACAAGCAGTTTTCAATTTAGAGATTCTCACAATTTTTTATTTTTTTATTTTTCAATTCGACACATTCCTATTCAATTCAACGCTTGTACCGCTGCTTGGCATCCATCGCTAAATGAAGGAACCAATTAGCATGGCATCCCAACACTTTTTTACCGACAATTGATTGGTTTCTACCAACAAAATCACAGCAGTCAAATCAGCCAAGTGGTACTGTTAGGGATTAAGATAGTGAAAAGCATAAATGAAATTTTACATAAATGTAGTACCAAACTGTCCAGCATAAGCATACCTGAATATTCACCTAGACCCATCACAATGCTAATTAAATATCCAGCAAATCATATTAGTCTTCACAAAAAAAAAAAAGGCCCCAATTATTCTGTTAAAGACGTATAATCCCGCAAGATGCATCATTTCCAAAACTAACAGAAAAACAGAACCCCTCGACAGCAAATGGTTTAACTAACCATCACACTATGTATTTCACCTAATCGCTAATAAGAAACAAGTAATTGTAGTGTGATCCAACAACCCTGGAGAAAACTTTACAAGGAGACCTTTGATTCTTCACAGACACCCTCTAGTATCTCATGCAGGCATTGTGGTCCATTTTAAGAAGTCTGACTACGAGTTTATATTTTCTTGATAATCTGAACAACGTCTTCGTCCTCAAGTTCATGTTCCTAGAGCATAACAAGGCATTCGATTTATTATTATTACAAGTATCTTCACAAATGAGGGAGAAGAACAAAAGAAAGAAGAAATTAAGAAAGAAAATGTTGCAAAAAATAAAGAAAACTGTGTAGAGAATCAAAATCAACCTTGCCGACTCTTTGAGGCTTGTGTTTTGCACTTGAACCCCAGACCAGAGCACTGCATCATTTAAAAAACGTAAGCATTGGATGAAGGCGAGGCAAAAAATTGTCAGGCGTGGTAGGAGGATATATTAATTCTAATAACTCTCTTCTTCATAATACAATATGCAGCTTTTTCCCAAACTAAGTTAAGTCATCAAAGTAAAGATCCATTCTAAGTATATAAAGTTCAGACGAGCAAAGGACACAGCAAATAGATAATAACCTAAACAATAGCAGCATATTAATAAAAGGTTTCCTGACTGACAACAATTCAGATCTAATTGTTCGGAAAAACAAAGTTAATCTTCACATGCATTGCTGAGGTTCATGCAAACATAGAGAAATTGCTCAACATCATAAAGCAATAAATCTTAAGATATCCTTTGGGAGAAGGTACTCACTACTTAAACTGTTTAAGCATGTCCTTGTGAATGCGATCACAGAAGTCTTCAACTGTCTTCTTCTTGGATGACAATATTACAGGGTCTTCATAATCAGGATTCATACCTTTAGGTTTAGTATAAATACGAGTTAAACTGAGATACTCCCAAACCATATCCAGAAGTCCATCAAGGTTCCACTCCAGGTGTGCACTGAATAACAGACAGAAAATTACTCGAACTTCTATATTCTAGTAGTAGATGCAATACAAAAGGAGAATTCTTAATGCCAAACAAAGACAAATAAGAAAGAATACAATAATATAAAAAGCAATTAGTTTCTGAGAATGGGCATGGAGGATTGAATAACCAGAATAAAGGTAGACAGTTAGAGGAACCAAATGGAAGGCAATAAAATACTCCCTCTATCCTTATTTATAAGCAAAACTCCACTTTTTAGATTCATTCAATAACGGATGTATCTGGTCTATAACATAGGTCAGATACATTAGTTATTCAATGAATAAGGTTGACTTTTGCTTATAATTAAGGATGGAGGGAGTATTGGATAGTGAAATCCCTCAAAACTACTGATAAACAATAAAAAATAGCATCTTAAGTGCCTTCACATAAGAATGAATAAAACTCTTATGAAGATTTCTTATTTTTCCAAAGGGGGAAAAGGATTGAGGTAACAATAAGATGGCGACGAGAAGAATTACCTGACAGGGCAGTAATGAGGAAGCTTATCCAAGATCTCCAGTTCCTCAAGTGTGATCTGATCAATCTTATTCACAACATAGATGCAGGGTGTATATATTCTACTGCCTTCAATGACATCTATAAGGTCATCAGCAGTGGCATCGTACCTTAGAGTAATATCTGCATTATGAATTCTGTACTCGCTACATATAGCCTTCACAGTATCAAGATCAAGATGTGTGTTTGTAGCAGTTGAAGTGAAATTGATGCCACCCTTTTCTTTCCTCCTGAAAGTCAGGTTTGGTGGCTCTTTGTTTAACCTGAAGTAGGAAATAAGAGAAATAAATAATCATCAGGGGAAATAAAAAGCAAGAAAGACAGCAACAGACATTAGAGCCCATAATTATATAACCAAATTTCTTTCCCAGAAGATCCGGCCCACCTGCTACATATGTTGGGGGTTACATGTAGTCGCACTTATCTCGTTGCTTATACAGGTGTGGGAAAGGTTGTCAAAGTCAAGATTCTATGTAAAGTCGTTTTGCCTAGGTGAACTCTGATCATAAACTCGTAAAAGTCCGCGTTTATCTCATATTAGAAAAAATGTCTTAAAAACTTGTATAATATTATTATTATTATTATTTATTTTTGGGTTAAACAAACGCAGGACAGAACCAAACCTGTAGAATGTGCATGATGGAAACAGAGCACATCAAAATACAAACATGTTCTGTTTTTAAGTTATGAAACAGAGGCATAGTGATAAAACGAAACGGAGATGGTTGTTTTCATACGCATCACCGGCATCGGAGGTTTCCTTTGTGCCCTCGGAAACAGCTTTCTTTCATTGTGGCGCATGATTTAAGCTCAGAGACAGGGACGATGGTAACCCCTGCTTTCATTTGAAAAAACAGAATCGGCAGTAACCTCTATTTTTGCGAAAAAAAAAAGAAACGACAGTACCCTCTGTTTTTCACACAAAAACTTAAACGAGAGAAAGGGAAGAGTAGTCTCTTAGGCCAGGTTATGCTTTTTTTTATTTTATTTTTTTATAATTTCAGCAAGTATGTAAACTAGTGATTCCATCCGAGTTGAGTGAGTGCACGAGTCTCCTACAGTTGGCCACATAATTGGTACCATATCATAAACATCATAAATAAACAGTATAACATGTTACCTTATACCAAATCCTTCTAACTCCTTTTCTATAAGACGCTTATGAGTTATTGGCTTTATTGCATCAAGAACAATTAAAATGCAATTGCATGTCCTTGCGGTACTAATAACCTGTGTTTGCAGACAGGTATACAAAACAAAAGATATTAGTGTTTGCCTGTGTAAATGAGGGATGAAAGATGCATTCCAAACACAGATGTTAATTGCTGCAAATGAAATATTCTGTAGGTAGAAACTCAAAAGATACGCCATTACCAAGTAAGGATCATTAAATAGGTAAATATTGATCACATTAACAGAAACTTGGCAGACCAAAAATAAAGTAATAAATTATTGTGACTTAAAAACCATATTTCCTCAAAAATATATGCTATGGATATTAGTTCAACGTTCAGAAAAATGTAAATAGAAACAGATTAGAAAGAACAAGCTTTGGCTGATGAATATTATATCATCATAAATACCAAATGTAATTGATAACAAGAGCATATTATTGTTACCTGCCTTCCTCTGCCCTTTCCATCCTTAGCACCCTCAATAATTCCAGGGAGATCCAGCAACTGACAAACAAAATTAAACATTTACAACAGAAAATTGCATGAAACGAAAATATGTATCACAAAGATAAATTCTCTTATGATTAAGTTGCAATTACATAAACTATTTATTAAGTACTAAAAATTAAGGGTTGAAAACTTCATTTTTTTTAAATAAACAATAATAGTGGGATCATCTTGTCTATCATGTTGCATAAAAAAAAATTTGTCTATCATGTAATAGATTTTGAGAATAAAGTTAATTTTAACCCTTAAATGTCTAAATTATATAAAAGAAAAACTGCCAAAGAAACACCTCTACTTCGTTGTAGAAACTTCAAATAGGCAATCTTCCGATGCTTAAATTGACAATAGAAACAAATCTAGATTGGGAAACATAAGAACCTTAAATATACATTCTAAGTTGTAAAATTTTCAATTGAAAAGGTGGGCTAAGGGATAGCTGATACAGCAATGAACAATCAAGACAATGTTTATATCTTTTTTATTTTTAGTCATTGAGGGATAATTGATACAACAACCATCACAATGTTGCAACCTATCTATCAATGCCTGGAAATGCTCCTTGAAAACTAAGTGCACGTGCATCTGATAGTCAGAAGTCATTGTTTAGAGAGGCACCATTCATATATCATCTACAATTCTCTCAACTATCATCAGAAAGAGGGTCAGCTAAATTTAGTTTTAGGCATTCCGAATTTTTCAACCCACACAAGAATATGTAATATATTGCCCTTAGTTTTGGTCCAAAAAGAAAAGCAAAAAAACTATTTCCCTTAGTAAGGTGACAAATTCATCAATATATACCTGAATTTTAGCTCCACGATATGTGATCACACCTGGGATGCAAGTTAAGGTAGTGAACTCATAGGAAGCAACCTAAAAACCAAAATAAGTAAACTTGTTAGACAAACTATTTAACACAAGCTAAAACTAAGATAGATTACAAAATTGTTATGATCCCATCACCCAAACCCAATACAAAGATAAAGTTACCCTGTAGGCACAAGATGACTGACTACTAAATAAACACAGTGAATAATCTTTTTCCATTTTCCAAAAGGAAAAAATAGTTGATTTGAGATGGAAGAGGTAGAAACAACAGAAGTAAATACAGCAAGTAAAGTAAAAATGAGAAGTTTAATAAAAAAGAAACAGCTGCTCATATAATGCATCAGATTAGAGTACGTTAGGGATAATGTGAACAATATAAGATAATATAAAATAAACGCATATCTCATGCATTGTTTGATTAGTAAAACACATTAGAAACATGATATATAATAAAATAATATAATATTAACAATTACAATATTTATAATTATAATATAAGATACATTTTTTAAAAGATATTAAGATACTATTAATATGTATTAATCCACTTATAATTTAATAACTGTTACTATATATAAAAAACATCTAATATCTTAATAGTAAGGTTGACTCTCTCCCTCCCAAAACAAAGGTTGATGTGGAACAATTTAAGTCATCCTTTAGGATTGGTTTCCATGTATCCTTACATATCAAAATTTATTTCCTTATTTAATTGAGAATAGCAGTCTAGTATTTGTTTCAATAGGGATAACCAAGTGAATGGGCTCAGGTGGTTACAAAACTCCAGTTAATGATAACTTATTCGGGATAACCCGAATTTGAATCCTGGCTGGAACAATCCTTGGCTAGGCTTTACTTACCAACTGGCCGAACAACGTATTACCAGGGCCAATTCCCCTAGGAAGGAGGGTTAAGACAAAAAAGAAAAAAAGAAAGCATTGGTGCTGTCTTTTTGCAAAAATACTTGACATTCATTTACATCATCAATACAAGTCTATTGTAGAGTATCCGTTTTCCTATTTTCTATACAATAAGCACTGAGAGTGCGTTTATTTAAGATTTTCCCCCTTAAAAAATCACTTCATTTGAATTTTTTCTCTCTCAATTATAGAAGTTAAACATAGTGTTGAAAGAGAGAAACAAGAGAGACATGGAGAAACCGTGTTTGAACTACACAGTGGAGTCAATTTTTTATATGGCAATAAATACAAAAATAAATATAGAAGACACTATCCCTATTTACATATTATGATATGCCTGTACAATAAATACAAAGTCCATATGTTGTTGAAAGGTTAGACTTCCTTGGGCTCCATTGTATAATATTGACTCCAAAACACGGCACAGAAATTAAAGATTGGCCCATAGTATAAATGACGAAGACAATGCATGAATATTCCAATACATCCTATACCTCTGAAAATGTCCCAGTCAATTTATTCAGCAGAGTAGACTTGCCAACTGAAGGGAAGCCCACGAGACCAACTCTTGCATCCCCACTTTTGGTAACATCAAAACCTTCGCCAGCACCTCCACCTCCCTTAGTTGTAGGTGTAAGGAGTTCCCTCCGCAGTTTTGCAAGTTTAGCCTGGCACCAAGAACGGAAAAGAGGTAAAAAAAAACGAGAGAGAGGAGCTAGAAAACCTAAAACGATAGGGGTAGTAATAGTAAGGAATAAAATTCTAATTCTAAAAATAGAACACTCATTATTCCTTCAATATTGCATATTGAATAAACAATAGTACTATAATAGCAAGGATGCTTGTGGACTATAGAAACCAGAAGGAAGGGAGGAAGAAAAAAAGATAAAGAATATAAGAAACCAATAGCAGGAGCAGAATGTGCTACGCAGCCCATGCCTAAAGCTACAAAAACAACTTCTGCAAAGAAATGTTGGCAAATTTATAGGATCCTGAACAATTGCACTTCAAAATGCAATCCCTAAAACAACTATTTGATCTAATATATACAAAGACACTACTATAACAGCACTTGAAATAAACATTTTATACAAGCTTAACATAAAAATATGCCCCATTGTCTTCAAAATCAAACCTCAACTAAAGCCAAACAGAAACCACCAACAAAAAAAATAGAACAGCACACTGCTTCTTCCCCGTATACCATATAATATTTAATAATCAAACAAAATGTACTAATATGATTACCTTGAGTAACCCCAAATGATGAGCAGTTGCCTTGTTCTTTTGAGTCTTTGCCATCTGTAAAATACAAATAACCATGATCATCCTCAAAATAATAATAACTAAACGACAGAATAAACTTTGCAGCTATTGCATATAAAACAATCAGTACATATCTAATGCAGTTCTTTTAGTTGACAATTGACATACACCAACTTCACTTATTTTGAGTAGTGTAAAATTCATCATATTTAGTGGCTTGCAAAGCACAGACACTCATTTGATGAGGTGTGTCACCGTGTTAGACATGCACCGACACTGACACATATGATTACATTGAACTATGTCATTTTCTCAAATTATTATCGGTGTCGATGTGTAAGGGTTTGTGTCTGTGTACATGCTTGTAAACATTCATATAAGCAATCAAACAAAGGATAAAAAAATTTACATTCATATGTACACAAATAAAATATAAATTGAAGGATATAAACTCAGAACTTAAATTAGGTCCGTCAGATACACTTCAAAAGGGGGGGGGGGGGGGGGGGGGGAAGTTGATGATTCAAAATCAAACGGTAGAAAATTCAGAATTTGTTAAAAGAAAACTAATAAACTCCAGCAATATACAAAAAATTCTATCAATTTATAAAATTCTATTCAAAATGCGAAATCAGCACTTCAAAAGGGGGGGGGGGGGGGGGGGGGGGGAGTTGATGATTCAAAATCAAACGGTAGAAAATTCAGAATTTGTTAAAAGAAAACTAATAAACTCCAGCAATATACAAAAAATTCTATCAATTTATAAAATTCTATTCAAAATGCGAAATCAGCACTGCTATAAAAAAGGTGAAGTTTCATTCGAATAAATCGTATAAGCCTACAACTATTTCCCTATGTTCCATTCATAATCGAATCAAACGAAGCGGAAATTAATCTTGTGGTAAAGCATAAGTACCTCATCTTCGATGTCTTTGATTTTCTGCATTACCGTCGACATTGTTGAAGAAGGATAAGCTCGAAAGCAACAGGAAATAGATTCGGTTTACTTCCGGCGAGAAGTGAAGTGAGATTGAACTTTGAAACCTATGCGGTGGTGAAATGTATAGACTTAGAGCGTTGCGTTGCACCGGAGAAGAAGAAGGTGCTAGAACAAATATGCAGAAATGGTTATGGTGAAGCTTAGGGTAGAGAACGAATTTGCGATTTGTATTGGGCTGGCCCAAAATAATCTAAAGTTATTTGGGTTGGGCTAAAATAAAAAATATGGAAAGAAATATGTTAGAGATTTACTTTTTGCCACCCCATCCATTTTCTCGGGTGCCCTACACAGGGACGGATCTAGAAATCAATGAGACGGGGGGCCGAATGGGCCGTTTTTTTTTAATAACAAACAATACATATAAAATAAAATCACTATAGTTTTTTTTACAAACATTGTAGCACCTAAAACAAAATAAAATTTTGTGATAAAATAAAGGAAAATGCTAACATGTTAAAAGTTGGATATGGTAATTTTGACTAAAAAATCGTGTAATCAATTTCTTAAAATTACAAAAAAAAAATTGCTCTTATCAATACAAAATTTCTATATTTAAATTCATTATTATTAGTAAAACTCTAAAATAGAATAGACAAACATATAGTATTAGATTAGATATTGTATAAAAAGAAGTAGCTAGGAAATAGGATGTGTCATTAGCAACCCATAAACATTAAATGATCATCTATTTAAACCACTAGTACACAAAAAAACAACAACTAAAACACTCACTCTCTCCATTCACTTATAGGATAGGATATACATACACATATGCCCAACTTAACAACTTATAGATTATAATATACATATATATAACATAGTATACATATTTAGGGAGGGGTTTGGAGCCCCTGCTCGCCCCCCCTCCAGTCCGTCCCTGCCCTACAAATTTACCAAAATATCTCCGTCCGCTATTTAGGTAGCAAACACATAAAAAAACTTAAACTTTATAACGTCTTTAAATAAATAATATTGAACATAGAAGAATTGTTTTGTTTTTGTCTTAAGTATAGAAAAAATATTTAACTTATACGTACAGCACATTAGTGCAATACACAAAAAAAAAAAAAGAAGCATGTACACTAGCACAACCTACAGAGTATGTGCGCTATTGATGGAGCATGCTACAATCCAACGTTGCACAAACTGCAGCAGAAATGGCAGCAGGCATCACCGCTGATCGATCATTTTAATGATCTAAGGGGGGTGTATTCAATTAGGATTTCAATGGATTTTAAAAGACTTTTTTATGATGACAAAATCTTGTGGTATTCAATTAAGATTTTAAAAGACTTTAAAAAAGTCTAGTGGTATTCAATTAGGATTTTAAAAGATTTTAAAAAAGTCTAGTGGTATTCAATCAAGACTTTTTACAACTTACAAAAAGTCTTGTGGTATTCAAAAGTATTCTAATTTCGATGGATTGTTTAAAAAATAGGATTTTAATGGATTTTGATGGACTTTTTAGTGAATTTTGAGCTACAAAAAGTCTTTCCTCATATCATGAGATTTTGATGGATTCTCATTTTTTTTTTATTTCTTTCACCTTTCCTCATGTTTCTATTTCATGTTTCATGATTATCTCATGTTTTTTATAATCGTTTATATTTTCTCCCTACCTTTCTATCACGTTTCCTCTTCATGGTTGTCCTGCTACCATAGAGTGTCACGATTCATTATAGGATATAGACATTGAAAATATATACAACAACATGTTTCAACAACAGCAACAAAACCTTGTTCGTCATTTTTTTTTTAAATTGTTTTTTTGTTTATTCATTGATTTTTTTTTTTTTTTTGTAGAATTTTATTCATTGATTTTTTTATTATATTAATGATTGTTGATTTTTTTAAGGAAGGATTAATTTTCATTGATTGATTCATTATTGTTTTAGAAAAAATTTATATCGAATTTATTGACTCATTTAAATCTTAAAAGTCTATAAAGTACTTCAAAATCTCAAAAGTCTGTGTCATAAAGTCTCACAAATTCTTGTGTTAAGAATCTTGATTGAAAAAGTCATTCAAAAAAGTCTTCTAAAATCTCATAAAATCAATACAATCTCACAAAGTCTTTTAAAATCTTCAAAAAAAAAATTTGCTAAAATTGTCTTGTGAAATCTTAATCCAATACACCCCCCTAATATTAATAATACAAGATTATCGTGCCTAAAAAAATACTACTATCATTTTGATGTTACTATTGTGGAGTTCAAAACACCGGATAAAATGCATTTTTTAACTAAGTGTATAAGAATTTACTAAGTCGCAATTAAAGGGTTTTAACCCAACTTTATAACGTCTTTAAATAAAGGCTTAATTAGTCTTTTGGTCCCTTAAAGATATTTTAGGTTTCACATTGGTCCCTTAAAGAAAAAAAGGTCCGGATTGGTCCCTTAAAGTAAAAAAGGCCCGGATTGGTCCCTTAAAGACATATATTTTTGCCATATTGGTCATTTCCGTTAAATTTTAACTCCAAATATAACAAAAAATTCCAATGGTTAAAATTTTAAAAATTAATAAGGTTTTTAGTGGACCACTTACACTTAATGACATCCACAATTCAATCTACTAAAACTAACGTTTTTTTGTAAAAAATTGACGGAAATGACCAATTGAGAAACAAATGTGTCTTTAAGGGACCAATCCTGACCTTTTTTTCTTTAAGGGACCATTGTGAAACCTAAAATATCTTTAAGGGACCAAAAGACTAATTAAGCCTTAAATAAATAATATTGAACATAGAAGAATTGTTCACACTAGTGCAATACACAAAAAAAAAAGAAAAGAAGCATGTACACTAGCACAACCTACAGAGTATGTGCGCTATTGATGGAGCATGCTACAATCCAACGTTGCACAAACTGCAGTAGAAATGGCAGCAGGCATCACCGCTGATCGATAATTTTAATGATCTAATATTAATAATACAAGATTATCGTGACTAAAAAAATACTACTTTCATTTTGATGTTACTATTGTGGAGTTCAAAACACCGGATAAAATGCATTTTTTAACTAAGTGTATAAGAATTTACTAAGTCGCAATTAAAGGGTTTTAACCCAACTTACACCGTAAATTGAGTTCATATTCACTCGATTTCATTATGCTTCATTTAGTAATTCCTTTTAACAAATGTTTGCTAAGTGGCATTTAGAGATTCCAATGGTCCAAATTTATCCTTTAAAACCAGTTCTTTTTATTTAAAATATAAAAAACATGTCCTTGTGACTCATGTTTCTATTCATCGTCATCTCACCACTCGCGTCATCATTGAATCACAGTTGTATTACTTGGATATATTCAATATCTTCCCCTTTTTAGTTTTAGCCTTTTATGCTATGTTTGGTTCGGGGTTTTTGGAGGGGAGGTGAGGGAATATTTTAAATGTTTTGTGTTTGGTTCAAATTTTATGAGGGGAGAGGAGGGGAGGGGAGGTGAGCAAAATCTCTCAAATGACCAATTTTTGCTTCCCCCCAAATTGGGGGGATTTGGAGGGAAGGGGAGGGGAGGTGAGGAAAGATGAGTTATTATAATTTTAATTACATTGACATAATTATCCTCATATTTATTTGAAAATACCAAAACTATCCTTTTAAAATTTATATTAAATCATACTGAGTTATTTGCTTGTTGCCATTTTTTTGACGTTGCCAACATCCTGTGTTTATTTTTTACGTGTACTATTTTTTTTTTTTTTGTTTTAATGTACTTTGATACTTGTTTTTATTTTTTACCTATCGTACAACATTTTTAAGAATGAATACTTTTTTTTATATATAATAAAATGAACACTTTTTAATTCGTTGCACTATATATATATATATATATATATATATATATATATATATATATATATATATATATATATATATATATATATATATATATATATATATATAAACTATCAACAAGTTTTTTTAGGAAAATTAACTATCAATAGATTGTTTTATACATATTTTCATATTCTACACATTATTTTAGAAGTACTCTAATATTTTTGAACATAAAAAATTTTGTTAGAATTTTGCATTTGATTATTTATG
Organism: Trifolium pratense; assembly: GCF_020283565.1. NCBI lineage: Eukaryota > Viridiplantae > Streptophyta > Magnoliopsida > Fabales > Fabaceae > Trifolium > Trifolium pratense. Next base: position 32,992,573 of record NC_060061.1, on the reverse strand, counting down.
GAGTTTTTGATTATTTAGTTTTCATATTTGATTGTTTATGTAGTGAATAGTGAATAATTTTAAAATGTTGAGATTTTGTAAAGATTATAAGAATAAAAAAGTAAATTAATTTTAGAATCTCTCTCCTCCCCCCATGAACCAAACATATATTTAATCAAAATACCTCCCTTCTCCTATTCTGAACCAAACATATATGTAATTAAAATTTCTCCCCTCCTCTTCCCTCCCCTCCCCTCTCCTCCATTAATATCCCCCCTCTCCTCCCCTCCATTGAACCAAACAGACACTTAGGGTTCAACATCCGGAGATTGAAATTAGCTTCTCAAAGGTTTAAGCAATGAATGAAATTAAAATGATAAGTTATGGCTATTTAATTTTATTGTTTTTATGGTATCTATCTATTATTTATATGTTTAGGAGTTTCTCTCTCATGGTCTTATTCCTATGTGGCACCATTTCATTGATCCATGTCTTATGTGGCATTCTAATATTTCTCCAATTCCTATGTGGCTAACTATGAAGGCCTTTGCAATTTCTCTAATACATGATGATATCATTTTACTTAGAATCTTTGGCTAATTTGGAAATTCAATTATTTCTCAATTATTGTTTATAAATCGAATATAATGTTCTTCAATTAAATCAGGATATATTCAAATCATTTGATTCATTATATTACATATTAATTCATTAATATATTATTAGTGTCAATCCGTATTATTTTTTTTTTTTTTGTAGCAAAATTTTTGTGTGAATAGTAATTATGCTCTTTATTGACATTAATTAAGTTTTTTTATTTTGAGAAAATCCTCATTGACTTATAAAAAGAAAATTCTAATCATGATTAATATCATTTAACAGCAAAAACGTTTTAGTGCCTGGGATCAATATATAGGTATAGTTTTCACCATTATTTATCACATATTGTTTTTCTTCCATTTTTTTAAAAAGGTATAGCACACTTTTTTTTTCTGTTCACTTACTTATTTTCACGTTTATATTGTTCTACTCTAACCATTTTTGTACACTTTTTTTTTCCAGCTAACATTTAAAGGTACTCTCTTTCTCTATTCGTCTATTTTGTGTGAGTAGTATATTTCATTTTCATCTGCTTCATTGTTGGCTTATTTTTGTACTACTGTTTTTATACATCTCTATGACCAATAAAATACTATGAGCACTTATTTATGAATTTATTGAGCACTTATTTATGAATTTATTTTCTACGCAGATTAGACTATTTACAATGCATATGTCCTTAATATAGATAATTTTGTTTTGTTGATTGTAATTTTTTTTGTTGATTATAATTGTTTTCATTGTATATTGCAGATTCATGATCCTTGCAAATATTTGTGATCTTTGCATGTTAGAGACAAAAATTACAACACAATATTCACGTGTACAGCCGCATCGTAACCGCACCACAACCGCATCAGAAGCCGCATCAGACATTTTCGACGATGTTGGTTCAAATTTTCTCACAAAAAAATAAAATTTATGACCTTTAAATCATAATTTGTGTCAAATCTAATGAAAAATCTTACTTTTAACCATCTCTCAACCGTGTATTTTAAGCACATTCAAATTAGTGTTTATGGAATAAACTAAGACTATGCAATGATGAATAAATAATATAGTTACATAGTAGTTTCATTTTATATAGCTTGTGAAATGTCAAAATGATTTCACGCCGCAATAGCCGCATTGCGCGTTGTAGCGACCGTAATGACCGCATTCGCAACAACCGCAACCACATCCATGACCGCAACCACAATTTAAAACCTTGACATAGACTAAAAAGATGGTTTAACTTTTTCATGATGACTAAATTGGATCCTTTATTGAAGGAATTGTGTCTTTTTTTTTTATATCAGAAGAAATTATGTCTTTACTCTAATAACTTTTTAACAATTATATTTATTCAATTCAATATAATGACTTATTTATGCATTGACCATATTTAAACTTTCTATGAATAAGATCATCCTATTAAAATTCAAATTTCATATAATATTAGTGCAATAAAAATATGGAATATGCTTAACTGTATTATAGTAATTATTGTAATACATTAGATGTTAATACATGTCAAAATGCATTTGAATATTCATATGTTGTATATCAATCAAATAAATCACTTGATACCAGAATTAACCCCGAATCAAATTAAACTGGCTGTGAAAACAGAAAAAGAAAGAAATAATTTAGTGCTTTTTTCTGCAATTTATAGAATTCTTTCTTTTGATGTTCAAAAAAATATGTGTAGATCCACATTATTTGTAGTGTTTACTATTATATAGTACAAAGTTTCCACATCTGTTGCTTGACAAAAAAACCATGAACATGTTTATGAATAAAGAAGGCCAGAAACACTATTTTTTTTAACACTTTCAATTACTCAGTTCGCTCTTTAAGTGAGTGACACTCATGTGAGTCTCACCACTATATATAGAATATATTAAGAAAATGTTATTAACACTCTTCTCAATTTTATTTTCTAAACAAGAGAATCATTTAAAAATATGGTCACGGGGAGGTTGATCTTCATCTGAAAAATAATATAGAATTTATTTATTCAATTTGTTATGTTCATGAGATCCTTGCATTGTAGTAAAGACCCGTGGAGATGGCTACAAGAGAGAAAATAACACGTTGATCGGAAATAGAGAGTGGATGAGTTTCACTCTTCGTCAGACCATTCCGCCCTTCCCCTTTAAAATCTCTAAAATCTGTATCATTTTTCATATTTAGATAAATTACATTGAATATATCAAATAAATTTTGTTAATTAATAAATCACAAAATATTATTATTAATATTTTAATATTTTTCAATGAAAATTAACCCGTGCAATTGCACGGGTCAGTTATACTAGTTATTTATATATTTAGGAGTTTCTCTCTCATGTTCTTATTCTTATGTGGCACCATTTCCTTGATCCATATCTTATGTGGCATTCTAATATTTCTCCAATTCCTATGTGGCTAACTATGAAGGCCTTTGCAATTTCTCTAATACATGATGATATCATTTTACTTAGAATCTTTGGCTAATTTGGAAATTCAATCATTTTTCAATTATTGTTTATAAATCGAATTTAATGCACCTATTAAAAATAATTTTAAAAGGAAATAATTGACTATTTTTGTACCAATTTCGTCAAAAAAAAATTATTTTTGTACCAAAGCAATTGTTTTTAAATTTTTTTTTATGAAAGGAAGATTGCCAACTGCATATAATAATTAGGTATAATTGTCGGCTGGATATAATAATTTTTATGATCTTCAAATTCAATTAAAAAAATATTAAATCTTTATGGTCTCCAAATTATTCTCTCACAAAATTTTTTCTAAATGGTCGTGTATCAAAATACTAAGGTCACACACACACATATATATATATATATATATATATATATATATATATATATATATATATATATATATATATATATATATGGGAGTCCCTAATATGCACCTCTCTTTTTTAGGTGCACCGGTGCACCCCTGTCTTTTACCTGCTATAGCAGGTTGCATTAGTTTTTAGATAGTGGGGCCCACATGAGAGAAAAAACTAATTTTTTAAATTGAAATAGGTTGATTACATTTATGTCATTGGATTGATTCTCAATCTCTTTTCAGCTTTCCTTCATTCATCTTCTTTTCCAAGTGTTAAAACTCATATTTCTCTTCTACTCTCAAAACGTTGCCGACAAACTCATCGTTGCTGCATCGGCCGCCGGTAAAACCATCCTCCGCCTTGACCCTAACTCTTACGGAAGCCATTTCGCTTCTCTCTCCCTCGAAGATCTCACCTCTTACCTCAAATGTTTCTAATTACACCGAAGAAAAAAAAATTGGATTTGGGAATTTAAAAATGAAAATAGTTTTTTTTTTTTTAACTGCGAAAATAGTCTTCTTCTTGTTGAATATGACACCATTGTTCTCATTTTCTTTCTCTCTCTTTACTCACTCTTCTCACGGGTCTCTCACTCTTTCTCTCAAGAACACCAACCGGTGTTCTTCGATTCCGGTGGCCAACTCCATGTTATCTTCATCTCTCTCTGATAATTGTAACCCAACTGCAAACCGTAAATCCCTAAATTATGTTTTCCCCAAATTTTAATTTTTTGTTGTAATTTCAAGTTATTGTGTGTTGTTGTAGTGAAGAAATTGGAGTATAAATTTAGATTTGTTGCTGCTGGTAGTACTAGAAATCATGTATTTTGGACTTTTATGTTTGTTTGTGAGAGAACAAAAGTAAAACAAGTGAGATGAAAATATCTTAGTAAGAATCGGAAGAGGGTGAAGGAGAAGAGAATGCCTTTTGAGACTTTTCTACAAATGAATGAAGGAAAGAGTTTGGAAATCAATCCAAGGACAAAAACGTAATCAATCAATTTTCATTTAAAACAAATTATTTTTCTCTCTTGTGGGCCCCACTGTCCAAAAATGGGTGCAACCTGCTATAGCAAGTCAAATGAAAAGGTTCACCGATGGACCCTAAAGAAAGGGTGCATATTAGGGGGACCCTATATATATATATATATATATATATTGTATTACGGTAAAAAAAAAAAAATTATATATTTTCATAATTTTATAATTATATAGAGTCACATAATATAATTAATATTTTATTATTATTTAAAAAAATTGGAATATGTGTGTTATATTCATGTGCATTAATTTATTTAATTTATTTATAATATAATGGAATATGTCTTATTTACTAATTTACTAATTACTAATTTACTAATATATTTTTAAAATTAAAAATGAAATCAATATATTTGACTTTTAATGAATTTAATTTCATATTAAAGACAAAATTACTCATTTGTCCATTTTTTTAACTATATATATAACATTTGTCTGAACTCTAAAACTCACAATTTTTCAATCTTCATTATCTCTTATTCTTCTTTCTCGATAATCACTATTTTTTCTGTATATTGTCACCTTTTTAAATTTCTTTATTTTTTCTTCTTTGTTCGATATTTCTTATATTTTTAATATATTGTTTGTTTTACCTTTTAGATTATTTTCTTTTGGTCATCTTTTTATTTATTAATCCTATTTATTTTTTGTGACAGGGAAATAATTGAGAGGCAAGACGAAATGCATCACATTCTCACAAAATGGATTGAATTGAGAGCTCAGAGTCTGTTTTAACAACTGTAGTTTTGTTTTTTTAGAAAATCTTGCTTATAGCACTTTATCAATATCAATGATGTCTTGGATACAAGTTGGAATATCAATGATGTATTTACTTGATGAATCTATCAACAAATTAATCAAATGATGTATTTTTCCAATAGTATTAAGTTCATCATTATTGTATATTTTTCTATTGCAATTTTTATTTTATACTTCTTTTTTTTAAAAAAATGAGATCTTTATTTTTGTGAATCTATTATTTATATGTTTAAGAGTTTTTTCTCAGGGAAACAAATCTACGTGTCACTTTCTTATGAACTTTAATTTTTATTAATCCAATGTGGCATCCTCTCATTCATCATTCTCTTAGGTGGCGTCCTCTCATTTCTTTTACCGGTCAAAATCTCACGTGACAATCTCTCAATTCATTTTGCTGATATGTCATTCTTCTATGTTTTTTCCTTTAGTCATTAGTGCTCAATTATAAATATAGAAATTGTTCAATCAGGTTTTATGAACAAATGTCTATATATTAATATTTTGATATAATTGAAATTTTATATATGGAAACTTTTGATTATTGACCAACTCATTTTTGGAATATATATTGATTAAATTAAATCAATGCTGAAATGTATGGAAATTTCAAAAATTAAGGACCAAAAATCTACTATAGTTTCTATATATACGGGTCAATATGTAAGTGTGAGGGTCATTTAGTGTCTCAACGCCCCTTCTCTATTTTCTCTTCTCACCTTCACTACTCTCTTTTTTTTTTTTGACAGAATCACTACTTTTTTTTTCTATCTATTGCTATTGTTGGTTTTTTTTTAAATAAAAAATCTATTGCTATTGTTGGTTATTTCTTATTTATTTGTTCAATATAATTTTTGAAATAAACAAATAAAAATTATATAAATTTGGACATTTTTTTAAATTTGCACATTAACAAATGAGATATGCTTAAAAAAATTATATAAATTTTTTTTGTGTCAAGCAAATGACAAACAATTCTACTGCTCATTACTTTTAAATAAATAATATTAAAATTAAAATCGGCCCATTTTGCTTCTCAAATGTGAAATTTTTTCACACGGGGACATGAGATAAAATATTCCTGAAGAAAACAAATGTCTAAAGGAGAGAGATGACGATTAAGAACAAGTATATTAACCGTTAGATTAGTTTTTGCATAATGACTTTTTTTTTATGAAAATAAAAGAATAAATATATGAACATGTGAGTTTGGAACGAGGAGTGGAATATCACTCTCCATTATGTCATTTCTCCTTAAAATATCCAAAATTTGGATCTTTTATCATATTTAAATAAACTATTACATTAAATATAAAATTAATTTTACAAATAATTAAAAAAATCACAATATTAAAATTTTAATAATCCATATTTTTCATGTGTGAAAAAAAATGATCTATATTTTTCATAGAACATTAACCCGGGCGATAGCACGGGTAAGTTATACTAGTAGTTGTTTAAATCCATTTGTATTGTATTCAATTGCCGTGATGGATTTCTTCTATGATGTTTTGCAAAGACTCCTTAGAGAAAGCTAAGAACGCCGCCGGTAACCTGAAACTTAGAGCATCTTCGGTAAGAGTATCTAAGAGAGTTTCATAGATTAATGATACGGTACTTTAAATTTTTTTTATCATTAGAGTTCCATGACAGGGCACAAAGGATATCAAAATTGGTGATACCGGGACCTTAAATAAGGTACCGTATCATCAGTTTAATGTTATTATTCTTTTTATTTTTGGTATATAAATCCAATTTAATATCTTTCATATATGTCAAAACATTACCGTTTGTCATTAATGTACTCAAAAAGTGGTATAAAATAGATGACTTGCATAAATATTACATGGTATTGTATGAACCACTCGTTAGTAATGTATGATACCCAAAATGGTATCACCATTAAAGATGCTCTTGGTATTTTTTTAATAAAAATATTGATTTTTGAAGTTTTAATTACGGCCATTGAAATGTTTCATTGTCACATAATAAAATAGATGACTTGCATAAATATTAGTACATGACATTGTAGGGACCACTTGTTAGTAATATATGATACCCAAAATGATATCACAATTGAAGATGTTCTTAGATATGTGTTTAAAAGATCCGGACTAGGTTATCTTTTGGGTACAAAGTACATGATAGTGATTAAACCCCACTGCAGACAAACTTAGTTTAGGTTATTTTTGAGCTTATGCAATTTTTATGTATTATTATAAGTTTGTCAAGGTAGTTTATGATAAAATAGCTTATAAAAATACAATTTTCACTAGTGTGAAATTATAAAATAGCATAAAACCTAATTTATATAGCATAAGCTGGTTGCATAAGCTCAAAAATAAGCTAATACAAACGGGCCTTAATCAAGGAAAAATCACTATAGTATACGCCCATAATTAAGTTTTAGAACTTTTCAAACTAACAACTTTGTTCAAGTATATCTTATCTTATTTCATATAAAAAATAGGTAAAAAATCAAATTAATTACTTAAATATAAAAATAATTTTAATCAGATACAAGTATTATTTTTTATAGCATGGTTAACTTCAGAACATAATAAGCAAACAATAAAATGAATCAATATGCTTCCCCAGAAAACAATTGAAACATTTTGCAATGTACAGAACGAAAATCTTGTATCAGACCAACACTTTTTTGTTTGAAATTATTGTGAGGTATGCCAGCAATGAAGTCTCAAAATTATAAAATCAAACAGTGCACGAAGATAAAATATATTAAGGAAAATACCTGACAACATAAAATACAAGTTTTTCAGAAGTCTAAATACCAAGAAAATGTAAATGATTAAAACTTAAGATCCAACTTTGACAATAAATAAAAAACAAGGGCAAAAACAATTCTCTAACACTCTTGTTTCGTCTAGAAGAGTAACTCGTGAGGCTTCACACCAGCCTTCAAGGAAAACCTAGCACCTAGGTAAGTCTTCAAGTCCGGAACACTCTCGATGGCTTTTAACAAACCAGCATCGACAGTCTTCTGATCATCCTTCTTTTCCTGGGGGAGAACCTTTTTATCCTAAAAAGACAACAACATTGTAAAGATCAGCAAAAACAGGAAACTCATATACACATAAAAGATCAATGATAAATAACTACAAAAACATGATCAATCGACGAACAAACCTCCTTATCTGCCTCAAAGAACTCGCCCTCTCCCTTCTTTGTCTTCTTTTGGGATTCCTTTGAAAAGTACTTGTCATCAAACTTATCGACATTAACTGAAGAAACGTCTACTTTGGTTGATGTTCCGATAACATAAGCCTGATTCACACGCCTCAAAGGGACTCCGTTAATCTTGAATGGACCTGAAGCAGTGAGAATGAGCAAACGAAGACTGGTCAGAGATGAGCAGGGACTAGGATAAGTAGCAATACAAATGCACAACACCTTCGTACAATGCATCAAAAGCTAAAGTATAATTAAAAAACAACCTAGATACTAGGTTTAGCATGCAATTAGACATAAACAATTAAAAGCAATGAGCAAGAGATATTTATTGATTAAGTGCACTGGTGAAAAAGCAACAGCAGAACAATAAGGCGCAACCAAGCAAACAACTTAACTCAACAATCCCATCCCATCTGTGGAGCATAATTATGTTTAGCTAACTGAAATAAGTTTTGCACAACCTATGGGCATATATCAAGTAACTGTATCCAAACACTAAAAAAAAGTAGTACATGTCAAAATATAAACCATACTAATTCAAGCAATAATATCTAAATCAGTATTCTACTTAATCTTACTCTTTCTCTATAAGAAATGCAATAATATCTGAGTCAACATTTCCAAACCAATTATTCATCAAAAGTGGGGAAAGAAAAAAAAAAAAAAACCACAAACACAGCTAATAAATTCAACAAACAACCTTGAGAACAAATGAAGTATCTACACCAAATTATCAAGACACAAACTCAATAAACTCAGGCAATAACACAACTGGAAGCCATCAAAACAATGTTGATTTCTTAGAAACAATAATTACCGGTTACGAGAAGAAGTCCAGAAGGAAGTTGCTTGAGAAACACAACTCTCTTCCCCTTGAATCTTCCGGCAAGAATAATCAACACTGTGCCGGGAGTAATGCTAGCCCTGAAAACAACAATAAAATCATTCATTCAAGTAATTTCATAAACCAACACTAAGAATTCAGATTATAAACTATAACAACATTTATCAGATCCAAAATAAATTAAAAGTAAACTAAAACCAATTTATCAATAGAAATGAACTAAAATAACAAACCTGAGCTTAGTAGGTTTTGGTTTGTGCTTGTTACGGAGGGGCTTCTTGACATCATCAGCGGGGTAGAATTTGGGAGGCTTCTCAGCGGGAGTTTCAGGTTTAGCGACGGGATCATGGCGAGGAAAAGCGCCGCCGTGTTTGGCCTTGATAGCCCAAAGACCTCTCTTGTGGTACATGGTAGACCTAGAGTATTTTCCGATACCCCTGATCAATTCAGGGTTACGGCTAACTCTAGCTGTTCTTTGTTTTGGTGCCATTGCCGCTGTGTTAGCTTCCAAACGCTAATTTACTCACAGTGTAGCCTTCTTTTCAATCCATTTATATATCTCTGTGTCTTTCGGTTTTTTCCTCTCTTACTTTGTTTGGGTCTCTAAACAGACCAGTTTCTAGCCCAGCCCAATTCTACCTCATTTTCATCTTTTTTATTTATTTTTATTTTTATTAATAGCTTTTTTTGGTTAAATTTTCTTAATTAATATTGTACTGTATGTATATATTTGGTCAAAAAATAAATTACTGTATATAAATATATTGGCAATTCTAAATTAGCCCAACCAAATTCTCTATTTTTTCCTATTAACATTAACATTTCTTCACCACACTACCTTTAATCATTTGCAACACCCGTGTAGTGTCATAAGAGAGTTAACAATTTTTAATAAAAGATTTAATCGAGAGGGTTTGTATTGTAAATTTCTGCTTATAAATTGCATTTTGTATGATAGCCTTTACAATTTTTTTTTCTTGTAAAAGATACAAGTTGAGGGATACAATATTTTGTTGTGAAATTATGAATGCAGATATGAAGTGTCGTACCACATTAAATTTGTGAGCTGTCTCCTCTCTTTTTTTCCTTTCCTGTGTGGGTTTGCTTAAGCTTGTTTGGAAATTTTTCCTTGTTGCTTTACTAGTAACTGACATAAGAAGTGAGGTTTTGATCAAAGAATGACGAGAAATGGCGTAGCTGGTTTGTCGTCGACACCCCGAGTTTTGTTCAAATCCAGTAGACTAAATTCCAAACCCGTGGACAAACTTTACAAACTAAAAAGATTGCATGACGTAGAACCGTGTGATACTTATTACACGTTATTTCCACCGATTATAAAAAAAAAAAAAAAAAAAAACACGTTATTTCCACCGACATCCCTTTCATACCAGCACAAATCTGATACTGACATTCAAGCATGTCTGCAGGGATGTAAGTGGATGTAATGTGTATCAAGCATTGCTCTGTAGAGCCAATGTGTCCTACACAACGAACATCAATCACAAGATGAAACAAATATAAAAGTCACTTGCATAAGTTCAAACTGGACACATACACACCATCAATTTGATAGTTATTATTACAATTTACAACTATTACAACCAGCAATGAGTTGAGCCTCACCACCTATGTGCAACTTATGGATTGACAAGGATATAAAACGCAATAACGGGAATACAACACAGTACATACAAACATTACAGTTGTAAATATGTACTACTACTTGAGCAGCTCCTGTTTATTCATATATACACCAATGGAGCAATACCTGATCAAACTAGAAAGAATTTAGGAGACCAAGGAGGAGAAATTAATCTAAGAATGAGGTGTTTGGGGATCTTGAATTCTTGATCCTGCAAGACATGCATATGTTGGGAGAAACAAACAGGTGACCTGAAATAAAGCAGAAAGAATTTAACCACAAGGACAACATAAATCAATAAGTGTTGCTTAAAAGAAGCATAGAAGAAAAAACTATAACACATCTTAAAATTAGAGGATATAAAAAAATGTAATATGCAGAATTTGTTGAAGATAATTTTCGGCCTCAAAAGCTATATATGCTAATCACATTTTAAACCCGATTCACAAACTAAGGCCACTTTGAAGATTTCCCCTATAGCTGTTCCATCATTTCCATCCTCGTCATTGTTGAAAGCCTTAAACTAACTAGTAGCTAACTTTTGTAATTCAATCAAAGTGAAACCTTGTCAAGTGTTAACTGTTAACCAACATGTTATGAAAGGATGATCAATGTTGCAATTTAAATTTTGAATCTAATGGATGAAGAAATGTAACATATTGAAATTTAAAAGCAATACATTGAAAAGTTATTTAGGAACCATGGTAACTACTAACTCCTCATCAATACCATTTATCCTGCAAAACCATGACACAAAACTGGTCTGATATAATGTAATAAACAACACAATGAGTTATTCAATTACCATAGGATCAGTTGCTTAATCTCACATTGATTGTATTTCCGTTTATTTACAAAAGTAAAAAACTACAAGTAGTAACCTATGATCACAAAAGCAAAGTATATAGAAACTACTAAGCAAGGAATTAACTTACCAAATTGACTCATTCAACTTGAATGGATGATTAATGAGAAAAGAAAAACAATAGTGGAATACCTTATAAGGCAAGCAATGTGATATGTGGTTACAATCACAAGGCAACAGAAGAACAATGAACAATGGAGGATCCTTTTGGAACAGAGAGAACATTTTTTACCCAACAAACTTCACCCGACAATTCACCATCCTTGTTCTTATTCACAGCAATCTCAGCACACCAAATCTCCATTTCTTTTTCTTTCCCCTTCCTATTCAAATACCCATGGCACTCCCAAACCACAACCAATTTTCCACCAACATTAGCCATTGTAGCTCCACAAAGAAACCTCGGCAAACCTTTACTCAAACCCTTCAATTCCTTCCACAAACTATTTTTCACATCAAAACCTTTGATTTTCCCCAAGTAATCATAGCAATACAGAATTCCATTGACAACACAAGCCCTCCCTCGCCACCCGAGGTCAAGCTCGGTCCCCACGCTCTCCCACGCGCGGCTACTTGGATCGAGTGAAACACCACCGCGATCAGCCATGGCGTAAACCTTGCCGTCCATGACAGCACTGGCATGCATCCACTTCTCACGAATCTCCGGCGGGCTAGGAATGCCTTCCCAGCGGCTAGTGGCTGGATCGAAAACCTCCGCCCAATTAGCTGATTTAGACCAATTATCAGGAACGCAACCGCCGATTACGTAAATTTTGCCGTCAATAACACCAGCAGCGGCGAATTCACGTGAGACACGCATGGAAGGACCGGGAAGCCAGCGGTGGAAGCGGCAATCGAGGATCCAAACATGACGGGAAGGGATATCGTTGATTGAACCACCGATGATGTAGATTGTGTGGCCGATGACGGCGTAACAGGAGCCAAGAGCGGGAGAAGGGGGAGGAGGTAGAGGAATGAGGCGGTGATTATTGTGGAGCGTGAACCATTGAAGAGTGGTGGCGCGTGAGCGAAGTGAGAGGTAGAGGATGTGTTGGGTAGAGTGAATGAGAGAACGAGCGGTGAAGAAGAGTGGAGAAGATATGAGAGAACGGATTGGTTTTGAAACGAGAGAGAGAGTTGTGTGTTGTGAGCGAGGGACACGTGCGAGACAGTTTACGGCGACGTCGTCTGGAAGAGATGGGATCAAGTTCTGATTCTTCATGCCTCTGGTGCGAGGAGGAAGAAACACATGCACAGTTTTGGTTACTTCTGTTTGTTCGAACTTGCTCTCTTGGAATTGTTTTGGTTTACGAAGATAAATTATGGTTTGCGAGATTGAGTAGCATCAAGTTGAGATGGCCGAGTTGGTCTAAGGCGCCAGATTAAGGTTCTGGTCCGAAAGGGCGTGGGTTCAAATCCCACTCTCAACATAATTATTTCATTTTATTTTTCTTATACACAAGAGAAAATGCACACTCTTTATGTTGTACATGATCTGGTATATCTGCTCTAATATTGTGAAAATTTTTAGATCCCCTTTTTATGGATCTTAGGAGACAGAAGTGTGTAGGTTAAGCTGGTTTCATGAAAGACACGTTTACGGTGGAGTGATGATCGATAACATGTCATTTGTTTCTTATTACTCCCTCTGATCTTATATATGAAAGACACGTTTACGGTGGAGTGATGATTGATAACACGTCATTTTTTGAACAAGTTGATAACATGTCATTTTTTCTTATTACTCTCTCTGATCCTAAGGAGCGTGCATAACTATTATAGTCTAGATACATCAATTCTAAAATGTGTTTAAAAGTGATTTTTTTTTCCTTATGTATAGGACCGAATGAAGTATAATATTATAATGAACATTTTCGCAGTATATATCATTAAACTTGCACTTGAGGTGCAGATTTTTTGGGTTCTTAACACATAACAAAATTATTGAATTCATACAATTATTATTTGGGATATTGATCCATGCATTCTCTCTGAACTAGTCATACCATGATACAAATCCTTACAAATTCATTTTTGAGCATGACAGAATTGCTTCTTTATATCACCAAAATGGTTCAGGTGAACTATCAGAATACCGGGGGTTACATATACAAGAATGCCTTAAGTATTTGCGATATCATTAGAAATCACAAAAGCATCCAACTTTATTAAATTTCTTGAACAACACAAGGCACCTAGCTTTTATCAAGATTGTGCCCACTCGAGGGACTTGTGAATAAAGACTGCAGGCTTGGCATTTTCCACTTGAGCTGCCGTTGCAAGGGAAACCTTTCTGCTTTACACTCAGAAAGGGATTTCATATTTCAAAGCCGACCATACATTGAAAGCAACTCTTTAAGTCTGGTTGCCTCTCTCTCTAACCTGTCAAAGCTCACAGAACTTGGAACCCTCCATCCCCAGTTTCCAAACTGCATTGGTCAAAAGATCAGCACTTAATTTTCTTAGTTACGCTTGAGTAAAGTATTTCTGATAGAACAAACTATGAACACTATGCATGAACTTTTACCTGAGTTGCAGGAATATTCATCCTGGCAGAACTCCCGAGTCCAAGAACATCTTGCATAGGTATTATTGCTGTTTGAGCAACAGAGGCCAGAGCTGTCTGGATTAGTGCCCACGGAATATCATCTTCTCTGGTTAATGAAATATAACTCAATACCTGAAACATGAAAATAAAGAAGACGATGAAGTCATCCAACTTGATTAAACAATAACATTTCACTACCACACAGGGCATGGCACCTACATGGGATTTCTCTTCTTTGGTTAAAGCTTCCCACCAACCCTGAATCTGCAGCAGAAACACATCTCTAGATTTATTGTTGTTCACAGAAGAAATTATTTAAGACATGATAAATGGAAACAAAACAAATGAGATATCATAAGCTATACATGTTGGTAGCATGCATTTCCAGTGCATACCCCGATCCTTTCTAAGAAGATAGATATGATGCATTGGGAAATGCATAGAAGAATTAATTTTTACCGTGTCATTGTCATGAGTCCCTGTATAGACAACTTGATTGCACTCGTGATTATGCGGCAAATGAGGGTTATCAGCACCACCTCCAAACCCTAGCAAAAGTAAAAAAGATTATTATCAATTGTTCAGGCTCTCGGACTTGAGATCACTTTAGAGTATGATACTAAAAGATGGGTAACAAAATTAGCAATTAGTTGTTTTTTTTTTTGCAAAGGAAACTTAGCAATTAGTAATCATTACCAAACTGGAGGACAGCCATTCCAGGGGCTCCAATGGATTTTCTTAGTTGCACTACATCCTCAGTGATAACTCCCTGCCATTAATACAAAAACCCATAAATTTAGGCAGTGCTTCGGCAAGAGCCAGGTATAAATTAAAATCAAGGCCCTCGTGAGACTAATGAAGCAGGAATATTAAAATTCGGAACTTTTTTTATAATACATACCAAGTCTTCTGCTGTGATATTAATGCTCCCAACAGCTCTAGAAATGGCATCAAAGAAGGATGTGCCAGGTCCTACCTATCAAACATTTAAATATGAAGCATTTTAAAGTTTGACAATTAGATCAAAGATAGAACAAAATGACAGGACCTGACCTTCCACTTTCCACCCATAGCTACTTTTGCTTCTGCATATTCATACAAATCACACATGTTACACAAGCATGACATTGAGCAAAAATGTTAAAATAAACTGTGTAGACTTACCAGAGGGAACAGCCCAAAATCCAGCCAATCCTCTAAAATGGTCAAGCCTAAATTCGTCATATATATCTTGTGCACGTCGTATGCGGCGTATCCACCATGAGTATCCTTCTTTTTCCATGGCTTTCCAATCATACAGGGGGCTTTTTTCATTTAAACGTGAAAATGTAAGAAATCATTAATTGGAATGAGAGAGGAGGGCTTCTACAATGCGCTTCAATATAATAAGTGAGCAATTATTACAAGAAAAATAAAGCAAAATGCCAAAAATGGGTTTAAAGAATCAAACCAAGCAAGACACTAAAGCACGAAAAGATGAAAGGAACTAAAATGACTTGTCAGTGGAGACTCATGCTCACCATGATTACATAATAAGAAGATACATTTAAGAAAGAAAAAAAAAAAATTATGCTGAAATGAGGACAATTATTGAATAAAGAACGTGGAAAACTAAGATTTATGGCTAAACATTTATCCTGGGATTAGTATTGAACCTTCCCCACAGCTGACCAGTTTCACTGAATGCATCAGGAGGAACGCCACTCACTAAAAGAGGAAAGCCTTTCCTGTTCTGCCAATTAAATAAGTGGAGATAATTTATGATCACAAGTTACAACTTGCTCCAAAAAAAAGGTTTGGTTTAGACTTTAGAGACATATTCTTTGGAGATAACTAACCAGTGCAAATTGGTTCTTATTTGCCCAAACATCTGCACTATGATAACCAACGTAAATGGGCATGTCTCCCATTATTCTGATTCCCTTACTCTGCGCATAGTTACGAACTTTCTGCCATTGCCTTTGAAACAAGAACTGTTGGGCAATAAATACATTTATCTGCATGCAAAAGTATAGATGATGCATCAAAAAACTTGTGGGGCTATAGTTAGGTATACAATGAGAAATCGTTAATGATGATATAGCAAGAAGGATTCTTCATGATCTTACAAAATCTCGCTTTTGTTCATAAATATCTTCTAGAGCTACAATATGGCGGTTTTTTAAAGGTTCAGGCCAATCATACCAGCTGAGTGTGTTCAAACTGTCGTCAATAGCAGCAAAGTAAGCTGCATCTTCAAGCCAGCCTATTATAAAATTAAAAGATATTACTGCCTTTCAAAAGGAAATCCCCAAATGAGTTGTTTACTTGGAAAGAGCTTAGATACAAGGAATGTCAGCAATATTTAATCAAGAGCAGAGAAATTCTTCCCGTTTCTCAAAAGAAATGAAAGCTCCATTACTATGGTTTTTGGTGTAATATTGAAGCTTAATTGTGTCACAAGTTTTAGAAATGTGGGTTTTTATACACTCTAAACTATAGTAATGAAGGTCTTCGTTCCTTTTAAAGAATGGAGAGAATCCCTACCCAATGTTCAGAATGATGCATCCTCTTATAAAAGAAATGCCAGGCAATTCCCCAATGGTCATGTCTTTTGTCTCTTCAGTATTTCAATTATTACAGCCACAAATCCTAATGTTTCTTTCCTTCTAACTTCTCCATCACATAATCCTACAACCCCTAAGTCATCTCCACCGTGCAAGCATCTGAAGTAAATTCTTGCAAGTATTCAATTATTAGCTTGTTTCTAGCTTGAATTGATTGCTTTGGTTCGATCGTTGAACAGGGAGTTTCTAAATACAATTGCATTGTGTTTGATTGAATTTTCCCATCAGAGCAAGTTTCTATAACTTAGATATTTTTCCGTTGAATAATTTTTTGATAAATGAAAATTCATTAAGAGAGAAATGCCACAAAAATGATCAAGGATCCCCCCACAAGCAGCAAAGAAGCTTTTTGACAGAGACTTAGATGAAGAAGTGAGCCTAAAGTCAATGCTCACTTCCTCATCTAAGTCTCTGTCACTTTTCAAGCTTACAATGCATTTAAATGTAACATAAATCAACTTTATTTGCAAGTTATACTCACTAAAGCGAAACACTGAAGATAAAATGAAACATAGATATAAAATCAAAATAACAACTAAATGAGTGTCTCACTTGATATGCTAGGATCCCTACGAAAATTCTCAAGCTGCGTTTTGAGCTCCCCTTTGCTTGAAATGAGCCTCTCTGCAGCCTGAGGAAAATTAACATAAAGTACCAGATGAACACAAGGCACTGAAAAGTTCAATGACATAAAGAAAATAAATTAACACTAATATGAAAAGGGAAGAATCTCAAAAAAGATCGCAAAAAACCTCCACGGATCAGTAACTGGCTAACCATAGAGCACTTGTAGTCTTTTTCAGTTCATCATTATAAAACTAGACTTTTCTGGGAAAATAAAATTGTATTTGTAGACTATTACTTAGGTAAAAACTACAGGCATGTTCCCTGGCAAAATTCCATTGGCAAAACGAGTGTGGCTGATGAATGACTAGAAAATTGTTAAAGGTAACATATGCAGTTCATTTCATGCATGCAAGGGTATTGTTGAAATAGAACGGACAAACCTTTACAAAATTGAAAGATTTCTATAATGGATAATTATCATCAAATTACTCGGGGGTGGAAAATATTCAATTCAGTTCATGATTCAACCAATTTCAACAACACTAGCAGTAACTATGACTCTAACTGTCTTACCTTAGTTATCAAAGGATCCTTAAGATCAGCAACAACCGAAAAATTCACGCGCTCTGCATCACTGTATTCATTAAATAAAAACTATAAGATATGCAAATCATTAACACTGGGATTAAAATAGCTCAAAACTAAGATGCCAATAAATATATACAAATTCTCACATTGGTTTGGGAAGCTCGTGTTTTTCCAACAATCCATCCTCAACAAGCTCTTCAAGAGAAATCAAAAGTGTGTTGCCACAATTCGCATCCTATAAAGCAAAATTTCAAATCACATTGTCTTGACGATCCAAAACTCGGCGACATTAAACAAATTAAATTAAAAAAAAATTGATAACCTGGCCTGAGTAAGGAGATCCCTCTTCATTAGCCTTTCTACCAGGTGGCACAAGAGGAAGAACCTGCAAACATAACATGTTTGGATTGAAATGATTAAAATGTTTAGATAAACACCTTAATTAAGTGCTTATAGCATAAGCACTTATGCATAAGCAATTTATATATAAATTGTTTTCATATAACTAAGCAATTTTCATATGCTATCTGGTAGAGCTAGTCAAAATAAGCTAAAAATAGCTAGTGGATATGCTCATATGCAAGTTGTTTTCATATAAGCTCTTCCAAATAAGCTAACTAAAACGGTAAAAATGGGAAATCAATCCATGTAAAGAGGGGAAAGAGTGAACAACCTGCCAAAGGGAGCAACCGGTTTGATGGAGCCAGTCAATGAAACGAAAGGTCTCATTTCCGAGATCGCCGATTCCGTAGGGGCCTTGAAACGACGTCGGATGGAGTAGAATGCCAGCTCTTCTACGAAGGTGAAGTTGGGGTTTGGGAAGCCAATCACCGTAATTTGGCGGTAAATCTTCACCGACGGTGAGTTGAGTTAAGGAAGTGGTAGAAAAAGAAGAAGCACGAGGGAATGAAAGTGGTGATGAATTGGGTTTGAATTTGAGAATGGATGATGAGGTCCACCGTGGGGAAGATACTGTTGTGATGCTGAGACTCAGAGTCATAGCCATTTCTTTCTCGGTCTACAATTTTTCTGTGCGACTGTTTTTAGCTGGAGGAAGGAAACACGTGACTAGAGAGAGAGAGAGAGAGAGAGAGCTAGCTAGCTGATGATAAGTACGTGAAGTGTTTTTGATCCAAGACAATAAACTACCCCCTGTTTTCTCACTTTCTATTATGATGATGATGATGATGATTCATCGCGGGAATGACACACCAATGATCATTCTTTTGGTTTAGGTAAACTCAAAAAATTCCGCGTTCAACTGTAGTGATTAATTTTATCGACATAATTGATTTTTTTTTTGTTACAAGACTAATAAAAAACAAAAGACAAAAAAAAGAAAAAAGAAAACTATTCTTTAAGGAAGAAAGTTCCAGCCGCGTCGTTCCGGAGAATATCTAAGAGACCTGCTGGGGGAGATGCGTGAATCGTAAGATTAGAATCTGAAGAGGCTCTAAGCTTGGCTAAGCAATCCGCACAATTGTTTTCCTCTCTGAAAGTATGGCAAATAGTAGTGTTACTTTGAGAAATCAACTCCTTGATGTCTTGAATCAACACGGCATAAACATGATAATTTATATTGGGACCTTTTATGAGGTTAATGCAGTGGAGAAAATCGGAGTAGCAAACCAACTCATCAATAGCCATATTTTTCGCCAAAGTGAGACCTTGGTAGATGACAAGTAACTCTGCGTGTAATATGTCCAAGGATCCCTGAATGAAACCTGACAAATAATAACCTGAGTCATTCCTCCAAAGCCGACTCTAACAGGTGATCCGAGGCAACTTCCATCAACATTGAGAATGATACCGAAGTGATTATTGTTGTTCATTTAACATGTATCTCTTCCGAGTTGGTAGTTGAGTGTTCATCTCTTTCAATAAATATTTATTTAATTGAAATTTATTAATCGGTTTATAATCATTTCATCTGGGGGTGCTCAAATCCAAACCAATCCAAAAAATAATCGCAAACCGATCCAAAAAAACCAAAAACCGCAAAAAAAACGTATATTTTTAGATGTGTTTGGATGTCCTTTTGTGAAAACCGCTGGATTGGATCGGATTTTGGATTGATTTTTTAAAACCGATTCAAATCGAACCAAACTGCATATATAATTTTTAATAATTATTTAACTTTTTATGTATGATATATTGCATTAACATATTAATTGTTGGTTTTAATTTTCTCAATAATACTTATTAGTTCAATTTCATCTATCTTTTTTTTACTATTTCATAGGTTTCGAATATATTTGATAATTGTCATAGCAAAATATTAATTTTTAACATATTATGTGTTATATTTTATATCAAATATATTAGTTTACCATGTATTTATAATATTAATATTTAATTAAATAAAATTTAATTTGTAATTTGGATATTCAAAAACCGATCCAAATTAAACCGCACAAAATTGGATCGGATTTTTTAAATTAGCCATCCAAAACTGAACCGAACCGCGAGTAATTTTAACTTTAGATCGGATGAATTTTTGCCACAAAACCGATTCAAACCGAACCACGAGCATCCATTTCATCAACAAACAAATTATAGATATGGACTTGTTTGTTTCTCTTTCTTATGGAAAAAATAATTTATTTGAAAATTGCATCAAAATATATATATATATATATATTTGGCTCCCTAAAAAATTTATGCTAACTTTGACATTGTTTTTGTTTTGATAAGAAAAAATTGAATTATAAGAAGTACTAGGTGTACTCAAACCTTACAATTCAAGAAAAAATAAACTGTTGGATGCTATAAATGCACACTAACGGGTCATTACACCAATCAGAAAATACAACAGAAGAAATATTCACTATTCGTCCTATAAACCAAAATCAGGAAATAAACATAATTTGATCCACTAAGGAAGACAAATTAACCACTTCTCCTCTAAACATGATGTTATTGCGTGCACGTCATATACTCCAAGTGGTTGCTAACCAAATTATATGCCTTACTTTCTTATTCTTCACCAAACTGCCAAAAGTGTTAAAATGCTTCCATCCTTCTTCAAAGGGTATGAATTCCACATTCAACCACCTAAATTTTTTTTTCCATACTTGTAATGAAAAAGAGCAATTAAAAAATAAATGGTCGATGTCTTCTTCTTCTCGGAAACAAAACGCGCAACTAAATTCATGAGAATTGACAATAATATTTTTTCTCACCAAAGCCATACGTGTCGGAAGTCTTGCTAATAATTTGACATTGTTTTTTAATTTTGAATTGGTTTTATCACTTCATTTTAATTAAAGATTATTCGAGCACTTCTCCCGGTCAACGTACTAAAGTGACTTTCAAGTCAAATTTGTATATCGTGTTAACTTTCACAAACCTAAGCAAAAACTATAATATCATAGTCGTACAAACATTTTTTTCACCAAAAATCCAATTAAAAATGTAACGAGAAGAAACATAAATATTATATTTACACAATAATGATTAGCAAAACGAGATAAAAAAGGAGTCATGATGTTACAAATATAACATCAAACTTTACTTCCCTAGTTTTATATCATCCAATTTTGATCATGTAAAAAATAGCGGATAACTGATAAGTTAGTTTATAGCGGATGAACTTATAAGTTATAACGAATACGTTAGCTAATTGAATTTGTAGTGTTTGATAAAATTAGCGGTCGAACTAGTTTTACGGTATGAAATAGCGTAAAAAAGATATGTTTAATTAATAATTATTATTTTTTTACAAGTAAGATGTCAAGAGTAAAATTGGAAAAAAATAATAAGTTATAAGTTCATATACTACTTAAAATAGCGTTTGAAAAATAAGCTATAAGATAATAAAACAAGCTATAATTAGCTCTTTTTGAAAATTATTTATCAAACAGGATTTTTTTTATTCATATGACCTTATAAGCTATAATCAAGCTATAAGCTCAGAATTTATCCTTAGCAAACAGAGCCTAATTAACTCACCATGCACCACCCATCCTCAAAAGGAATTGGATTTCCTCTGAAGTATATATGTACTAAACTTCATCATCAAATTGTACATTAAACAAAACAATTAATAATTCTTAAATCCTCACGAAAAATATAGTAAGCTCAGGACCAGTATCACTTCCCTCAGGACTCAACATATAAAGAGTCTCAGAATCCTTAGACCCTATTACATGTTCAAAAGAAGCTCTCATATAAGCCAATTCTCCATCAACATTTTCAACTTCAGTTTTCATTGGAACAATTCCAGCACCCATTGTAGTTGCTTTAAGAAGTTCCATAACATTTAAATCCTCTTCTGTTGCTTCTCTCCTCACACCATAACCTGTTTTCTTCCCATTACAAAACATTGTCCACAAAGGCTCTTCAATCAACAATGTCTTATCTTTATCTTGTCGTTTTTCGCATTCGAGCGCAATCCTCACCATCCCTGCAGCCATTTCTTTTTGTAGAACACTTGTTTGCATGGAAAGTTCAATTACCAATGAAGGTAGACACTTTGGATTCTCTTGAATGGAGAGACTAACACGTCCTTTCCGGTAACCGAACAATGTACCGGATACTTTTATACCGGTGCTTCCACCGATGTTTTTATGGTGGCTTTCGGCGGTTCCGGTTTGAATTGATGGAAATTTACATGCAGGAGATATGATGGGTAAAGATCGAAAAACGGAACGGAAAACACGAAAAGGTTTTTGTTTGTGTTTTTGTTTTTTGGAAGGTTCGATGAGGGATATTTTCTGAGGAAGTGGTGGTGGAGATGGTAATGTTGTTGTTGATGATGATGATGATGATCTTGGAGAATTTGGAGATGTTGATGTGTATGATGATCTTGGCTCCCCCATTGATTGGTGAATGTGAAGAGGGAAGAGAAGATCAGTGCCATCAGGGAGAAAGAGAGAGAGAGAAATGGTAATTGGTTACTACAAGTTTTGAGAATTGTACGTTCAAGTTTTGTTTTGAGTTTTGCGGCTTAAGATGGTTCTTCGGACCTTAATTTTATTTATGAACCTTTTTTTTTGTCTTAATTTTACACCATCTATTAATTGAGCATGTGATGAGATGTGAAACACTTTAAATAGAAAGAAAAAAAAAGCTTATATTACCGATCGTTAGTTGGTCGTCCAGTGGTGATGGGCACTACACTTAATATGGAAGATCACGGTTCGATCTTATTGTAATTGTGATTGGACCGTATACTGGTGGTAAAAAAAAACTTATATTTGTTTAATTGTTAGCTAGAGTTGTTACCTATAACTGTTTGATGATATTGATTCTTGAGATATATATAAAGGTTGTGATATTAAATATGTTAAATAGTTTAGAGTTTGATTCGAAGTTAATTTTTTGGGATAATAATATGTTTAATGAATGATAATTTGGATCAAACTATGGATGCCAGAATATCCAATCTTTGAATCATATCATAATATCATAGCTACTCTATTTTGCATTCGTGGAACTTTGTTTTGAATGGACAAAAATAAAAAGAATTAAAAAATAAAATAGTGGAGCTTGGTGTTATTGGAATGACACTTGATAAATTAACATGTTATTATAAGCAAGAGATTTTAATTATTCACTGGAGTTTTAGTTGAGTGGTTCATGTTTCCTTCGTAAATTATTTAATGGAGAAATAATGATTGGTTTATATAAGGCTTAATTAGTAAAACGGTCCCTTAAAAATATTTTTTGTTTCACATTTGGTCCCTTAAAAAAAAACTGAATAGGTCCTTTAAAAAAAAAAGGTCCGAATAGGTCCTTAAAGACATATCTGTTAATCAGTTTGGTTGTATTCCGACTTTTTTTTAGGGATCAAACTGATTAACAAAGATATCTTCAAGGGACCTATTCAGACCTTTTTTTAAGGGACCTATTTGGACCTTTTTTTTTCTTTAAGGGACCAATCTAAAACAAAAAATGTTAAGCCTTTATATAATGACAAAGGAATATATAAATAATGGTTGGTTTGTTCTTCTTGGTGGTTTCCTCCCTTTTGAGTGTCTTCTTGGTCCTAGTCTCCTAGAGATGGGCATGGTCCGGGGGATTTTTGGTGGTTGATGCTCTTGTCTTGAGTGTTGAGGAGCTTCTATGTTATTTTCCACCAGTGCTTTAGGCGACTTTGGTTTCTTGTGATTTTTCTCTTTTGATGTGTTGGAACTTAATTAAAGTAAGAACATACACACATAATTGAGAGAGAATTAAGAGAAAAATAAATTATTGTTATTGATCACACTTTACTCACTTTACACCACTATTTATAATATGTTGCTTGTGGGTTAAGTTACTAACAAACTAGTAACTACCCCTAACTACCTCATTAAGATCAAATAACTAACATAACAGAAAAACTAACAAACACACACAACTCATCACATAAAATCACCTAACTAACTCTATTACTTGTGTTACAAGTAACCAATATTGGTTACAATGAATTCCCCTCAACATGATGTACCTCTCAAACTATTTGTAGTTTTATTTTCTATATATTCATCTAAATTATAGGTCTATTGTACAAAAGAAAAACTAGGTTTACTATGAGGAGAATATATGGTTTATAATTTATTTGATTTGATGTTTTAAGAGCAAACAATTTTTTACGGTTATTGAAGTGCAGTTACCATGACACCTGACATACATGTAAAGACCTAAGGCAGTTACTCTTATGAAATTTATTTTCAAAAGAGAAATATATTGCCTAAGCCAGAAAAACATATGCACGTTAACACACAAAACGATTAGGGATACACTTCTTAACACATGTTGTAAACTCTCGATTGATGTTTGAAACCCAATTTACCTTTCAACAATTTGTCGTTTTTATTTCATTTTAAGTTCAAGTTCATACGCACGTAAATTATCATTACTCAAACACACCGATTAACCACCAATTTGAAACAATCATAAACCTATTAACTGAAGAACCCGCGAAGATCTAATCCAAGTACTAGATTGCCCGTTGGATTCATTATGTTGGAGTGTAAAAATATTACTTCTTAGTGTTAATAAACCACAGTTAACAATGACTTTTGGACGTTTAACTTGTATGTAACCAAACACTTCACAGTAATGACATCTGACAATAGTGATATCTCTTGTTGAACTTTTTACTATATTAATCACCATAATGATTTCTCTGTCCACCTACCATTATTTGATTGTCTTTGAAAGATTTATCAACACCCATTTTTTATTAACTTTCTTTCCGTGATTGCACCACATCATCTAGCTTTGAGGTACTCTTTCTTGCTAACATTGACTGAACATATGGTTATTAAGATTTTGGCAGCGAAGCCAATAAAAGTAATGCTTGTTTTTCATCTTGGAGAATGTTAACTTGTGCCCTTAAGGCACATATTAAGGAAGTAAAAATAAAAATTATTAAAGGCTAATTTGTGCATTTTGACTTTTGAAGCATTAAATTTCTTTGTATCATTAAATGTTGAATTTCTATTTTGGTATATCTTAACATGTGCCCTTACAAGACCCTTTCATCTTTGATATCATTCCCTGCTTTTATAAGTCTAGATACTAACTCATTAAACGTATTAATATGGTCAAACGCATCACCTTCATCTTCTGTGAGACAAATTTATTTTAATCATAAATCGATCTGGTTAATATTGTTGATGCAAATTTGTATTTCAACAAATCTCAAATTTCGTTCAATACAATCAATTTAATATGTGCAGCAAGCGTCAAATAAATTTTGGTCACTTTTTTAAAAAAATAAATAAATTATACTCCATTATGGATCTTTCATCTCACTTATTATTTTTTTTAGAGAGCAATCAAGACATTGTTGTACCAAATAGCATTGGATTGTGTATTGCCATAAAGAGAAGTTCATCCTCCCATCAAACACGAGAATTTTCAACTTCAAAGTAATCTTAACGCTATTACAAATAAAATCATAACTAATCTCTCTTTGTAGCACAACTTTTCTTCGTCTCTTGATCGAAACTTTTGCTCTTATGTCACTTGTTGGGAAAATAATTAGAAAAAATGTTCACACAATATGCAAAAATTACGACTTCTTAAAAATTACTCTCGACGTCCTTTTTAAAAAGAGAGTCGTTTTAGAAGAATTTTTTTGTTTCTATTTAAGTATCGTTTTAATATTTTAAGGTACAATTTATTAATTATATCCTACTTTCTCCGTAACTTAACTTCACATTTTCTTTAAATTTAATTAAGAAATGAAGAATACTCTCTCCGTCTCAAAATATAAGCAAAAGTGAGTCAAAAAAATTGGATGTATTTGGTTAAAGATTTGGACCAAATATATTCACTTTTGTTGACCAACTTTTGCTTATATTTTGGGATGGAGGGAGTATATATCCTAAATTTATTTTTAAAAAGAAAATAAATAGTAGATTAAATGACAGTAGGGTAATTTCTAATATGGACCATTTCATCAAGTGGTCTATGGTGGATCAATTACGAATAACATTATAACGAATACGGATTTTACAAAATTCATCGTTGAATTGAAAGTTTAGATCATATAGATCATCCATGGAAAAATTTAGAAAAATTGAAAATCATTTGATATGTTATTGAGACACATCAAGATTAACGATTTATTAAATAACGTAAATCTTGATGGGTCTCAATAACACATCAAATGATTTTTAAAAAAATTTAAAAAATTTATGGATGATCTATATAATATAAATTTTCAATCAAATAGTAAATTTTGTAAAATTCATATTTGGTAGATCACTTGTCCACGGTGACCACTTGTGAAGATGGTCAACCGTATCATTAGCCATAAAAGTAGAGTTAAAAAAAAAGTCTTGTTAACATGTGCCCTAATGGCACATAGGGCACATGTTAAGATATACCAAAATAGAAATTCAACATTTAATGATACAATAAATTTAATATTTTTAAAGTCAAAATACACAAATTAAAATTTAATAATTTCTATTTTTTTTTCCTTAACGTATGTCTTAACCTTCTAAAAAAACTACAATAATTCACCCACCCATCTTTCTTAGCCCAAAATTAAAGTAATTTTAAATAATGTTACTGTCACCAGAGCAGCACACCGATTTCGACCCTAACTCCAAAGTAATGCATGTGAAGAAGACTACCAGCCAAATCCAATAGCCATCATTTTCTTTCTTGTTCTTTGAAAAGGTTAAAAAAAGTGTTTGCAAACGACGCGTTGAAACACGCGTGCAGCTTATTTACACTAATTTAGGACTTTATTCATTCATTTTTTCTTTTCCTTATTCTGAACCTTAACGTATCTTCCACTTCATTCAACCCTCACACACACCCTCACACCAAAACTTCTCTCTCTCTCTCTCTCTCTCTCTCTCTCTCTCTCTCTCTCTCTCTCTCTCTCTCTCTCTCTCTCTCTCTCTCTCTCTCTCTCTCATAATTCTTAATTATCATCACCAAATCAAATTCAAATCTCATGTTAACAGATTAATTAACATGTTCAACGAGTTAACAACAGGGAGCTATAGAATTCCATGGTTGATTTGGATTCAGTTAATTGTTCTTATTCTCCTTTTTGCACTTTTCTATTTCTTCACTATCGTTTTCGATGATGACGCCGCCACCGTCTCCGCCTTACCAGAAACCTCATCCGCCTCTACTAAAGGCTTTTTGTTTGAGGAGATTCAACAGATTGACAATGACTCAATTGCCCCTGTTTCAACTAACCGTCAACACCAGATTACGCTGGAGGTTAGTTTTACACTACCTAATTTTTCTCTCTTACCAACTCTACTATTTCAATTTCCGATTCTAATTTAATGCCACGTTTACTATCGATGAAAAATCCAATTATTTAGTAAACCAAAAAAAAAAAATCCAATTATTTGTCTTCACATAGTTTCTTTTTTATTTTGGTCGTATTCTTTTGTTTGTGTTTTTCACTTTTCTGAATATTTTTTGTTGTTGAAGATATTATTATTAATTACTCCCAGCTGTTTATTAGTATATCTAAAAATGTATAATGTTGTTTGACCACATTTATATTTGTTAATGCACATCTTTTAATAGTTAATATATTTAGATGTGTAGGATTAAAAATGATAAAACTTGTATATTTTATAAATATTCATTGAGAAAAATCAAACATCATCTCATATGCTAATATTTGCACATATATATATTAGTAAAAAAATATGGTCAAAGCAGATCATACGAAATAGTACACTGAGTCAAAATTAGGTCATTTATTTTGGGACGGTGAGTTAATTTTTAGTCATCTTTAATTATATATCGTGAGAGTGTGATTTTTTTTTTTTAATTGAATCGGAATAGTGTTGAATATGCACATTGCAATGTTTCTATATATGCAAATTGATAAGATTGTTTGTGTCTGAATTAGGAAATGGATTATGGAGCCACCACATAATTGTTGGCACTCTTATCCTAACATCGTTATAATACTCTCAATAATAAAAACTTATTAATCATAATTTATCCTTCTCGACAAAAACACTAAGGGCATGTTTGGTGCACAAGATATGATAGAGACAAGATATAAATATAATAAGCAGCTGGATAAGGATATGATAGGATAGTGACAGGATAAACACATATCATATCTCGTGTTTGGTACACACATGATAAAAAAGAGGATAACATTGTTTTATCCTATCATGTGTTTGATGCATGTATATTTAATATTGACATGATAACATATTTTTTTTTTATAAATGTTAAAAAAAATAAACAATCAAATATAAAGCCTTAAAAGACAAAATCCACAGAAGAAGCCAATTAAGCTATTGATAAAGCTATGGATGCCACAACAAGTTAACCAGAGAAATGAAGATAACATTTTCAACAACGACATGGAATCATGGATAGATAACACCAAACAACAACAGCGACGATGGAAAATTATGGAGAGAGGAGTTTGTTGCAGATGATGGATATGAGCGTGAGAGAAGTGGGACGAGATTTGCTGACAGCAGGATTCGAAGAGGAGTCTTTGTGTTGAATAGAGAATTACGCCTCCGAGTGTGATAGATTTATCCTATCAGGTTGCTAACCCAACAAAACTAAGGATTAAAATAACAAAGGGACCAACAAGATAGGATTAATAATAGGTTAAGTTTATCGTTTCCTATTGTGCACCAAACAAAGGATTTAAACAGGATATGTTAATTTTATACTATCCTGTCTTCCTATCCAGCGCACCAAACGGACCCTAAAAAAATGTGAAAGATTTCTCATTTTTTTTCTCTTCTCTTCTCCCCCAAAAGCCCTCCCTTCCAAACTTTCAAAAAGAGCCTAAAATTTTACTTGGATGTCACCCAGGGTTCAATAAATAATTAACATGTTTCAATTAAACTTAGGTTATCAATACCCTTGTCATCATAATTCTGAATTGAGCAATGCTATATCTCCAGAAAGGGAGCGTCATGAAGTCCTGACGAATAAGAATCATGCAATAAAAAATTGGCAGCTGTGTTGGGAAATATTCGCGAGGCTGTAATCCGCTAGAAATAATGTTTTCCTTCTAAATTTCAATTTCAAATCAAGACCAAATTTGATGTCACAAACAAATCACTATTTGTAAATTCAAAGTCAAGAATTGAGGAAGGATAATTAAGTTGCTTTCAACAGCCTAAAACAAATTACTATAGTATTTGCAAAGCTCTATCATTGCTCTTTAATCAAGATGAACTCTTTCCCATTTTCCAGTAATAAGATATCGATTTCTATCAGTTATTATTTTTCTGCAATTTATTTGATAATAACTATAACTTTGCTATTTTAGGGCTCTGCTGTTTTTCACCTGTTGCACTTGGATGACATATCTGGACTTCGTATATACCCAAATTTGAACAGTGAAACAATTTTTGTTGATTCCTCACCAATCTGATGAAACCATTGTTCTTCTACTGGTATGAATCACTTAAAAAACTAAAATGAACTGTTTTTTCAATTCAATTCTTGAACAAATAAAGCTAAGTGACATGTCAAATTTAAATCATTAGCATTTTGCTTGGGATTATAATCATATTTGTTGAATTTCTCCACTATTCTACAGGTTGACCCACATTGCTCTTATAAAAGTAGCATTTCAATATCTGTCAGGCTGTCGCAGGTTTCTGCTAATGCATAGTTCGAAGTTAATGGTTTTTTGTAACCTTTATTTAGTACCTTGAAATGTTGCTTTTTATAAGAGCAATGTGGGTCAACCCATAGAATAGTGGAGAAATTCAACAAATATGATTATAAGTCCAGGCAGAATGCTAGTGATTTAAATTTGACATGTCGCTTAGCTTTATTTGTTCAAGAATTGGAAAAACGGTTCATTTTAGTTTTTTAGGTGATTCATACCAGCAGAAGAACAATGGTTTTATCAGATTGCTGAGTGGAACTTCGCTGTGCTGGTGAGGAATCAACAAAAATTGTTTCACTGTTCAAATTTGGGTATATATGAAGTCCATATATGTCATCCCAAGCAAGTGCAACAGGTGGAAAACAACAGAGCCCTGAAATAGCAAAGTTATAGATATTATCAAATAAATTGCAGAAAAATAATAACTAATAGAAATCGATATCTTATTACTGGAAAATGGGAAATAATTCATCTTGATTAAAGAGCGATAGAGCTTTGCAAATAGTAATCTGTTCAACTTTGAATTTACAAATAGTGATTTGTTTGTGACATCTAATTTGGTCTTGATTTGAAATTGAAATTTAGAAGGAAAATGCTATTTCTAGCGAGAATTACAATCTCACGAATATTTTCCGACACAGCTGACAATTTTTTATTGCATGATTTTTTTACTTCATGATGCTCCCTTTCAAGTGATATAGCATTGCTCAATTCAGAATTATGATGACAAAGGTCAAATTGATTGATAACCTAAGTTTAATTGAAATATGTTGTTAATTATTTGTTGAGCCCCGGTGACAGCCAAATAAAATTTTAGGCTCTTTTTGAAAGTTTGGAAGTGAGGGCTTTAGGGGGGAGAAGAGTAGAGAAAAAACTGAGAAATCTTTCACATTTTTTTAGTGTTTTTGTCGAGAAATAACTTGTTGTTATCCACATTTCTTAACCTTTTAATAAATTCTCTAAATGTTTTACATTACTATAACTTGCATTGTATTTACACAAGTGGGAGCATTTTTTTTTTAATTCATATTATTAGTGCTTCATCCACAAATCCGAGTCTTTACTAAAAAAAAGATTTGAGTCCAATTCCTCATATGTGGAAATTCAGCCTTAGTTGTTAAATTAGTAAATTCAATCGAAAATGATAAACATGCGGTGAATCCTTTAGATTCTTATTTCAGAAAATCAGAAATAGAAATTTTTTTTTTTTTTTTATAAAATCACAACATTTTGATAAAAAAAAAATTGACTAATAAACATTTTGATAACTTTAATAGGTCCACTTTTTGGGATTTTTTTTTCCTTTTATACAAAAAATTGTTTTGAGTAGAAGTCCACTTTAGAGAAATTAGATAAGAAAAATAATTGGTCACAAAAAAAGTCAACATGATTTTTCTTTTGATTTATTTGCTTAAAAAGTAGTAGTACAAATTCTTTATAATGCATGATGATTCAGAAATAAGTAGTACCAAAGTTCTTTATAAAGTGATGTGCCTTTTGTAAAAGTTTAACACATGATATATTTCCCCCAAGGAATGAATCAATCATTCTATATGAAATAAAATATCATATAAAATTCTTCTTGCAATCTTTCTTAATAAACATCAAATAAGTGATGCATTATATAATTATAATTGAAAGATTGTATTGGTGAATTATCATCTCAATTGATGATGCATTGAGTATTGCTTTAACAGGGTGGACGGAACCGAAGTATTAAAGGCGAGAAAGGATGTTCTTCAAGCATGAGAAGCGGAGAGATTATGGAGGCAGGAGAGTCTTCAACAAAACTGAGTTTCCACCCTTGTCAATTCTTCCAATCCGCCACAGTAGCATTTCTCAAATGTTTTGGCCTCGATTCCACTTCTGATGAAACTTCATCAAACCGGAAACGTAGAAAAAGAAAAGAAAGTTGATTATTATCAAAATTATGCTATTGTAAACTATTGTAAATGTAAATTTCATTGGTGGAATAAAAAGAAGGGTTGTTTCAAAGAAGGGTTCTCTTTTAAGCAGTTCCTTAAATTGTTTTCCAAATTTTGCTTGAAGAAAGTTTCTTTTGCATAATAATACTACACAATTTAAATAAATTAAATCAAAATTAACATTGTCCAAATGTGAATAGAATTTTTTTAGTAGTAATATATAATAATACAACCGTGATCTTTGTTGTGATCTCATAAGTGCAGTTGAGATTTCTAAGGATTCCTAAGACATTTGATGTATTAGGACGTTCATTTGAACACCTTAAAAGTGGGAATGTAGAAAATTCGAGGTACGTACTCTAATGTCGAGTACAAATAATGTCTTTAATAATTATCAATTTACGAAACACATTTTTTATAGACTTTAATAGATAAACTTTCAAACTAACTAGCCATTAACATGTTAGCAAAATGTAAAAATAGAACGATTATATATAAAAATACAAGTTTATTTTATAAAATATAAAAATCAAGAAAGTTAATTATCCAGTTTCACATCTAATTTTGAAAATAAAAAACATGAAAGTAAAGTAATAGTTCAAAATGTAATAAAAAAAGAGTAATAATCCAATGAAGATCGAAATTATTTTGTCAAATTATCATATACAAAACCAAATGTCTACTCACTAGAATATTGAATTCAAGTTACATTTACCTCCTGCCAAGATTAATCAGATGTTGTCCCTTCCGGCGCCCATGGACGCTGATGGATTTGGCCCGTTAATCGGAAAGGTACTAATATTTGTCATTTCACAGTTCAAGTGCCTATGAATTTCAATGTCAAAATTCTAACTATACTGAGGGGGATTGACAAAAGATATGTGACTTGAACAGTCTTCACAAACTCCAAACTTTCACTCATTTGCTCTAGTTGTGGGAATGGTGACGAGACACTCATCCATGTTTTCGATATTATGTTTACGCAATCCAGGTATGGATTAAGTTAGTTGCTTCAATTCACATTACTAATTTATTTTAATTGAATTTCAAGGACCGGATCTTCAAGAACCTCGCCAATCTAGTGTATGGAGCACGCAAAGAGGAGTGGCGATCTATATTTATGGTGACATGTTGGAATCTTTGAACGTGGAGGAACAAATCTATTTTTGAGGACTTTCATCGGTCTATTGATCCTATTCTTGTCATTCTTTATTTGGTTGGAAGAGATCACAAACAGATTGGGTTAAACTTAATTGTGACAGGGCTTATAAGGAGTCCTTGGACCTTGCAGATTGTGGGGGCCTTGTTCGAGACTCTGACGATCAATGACTGCTCGAAAGATCGAAACATATGATGTTCTTCATGTTGAAATGTGGAGAATGTATGAGGGGTTAAAAATAGCTAGACGCCATGATTTTTCGCATTTCATTGTGGAAAGTGACTCCAAATTGCTAATGGACATGATTACAAATAATTGCAAGATTAATTGGGCTATCCCGTTCTGATTTGTCGAATCCAAGATCTTATCTTATTAATCTTCCTTGACATGTTTAGACCAACCACACTTTGCATGAAAGTAACAAATGTACTCATCGGTTAGTTTCATATAGTCTAACAAAATATTATTTTTTTGTCCAGTTTCAGAGGTCCTTCAATGGAGTTGTAGAGTATCTGTTTGAGGATATTTCAAGAACTTACGTTAGGTGCTTAAAAATGTTCAATTAATTTCGTATTCTTTCTTTAGCCTTTGCCCTCTTCTTGTAAAGAATAAAAAAAAATGTCTGCTGATTAGGAATGATGTGATGTTATGAATACCATCACACCGACCCACGGCAACATTTTCGTTTATAAATTACCGACCCACAACCCACTAGTACATGATTTCGACACCTCTCTATTATTAATTTTTTTTAATACTATTTTATATAACATTTATGTAAATGTCCAACATAACCTAAATAGCTAATGTGATAGAGATGGTTTTGTGCCTTTTTACTTGAATGATTAGGTTTTGTCTGGCATACCCTACCACTTGGAGATTGAGGAAAGCAAAGCTTGGAAAATAATTTGCTGGCTAATCATGCAATTCATGAATCTAGAAAAAATTTCATTTCTGAACTAGTTTAAATTAATTACTTGAGAGATCAACTAGTAAATCTCGGGACAATTGTTCATGCATTTTGTTAAAGGAAACTTGGAAGTTTATTTTTGAAGACATCCTTATTTTATAAAAGAATAATATGTTTGATTTCTGAAACATATGTTAAATGCAATTAAAGCAAGTTCACTCGAACGAGGGAACCAATAAAAGCAGAATTTGTAAATGCTTTAAGAAAATAAAGACTTATGAAACATAAATTTGCATTTGGAATGTAAAAGTTACAAAGAAAATGTAAAGGTTCACCGATTCATACATCTTTCTCGAATAACTCGTTTCTCGCCTTAACATGGATACTTTGAGTGTTTGAGATTTTGTGTAAATGAATTGTGACCCCTACTTCGACTACATATACTTCTATTTATAGAAAATTAAGCAACGTCTATCCTAACGTTAAACTACTAAACTTCAGCCACGCGTCCTTTGCATTTGAAATGAACCAAGGCCTGTAAACCGTTGTAACCGTCGAAGTCGAATCACCTTTAAATGATAAAAATGCTCTAAGTCCATAATTCTCGACTACTTCGATTCATTGACTTCCATCGAAAGATTCTTTCAGTCTCGAGCTATGAAGCTTTTCCATTAGGATTCTCTTGTTCTTGAAGACATTAAAGACTAAGGCTACCTAAAGACCTTTCAACAGGTTTTTATAGCAATAAATGTCCTTGGAACTGGAGATTATAACATATTTTACCTTGAGCTAAAATATGGGATAACAAATTGCCCCCAAAAATGCCTATTTCGATTTGAATGACTCGAATGAAATAAGAGATTGGCATTTTTCAAAGTACCTCTATTTCCAAACGCCATTCCTTTTATTTCGATTTGATGATGTCATGGCATTTAAGAAGATAACCGTTTCACTTCTTACAAAACTGTCACGTTCTGCGTCCTTTTGAGTAGTGGGACACGCGTCAGCCTGAGAAGTTGAATCGGGACAGACAAAAGGCGCTTTTTTAGCATTTATCCTTTTTTTTTTCTTGTCTTAATCCCAGATTGCCTATAAATAGAGCTCTGTCACTTCAGTTGAAACTTTTTCAACTTCTTTCAAAGCTTTTCACGCTCCCAAAATCTCTCAAAATCTTTCTCCCAATCTTGAAACATTAAAGATTCAAAACAAATCTGATCTTACCGGATCTTTGATTACCTTCTTCAGTTCGCATCTTTCAAGATCTCAGATCTACATCTTTTCCTTCGTTTTCCCAAGAACTTACATGGCGTCTTCATCTAACAAATTTCAAGTTCCTTTTGCTGGAAAATGGAACGACTTCTCTGTTGCTGATAATGGAATGAAGTATGTTCCAGAACCCAAGGGTAGCAAAGATCACCGAGAAATTTGGGAAAGTCAGGTAATGATTCCCTTTGCTATTGATCAAAATGTTTATGCTTTTGGTGGTCCGATTCCAGATGATATGAATTTGACTAGGGAAGTAGATGAGATATTTCCATGTCTCGAAACTTGCGAACCTAGAATCTTTGATAGTAAACCCTATAACTTTGAATATATGCTGACAAATTATAAACCCTTTCGATCCCATCCTTATTACGGAAATAGCCTTTACCTTACTTGGCTTGATCGAATAGAACAATCCTTTGGCAAATTCTGGAAGGATTATGGAATCTTCGAGTTAATCCAATTTTCTAGGATAGGGCCCAAATACCAACCTGAAATGCTCATTGCTGCGATGCATTTCTTTGAAAAATCTACCAACACCTTTCACTTCAAAAGTGGTATGATGACACCCACCCTGTTCGATGTGTCAGCTATCACAGGGTTAAGACCCACTGGCAAAACTTACAACCCTGATGATGTTAGTGATAACATTACTTTGAACTACAAAGAAAACGCCTTTTCTGCCTTTATCCTCAAACATTCAGGACCTGAGAATGAAGAAGTCTCAGATGAGGAACATGTGGCCTTTCTCACTCTATGGCTATCCCATTATGTATTTTGCTCTCGATCTCTCCAAATTGCTAGGAAATTTATACCCATGGCTGTGCAAATACATGAAGGATGCCATTTTGCCTTAGGACGCCTTCTGCTAGCAACCCTGTATGAGTCGATTGGGGAAGTTTGTGATAACCTGAAAGGTTTAATTCCTGCCAAGTCGAAATCGAAGAAAGCTGCGCCAGATGGATGTTTTCAAGCTGCTGGGCCAATGTGGCTATTACAGTTGTGGTTAAATGCCACCTTTGAAAAGGAACTTGGTTTGTTCATTCCCACTGAACATCACGCTTCGATAGCTAAAAGGAAAATCGAAGGTACTCGCTTAATAAGGCTTCAACCTAATCCCCTCGAACAAAACTCCCAACAGTTATTCATGAAATACATGAAAATTTTCTTAGCCATCGACCAATTCAAGCCCGAACACGCTCCATTTGTGAAGAGAACCATTGGTCCCTCCTGGTTTGTCAAAGAGATACCAGTGTTGAATCCTAATGCTGAGGAGGAAATAAATGAAACCTGGACAGCATATTTAGATCCTACCATCTTGTCAATTCGAATTGGTACTCTATCCTCTGAATATGCATTAATTGGGTATCAACCGAATTTGGTCTCTAGACAGTTTGGCTTTTCGCAACTCCGACCAAAGAGCATGTATATAAGAAAGAAGAACATCGTGCTTGGGACTACTGTGACTTCCACTTTGTATGAAAGGTACATGAAGATTAGTCGTGATAACGTTTATGGCTTCGAGCCATTTGACTTCAACCTTTCTTACTTTTGCACACAAGAGTTTGCCAACTGGTGGAGGCAATATTTCGACAGCAAACACCTAGGAGATGCAGTGCTTATCTCGAGGTTGGAGAGTGGGTTTACTCGACCTCAGATAAAGAGAATCGAACAGCAAGTCAAGACTACAGGTAACTTGTCTTTATATATGCACTTTCTTTTACCAAATATTCTCATATTGTTTCGATTTAACCTTTTGCTTATGTTTCCTAGTTACCAAGAAACAAGCTGCAGAATCTGTTAAGACAGTTAAAGAGAAAACAACATCAAAGGCAGTTGAGTCTGAAGAGCCTTCTAAGGTACATACTGAATCGAAACTTGTTTTCCTTTAAAAATTCTAAGTTAAATCTTTATTTTTTTAACCTACTTCTTCTAGGCACGTAAAAGACCAACCAACCTCCCTTCTACTGAGACTGGCCCATCGAAGAAGCCAAAACCTAACACAGTAGTCGTCAGTGACGAAGAAGAGGTATAAGTTTTTCTAACTTACTTTCAAAGTTCCTTCAAATCCATTAACTCAAATGTTTCTTATCTCGACTCCTATTCGCAGGAAGAAGAAGAACAAAGTTTCCAGAGAAAGAGGCGCCAGCCTCCTGTGACTGAAACAAGTATCCCAGAAACTACTTCTGATGATCTTTCTACTGAAGAGAAGGAAAAGAAGATGAAAGAAAAGAAAGAAAAGAAGGAAAGGAAAGCGAAGAGGAAAGAGGAAAAGAAGAAAGAAGGAAAGAAAAGTTCAGAGGATCGAACCCGGGATAAAAAACATAGAAAGTCAAAGTCCTCAAGTGATCCTTCTGCAACCAACCTTAAATCTCCTTCGATCTCGAATGAACAACAAGAGCCTATCCCTGACGCTGAAGTTCAAGAAGATGCGGCTATGCCTGATGCTACACTCAAAGAATCGGACAACATGCCCCAGCAAGACAACAATCCAGAGGTACTTGTACTACTTTACTTGCATTTTTTATTTATAATAAGTAAAGTTATATTCCCTCATATTCGATTCTGTTTTTCAGGACGTCCTATCGAACAAGTCTAGTGATGATACTCTCAAAGATAGTGAGACCACTATTTCTGAAAAAGTCATACCAGAGCCTAGTCAAGATCAACCAGAGCATCCAATATCTGCAGAGACTGATAACAAGCCTTCTCCTTTCAAGGAATGGAACGAAAACCCAACAGTCGAGGTCGAAGCTGATGAATCTTCCTCAGAGGAAGAAGACTTTGATTCTGAAGCCATAAAGGAAGCAGAGGCTGGTGGATCAGAATTGCTACCTGAAACTTCGACATCGAAGCTGTCAGCCAGCCTAGGGCTCGCTGAAGAAGAATTCATTTCCTTGCAAATTCATGATCCTGAAGCTGCTCTAAAACTTCTGATTTCTAAAACCACTACTGATCCTGTGAGTTCGAGTGGACCCAGCAATTCGACTGCTTCAGATTCAGAAATCAACTCTTCTGTTCGACAAGACTCTCTGATTTCGAAGCTATATACGGATTTCATCAATGGAGACATCTTGGCATCAGTTGAGGAACACCCTGCTAATGCTTTCAAGCACAAGTCCTTTTTGAACAAGTTGCACAATCCTCAAACTGACCTCGAAACCTTGGGAAAAGTTATCCAGCTCGAATCGATCTTGGACCAGTTTGCTACCACAGTGCAAAACC
Organism: Trifolium pratense; assembly: GCF_020283565.1. Lineage (NCBI taxonomy): Eukaryota > Viridiplantae > Streptophyta > Magnoliopsida > Fabales > Fabaceae > Trifolium > Trifolium pratense. Next base: position 32,953,962 of record NC_060061.1, on the reverse strand, counting down.
TGAAACGCAACTCTCAGAAACTTGTTGGTCAACAGGCTGCTTATGATGCATTATTCGAGAAGGCCATGGCTGCTCAATCGAAAGTTGACCAAATGAAAGCACAAGTTCAGCAACCAGGCCTTGGGATTCAAGAATGTACCAACAATATTTCCAAGTGGGAGGCAGAAATAGATTCTCTTCGAGCCGAGATTGCTGATCGAGAGAAAAAGATTCTTGAGGAGAAAGCAAAGCGTACAAAGATTGAAGAAGCTGTTGCTGCTACTACTCAAGAATCTATCCGCGAAGCTGCGAAGGAAGGTATTTCTCACTTCAGTGCTGCCACTGTGATCAAAGAAGAGATCAAGTCTCTCGAAGATGCCATCAAGATCCAGACTGTCGAAGTTGGCCTTATTAAGGACCATTATGCTGATTTCAAATCTAAGTGTTTGTCTTAGATTTTCTTTTGATGTTTTAATTATTTTAAATTCTCGAACAATTATCTGGTTTTGTTTTTATTTGGTTTGTAACCTTGACAATTGCCTCTTATGGCATTTTTACTTTGTTTATGCCATTTCAATTTCGTTTCGAATATTTATTCTGTGCTAATATTAACTTCTAAAAGCGTTGGTTTATATTTTTTCAAATACTTACCATTTATATTCAATGTTCGCTTTTCTGGAGTTAATTCTTCTATTTCATACGCACCATTCGAAAATACTTGTATTATTTTAAAAGGTCCTTCCCAATTTGGAGACCATTTGCCTAAAACTCTATCTTTTTTGTCCATAGGCAAAATAACTTTCCAAACTAAATTCCCTACGTCAAAGGTTTTTGATTTAACCTTTTTATTATAGGCCTTTGCTACTCTTTCTTTTTGTCTACTTAATGTATCAAGCGCTCTTAGCCTTTCTTCGTCTAAATCAACCAATTCATCAAACATCATACTCCAATAATGATCAGTTGGTACCTCCATTTGTCTTTGAATTCTGATAGATTGCAAATAAATTTCTACTGGTAACACAGCATCATGACCATACGTTAATCGAAATGGAGTAGAATTTGTTGATTCTTTAGGGGAATTTCTACATGCCCATAAGACTTGATTTAAAGTCTTGTTCCAATTTCTTGGCTTTTGAGCAATATGTTTTCTGATTAATCCAATAATAATTTTATTGGCAGCTTCTACTTGACCATTTGCTTGTGCATAATAAGGTGTCGAAGTCAAAAGTTTAAACCCTGTTTGCCTGGCGAATTCTTGCATCTTTCGACCAGTAAACACTGAACCTTGATCAGTTGTGATGGTTTCAGGGATTCCAAACCTGTAAATAATGTGGTTTTGGATAAAACTTATAACTTCTTCTTGATCAACGTTGGGCAAAGGTATAGCTTCGATCCATTTGGTAAAATAATCAACACCAACTATTATGTACTTTTGATTTTTTGATGATGCTGGTTTTATTTCACCAATTAAATCCAATGCCCAACCTCTAAATGGCCAAGGTTTTATTATCGAATGTAATTCGCTTGCAGGTACATGTTGGATTCCTGCATGTTTTTGACAGTCTTGACAACCTTTAGCAAAATCTATGCAATCTTTTAACATAGATGGCCAGTACATGCCTTGTCGAACTAAAAGCCATTTCATCTTATGGCCTGATTGGTGAGAACCACAAGCCCCACTATGAACATCAGATATTGCTATGTAGGCCTCATTCTCACTAAGGCATTTCAATAGTACTCCTTCGAGGGTCTTTTTAAACAATTCATTACCAATGATCACATAATTTGATGCCCTGTATTTGATCTTTCGAGGAGCACTCCCGATTGGATTTTCCAAATATTCTACAATTGGTTTTCTCCAATCACCATCTATTAAATTGTCAATGACCAAAATTTGGAGTTCATCATAATTCATTTCTTTATCAGAATTATTTATGTCATTTGGTGACATCTCTGCCCCCTCAAGTTTTGGTCTTGACAATTCCAATTGCATTGGCTCATTAGAAATCAATTTTTCTTTGATTTCTATTAATTGTTCTAGCTTTGCTTTGGACACCTTGTATCCTGAAGCAATCTGGGCTAACTCATTAGCTTCTTGATTTTCTATTCGAGGGACATGTCCAATATCAATCGAATCGAAACGTTTTAGTAACGCATTTGCTATGACAAAATAACGAATCAAATGCTCTTTGATACATTTGTATTCTTTGGTCAGTTGTTTCAAAACTAGTTCTGAATCACCTTTTATTTTAACGTCTCTTGCCCCCAGGCTTAATAATATTTCTAATCCTGCTATCAAAGCCTCATATTCAGCCTCATTGTTCGAACAAATACCATTAATCCTGTATTTGAACTTAGTAGGAATCTTTTGTGGGGAAATTATCAAAATACCTATCCCAGTACCATGTTGATGTCTAGACCCATCGAAATACAGAGTCCATGGTTCTAGAGCAATGTAATTTTGAGGTGATTCAATTGCTGAATGATCAACAATGAAGTCAGCCACTATTTGGCCTTTAATTGCTGCCAAAGGTTTGTATGAAAGTGAATATTCAGAAAGAGCTAAAGCCCATCTCCCAATTCGACTATGTAAAATTGGTTTTAGCAACATATGTTTAATAACATCATAATGAGAATAAACATAAACATCAATAGGCTTTATATAATGCTTCAATTTCATACAAGAAAAGTACAAACAAAGACAAAGCTTTTCAATACTACTATATCTAGTTTCAACATCATTAAGGACTCTACTTAGATAATAAATGGCTTTTTCTTCGCCATTTTCGTCCTCTTGGGCTAACATACTACCTAATGTGGTATCAGATGCTGAAATATACAACTTCATAAACTTATTTCTAATTGGTGGCATCAGAGTTGGAGGATTAGACAAGTATCTTTTGATTGCATCGAATGCTTCTTGCTGATCCTGCCCCCAAGTAAAAACATCCTCTTTCTTGAGTCGAAGCAATGGTGAAAAAGCTTGAGCTTTACCACTTAGATTCGAAATGAATCTTCTCAGAAAGTTGATCTTTCCTAACAAGGATTGAAGTTGCTTTTTGTTGGTTGGAGGGTTAGTCTCCAAAATCGCTTTTGTCTTGTTTTGGTTTATCTCAATGCCTTTTTTATGCACCACAAACCCAAGGAAATCTCCTGCATGCACACAAAAAGCACATTTCAATGGATTCATTTTCAATCCATATTTTCTCATTCTTTCGAATGACTTTGTCAAGCAAACCAAATGATCATTTTGTGATGCCGATTTAACAATAATGTCATCAATATATACTTGCATAAAAGTATCTATAAAATCATGGAAAATTGAGTTCATTGCTCTTTGGTATGTGGCTCCAGCATTTTTCAATCCAAATGGCATTACGACCCATTCATAGGTACCCAAAGCCCCTGGGCATCGAAAAGCTGTTTTTGCCACATCTTCCTCGGCGATAAAAATTTGGTTATATCCAGAATACCCATCTAACATGCTAAGATATTCGAAGCCTGCTGCTGAATCTATTAACATCTCTGCTACAGGCATCGAATATTCATCTTTGGGGGTAGCATTATTTAAATCCCTAAAATCTATACATATTCTAAGAGAACCATTTTTCTTAATGACAGGAACTATATTTGCTAACCATTCGACATACCTGGCAGTCCGGATGAACTTGCTTCTCAGCAGCCTTTCGATTTCCTCCTTGATCTTAGATAGGATTTCTGGTGCGAATCTTCTTGGTGATTGTTTAACTGGTTTCTTGTCTGGTCGAATGGGTAATCTATGTTCGACCAAATTTCTGTCTAAACCTGGCATTTCATTGTAATCCCAAGCAAAACAATCCTTGAACTCTTTAAGGAGGTCGACCAGTTTATCACGCAAGTCCTTTGGGATATTGGCACTTATGTATGTTGGCCTTTTGATCGAGCCATCTCCAATATCTATTTCCTCCAAAGGGTCTTGGGCCTGCATCTTTTGATTGGAACTGGAAGGATCCTTTTCAAATCCTAATGGTTCTTCATCATAGACGCAGTCCAATTTTTGAGTTATTGGCAATAAGTTGCCATCTTCACAGTTGTTGGCTTCGACAGCCATATTTTCTTGCAGCATTGTGGCTTCTAACGCCATCTTTATCTTGTTTTCGGCCATATAAGCCGAAATCTTGGCCCAAGCATTGGGCTTAGTCATCGTAGTACTCTTCAAGGTCCCACCCAGTTGGGCGGACTTTGCCTTCATCCACATGTGGACCTTCATCTATCTCCTCTCTTTCCCAAATGAATCCATGAGTTGGATCCAATTTGACAGAATGGTAGACATTATCAGCAGGGGCATAGGCATATCCCTGTTCAGTGCATGGCGATATATTCGCCAATTTCTTATCAAACGAATGCTTGGTTATGTGGTGTGTTTCAGCCCTAAAATAACTTTGATCTGCTTCGATATTTTCTACCACACCATCATCTCTCCAAATACTCACCCTCTGATGGAGAGTCGAAGGCACTGCTCCAACACCATGTATCCACTCCCTTCCTAGAAGCAGATTATAATTGGCCTTCGATGCTACAACCAAAAACAAAGTTGGCCTAACAGTGCTGCCAACTGCCACATCGACTTGAATTGCCCCCAGCGAGAAGCCAGTCTCACCTTCGTAATTCGAAAGAACGATGTTGTGAGGGTGCAAGTCAGTAGAGAATTTACCAATCTTGGTAATCATGAATTCTGGCATCAGGTTTACTGCTGCTCCTCCATCGATCAACACTTTGTTGACCCCCACATTGTTTACTTTGGCCTGAATAAAGAGGGGTTTCAAATGATTCTTCATTCCCTCAGTTGGCCTCTCAAAATTGGCCATCTGTTCCTCTAAGCAGCCATTATTCATTACATAATAACACATTGGCTTGTGTAAAGCCAATTCAGACTCATCGAATTCATCCTCCCCTTCAGTCACTTCCGACCACACGTCATACTCCGCAGGGAGGATCGAAACTACATTTACCAGCACATCAAATTCGGGATCTGAATCGAGGAGATCCTCATCTTCCATGTTCTCTCCTTCAAACTCATTCTCAACCTTTTGATCACCCTCTAGTTGGGTCAATCTTTCTTTCATAGGCCTTCTAGCCACTTCGACAACCTGTTTTCCTTTGTTGTCTTCAGTCTTTTGAGCCTCTTGAAGGGAGAGTCTTTGTTGGCGCTGATGCCTACGCCATTGTGTGCGGGTCATGGGATTCTTTCCCTTGTAATTGTTTCTGTAAGCATACTTCTTCGAATCGACAGAATGACTCGAACTTCCCTTGTCAACAGAATTTTTGACAAAGTTGGATGCAGGACCATGAACCCATTTGTTCATTGGTGATTTGTTCGATGGCACAAAAGTATTTGGGTTGCCCAACCTTTGATGTATTGGTTTAGCATGCGCCATGTTCTGTTTTTTCATTGGCCTTGAGTTTGGCCAATTCTCTTTGTTCCTTCTGAATGGTATAAACTTGTTAAGGCCCTCAGTAGCCTTCTTGTCGAATACAGCACTGCACCTTGGGCAAAGCATCACCTCAGACTTGTTAAGCTTACACCTTTGCAGAAAATCAATCAGTTCCTCTTCAGCCCCAGGATAGACTACTTTAATTTTCTCATAGTACTCATTCTCTGGAATAGAAACTAATTGAGCGCCTCCTGATAAGTCCATGGCATCGATCATCAAGCATTCGACCGGTTCCACATAGGAAGCATCAGATATTTGTAGTGGATCTTCGTCAATTTTCATCTTGTGTCCGGATTTCTCTCCAAACTTCAGCCTTCCATCTTTTAAAGCCTTTTGAACCAGATCCCTGAAAAGAACACATTGTGAGGTTTTATGACCCAAAAAATTATGAAATTTGCAGAAACCTCTTTTCTTTTGCTGTTCAAGGGGAGGCACTTTCAATCCCTTTGGAACAACAATTTGGCCATCAGTAACCAACAAATCAAATATTTCATCACATTTAGTTATGTCAAACGAATAAGTTTTAGCAACAAATTTATCATTTTTGGGTTCGACAGGATTTTTTCCATTCGAAGGTTTTAGTAATTTGCAGACATAAGGGGGCCCAGGTTTTAGTTCGGCCACATTAATTTCATTATCCTCTATGTCTCCATAGTTTATTACATACTCCTCATCATCATCATCTATAGTTTCAACATAAGCAATCTTTTCCCTTTTTTGAAACTTCGATGATCTGGCCTTCTCAGCCTTAAGGCGTTCGACCTGTCTTACCCTATCTGCTAATTGTGCCATGTCTCTTAGATGTTGTGTATCTAATTTCTTTCGAATTGAATAATCTAGGCCTCCAGCAGCCATTTCGACTAACTCATGTTCAGGCACTTGGGTAAAGCATCTAGCCTTAAGTAGCCTAAATCGATTCAAATAGTCATCTATGGACTCTGGTGTCTTTCTCCTGACACTGGCCAATTCCTTCAAACTAATCTTAGATTGGCCCATATAAAACTGTTCATGGAAAGCCCTTTCCAATTGAGTCCAATGCTGAATCGAACGGGGGGGGAGAGTTGTGAACCAAGTGAAAGCATTTTTTGTTAAGGAATTTGGGAAATATTTCAACCTTAAATTTTCGTTATCTGCCAAATTTCCTGCTTCGGCAAAAAATCTTGCCACATGTTCCACTGTTGACTCGGTTGTGTCCCCGGCAAACTTGTGAATTTGGGGATCTTCCATCCCCTTGGCAATTCAGTTTGTAACACGTATTCAGATAATGGGGAAATAAAGTTAGGCCTATGTAGGCCAACATTGAAACCATTTTGAGTTAAAATAGTTTCGACTAAATTTGCCAAGTTATCTTGTTGCGCAAAATTATTTCTTTGCACATTTCGAACCACTTCGTCAGCATTCTGATTTCGATTAACCAAAATTACTTCAGGCTCTGGCACATGGTGCACCACTGGAGCCGGTGGTTCCTCTTGTACCACTTGTGGTATTTGATCGTTTGGAACTTCATTATTCACACGAAACCCTTGGTTCTGAACCTGTGTTTGGTTTCGAATGGGCTGAAGGTTTTGGTTAGGCATTGTAGGAGTGCCAAAGAAATCTGCAATCCGCCCCATCTGATGGGCTAGCAACTGATAATTATTATTTGTATTGTTGATTAAAGGGTTCAAAATAGTCCCCAATTGTGAAGTCAGAGTATTAACCATTTCATGATTACTCTCGTCCATTTGTTGTCGAAAAGACATCATAGTTACATTGGTTAAATTTTGTAAGGCAATATCTCTAGTCCTATTTCCCACAACAGAGGCTGCTGGGGAAGGCATGGTACTCCTGTCAGGATTTGGGTTAGAATTATGTAAGCCTGCCATCAGAGAGTATGGCATTCCTAATCCTGATTGGTTCAACAGAAACGATCGAATGGGGCTCCTTACATCTTCAGCACCAGGCTGACTGCCCCCCATACCATGTGATACTAACGAAGATATCGACCCAGATACAGTCGAACTCGTTGAGGGCATTGTTACCCCTATATTCCCAAAACTGACTGCAGGAACGCTCGAAGCAGATGTTCCAGAGCCTTGGGCCATGACAGTAGCGTTACTAATTGACGCTTGTGTTGGCTGTCCTTCAGGATTTGGGACATTGTTGTTATTGTTTTGATTATTATTTGGTGGTCTAACCATTTTTGATCTAGATTTGACACTAGTTAAATTTGGTAAAGATTTACCACTTCTCAAATGCATACAAAATCAAAACACAAACTATAAACACTAACTGTCTTAATACTTGTAAAAGGATTTTTTAGAAAATAAACTTCTTTTAAACAATGTAAATTGCACAAAACAACCCGTCCCACTGGGCGTGCCAATTTGTTTACACTGATTTTTGGTAAACAACCGCTAGTTTAAATTAATTACTTGAGAGATCAACTAGTAAATCTCGGGACAATTGTTCATGCATTTTGTTAAAGGAAACTTGGAAGTTTATTTTTGAAGACATCCTTATTTTATAAAAGAATAATATGTTTGATTTCTGAAACATATGTTAAATGCAATTAAAGCAAGTTCACTCGAACGAGGGAACCAATAAAAGCAGAATTTGTAAATGCTTTAAGAAAATAAAGACTTATGAAACATAAATTTGCATTTGGAATGTAAAAGTTACAAAGAAAATGTAAAGGTTCACCGATTCATACATCTTTCTCGAATAACTCGTTTCTCGCCTTAACATGGATACTTTGAGTGTTTGAGATTTTGTGTAAATGAATTGTGACCCCTACTTCGACTACATATACTTCTATTTATAGAAAATTAAGCAACGTCTATCCTAACGTTAAACTACTAAACTTCAGCCACGCGTCCTTTGCATTTGAAATGAACCAAGGCCTGTAAACCGTTGTAACCGTCGAAGTCGAATCACCTTTAAATGATAAAAATGCTCTAAGTCCATAATTCTCGACTACTTCGATTCATTGACTTCCATCGAAAGATTCTTTCAGTCTCGAGCTATGAAGCTTTTCCATTAGGATTCTCTTGTTCTTGAAGACATTAAAGACTAAGGCTACCTAAAGACCTTTCAACAGGTTTTTATAGCAATAAATGTCCTTGGAACTGGAGATTATAACATATTTTACCTTGAGCTAAAATATGGGATAACAATTATTAATTTTTTTTAATACTATTTTATATAACATTTATGTAAATGTCCAACATAACCTAAATAGCTAATGTGATAGAGATGGTTTTGTGCCTTTTTACTTGAATGATTAGGTTTTGTCTGGCATACCCTACCACTTGGAGATTGAGGAAAGCAAAGCTTGGAAAATAATTTGCTGGCTAATCATGCAATTCATGAATCTAGAAAAAATTTCATTTCTGAACTACAAAATACTAAGTGATTTGTTTACCAATTGAGTTTGATAATGATTTTATTTGTTTTTGACAAAATAATGATTTTTTTTTAACCAAACAAACTTAGTGCATTTCATTAATTATCAAAAGTTCAACTCAAATTTATAGAAACTGGTCCAAGAATTGGCCGCCCTAACTAAAGTGTGAGCAACCGAATTCACTTGTCTCCTAATAAACTTAACTTCAAAGTTCACACATGATAACATAACAAGAATAATTTCAATAACGATTGAAAGAAACCTTGAGTTGCCTCACCGCCGCTTGGTACGAATAACATCAACCACCACTTGAGAATCACTTTCAAATTGGACGCGTTCAAAATCTCTACTCTTAGTTTCATTCATGGATTGTAATAATGTCCATGCTTCACCCTCCTTTGTTGATAAAGTCAGTTGCTGCCGCTGCGTCATTCCAGCCGTAAACTCACCAGAATTATTACGAAAACAAGCACCCATCGCGGTCCTTCCTGCGCCGACAAAAAATGTTGCATCTACATTGCACTTTAACCATCCTATATGAGGCTTTTCCCACCGATTTGTGCTTACAACCGGAACATCATGATCATTGTTGCTTCGCAACTTATGGACTGCAAACCACTCATTCCAATGATCAAACGCAACCCGACCAACTTGGTTTGGACTGCTAACATTATCATTCCAAATTTTATCATTCCGGTTATGTCATATACTCCAAAGAAACGTAGTCACTCTACCTATAGTAGCGTAATCCTCATTCTGACACAAGACAAACACTCTATCTGCCGCACTACCTTGCTGACAAGCTGCGGAACCCAAGACAGATGACAGTCCAGCTGCTTGCCAACTAGATTGAGCAGAAGCGCAGGTGAAAAAAGTGTGTACATCATCTTCTACCTCATCTTCACATAATGGACAATGAACATCACAATCCACATTACGTTCTAATAACCGACACCTCGTTGGAAGGCATCCCTACATAATGGACAAAATAATGAATTTTTTTAGTCTTATAATAATTGATATGTTTATAAAAGAAAAAATGCGTAAGAAATAATTCAATTTGTTTTCAATGTAATTTTAATTATTTTTAGGGTCCGTTTGACCCAGCTTTTTTTAGAGCTTATACAAACAGGTTATGCAATATAAATTAGGTTTTACGCTATTTTATAAGTTCACACTAGTGAAAATTGTAATTTTATAAGCTATTTTATCATAAACTACATTGACAAACTTATAGTAATATATAAAAATTGGATAAATTATTTGCATAAGCTTTAAAAAGTCGGGGCAAACGAGCCCTTAGTATACGTTCTAATTAAAATTATATATAATTATTATTTTCATTTTGTATCATTCACTTTTGCCCCAAAAATTGTGTTTTATAGTCTCTATATTTTTAGTCAAAGCTTATGAATATATTAAGTCAAAATTGCGACAAATGTGATACTATAAGTGATAAACATTTAAACTTTAAATGATGTTATACCTTATGTTAGTGATGAAAGGTACAAAATAAACTTAAATAGCCATACAGAAAATCTTATCCGGCTAAATAACCATAGAGACACACATATACACACACTTTGGGGCAGGTGTCCCTTATTAGGACATCTTGGAAATGCAAAGTTGTATTGTTACATATATAGCCACACACAAAACAAAGAGAAAAGAAGCGGTTGAAAGAAATATGGATACAGTGCAGAGAGAAAGAGAATCAGCATGTCATTTCATAGAACAAGTTATGAAAGCTTTCTCCAAATGCTTAGGACTTGATCCTACAGCTGAAAAAATTCAATATCGTACTATTGAGAATGATGGTGAAGTAACATCATCCATAATATCACGAGCCTTTAAAAGACCACCAAAACCTCCTTTAAGCGCAGGACGTGGAGCTCAGATCAATATTTCCACCTCTTAAAATTTACACAACACTATGTAAGCTTTATTTAATTTTTTAGCAATTCTATTTAGTAAGAATAATATAAACAAGAAAGATTTATGCTTGTTATGTTCTAAAATTTCAGTTGCACTGAATATGGAGAATGAAATCAAAGACTTCATAGTTAGAAAGAGCATGCACGTTCATGGTTTGAGAGTTGAGACAGCCTTTCCTTTATCCTTCTTGTACACAGTTTCATGTAACTGTTACAGTGTCATTTCCTTTTATTAGGACAAACACGTAGGTTTTTTATATAATGGATCTTATCTAATGTTTCATTTTATATAGTTAGATTGTCCTTTTAAGTCGTTTCCATGTAAATTGTACTGTGAACTGAACGATACAATATCATATATTATTTGACAATATATCACTTTCCTTTTTTAGGACAAACATGAAGGTGTTTGATTTTATTTCACCAGATTCATAAACTGTTACATGTGCACATATATATAGTATCGTTAATCGTTAATTATTAATTCTCTCATATGGTGATTATTCACTTACTTTTTAAAGTGAATTTCCTCTAAAAAACTGAATTTCCTCATATTCAAAGAAGACAAATCTCCTAACAAGGTGGTGAAGTCAATTTTTTATATTTTTATCACGGTGACGGTTGATTCATTGTTCTGTATAGAAGTAATTTGGTCGGATCAGTTGAGCTATCGGTTAAAGAAATCCGAAGTCTTGGGTTCAAGTACTGACAAGTATATAAAAAAAAAAATTAACATAACAATTAACATACTAATAATTTATCATTAAAAAAAAAAGTTTAACTAGTTGAGATAATGGTTAAGAAGTCGGAGATCCAAATATATGATAAGGAAAATAAAAAGCTAACATAACAAGTACTACTAATATACTAACAATTTGCTATTTAAGAAAAAAAAATCTCTATTGGCTAAAAACTAATGATGAATAACCACATGCCAAGATATGCCAGAATAATCAATTCGGTGCCCGACTCTTACTAGTGGTCAGCGTGATTGTTTAGTGATCGTTCATTCGGTTATGTATTTGTCACTACGAAGCTGTGAGTTGTAAGAACCATAGTGTTAGAGAACGTCTAAATGCCTAACTACTACAAGATCCTAGTATTTGATAACAAAGACATTTGATTTGAACTTCTCGCACTCCCTAAACATACTCGGTCATCCCCTGAAATTACCAAACTAACTCTTTCACTTTCTAGGATGCGAGCACTTTTTCGCACTCTAAGTAGAGTGGCAATATTTTTAGCTCAAATCCACCCTCTAGAATGAAAAAAATCATGAAAAAAGGAGTTCGCATTCTAAAAAGCAAACTCGGCTGTAGTTTGCTATCTAGAAAGCGAACTCGGTTTGAAGTTTGCTATCTAGGAAGCGAACTCAGCTGCAGTTTGCATTTTAGAAAGCGAACTCTTTCCCCCAATTTTTTGCTATTTACACACTCGCTTTCTAAGTAGCGAGAGGGGTAAAATGGGGTTTTCAGAGGGTGACCATGACTGCCGGGGGGTCAGAAGTAAAACTCTACTACAGTAAATATCCAATGAATTTGTGTCAGTTGGAAAATTGATTTGGAGAGTCTTTGACGATTATTTTTTGAATGTTCAGAAACATCTAATGTTGGCAAAAATATAACTTGTGGTTGTTGTTACAACCAGTTATGTATAATTTCACCATCATAATTTCGTAATAACTTCATTTTTTTTCATATTATATTTTATAAACACATCATTACGAGTAAGAGTTTGAAATAACAAATGCAAGTATTAAGGTTATGTAGAGTACAAACTGCACTCAATCTGTTGATCCTTTTAGGTTTCTATACACATTATTGATAACACTAGACCCTATAGCCTCGTCTAAAGGGAAATTATCACTATTGCAATATGTAAAAAGAGAAATAAGTACACAACCAAAAACATCAATGTAAAAAAAACAGAAGATCACCATCATCATCATATAACAAGAGAAAGAGAAAGTTGATGCTGCTAGCATATGAAGAAATCTATAAACTTCTCTGGCCTCTACCTTTTTCCACGTCCAGTAATGAATTTGAGAGCAAAACTTGAAAATTGGGCAAGGGAGAAAAACATCCTCAACATACCACGACCCTTGATAATACCCTCTGTCGCTCCCCTAGCAGTTCTTGCCACCGCAAGCGCACCCAAGTCAGGCTCAGTTTTTGGGCTGTATTCCCTTCCCTGCAATGAAGCTAAAATATAACCAAATGAAGAACATTGTTTAACAACGTAGTTTTAAATTGCAGTCCACAACAGTAATTGCTACTGTAATATGATTTTAGAAGTCTGTTAAATATAAAACCCAAAAACCAAATGAAGAACATTCTGCAACAGCATAGTTTTAAATTACAGTCTGCAAATGCAATCACAGTATGATGAGTCTGTTAAATATAACCAAATGAGGAACATTCGTTAACAGCGGAGTTTCAAATTGTGGTCCGTAATAGTCTTCGCTATGGCAATCTACACGACAGCATCACAATCGCAATTGCAGCCATATCAACCGCATTGTACCACATTATAAAAGTTCCTAACTACAACCACAGTTTAAAACCATCTTCACCCATCTACAAACTCAAATTATAGAAACCTAACAACACACTCATAAATTAGTAAGTAACCTGAAGAAGAAGGCATCATAGTGGTAAAACGGCGAAGCCTCTCCTCCGCTGATCGAACCACGCGAGTGGAGCTTTTAACACCTTGGGTAATCTCTTGTCTGCAACACACACACAAAAAAAAACAAACAAACAATAATTTGTTATATAATTTCAATATCATTTACATTTAAAACATAAAAAATAAAAATAAAAATGGCAATTAATTACCCAAGATCACTCAGTTCGTTGGTTAAGTCACTAATTTCCATGCCGGATAATCGAATTGCAGCCATTGTATCAGGAAGTTCTTCTCTTGCCGTATCCATAAGCTTCTCAAGTGATTCCGCTGCTCTCTTGAAAGCCTACATTACACTTCCACATATTCTTAAATCAGATTTTCAATTAAGCAATTTCAGAAACAATTATTTACTACCAAACAAGGAACTAACCAGAAGCGTGGGAATTGCAGAGCAAAACAGCCACGTCGTGCATATCGATGTCTGCAAAAAAAAACCTAAAATCAATTGAGGAATTTAAACATTGAATAATGGATTTGGAATTGAAGAGAGTATGGAGGGTACCACGACGGCGAGGACTTGGAGAAGAGTGAGGTGGCGTTGGGTGAGATTCCAATGAGGGAGGTTGAGAGATGGAGATCCAACGGTGGAGATGTAATGTGAGGAGGGTTGAGGTGAGTGTGTTGTGAAAGAAGAGAGAGGTTTGGGAAGGGCGAGGGGTTTAGTAGTAAATGAGAGGGTACGTTGTGAGTGAGAGTTGTTAGTGGTGGTGGGGAAAGGATTGTTGAAACTCAGAGAAATGGTTGAGTGGTTTGAAGGTTGAAATCGCAGGGAGGTCAACATCTCTGTTACGCGGGGCCAATTACAGAGCGGTTTTCCGTCTCTCGCACTCTCCGAAACTAATTCACCACACCATTTCTTTGCTGATTGTTTAGGCCTCCCTAGTTTTTTTTTTTTTTTAATAAGTTGGCGATGAGAATCGAACTTAGATTCCATGCATTTAAATCTATGTTGCCCGGGTGCGGGTATGGTACCGGTACCCAGGTACTGGTACGGGGTACGTTATTTTTAGAAAAATTAAGGTATGGTTATGTTGCTATAATTTTTTAAAAAAATATAATTATATATATCAAATAATAGAGTTAGATTGTTAAAACAAATAATTAAACATAAAAAATATCACACCACACTTTAAATGTAATTTAAATTGTTCGAAACATCAAAATATGAAATTAAAAACCAATTAGCTCATCTTGAGAGAAGACGAAGATTGATATGAATAAAAACTATATCTTTATCTCTCTTTGAATTGAGTCTATTCCTTTTCAATGAATGAGTGAATAATTCTGGCAGCTACTTTGTTATTGTTTTTTAGCAATAGTTGCTACTTTTATATTATAAACAAATAAAAAACGTAAATCTTCCTATAAAAAAAACTAATAATGAAAGAAAAAGGAGGGAAAAAAACCATGTTTTTTTGGATTGGTGTACCACGCGCGTACCACAGGTGTACCACGCGTGTACCCATTGCAACAACAACAAAAAAATATAGGTATGGCGTCGGTACGTACCGGGGGAGTACCATACGCGTACCGGTACCTAGTACGTACCCGATACTGGTACTCGGTCTAAAATGGAGTACCCATGCAACATAGATTTAAATCCTTCAAAATTAGACCAATCCAATATTTTCCTAGCTTTCTTATTTGTGCTACTCTTCTCTATAAATTTTGTCTTTCATTCCTATTTTCCTTCGGTCACTATTATAATAAAAAAATAAAATAAAATAGGTTCATTGAAAAATAAAAAATACCTCAATTTTTCACTGAACCTAAAAAATGATTTTTTACTTATAATAGTGACCGAATAAAATACTTTTCATTATTCATCTTCCTCTTCTTCTTCTTTTTTTTTTCAATTATTTGCTCTTTTTTTTCAACTATCTAGTCGGTTTTACCAAAAGTTTGGAGTAAACAACTACATAAGAAAAGCTTAGACAAAGCCAGGAAGAATAGAAGATACTATCAAAGTTGTCAGTATCTAGTTTTTACGTCAGCTCGTTTTGGTTAAGTGAAATCGAAACGTAGATTTAATTTGTGAACTCGTTGAGTTTACCTCTTATTTAATTTTGAACATAATATGAAATTAATAATTTTATTTTTAATTTAAAAATTTAAGTGTTATTGATGACAGACAATTATATAATGTTTTTAGTAGCAATTTAGGATAGTTCTAATAGCAATTGAAGCCCAAAAGCAAGCAAATACCTGGAAAAATGAAAGTTATTTGGTCCAGAAGCAAGAAAAGTGGAAAAAGCATAAAAAAGGACAAAAACGTAATAAGCAGCGCAATCCATCGTACCTACGATGAGATCCGGCGTGGCGCGATGAGAATGCGGTTTAAATTGAAGAAAATCCGTAACAAATCTTTACCATCATACCATGATGACTTGTCATCGTGGCACGATGAAAGGCGGTTGAAGAAAACAGAAAATCTGGAGAAGATCTTCCATCGTACCACGATATGATCCATCGTAGCCATGATGAGGCAAAATTACACGCCATCGTGGCCACGATGGGTGCGATGAACGTGCAGAAAAAGTCCAAACCCAACTGAAAAACTATAAATAGAGTCTTCCTCCTTCACTATTATTCATTCAGAAATCACTCAACAATAGTGATACTCAAAAGAGAGTTAGGAGAACTCTATAGAGGAGGCAAGGAGGGCCATGAAACTCCAAGCAGGGACGGATTTAAGGGTGGGCTTCGGCCCCTCCCTCCCACCCCCAATGGTGTATATATTATATCTTAAAAGTTGTTTTTTTATATATAATTATTATTAATTTGTATGTATACTTATAGTGTAAATGAATTCCGATAAATAAATCAGTGTAAAATAATTTTATATCGGTATAATTTGTTCCATAATCATATAAATTATAATTAAATTTTATGTAATATTTATTAGAAATAATGGTCAGCCCCCCGTCCGATTAGTTTCTGGATCCGTCCCTGACTCCAAGGCCAATAAGGTTCTTTTCTTTATTGTTGTTGGTGTTTTATGTTGGCCTCATTTTGCTCAAACAAATATTCAAGTTAGATGTTGAACTGAGTTGGATAGAATGCTTCAACATTGGATATGACATCCAGTGCTTCAACATTGGATACCACATCCAGTCCGCTCTGTTTTCGCGAATGATATATTTTTGCGTGAGATCTTTGAAAGATTTGATTGAAGAATTAATCCACGCCTTTTAATTTGTGTGCCAACACACAGGTGTTTCCAGAATATTCAGAAAGCGTTTTATGTGTTATTTATTCCTCAATATTGTCATAAAAGATTTGATTCTAAAATATATTTTAGAAGATTGTTGTAGAAAATATAAAAGATTTATTTCAAATAAATCTTTATGGTTCAAGGAGATTATTATTGAAAATATATTCAAGGAGATTGTTACTAAAAATATATTTATGGACAATAAATATATTTATGGAAGGAATAAATATTTGGTGAAAATATATTTGTGGAAAATATATTTTTCTTCTAGAAGACTTCTTGGATCTGAAGTATTGTGCAGCCTGTTTACTCATCAAAGCCCATGTTGCTTATGCTATATAAAGAAAGGAGCTAAACCTAATTTAAGGACCGAAACCGAAGCCATTGTTCATCAAGATGTAGTCTTTAGGGTTTCGTGTCATGTAGCCACTCTCTAGGAGAGTTGGTGTAAGTGAACAACTCGGGTTGTGAGATGGTCACTATGTCCTCACTCAGAAACCTTTAGGTAATGAGTAGAGTGTTGTAATATCTCTAGAGCTTCTAAGCAAGGAGATAATGTGTGTGAACCATTCCTAAGCTTTGAAGTACGAAATTGGTGAATGTTTAAGAAGCGTGTCTTCATCTACAAGTTGTTATTTGTACGATCACAGTGGCTGTGATTAATAGGAGTTGAGCGGAGGTTCTCATACCTAGGTGCGTCTTAGGTAGAATATAGCACGGGTGGTGATTAGGTGATAAGTTGTAAACGGGCGAGTTTAGCTTTGAACTAATACTATCATAGTGGATTCACTCCTGGATTGGTATCCCCCAGATTAGGTGACGTTGCACCGAACTGGGTTAACAAACAACTTGTGTTTTACGTTCTGCACTTTATTATTAACTTGTCTGTACTGGTACGAGATGCTTAAGCATCGCGTTCAACATCAGTATACTATCGCTCCTGACAAATGTTGGAGCATCGTGTAGAACATCTACTGTTTACGTTTTTCAGTATCTATTGTTAATGTTATATGCTTTGCCATATTATTCATGACAGACCAGATGTTACGCCATCCTGTACAACATCTGGTTCTGCTATACCAGAATTTCAATTGGTATCAGAGCAGGCATCCTGTTCTGTTTTCTGGATGAGATCCAAGGGAAGATACTTTCTGGTTATGGGCAAGAAAGGAATACTGAAAAGAGAAAAAAAAAATTGTTTGAACTTCAAGAAGTTCATATTGATTGAATGGTCCCTAGAAGTGGAGGATGGACTATTCATGACAGGGTGTGTATTAGACCTGTCTATTGGTGTTCAGGCGTGTAGATTTGGTAATGAGTTGCTGTATGGTTTGATTTATTTTCAAACCGGTGTTGATAGAGGATTTATTTGTGTGCTCCTGTAGAAGGGAGCTGATGCCTTACCAGATGTTGGAACATCAGACGAGCAGATTTTGCAGAATCTCGTTGGATGACAGTAGGGCATGGCAGATGCATGGGTGCTGAACAAATGTGTATTGGTTACATGTGTTTGTAACCTTCTCCTGATCTGGAAGATGAGACATCTATGTCTGAGATGTTTTCTACGCTAGAAACATGTCTTAGATAAGCATGTTTTTCAGGACACGATCAACTCATGGTTTACCTCTTGGGTTAGTTTATTTCTGATTCAAGTAAGTGGTAGTTGCAGTTGTGTGCAATGTTGATGTGCTATATGATGTTGTGATATCTGGTAAGTAATGTAGTTGTGGTATGTGCTATTTGATGCTCTACACATGCATGTTGTTCTGGTATGTGTTATCTGATGTTCTAACCATGCATGTTATTATGTTCTGGTGATAATATCTATAGTTGTATGAATGTATGATTAAGCAAGGAGGAGTCATTACTTTTGGGACCAAATGATTATGGTTCCCTAGTATCTATATGGGAAGTTCCTCTTTGACTTGGGGTCCAGTTATGTGGTGTCATCACATAATGGAACGGTTATGTTGTAAGGATTGAATGTGATTCTTGTGTATTGGGAGAAGCAGATTTAGTCTGATAAGGTGGCTTATGGTGAGTAATGACAAGTTATTGCCATTGTCTTTGAAGACTGATCCAGATACTTGTTAGAGGGAATCTCCTCTATAAGTGTAGAAGAATGACCTCCAACATCTCAAAGTCATACAAAAAGTCTGAATATTAGAATTTCTTGAGATGTATAATATGCAGGTCCCTGCATGTGTGGATGATTTAGTATTGAAGGATGATCAACTACTGATGGTTGACCCTCTTGTGTCCCCTTGCAAGAGTTATGGACTATTATGGTATCTTCAGACCATAGTTCAGGATGAAACTCATGGGTTGAGATTGATGTTTGAGTTGATGCTGAAGCATTATCTCAAGGATCTTCCTCTTCAGCCAAGGATGTGGGTTCTACTCAATGTGGAGTACAAGGTCAAGCCACTGAACTAATCTGAATAATTTGTGGTAAGCTGTCATGACTGAGTGTCATTTGCTGGTGCCAGATATGTGTAGAAGAAGAATGTCAGATCTAATGTCCTACCTTGTATGAGAAGGTAATCATATCTGACAAATAATAATTACTTTAATTGGAGCTGAGTGTTTTGTATATCCTCTGTTGATGTTGTGCATAAGACTGATGGAGAATACTTTGACGAGAGACTGGGTATTTGTTTGAGGAGTAGTATTGTTTGTCTGATGTGGCTCAATGATCTGATATATGCTGAAGCATCATTTTACCTGAGAATTTATTTTTCTCAGCCTTTGAGGGAATTTATTTTTCCCCGGTGATTCTTTTATGAGAGTTTATTTCTCTCCACTATATTCAAGTGTTTTTTTTGAAAAACCAGTATGATCTGCACTAGTGGCACTCTGTTAGGAGCTTCTTGAAGGATGTTTATGCACAATGAGTCCTTTGAATGATGATTTACGACCAACGTAACTGGGTTCTGAAATCAGAGGCTGATGATCCAAATGATGTTGGAACATCATAATTATTGATGGGTGTTTTGTGGAAGGTGCTTGGGATTTTGCATAAGAGTGCTCAAGCAGTACGGTCAGAAAAGGTGTTTCTGACTATGTGAATCAGAATGTGATGGTTCTGATCTTGTAGTACGTTTTAGCTATGCATGACATCTTGCCTATTCAAAAGGTCATGATACTGAGTGTAGTTCTCCAATGACAATGATCATATGTATTCTTGTTAAGTGAAGGGGTCAGAGTGCTTGGATGTATTCTCAAGGAGTGAGAATATCTGACTCAGGATTGACTCTACTGAGGGAGTTAATTTTGCTCTTCAACATGAAAGCATGAAGTATTTCGTATGTTTTGATCTAGTACTCGAGGTCTCATCTTCTGGTAGAGCATTGGTTATCCATGACAGGGAAAGTCATGTGTTTATCTGTGGACTGTTGCTACAATGGTACATATATTGTCTAGAGTGTTGTTCAAGCTTGTGGAGATCTTATGCCTCAAATGAGGATATGATGTCAGACAACATGTTGTGACATCATGAAAATTATTAACAAGGCATGGTTGATTCTAGCCATGGAAAGCTGGATAATTATATCAGTTAATCACATATTTCTCAAGTGGTTAAATGGTTGAGTCTGGGAGAATTTATTTTTCCCTACAGATTTTTGGAAGGACTCTCCAAAAGTTTTTATTATCGAGAGATTGCATAAATGTGATATTCTGATATCTTGGTGTGTGTCACTAAGGCTATGTGAAAGAAGCACACATGGAATTCTGTGGAAGACATGTATAGTATATTTGAAGATGTGTTGGTCAATGAAAGTAGAAGAAGACAATATGTTAGAACATTCTTCAGAACATGTTTCCTGTAAGACCAAAAAGGGAGTGATATGGACAGTGTGATCAACCACATGTTAGATAAAGAGGAACATACAAGACCTTGTATGTTAAAAAGGAGAATTGTTAACTTATGATAGCCCTGCTATATGTTGATGACATTGTCTTTGGAGGAATGTCGAACCAGATGGTCCAACATTGTCCAACAGTTGCATTCTGAGGTTGAGATGAAGTACGTTAATGATGCTTGTGACTATGATATTCTGTTCTCTCATGGTATAAATTCTATACTGGTGGGGTATTGTGTTGTTGATTGGATAAGAAGTGGTAATGATAGGAAAAGTACTTATGGAGGTTGTTTCTTTTTGGAGAATAATCTGATTTCCTGGCTTATCAAGAAGCAAAATAATGTATCATTGTCTACTGTAGAGGTTGAGTACATAGCAGCTGAGAGTAGTTGCTCACAACTCTTGTGGATAAAGCAGATGCTGAAAGAATACAATGTTGAACAAAATGTTGCATCATCTAGGAAACCTGTTTCTAAATCTATTATCCAGGTTAATCCTGTCTTTCAAAAGACCCTAGAAAAGTCTATTTATGTTACTATCGATGATGTTAATAAACCTACCAAGCTCGTTTTTTTTATAACCTCATTAATTTAGTTGTCACCCCTAATGTTGAATCAAATGTGGTTACCTCTGTTAAAGGTTCTGTCGGTTCAATTGTTGTGGGTAGTATTAGAACATCTGTGAAGATCTGCCTTTGAAATTGTAATTCTAGATAAACCTATATCACTTAAAATCATAGGTCAATCTAGCATGAATGTTGTGGTTGTTGATGACATTTTTTTTAATTGTTCATGTGTCATCTTCCAAAGTTGTTGGTTCTGACACTCTGTCATCCCCACTAAAGTTGTGGTTGTGTCCCCAAAGAAATCTACCTGAGTCTGATGTCCTATCGGATGTTGAACCATTCTGGGTCAACCCGTTAGTGTTGTTGAAATCTGTTCTGTGATTCCCCAAACCGAGGCTGATATGGTTCTGAGAGTCCTCAACTTGATGAGGCTGAAGATCAACCTGATGGTGGTTTGGAGCATTGAAGTTTTGAATGTGGTGGAAGAAATTGATCGTGATGATCTTCCACTTGACCAAGCTGTTGCTCAAAGTGTGACTGAAAGAGAACTGGTCATGCTATGACTATTTGTGTGGATGTGCATTCTGTTGAGAAGTACTATATATGATCAGATGTGTTGTGATCAGATGTGATAATGCTCAGATATGTGATGTTCAAAAAGGTGGTTTTGGTATGTGCTTCTTGAGGCTGAAACTGGTTTATATTCATATGTGTATGTGACTCTGAGCCTGATGTTGAGGATGATGTGCTAAACATCATGTCACCTGATAGGAAGAAAGTTGACATGTCACTATCTCTTATGCTCTCTTAGATAACGTCTCTTTCATTTTGAAGAAAGTGTTCAGAAGTGAAAGTCCGTGTTCTAACAAAGATAAGTTCTATGAGAAGCTGAATTTTGGAACAATGTTCTCTTAGGCCCTTGTCACATTGTGTGTAGTAGTACTACTCCTTGCAGTAGTAGTATATGGTTCTCATATCAGGTTGTGTTGATGTTATGGTTCTTCCTGTTATGGGCTGATTTGTTATGTCTATGTTTGAAGGGGAGTAAATTTTGCTTTCTACTCTGTGTTGTGTGCATGCAAGGATTTCAAAAAGCATTTAAACTTGTGGCATAGGGCATGATCATAATCTTATAACCATAGAAATATGGATGATTCTTCATGCTTAGTCATAGTCATAGAAATATAGATGACTTTTATGCTTAGGTCACATTCATAGCAATATGGGTGACTTAGTTAGTTATAGTCATAGAAATATGGGTAACTAGTACATGCTTAATTATGAATACACACATGTGTGTCTAAAGCAACCATTAAGCCTTGATCACTTTGATTGAATGCTTCCGCTATTACAAGGCTCGGGGTTATATGGATGAAGACACAAGAATTTGGTAAAGATCAATAAAATTGTGTGAAGTCATAGTGTGCAAAGAAAGGGAAAATGTCTATTTTATGCGTGTTAACTATGATGTTTGATGTGGTGAATATGATATGTTTCCTCCACTGTTGATGAGGTATGTATCTCATAGTGTTATCTTCGGTTGTTGTAGCTTTGTGCACTGTGTGATTGATGTGATGAAGATAGTATCAGTTTGTGCCTTCTGACTTATGATATTCATGCTATATTGCTGGAGTTTGGTTATGGTATTATGGATGAAAGCTCACATGTTCTCTTTCCACTCTTCTGTTCTCATGACATTTGTGAGTTAGGACCTGGATAATTTGAAGCACCATGTGTGCATCTGGACTGTGATATTTTGCACTATGTCTCTGGATTTTCTACTATTTCTATGAAGACCCTATTTTGTCAAAAAGGGGGAGTAGTTGGTAGTCGGTAGTTAGTAGTGTGCAGTATGCTGATGTGCTAACTGATGTTGAAACATATGCATGCTCTTCTGCTAGTCTGTGTAGTGGTTGGACGTGTTCTGCTATATGGATGCGTTCTACTATATGATGTGGTGCCGGATGCTTAGACATCTGCTAACCTGTGTAGTGTCGTATTGAATTTGTCCTGATGTATGCTTATGTGCTGATATGGATGATAAAATTGAGGGGGAGTAAGAATTGCTTTTTGATTATCATTATGATAAGCATGTGTCGATGTATTCAGGGGGAGTGAAATTAATTTCTCTGATTTTGATATTGAGGTAGAATAGCATAATGAAGTAAGCAGTTACTATTTTGTTGTGTAATGCTCTGTTTGATTGCTCTGGCTGATTCTGTACTTGAGCGTGGCGCAATATCCCGACAGATGTTGAAACATCCTGGTTGCCTGAGAATTTATTTTTCTCAGTTATGTTGGAATTTACTTTCCCAACTGCTACTCTGTTGTTTGCTTAATGCGTGGTTATTTGTGAGAATTTGTAGCTTAAAAGGGGGAGTGGTGATCTGTGATGTGTTCTGTGTACATGATGTGTTGACGGATGCTTTAACATCTGGTGTGGCACGGTAGCAGTATGTGATGTCTAGTATCTGATGTATGTGCTCTGCATATGTTCTAAATGTGCTCTACAAGTGTGGTGTGTGATCTGTTACGCTCTGATACTCTCCACTATGTATATTGTGGTGGTCTTTACTATTGTTCTTAATGCATGAAGTTTCTGTTTGACATATTTTGTGTCTAAAAAGGGGGAGAGAATTGTGCCTGATGTTCTGACATGCTCTGATGAATTTGTGAAGAGTAGTACAGTAATGTAGTGCTCTACTTGTATGCGCTTAATGTATGCGCTTAATGTATGTCTGGGTGTTGTGATGACCTACCAAATGTTGAAACATCCGGATGATGTGTTCTTAAAGAGAAATTATCTTTCTCTATTTGAAGGAGTTTATTTCTCCTTGTGTGGTTCTACTGTGAGAGTTTATATCTCTCTGCTGAAGTATTATGTGAAGCCAGATGTGTTCGTATTCTGCTATTGCATACCTCTGGTGTTTATGGAATGTATGTGTTTGTATCTCTCTAGAATGGTTAAACGGTCTAAGATTGTTTTAGCCAAAAATTTGCCAAAGGGGGAGATTGTTGGTGTTTTATGTTGGCCTCATTTTGCTCAAACAAATATTCAAGTTAGATGTTGAACTGAGTTGGATAGAATGCTTCAACATTGGATACGACATCCAGTGCTTCAACATTGGATACCACATCCAGTCCGCTCTGTTTTCGCGAATGATATATTTTTGCGTGAGATCTTTGAAAGATTTGATTGAAGAATTAATCCACGCCTTTTAATTTGTGTGCCAACACACAGGTGTTTCCAGAATATTCAGAAAGCGTTTTATGTGTTATTTATTCCTCAATATTGTCATAAAAGATTTGATTCTAAAATATATTTTAGAAGATTGTTGTAGAAAATATAAAAGATTTATTTCAAATAAATCTTTATGGTTCAAGGAGATTATTATTGAAAATATATTCAAGGAGATTGTTACTAAAAATATATTTATGGACAATAAATATATTTATGGAAGGAATAAATATTTGGTGAAAATATATTTGTGGAAAATATATTTTTCTTCTAGAAGACTTCTTGGATCTGAAGTATTGTGCAGCCTGTTTACTCATCAAAGCCCATGTTGCTTATGCTATATAAAGAAAGGAGCTAAACCTAATTTAAGGACCGAAACCGAAGCCATTGTTCATCAAGATGTAGTCTTTAGGGTTTCGTGTCATGTAGCCACTCTCTAGGAGAGTTGGTGTAAGTGAACAACTCGGGTTGTGAGATGGTCACTATGTCCTCACTCAGAAACCTTTAGGTAATGAGTAGAGTGTTGTAATATCTCTAGAGCTTCTAAGCAAGGAGATAATGTGTGTGAACCATTCCTAAGCTTTGAAGTACGAAATTGGTGAATGTTTAAGAAGCGTGTCTTCATCTACAAGTTGTTATTTGTACGATCACAGTGGCTGTGATTAATAGGAGTTGAGCGGAGGTTCTCATACCTAGGTGTGTCTTAGGTAGAATATAGCACGGGTGGTGATTAGGTGATAAGTTGTAAACGGGCGAGTTTAGCTTTGAACTAATACTATCATAGTGGATTCACTCCTGGATTGGTATCCCCCAGATTAGGTGACGTTGCACCGAACTGGGTTAACAAACAACTTGTGTTTTACGTTCTGCACTTTATTATTAACTTGTCTGTACTGGTACGAGATGCTTAAGCATCGCGTTCAACATCAGTATACTATCGCTCCTGACAAATGTTGGAGCATCGTGTAGAACATCTACTGTTTACGTTTTTCAGTATCTATTGTTAATGTTATATGCTTTGCCATATTATTCATGACAGACCAGATGTTACGCCATCCTGTACAACATCTGGTTCTGCTATACCAGAATTTCAATTGTCTTGGTAATTTATTTTTCCTAGGTTAGGTGGAGTCGATGAACTCCCTTACGAATGTTTGGTTTTGTATAATTTGGGTATAAATTCAGTTGTTCCTATTGGAACTCTTTTATTGTCTGGTTTTTATATTTATTTTAATACTGATCACATTAGAATAAAATCTAACGAAGTTAGTGGATATTGGATAGGAAATGAAGCTAATTATCCCGAACGAATGACGGTGTGCTAAGGTCCAACATGAGACCATTAAATTCAGTATATGAGGTCTTAGTATAGGATTAAAAGCTTAGTCTAGAACGATAGATTCTATCTGAAGTCAGATTTAGGACTAGTTTGAGGCATACATGACAGCTTGCGACACATTGAGCCTTAAGGGTAATGATACCAAAGTTTAAACAAAAAAATCGAACTGACTAGGGCGGGGATATTTAAGCAAAGTAAAGGCAACCCTAACTAGGCTCTGACCAGTTTGTAATAGAAATAAGGAACGAGTGCTACCGAACCTATTTTATAAGACTAATCCTGATAGAGAGGAACAAGAGAATTAACCACCAAGCAAGAGTAAGGGATAGACTCGAAAACACTTAACCACCCTGCGTGGACACACACGCACCTTTATTTATTTTTCAGTCATTTAATTTCATGCAATTTACTTTTACCCGCACAACTATCTCTAAAAAAAGCGATGCAAAACCATTCCTAAGCGAAACTAGTAACTTTGGCACAATCCCTGTGGAGAAGATAAGTCATCACTTTATTACTTGGTTGCGATTCTGTTCACTTGCAGAGACACCATCAGTTATGAATATTAATAAGAAAATATGAGAAAACTAATATATTATTAATTTAAAATTTAAATATTAGATAATTCACACTTAATTAATTTTCACTCATTTTTATTAGTTAAATATGACTAAAGTCATCAATAGCAAAAAACACAACAACTATATGCCCGTAATATATCTTGTAAAGATATAATATCTCTCATTTTTTTTTTTCACATATTAAATATGATTCTTTGAATCATGCATGTCATGTGAGATTGAATACTATATATGATTGAATACAAAGTGATTGTACTCCTTTTTTTTTTTAACCTCTATTGTTTTATTTTATTTTTACGCCTATTTTTTTTTGTTGACAATATTTATGTATCTATTATTTATCAAATAACTTATTATATATAAATGTCCAGCAATATATTTAAATATCCACAAATAGAAATTCAACCGGCTAAAATATCTAAATTGTTAGGCCGAACACCATTTCGTCTATCTACAAAACAAACTTATTATATTTAAATAATCGCATAAAATTTTGGTATGATATATTATTTTATCAAAATACAATTACTTTTTTTTTTCACTTATTTTCATCTATTTTGTTTGTATTGTTTTTTTTTCACACACGTGCATAAAAATAAGAGACATTGAGAACTAAAAAATATTATCTAACTCTTAAAGTACCCCCCTGATCGCTGTCGTACGCGGTCAAAAATAAGTTTTATAAAATATAGTACAAGGGAGTTAACCTTGGTCGTCTCACAAGGACCTCTAATTTAATAATTAGTAAAAATAAGAACAATGAATAACACAATTAGATGGGGTTTAGGTTTTTAGATTGAAAGAGTATTTGAAATTCAATTGATAAAAAAAGACGATCAATCCATTGGTTTAGGCAAACTTCGTTCATTATATATCCATCATAGGTTACTGATATATTCATTCAAAGGTCTATGCTTGTCTGGTTACTAAACTAATTAAACAAGCGATAATCAGGTTCGTATGAATTCATTCGATTAAGCAAAGAATGTGTTCAACCAACCATGGGTAATGAACAAGCGCCATTAGAACACAGTTGATATCATTACAAAATTCAGCCAGCCCTTTTGGTAAGCGCAAAAGCTTATATCAATTCTATTCAAATTAATTTAAACAAGCGGAAAACTAATTTGAATAATCTCAACGGCATAAACCCATCACAAAATAATTAAGCATCATTAGCAATGAAATTCATACAGAATAAAGAGACATGAAATGATATAAGACAACATAGACATGTAAACAAAATTATAATTAGAATCCGAACCTCAAGAACACATGAACGAAGTTTCCATATACCAATGAATCAACCTAGGGTTGCTAGTTCTCCATGAGAAAGTAGCAGCCTCTCTTTTCTATTTTACGTCAACTCTGCATAATGAACCCTAGGCTGCGTTTTTTGGCTTTTATAATACATGGGAAACGGGCTCTAAAAGTATCGGGCCGAAAATTAGAAGTTTAACCCGAAATTACATTATTATCACTAAGTCTGGAACATAAATGTGAATAAACGACTCCTTTTCGCTCTGAACTGGATTTCGACATCAACATGAAAGTTGTAGCTCTTTATCTTAGCTTTCCAACACATCTTCCCGCGCCTCAATCCGATATCCGTAGCTCAAGTTATGGTCCGCGCAATGAGAATGTGTCAATATGTCATTAAATACGAAAATTGGTCAAATAAATTCATTAAGGCTCAATTGTGACCCAAAACTTAGAAACATAATAAAAACTCGATATTATTGTAGAAAGACTACTAATATGCTAAATTATAATACTAGAAAATATGTGCCAAAATGCACTGATCAAATTCCCCCACACTTATTCTTTTGCTCTCCTGAGCAAAACTCTAGAACAAATCATGCTACAATCATCACAAGCAATCAACAAATTCTAGGATTCAAGCTTCCAACCGTGGACTGTATTTCAAAGATTGACATAACTCTTGTATATCAGCTGTCAACGATAACCCTGCGTGTGTGTGTGTACTGCCTATTACTTTTCAACCAGAGTCATGACATGATCCTTCTCGAAAATACACGGTCAGGATACTAAGCTACCTTTTCTTTCCTACAACTCAGAGTTTGAGTTTAGATTTCAGCTTGAGGGGAAGCTATTCTTTTCTTGTTCTCACAGGCTTTTTGATTTTTATATGCAGGGATACCACTTAAGTTCATTTTAGTTATGCTTTAGGTGCTACTCTATCTTTTCACCTGACGGGATCTCACTTGTAATGAGTCCAACCTGTTACTCCGAATAGAGCACCCTACACAGCATTTGTTCCTCCAGTTTTAGGCACAGGAACTCAACATATTCATTATTGTTCCTCCAGTTTCGGGCACATGAACTTATTCTATTTTTATTTTATTTTTTTTTAATTTTTTATTGTGTAGTATCCCATCATTTAATCTAGCCATGATCCTACAATCAAGTAATTCAGTTTCCCCCCAAACTTAGTCCTAATCATACCTCTTTATCATATTCTATACTTAGACAACTTAGGATAATGACTGTGTATTTTAAAGATTTATCAAGCCACTACTAAGTTTGCAAGGTTTTCAGCAGTTGTGCATTAAGGTGCAAAGATCATCATATCAAGTATGAAAACGAGAATTTCCAAAAAATTTACCAATCCTACGGCTATATTGCTCTAGTCCTAAAACATGTAACTACTCATAACAATTGCATGCATGCTAAATTTATTTTTATTTTATTATTACTATTTTTTTTAATTGACAATAAAATAAAATAAATAAATGTCCCCCCCACACTTAAAACAGACATTGTCTGCAATGTATAACAATAAGCATAAAGAAAAGGAAGGAACACACCCGAGGGCTAAGGTGTAGCTTTCATGTCTGGTGGTTTTGGAGGAGGTCGTTCCACACTACGAATACACGTAACAGGAAGAAGCAAGTGGCAAGTGGACTTGCCCTTTAGTAAAAAATCTGGTGGCTTAGGAGGAATAGCCAATGTATATGGTGGACCTGCAATAACAAAAGCACGGGAATCACAAAATCCACAGTTAACTGGTGAGTCGGATAAAATAGGTGGAAGAGATGGATAAATAGTGAAGGACAACTGCATGTTGCGTGGCTTAATCAGAGGTTCCATAAACAATTTTTCCGCTATGGGCAATGGTTGCTTGCGGCTAACATCCACACTTGTAGTGTCAAATTCAATTGTTATTGAATTCTTTTGAATTTCTGCATAAGTGGTTGTCGGCATCAAAATTTCTTCACTTACAATGGCTGCATTGATCTCACAACAAACATTACAAACATCACATTTAGAAGCAAAAATTTCAAAAGACCTATCTACTTTAAGCGAAGTATATAATTCATCTATATCAGATTCGAAGGAATTTTGTGGTGTGATCTCTTCCATGCATTCACTTGAATTTATGTTGCTTATTTTGTGTTCATCAACAGAAACAAGTATTGTTTCAATGGGCTCACCTGGAGTTTCATCAACACTTGTATCACATTGCATTACCTCTAAGAGTGCAGCAGGTTGTACATCATCATGCAACATCTTCTTCTCTTGAATTAGATGGGCATTGGAGACTATTTGCTCAACTTGGACTGCTAAACTTTGAAGAGAGGATTGCATCCATTCATCCATTTGCTTATTATTTTCAGCCATCTGCTTTATCAATTCTTCCAAACTAGGTTGTGGCTCAACCACCAATGAATCAATTTGCTGAAACTGTGGATATGACCAAATAGACTGCTCAGCAGGATATAAATTTTGTTCTTGATAGTATTGTCCTTGAAAATTACCTACAAATTGCGTCTCACCACAAAAAGTATCTAAAAATGTAGGACAATCATCACTAATATGAAAACTCGAAGAACAAATAGTACACATCACAGTTGGAATATAATTTTGATAGCAAGATTGTTGTTTTCTTGCATCCAAGCAATTTATGATATAAGCCAACTGGTCCGATGAATCTCCCATTTTTTTATTGTTTTTTTTTTGTCTAAATAAAATGAAGAGAAAAATAAAAAACGAATCAAAAAAATCTAAAAAAAAATTAAAAAGAACACCTAAAATCTCTAAAAATCAAACAAATCTAAATATAATTTTTTGGGATTTTTTTAAATATATGGAAAATTCAAAACAAATAAAAAGTGATCTAAACGAAGGAATTTCGCAATTTCAGTCTCAATTTTCGTATCAAAGATACGAAAGTTTTGTTCCTTGATTTTTTTCGGATTTGTGGACCAAATTTCGGATCAATCTGAGATATTAAAGTGTTAGTAAAGTTAGTTGGTTCTAAATTTTACTAATCCTAATCAGAGATCCCCGGCAACGGCGCCAATTTGATCGCTGTCGTACGCGGTCAAAAATAAGTTTTATAAAATATAGTACAAGGGAGTTAACCTTGGTCGTCTCACAAGGACCTCTAATTTAATAATTAGTAAAAATAAGAACAATGAATAACACAATTAGATGGGGTTTTGGTTTTTAGATTGAAAGAGTATTTGAAATTCAATTGATAAAAAAAGACGATCAATCCATTGGTTTAGGCAAACTTCGTTCATTATATATCCATCATAGGTTACTGATATATTCATTCAAAGGTCTATGCTTGGCTGGTTACTAAACTAATTAAACAAGCGATAATCAGGTTCGTAGGAATTCATTCGATTAAGCAAAGAATGTGTTCAACCAACCATGGGTAATGAACAAGCGCCATTAGAACACAGTTGATATCATTACAAAATTCAGCCAGCCCTTTTGGTAAGCGCAAAAGCTTATATCAATTCTATTCAAATTAATTTAAACAAGCGGAAAACTAATTCGAATAATCTCAACGGCATAAACCCATCACAAAATAATTAAGCATCATTAGCAATGAAATTCATACAGAATAAAGAGACATGAAATGATATAAGACAGCATAGACATGTAAACAAAATTATAATTAGAATCCGAACCTCAAGAACACATGAACGAAGTTTCCATATACCAATGAATCAACCTAGGGTTGCTAGTTCTCCATGAGAAAGTAACAGCCTCTCTTTTCTATTTTACGTCAACTCTGCATAATGAACCCTAGGCTGCGTTTTTTGGCTTTTATAATACATGGGAAACGGGCTCTAAAAGTATCGGGCCGAAAATTAGAAGTTTAACCCGAAATTACATTATTATCACTAAGTCTGGAACATAAATGTGAATAAACGACTCCTTTTCGCTCTGAACTGGATTTCGACATCAACATGAAAGTCGTAGCTCTTTATCTTAGCTTTCCAACACATCTTCCCGCGCCTCAATCCGATATCCGTAGCTCAAGTTATGGTCTGTGCAATGAGAATGTGTCAATATGTCATTAAATACGAAAATTGGTCAAATAAATTCATTAAGGCTCAATTGTGACCCAAAACTTAGAAACATAATAAAAACTCGATATTATTGTAGAAAGACTACTAATATGCTAAATTATAATACTAGAAATTATGTGCCAAAATGCACTGATCACCCCCCCCCACCCCCCACCCCCCCTAATCCCCTCCATCCCCTTTTATGCAAACATTATCTTTTTAGAATCATTGAAGAAAAATTGAATTTTTGGATTGATTAAACTTTTTTAAAGTTTTTGAATCTTTAGATGAAAACACGTGAGTTTAAGTGATTTTACTCATTTTATAAGGAGTTAAATCGTCTAAACTCATTCCGACTTTCGATTTTACTCGCATATCAAGAACAATCTCCTTTCTCCACTGCATATCAAATCTTGGGTAATGGTCGATGTTTATTTATTTTGCAGTGTGGTTGAAACGGTGCTTAGTGGTGCTTAGCCAACTCATGCGAAGCCGTAAGTGTGGTTGAAGCGGTGCTTAGCCAACTCGCGCGAAGCTTTTCCATGCCATATACTTTGCAAGCAAAATTTTAAATGAAAAAGCGAAAAAAATACATACTTTAGCCAAATTTTTAACAAAGATAATGAAAAGTAGTTACAAAACAGTTATACATAACAATTACAAAAGCAAAGTTTTTTTTTTTTTTACAAGGAAAAATTCACATTCAAAATTTATTGAATAACTCATGTAGCTCAACCCGTGTTTTTGCTTTCTAGGCTCTAGCACCAGTCTTAAATTTTCAACAAATAAGCTCCGCTTAAAAATTATCACATATACTAATTTCTTAAATTTCAACCTTCATTTACTTTTCCTTCTTCTCACCTTTTTCCAAAACTAAAGTCATTAGAGTTTGAATTTGATGGTCACATAGGATAGAGGCAAAATAAAATAGTAATTATAAAAAATAAAAATATAATAAGTTGTAACTGATTTATAAAAAATAAAAAATACATCATATTTCTAAAGATTAAATATATGTTAGATCCCTGAAACTTTACATTGGTGTACTTACGAACAACGGTAGCATGTATCTTGCTGAAAAAAACAAACAGTAACATGTAAAACTTTTTTATTGAATAGAGGGTGTACTTGGCTGAAATTTAAAATGTAAATGATCTTATTATCAGTACAAAAGAATAATATGCAATATTTGAATCTACAATATTTCTAGCATTCAGTGAAAATGCATTGTATTAGAAGCATTTGCTAAACAATTTCTTAGCAAACCACAGCCACTTACTGAATACCCCTATTCTGTGGCTTGGAAAGCATTATTATACCTTTTGAATATAATTTTTAATGTGATCAACAAAGCTATGTGATCCCCCACTAACTTAAATTAGTACTGCATGCCCACATAGCATTTGTCACAAGGCAAATGTTTTCGATGATAACTGTACCAGCCATCTGAAAATCAATCCCCATGCATCTAATCTAACCATATTGTTCTACAGCTGAGTTTGATGTTGTGGCCATCCAAGCCAATCTATAGTAAAGTTGTCTTGCCGAAACAGAAACTATAAAGATTTTACTTGCCATTTACATCGCATATTTACAGCACAATACCCTCTAACATTACATACCCTACAAAATTCTTAATTCCCAGAAGGCGGTTTCTAGCCCGTATGAATAACTTAACCACCTCGAACAGATTAATTCTTACCCAACTATGAACTACCCCCTCTCCCAGCCTCCCTCTCACTTTCATTACTTTTCCCATCGTTTTCCCTTGTTCTGCTTTCCTCCAGCTCTTGCCGTTTCTCAAATACGAAATTCATAAATAGGCAAATAATCTGTTTCCGACCAACTCTCGTGAAACAGGAACAAAGCAAACCACAAAATATGAGCTCCTTAGCCTGTCTTCTCGTTAATTCTGCTAACATTTGTTACTGTAGCATTGCAAAAGAAACATCTTTGACAGTTCAAAAGATGCCTACTTACACAGCCATAACAAGACCTATGTAAACAAGGTGCAATCTGGGCATCTGCTTCACAAGCGTAACATATGCAGCATAAGTTATCATCCAGGTCCGTCGTATCTACAACGCTTTCCACTTCATCATGTTCAGACATAGTGCGGCAAGCAAGGAAGGTCAGAAAATTTTCTAGCTCCTTATACTTTCCCATGTATGCTTCCCCTCGGCATGATCCATCCTGGGAAATGAAACAGCAAAATGATGATAAACACGATTAGTTTCACAGTATAAACCTCACTCCAACAAACTAGAGTATATTTAAATCTTTGAAGATTGTGAAAACTGGAATCCTGACATGAACAGGAAAAAAATTGCTATATTTTTGACAACACTAATCATTTGAAATTCCAAATAAGACATCTGCTATTTTTTCAACAAATTGCTAAAACTATATTGGTCGCAAAGCAAACAAGATATCCGTGTTTAATAACATGATACAAGTCCAGAAAATGTGAAGGATTTGTACCAATAAAAGATCAATGTGATTCATAATGTAAATTCTAGTATTCTCAGAACTAATGTCTCCTTGAATATGTGTGGGAATGAGAGCTGAACTTTCCAGGTTGGGTTTTCAGTAATTTAGCATATAGTAGCACCAAGTTCAAATCGAAAAAAGCAAATTAGACCAATTGGAATTTTAAAAATGTAGAATAACGTGTGTTTTGCATCGACTTAGGTGTTCTACATACAAAGGCATTCTAAGTACTCCCTCCGTCCCATACTATAAGCAAAAAAAATTACATTTTCATGTCCCAAATTATAAGCAAAAAAACCAACTTTTTTCATTATCAAGATAGACTTTTACCTAATTTACTCTCTATCTTCTTTTCCCCATAATCAATAACCAATAAAAACTCTTTTTACACCTTCCCATGAAATTTATTTCAACAAAAACACAAAAAGTCATTCTTGAAATTATCATATTTTATTTCTTAATAAGTGTGGAAATATTTTTTTTGGTTATATTATGGGACGGAGGGAGTACTTAGGAATCAAAAACATAGACGGGTAGAACAACTAACCCAGTTATAATCCACAAGATATTGGAAACCATAAAGAACAGTCTCTGCACAATTCATGCTTAGAAAAACATCCACAAGATCATTGTTCTCTTGATACTCAACCAACTTAGTAGCATCCAATAAATTTAACATGATCCCTACGAGAGGTGCCAATATCATGCCTCGATTTACTTTTTCTGAAGATTGGTTATGCCGTCTAAGGGACCTGAAATTGAATATAAAAGAAATGCAACGTCTCAAAAATACCATTGACGGAAACTATTTTCAACAAAACCACATGGTTCCAAATTCTTAAGGAGAATCTTTTAAGGGTCGTTTTTGGAGATAGTAAAGTTGGACTATCAGTCTCCCAGGAGGCCAGGAAGCAATCCATATATGGA
Organism: Trifolium pratense; assembly: GCF_020283565.1. NCBI lineage: Eukaryota > Viridiplantae > Streptophyta > Magnoliopsida > Fabales > Fabaceae > Trifolium > Trifolium pratense. The sequence goes on along the minus strand of NC_060061.1, from coordinate 32,918,958 downwards.
AGATGGATAAACAATAATTTAAAATAAATAAATAAAACTTTTGGTCTATAAACTTAAGTTTAAGTCGCATGCTTGTAACTTACAAGTCAAAGAACTCCGCATCGGCTGAAGAAGTAGTATGATTCAAGATAAATACAATCAACTCAGTTAACCTCCTTAGGTTTGTTTCTGGACCAGACAGGAATGCTTGAGGAATCTCATGAGTGCAGAACTCCAAAATCCTTGCAAGATTACATGAAAGATCAAATATGACACCACATTTCCTTTGTTGAAACTCCATTACCTGTGAAATAAGTGTATAGAGAATAAATCAGTGGAAATAACTACACATATATCAAAGTAAAATACCAGTAAAATATAAATTTGACCAGCAATCATTATGATAATAGAAACAAATTCAATAGTATTCATGCAAGATATCTTCCAAACCACCATACAAAGAATTAAAAAAAGTTGATAAAGGAGTGAGTATTTAAAACTTAAATCCCAGACCACATGTAGCATACATCGGACTATTACTTTCCAGCTACAGATTTCTAACTTAAAGCTGCCAGAATAAGAAGGCGGAAAGAAAACCAAGAACCAGATCCAATCAAGGACAAAAAAAATCATACCTGGTACTTCTCTTGCATTTCTCGAACAGAAACTGAAAATTCTGTCATGGCCCAGCTAAGTGTATTAAATAGACGGTTTAGAAAAGATGAAAATAATGCTTCATCATTTATGCAAGCTTCTTTTAGCAACCTCTGCATTGCATCAAGAGTCAAAGGGAAAAATTCGCTCTGGTGAGACATCAATCCAAACAAATATTACTTGGTAACAAAAAACCAGTTGATACATACTTGGAAAAGAATTGATGATGAAGATGATTCTCCATTCTTTGAAAAACTAAAACCAGAACCCTTGCATAATCGCAGAAGTATGTTTGTCACCGGGATCCAAGATCTGTTATCAAATGCTGATAATAAAGCTTTTGGCAACCTTTGGTTGGCTGCCTCGTTGCTCTCAAAAATTGCCAAATACTCCTTGTACTGCACCAGGACGGATATAGACTGCAGAAGAAGATCCCTGAGATCCGCACTTGATATCCTTGGATCATTGAAATGAGTAACTACAAAAGTGACCTGGTGAAAATGATATGCAAGCATAATAACTTAGAACAGATACTAGAAACACTCAAAACCTTGCTAAGGCAAGTTTATAGACATCAGGCATACTGCTATACAAATGACAGATTATTTTGTAATATTCATATGTAAGAAGGTAAATTCAACATCATGGCTTGTACAACATCCACTTTTGAACAAAATGTGTCTTTACTTATTCCAATCTGGTGAGACTTATCAGCAAAAACTAGTCAACAACTTAGGATGCACCCAACAAAGAATTACATAAAGCGGTAGAAGCAAGACAATGCAAGTAATGAAAGGAACTAACTCTAAGCTCGCATATAAGGCACTCATCAGGGTACACAGAGGGAGCTTCAGAAAAAAGACTTAATCTAAGAGGGAGCTTGAGGATTTCAAAGGGGCTGCATTAGGAATTAGATTTACGACGAACAGTCAGGCAGTAAATTAAAAACCAAAGAAAGAATTGTTGATTGTATTATATATCATGAGAATGAGGATTCACAGAGGAAAGTACTTCCTTCTGTGACAGATCCTGGCTCCTATAAAGAGAGTTATTGCTCTCTATCCATAACTAACAAATGAACAGAATCATTCACTATCCAATGACTTAATAATTGAAATAAAACAGATATGCAACTGCAAGAAAACAACACAGAAGGATTGAATGACCAAATTACCAAAGTACCAAATTACCAAATTACCAAAGTATTTCTAGATGCAACTATGTTAAAAGCTGCAAGTATTTCTAGATGCAACTATAAAGACATCATATTTCCTTAAAAAAAAAACTATAAAGACATCATATAAGACCTAAATATATATTTGAATAACACAAACAATTCCTCACAGTTCTGAAGATTAAAATCTCATTCACCCCGAAACCCAGAAATAAATAAATAAATATAAAGTATACATTTACTCCCAGAACAAGTCAAACATAAAAAATGAAGCAGAAATGGTGGAACATACAAATGAAACAAGTCCACGCTTGATCAAAATTGTGGACGGAACAAATGGAGGATCACTTTTCCGCAAGACATGAAAGCAATCAACCTGTATGAGAGACAAATGTTAGTACCAGGGTTATTTTTACCCCACAGTTATAGGAAACGAGGGAAGAAATAGTAATAGATGAATTAATATGCACTTAATTATATATGAGTCCAACAAAATATGTGATTCCCGATCTAAAATCTATGATGGATAATTGAATCAAAACTATTGCTAAATCTAAACTAATGGAAAATGCTTATTTACCAAAGCTTCCAGATAATATTCAGGGGTGTAGATAAATACGGAATCCATATTGCTAAGAACCAGTAGCAACTGGACAACCCACATGCACATTGCATACATTCCTCGTTGCTTCCATCGAGATAACAGAGAGATACGATACCTGTAAGCAAAAATATTGAAAATCAAAAGTAAGAATACAATCAAACTTTATATCAAATATCATCTCATAAAACCTGGTTAACAACGAGATAAGTAGAAGTTGAGAACATAAACTTATAATTAACCACTGCTACTGAAAATTTCAATCTAATACCATAAGGAAGGTGCTTGAAAAGAAAAAAAGCTACTTCATATGGTCATCTTACCAAGCACAATGCCTAACACAATCAATAACCTCTTCTCTATACTCATTACGAGTTTCTTTCAAATGCTTCAATTTTTCACCACAAGCTCGCTCCTTTATTTGTTTATCAACTTCCTCCAACATGGAGATTGATTGTACCTGATGAGTCATGTAGTACGATGACTGCAAAAATAGAAAGAATAACATTCAATGATATTCAAAATCAATTACATGATTGAAAATTTCAAAAACCACACCAACTAACACGAGGACGAGCAGAGTAGAGGTCTCAAACACTAGAGGAAGATTATCTTACCACTAGGTTAGGATTAATTGATACCAATGCATACAAAAATTAAAATTACACTATTATAAACAAATAACTTAGGTATCATCATTTTTCATAAAATTCACCTTTAGATGAAAACTGTATCATGCAAATCATGCTTGTAGAATTTTTACATTAAAGTTTGTTTAGCAATATAATTCTCTTCCTCTCATCTGATTTAAGAAAGAAAATGGTTTTTTCTAGCACATGCATAGGCATCATCATATCACAATTGCAATAACTAAGTTATAAAGATAATAACTATAGAAAAGGTAAAAGAGTATATTGTTCTCCTGCCGTTGCCGGTTCATGAATTTCGAAAACCTTCCCTTATGTTACAAATATACCACCCCATGCAGGTGAAAAACCAAAGACAAATGAAAAATCAGACATTTCTAAACTATGTGAGTGTAATTTAAGCAAACCTAGAGGGAGGTCGGTGTGATTTAATTGGAGCTAAGACTTCAAATGCATGTTTGGTTTTGATTAATTTGGGATAAAATTGTCCTTTTTTCAAAGTACAATAGGAAGGATTTTAACTATAAGCTGTTTTCAAACAAAATAAGCTGATACGAACACTCACAAAGTCTCGAGCTTAGTTTTAAATTCATTTTGAAAAATATTTTGAATGAGTATTGACCTTAAAAAATTAAATTAGCCCTAGCAGAGTGAAACCAATTATTATGGATTCGGGGACATCTAATATACAGGCCTCTTATTTGACAACAACTCCTTTAAAATTTCCTTTCTCTACCTTCAAAAAAAGTTGAGGAGCTTCTGAGAAATTCAAGTTACTATCCATCAAAACATGCCGCCCTTCGATCCTATTTATAGGATAGTTAGTTTTTCTTTTTTGTTCCTAAATATAAGCAACATAGTACATTTTATAGACTTTAATGAAGATGCATTGGTTTTACATTGTCATCCAATAAAAACCCATCATATTGCCATATAAGCCTATATTGTAACTGCTTTTGAAAAATAATTGTTAAATACTCAATTCTTATTAAACAACAATGTAAAACTAATTTACACCGACAATGCAGGTCCCCTAATCGCCATTTTATAAGTGTATTAATTATTGAAATTCTGTGTGCCTCTTATTCTTTAGTGAGTTTTGTTATAGCTAGAAATTCATCTTCCCTATGCAAGCAGCTTTCATTTAATAATTAACAGTTGTTAAGGGTATTTTTTGGAGAGAAAAAAGATGTTAGCATTATCTCCTTCGAATGTGCTTTCTTCTCTGTGTCTGTGATATCACAACAAATTTTGCCAGCATGATCTCACCTGCTTAAAATTTGGAGCAAGACCAACTTGATACAGCCACAACAAAGCATCGAGTAACTCTTCTTCTTGTAGCGTATCCATAAACATATCAGTATCCTTTGGTACAGATTTCAGATGGTGCACTTGGCGGTAACCATACTCGGGTTCAGATTGATCACTGGAACTTGGTTTATCTGTTATCTCATCATTCAAACTTCCATCACTGCATTCAGCAGCAACATGAGCAGGTCTTTCTGGAATAGAGCTACAGTGGGCCCGAGACCCTTTGGCCAGGTATTTAGCTGGAACCTTCAGATTCCTTGAAAATTCAGCATCATAACTAGAACAACAGCACGGCTTCTGTCTGGTTGAATGAGTCACTCTGATTTCTTCATTATCCAAGCAACCTTCATCCCATTGAACTACTTCCCTTTCATGATCAATTGCAGAGTGTAGCTTTGATAAATGGGTATAGGATCCCCCAAGCCTGGAAATATCAGTTCTATGAGGATCATTTTTTAAAAACAATTGTATGGGAAAACTTTGTTGACCGCCTCTATGAAGGAAACCAACATCTGCTTTGTAGCTCTTTAACCAGCCACAGATATCACCCAAGGCAAATCCTTCAGATAGAAAATGGAGCACAACTGTATAAATTGAAACAAGAACCGTATTGCTAGAAACTCCAGGTGGTGGGACATTTCTTTCTGCCCCTCTGTTCTTCAGTAGAAGGTTTTGTAAAAACGTCCTAAATACTGCTCCAGGTAATTGGGGAGGTGTTGTAGGAGGTATAAATTGTATAACTAAGCGACAGAGGTCCCGATGCTTCTCCTCAATCTACAAGTGGAAGAGGTATACTCAGAAAATTTAAGTAAGCTATGAAAGAAGCATCCAAGAGGGCAAAATTGTTTGCAGAATATTACCCTCAAATAAGAAAGAAATGTTATTCTTAAAAATTCAAAGAAACAACAATATAATTTCCATTATATTGTTAAATAATGAGCAAATTATCTATATGATAAAAATGAGAGGAAGTATTTGGCAAATTAAAAAAAAACTTTTAATTTATGGAAAACTCCAATGACAGAATGTTTACCATAACGCCTAACTCCTAATCCTTAGTCTCATGCTATGATCACATGGAAATATAATGGAGAAGATTATGACTTGAAAGTGAAAGTAACATCATAATGAACAAGAATAACAACTGAATGAAAATCACAAGGAAATACGTAAAATTCTCTTTACTATACTTATTAGATCAGCGGGTTAGATCAAAAAGTCATCTTAAGTTGATAAGTTTGACATAATACTCAGTGGTAAAGTTGTCCTATTTTCTATAATTTTCAGCAAGCTTTATGCATAAAAGACATGTTACCAGTTACTACATCCATTAACCAATATAGGAGGGGCAGTAATAAGATGCAGTATGACTGAACAAAAACATGTCTTGAGCAAAACAGAAGACTCCATCTAGGTACAATAAAAGAAAAATATGTTACTCTTTATTTTAACTTTAAAAGCACTCACCTGTTACTTACTACCATTGCACTACTGCATCAATCATAGCAATGCCATGGATAATTTTGATCATGTATTTGTTGATATTTAATATTATTGTAAATATATTCTAGAATATTCTTATTAGCATACTAAGCATTGCATAATCCATAGTACATACTATTCCTTTTGTAATTAATGCTCGTAATTGTAGAATCGGTTATATAATAGAATGTCCGTGATACTCTTGGAAACACGGTATTCACCATATGTCTCTTGTACTCTCTTATCTTTTTCCCTTTCAACAGTATGCAAAAAATTCACATCAGTTATAATAACTAAAAATGCGGATAGGTCACTGGGAAAAATAATATACCTTGCTGATTGATTCAGACAAAGCTGTGGTTGCCAACATCATGTTACTTTCACAACATGTATCTTCACATGAACCGGGCCACCAAACAGTGGGTATCATGGACTCAAGATCCTGCTTGTTTGGAGTTTTTTGCGACATAAAACCTTCAAACAGAAAATCAAAATCTGGTGATTTCCACCAAAGCACCATAAGTTCCTCCCGTCTTAGTAGATGACATGCCAATGCAAGGTAAGAATATGATCCAGAGTAAGGACATTCAGTTAGAACTAGTTGTGCCACTTTACAACCGCATGAAAGGGCGTTTATGATGTTTTCAAACAGCACATGTGATCCTTGAAATTGTAGCAGTACTTCAACTACTTTATCCAAGCTTGAATAGTCATGGGGTGCATGCAATTCAAAAACTTCAAACATGAAGGACAACAATGGACCCCAAACCATATACTCTGCATGTCCAACATCATCTTCAAGTATACAGAATAATTCCTCACATATAGCATACGAGACAGGACGAAATATTTCTTCCAATGAAACAAACCTTTTTGCTCTTCTCAATTTCTGAGCTAAAGAATGTTCAGCTCGTTCCACTGAATGCATGTCCAACAGCCTTGACCAGCACTGTAGCAATCGCGTGACAAAGTAGCTCTTGGAGGGAGGAGTCTGGAGAGGATGGTAGCCTTCAATTGGGTACTTGAAGGGTCGAGCCCCAAAGTTCAATTCACATCTTTCACCCTGGGAGAGAGAGATTGCTGGATGATAACCAAAACCAGGACCCATTTTTCGAACACCTTGGAAAGCCACCCCAAGTGAAATGCCATTCCTGTAGAATACTATTTCATCTCGTTCCAAATCTATGCAACATCCAATGACATCACCAACAACCCATGACTGACCATATGTCTCAGCATCATTGTTCCACTTGCTAACTCGTCTACCATCATAGGCATATGAATCCTCATCATCGCCAACACCTTTATGGTCAGTGAAAGGGCAAGAATTAGTGGCCCAACCAATCTGCTGTATGCCAGATGTTTCTAACATAACTTCATACATCCATTTTCCTTTCCAAACACATGTATTAGCCCGGACACTACTGAACATTTCCAAGCTCTCTATAAGAAAAGGTGGTTTGACAATTTTAATATCACCGCATATGGTGTATTCTTCTAAGCCTACAACATCTGGTCTACATATCATATCTTTTTCACTAGAAGAATCACCCGAATTTGCATTATATCTTGAAAAAAGATTCCTAATGACAGAACGAATAAAACTGCTGTCAACCGGACCATCCAACGAACTTAATGATCTGTTGGGAAGACCAAACACATATTCTAGCGTTCTTTCCACAGACTGTTCACCCAAATCATCACAGCAAGAAAGAAGTCGAGTTTTCGGCAAATTCTTCTTACTATCCTCGTCATTCAATATAACAGCCAGACCAGCTGAAAACCCTCCAAGACGTGGACTATCTTCAGCCATTTGTGAACAGACAAAAAGACACTATCCCTCAACTAGTCCCAAACCAGCTGAAAGCTTTTTCCAATTTCAAATTCCTCTCAACCGTCGAAAACTCAATAATTGTGCTTGCTAATACACATATTCATGATCCATGTTACAAACAAAATCATAAAATCACTAATATGAACACACAACACCAAAATCAAAATCTACAACAAATTAACAAGAATGAACACAAATTCAAAAACAAACAACAAATCTACTTGTTGTCTAGCCATATCTAACAAAAAAATAACAAATCACAAAATTCCCAAAAAATAGAAGGAAAAAACAAATAAGAAATGAATTTTTTTGGGGATTACAATAAGAAATGAATTTACATATCACTGATATCAGCTTACTCGGAATAGATGAAAGATTGAAGATTTGATGAGAAAATTTTAGAAATTGAGAATCAACGAGAAATTGAACCTAGAAGCATAAAGCGTCCAAATAAAATGAAAAAAACTTTAGAGGTGATAATATTAATTAATCAATTGATTAATTAATTAATTAAAAAAAAAAAAAGAGATACTTACAGAAAAGTTTGATTTCATAGTGTAGATAAAGGAAAAGGCGGCGGAAGAAAGCTAGGGTTTTGGAAGCTCCATTGTTTATGATTGGATTCCATTTTTTTTTTTGTGACAGTAACACTGTAACAGCAAATTTGAGAGAAAGGAAAAAAACGTGGAAGAATTTTCGAGGGAGAAGTTGAAGTATTTGATTGATTTTTATATGATTAAAAAATGGAAATGAAAATGACAAAAATGATAAATAGTGTAACGAAAAAACGAATCTGTTTATTTTTGTTTGAGAAATGATTTTTGGGCAAAAAGTTTGGGGAACGAAGCAGGCGGCGAAAAGACGTTTGCGCTGAGTCAAACCCTAGCGCGAATGGAGTAGTGACTGACACGTGTCGAAAAGTGGGTGATATAACCGGTTGAGTTGGTGACTAGGATAATGAGTTGACGTGTACTGGTTATTGGAATCACAGGGACCATCCGTTGTTGGAAATTGGAATCGGTATGGTGGATGGACTGTGTGTGTGGATCAAATAATATTCTTTTTTTTCTATTTTTTCCTTGTGAAGAATAATGTACTATCGCATACTCCTATCCTATATTATACTATGTTCGAACCTTGTACAATTCTCTAGTCATTATACCATTTGATCAAAAAATAATTGTATTTATTGTTTTTGTAAGCATAGTTCAATTAGTAGAGATATTATAGGATTGATGTTTAAAATCATGATCTCTCACTTATTCATTTTAAGAGGTAAATTTTTAGTCATTAGAATACTTAGAAAAAAATGTATTTATTTAGTTAAAAAAAGTAGTATTTAAACCCACTTGGGGTTGGTCGAGTGGTGTTGGTTTGGGCCCTTGGAGTATGCTCCTCTCAAGGTCTCATGTTCGATTCCCACTGGTGCCAATTTCGGTGGGCTAAGTCCATACAGAGCAAAAAAACTCTGGCTTTAAATGGGCCCCCGCAAGTGGGCGGTGAGATTGGTCCTCTTGAATTAGTCGGTCCTAAGGTCGGATACCAAGTTTTCAAAAAAAAAAATAATAGTATTTATACTACTAAATATACTTTTTTTTTTACAAAACTACTAAATATACTTTAAAAAGAAAATAGTCCAAAATATTTTTTTCAACTCAATTAATAAAATAATTTATCCATGCGTTGGTGAAACTTGTAATACGACTAACAAATTACTCCCTCGGTCCCATTTTAAATGACTCATTTGACCATTCCACACACTTTAAGAAAAATGCATAAATAAAAGAGAGAGTTGTACAATTACTAAACTGTCTTTACCTTTTTCATTACTAGTAGTAATGATTAAATTGGTTGAGTATGTCACACATAAACATGAGCTCACATAAAGGGTAAAATTGGGAAAATGACTTTGAAAGTTGTATAGGTCATTTATTTTGGAACAAATCAAAGTAAAAAAAAAGGTCATTTAAAATGGGACGGAGGGAGTATATAACTAGCTGCAGTGAGAAACTATGTTTTGAACGAGAAGTAAGTTGCAAGATAGACTTTTAGAAACTTTTTTGTATATTTTTGTGCAAGATATAAATTAAAGTCTCAAAATGTAACAACTAAAAATATACATTTTGATATCTGACTTGAATATGCAACATGGTTAAAACTCTTAAAAGAAAAGTTTGTCAACCATTTGAATCTTATAAAATTTGAGAGATTAATCTCTATAGTTGCACGTATAGGATACCAATTTTATTGTATTTTAAAAAAATAAGGTTGTTTTAGCAACGATGGGAGTGGCTTTGATACCTTTAATCTAATTCTAAATTGGCGTTTTTTTATAAGCAAATTGTTAATATATTATAATGTTATGTTAATTTTTCGTCTTGTCCATGACACACAAAATTGGTGTTCCCTTGGTTTTCTTACAATGAACATAATTTATGTAAAACATTTTCTAAGAAGTCAACTACATGTGATGTTCATGTTCCTTCCTTTAATTGACTATTGTGAATTATGAATTAAGTCACAAGACAGTGATGAAAAGGGAGAATCTTCTTGACAATAGAAGAACAATTTAGAAAGTTAATAAAGTGAAATGATCAACTCATGGAAGGCAAGTGCTCTTTATAATTGTGGGAAGATATGTTTGAACACATTCCACATTTGACAGGAAGCACTACAGTAGTGACACTATAGCTAGCTAGCATTATGTTTGTTTCCTATATCACCCAAAGTGTGTGATGCTCATTTGGACGGTTAAGGTTTCTCATTTGCTTTTTATTCTGTTATCTCAGTGAATTCGAAAAGTGCTATGCTACAATCATGTCGTCAACAAATTTTCGACTATCTAATCTTAATTGACGGTTTCGATATGATAACAAAATTTTATATTGACCAAAAATTAAAAAAAAAACTATTTTAAGGTTGAAACTGTTTGATCTTGAACAGACGGTTCTCAACTGCACTTAATCTAATTCCATTATTTTCCAGTAGTAGTGTGATGTGGCTCAATAATCTCTAGAATTGGTTGTTGTAAAATTAATTAAGTTGCAAACACACTTCAATACTAGAGTGCATATTTGAATCCATAATTCTCTATTTTTAACCTCTATTTTGCGTTAGCACAGTTGCTCACATTATGTGCAACCGGTTAGCGGTGGGGAGGATTGACAGAGGTGGATAGTTTTTGTAAAGACTTTAGTTGAATCATGTGCTATCTAAGGTTGACATTTTTTATGGAGTTGTTATTAGCAAAATTGCCAACACGTGCAACGTTGGCTAGTAGGGGAGTCATATCAGATTCTCTTTAAGCTTTGTTATGCATTTTGTTTTAGAGATATTGAACATCTTAACTTATAACCATGCGTGTGTTTTTTTTTTGAATTTAATTTATACGCACCATCGGTGTAAAGTTATTTTGCACATGCGTCCAATAATAAACCGACACATCATGTATGGTCATTAAAAACAAATGATGTGTCACATTCATTAAATGATGTGGCAACGCGTCATTAGATGTATGTGTAAAAATAATTTACACCGACGGTACACAACAATTAAACTCTTTTTTTTTTTACCATGTGTTTTTTCAATTGCTGCTTCTCGCAACAAGTATGAAGGAAATCTTTTTTGTTGGATGCACGTGGATATCATTAACTTAGAAGAAAGATGGAGTCATTTCATTTTTGTTTGGTTCGTTGGTGGAAAATAATATAGGGCCAAAAATTCGTCATTTGATTCTTTTTCTTTTAATGGCAAATATATTAATAATTTGATCTCTGCACAAGACGAATAAAGACTGGTAAAGAAGGAAGTACATAATAACAGTGCTATATATATGCGGACATCGAAAATAAACACCAAAAAACAAAACCCCACATAAACTAAGTCTTCCTCCTAATCTCATAATCAAGAACAAAACCCCACCTAATCAAGGTCTTCCTCCTAATCCCATAATTATGAAGGCACCCTAAAGTTTCCATGCCACCAGTGAAGACAACCCAGCCCAAAAAGTTGTCACTAGAAACCAACTCCCAATCTCGAATCAAAAGTGATCGACCAAGAATCCAAATAACAGCTCCGTGAGGCAAAGGGTGGGAATAGGCCAGGCCAGGCCGGCCTACTGGTGCCTATGAACTAGCCTACGTAGGCCTAGGCCAGGTCAGCCTATGTCTTTAAATAGAGCAGACCAATGATTTTTTATAAGCCTATTTAGCTAAAAAGGTCAGGCCACATACCATTAAAAAAGTCTTTGAGGCCACCTAGCTATTTAAATTAATATGAATACTATTTTTACTACGATTATTATTTATATATTAAAATATGTATTTTGATTAAATTATAGATATATTAACTTTTTAAGTAGTTTAAGTTTATTAATCCACATTAGTTTTTAACATATATAAATGTATTATTATAAACTAGAATTAAAATACGATGACATATATAGTCAAATTCTCTAAAATATCATGTTAAATATCAAAATGAACACTGATTTATTAATTCATAAGTATATTTAAAAATAAATATAATTATTTATTTAAATATGTTCATATGAAATAGGTTTTAAAACAGACTAACAAGCCACATCAGGCTCTCAAAAGGTCAAATCCAGGCCTAAAAATTAAGCATATGATAGGCCACATGTCAGGCCCATGCCTTCGATTTTTTGACAGGTCAAACTCAGACTTGATAAAGTCTGGCTCAACCAAGCCTATTCCCACCTCTGGTCGAAAGACAATGGTAGAAACATAACATAGTCAGACAAGTCCCAACTTGAAGCTAGTATACACTCCAAAACCCTCTAAATGACAGCAAACCGACAGAGACCCCACCACGAGGGTGTAGTGTCGAAACAACCACAACCAAACACCTAAAAAACAGACACGACCCAAGGAAACAGTCACCACTAGGCGGTAGAGGTCAACTAGAGACAAAGACTCCTGCAAATCTCAACAGATTTAGAACAATCAAAGAATCAGATACCCAGATAACCAACCACACGCAACAACAACCGAGGATTACAAATCAATCGACACCGTTGTGGTAGAGGTTCAACCAAAGACCATGAATCCTGCAAATCTCAACAGATTTACAAAACAATCAGCAATTCAGATATCTGACAAACCAACTCACACGCGACAGCAACCGAACCACAACCGACTAGAGACACCACCACAAAGAACAATAACAAAGAGGCCAAGAACTAAATCTCCTCATTCTCATATCCAAAACACACACACACATAAACATAAAATTCGTCGGAGACACAAAACCCAAAACACAACCTCTAATAACGATGAATAGATAACTGAAATAGAGCAACAGAAACATGACGGTGGTGCGATGAGTTCTGACTGGAAACAAAGGACCAAAGGAGGATCACCACCGCGAAGAACAACCAAAGGACCAGAACAAGAACGAAACAACAACAAGCACGAAACAGGACGGAAAAAGAAACAAGAATTCGCAGGAAAACAACAGAGCGAAACATAATAACCAAGCACGAAAAAAAAAAAATACTTCCTGTGTACGAAAATTTATCATTTTTACTACTCCCTCCGTAACACTTTAAATGCAAATTTCACATTTTTAGGTTCATTGCATAATTAATGTATCTAAATCATAATATAGTTCAAATACATTAAATATACAATAAACCTAAAAATGTAAAATTTGCTTATAAAACGTTACGGAGGAAGTACTACTTAAGTAGGATGACTACTCGTTATAGTTATGTATCCAAATCCATATAAATGGTTTTAGATTTGGTTTGTCAGAATATCCGAATATGCATAGGCTAAGAGCATCTACAATGGGAGAATTTAACATGAGTTGCTTGAGTTGTTTTTTGTGGGTCCAAATTGCCACATAGGACCTAAGCAACTCATAAGTAAGTTTGACGAGTTTTACTCCAATGGCAAATTCAATAAACAATGCATATTTGACCCCACCAATTTATATTATTTTATTGTCACTTATTTTTATTTATTTATTTATTTTTATAATATTTTCATTGAAGCATTCAACCTTGGAACACTGCACACCACACGTTTTTTCTTCCATACTCTCTATAGGGGTCTCTGAAAAATCCTTTGGTTAAACACTCTCCTTCTTCAATTACTCTCTTCTCTGTTTAACCTGCTCAGTCTCCTACAACCTGCTCTGACACAAAGCATTGGAAAGGAACATAATATTCATTTGGGTAAGATGGATGCTAATCAAAGCTATCATTTATGTCACTCCACATGCATTTACACTTCTCTCACCGAACCGTCTCAAATCCAAATACGTACCATCAATCCCAACCACCGTCAGCCGAGGTTACACTTCTCTCACCGAACCGTCTCAAATCCAAATCCAAACACGTACCATCAATCCCAACCACCGTCAGCCACCTCTACCCCCCCCCCCCCCCCCCCCCCTCAGTTCTTCTTCTCTCCGGGAGCCCGACTACCTTCTCTATCTACAGCCTCCAACACCAAGGTAATTAATAAAAAAAAATGTAGGCAATGGGCTTTGTTTATGGTTTATTTTGAATCTGGATTCATGGGGTTGAATGAAATTTGAAACTTAGAATTTCTGTTGTCAAATGTAGGTTTTTTTTAGCAATGGGCTTTGTTTGCCTTTGAAAGAGGAAAAACAGTGTTTATCCGACTTTGAATTTTCTATGAAGAACCCATTAAACGAAAATATGAGTACGAAGAAGAAAAAACAAAGCACGAAAAAGAAAGAAAACACACATGACTATCGAGATCCGCCGCTAGAACCACTCCATGAAGGTAGTCACCACACCAAATTTGGCCAACAATATACCATACCAGAACAACCAACCCAAATCTAGTAAAAACCAAAATCGCAGATCCTTGAACGTGGAGGCTCATCGGAAGGACGGTTTCGCGATGGTGCAGAGTGTTGAGCTCGTCGCACCACCGTCCAAGGTGGTTACATTGTATCAATGATGATTTGAATTTTAGTGTTGGGGTGGCGGCCAAAAGGTTTAGAGAGAAGAAAAGGAAATTTGAAAGTAAGAGAGAGAGAGAGAGAGAATTTTTTTTTATTAATTCGTCATTTGACTTGCCTTACTACAGTAGGAGTCTTTGCCATATTCGTAATAATATCATTTTAGGGTAGGGTTGAGAAAAAGGAGACAACCCGCCCGAAAAACTGAGATAAAGTTGGGGTGATGTGGGCTGGTTGTGTTGGGTTTCAGGTGAATAAATGACCAAATTCAGTTCAGGGTGGATTAATAAAGTTGAGTCCGGTTCTAAAAAATTAAACTAACGATTTCCCGGACCCGTCCAATATGTATATCTATTTATAGTCTATATATATATAAGCCATTAATCTCCTATTAGAAGCAATGAAATTTATTGTGAGAAGCAGAGGCCGTTGTTTATTGAAAAAAGGAGAGGTGCTTGATGCATCATTATTAATAAAGCTATGAAGAGGTTGAAACACATACAATACCTACCATCACTACAACCGTAAGACACAACAACCTACTTAATGTATTCAATTATATATCAGAAGAAATGAAGTTTATTGGGAGAAGGAGAAATGCTTGATGCATTATATAAACGCTATGAAGAGTAGCAAACACAACATCACAACACATAAACAAAACATACATGCTTCAAACTCCAACTACGGAATCCCACACCAGAACTCATGACATATTTTCTTTTCGTTCTTTTTTTTTTGTAACCATCATCAATTCAACTAAAGGGGAACCTATAGTTCCTGTTCTGTTTATATTCGGAGACTCTATTGTTGATGTCGGAAATAACAACAATATTATTACAGTAGTTAAATCAAATTTCTTTCCATATGAAAGGGATTTTGTGAGTCATTTTTCAACTGGAAGATTCTCCAATGGAAAACTTGTTGTCGATTTGGCATGTATGTTTTCTTTCTCTCTAAATTTTCATTCAAACAACGTATTTTTCCTAATTTATTATTGTCGACATGTAACTTTTTTAAAAATGTTTCTTTTATAGTTGATTTTTAGGGTGTGTATACGAGTTGGTTTTTAGAGGATCTTAGAGAATGGAACATTGGAGAATTAAGTGTGTGTATATATATACACACACACACACATAGAGAGAGAGAGGGGTAAATTCTAATATGAACCAATTCATCAAGTGGTCCATGACATGGACCAGTCATGAATAACATTATAACGAATACGAATTTTATAAAATCCACCGTTTGATTGAAAGTTTATATAATATAGATCATCCATAGAAAAATTTAGAAAAATTGAAAATCATTTAATATGTTATTGAGACTCATCAATATTAACGGTTTATTAAATACTGTAAATCTTGATGTGTCTCAATAACATATCAAATATGTATTTCCTCTAATGAAACTGCTTGAACCCACCCGCGTAACTCGTCTTCAACACAACTCGCCACCAGCTCAAACCGATGCCTTGCACGTTGGGAATGAATGCACATTTTCCATCGTCGGTTTCATTTTAGATGGCCAACTTTTGAATCGAACCCCGTTCGTATTCGTCTGATGCTCAACCCTAGTTTTGGGGAGCTTTGTCGAGCTTATCATCTATTGTGGAACAAATTATGTGCCTTAATTAGTGGTTTTGGTTTCTAGGTAAAAGTGAGAACAATGCTTCTTATGCTTTTATGTTGATTGATGTAATAATTTGTTTTTGGGCTTTGTTTCAAGTTTACTAAATCTTTTCGTAGGTATTTAAAAATCACATTTTTGGTCGGCATTTAAATATTCTCAGGAAGCTTTATAATAGTGAAGTTAGTAGATTTGGGGGAAAATTTTTCCCACCATTTTCTTTTTTGATGAATCTTTTATACTATAGAATAAAATTTAATAAACTTGTAATCAAGGTTTTAAAAAACGGTCCTGTACCGTGAAAACGGGCGTTACAAAACGCTATTTCAAGTGACCTATACCGTTTTTTAAGGTTTTAAAGGTGAGAAAAAAAATCACAGCCGAAACGCCGTTACGAACGATACGAAACGCCGTTACAGCCGCGAAACGCCGTTACGGCCGCGAAACACCGTTACCAACGTGAAAAAGCAGAAAAAATGTTGAACAGAATCAGAATCTTACACTTTTACTTTTACCAGACCAGACACCAGAGTACCTCTCTACTTTCTTATCACAATTTCACGTGCTTCCTTCTTTCTTTCCTAATCCTCTCCTCTGTCCATGCTTCTTTCTTTCCTCTCCTCACAAACAATTTCACAGCCTGTGTTCTTTCCTCTCCTCTGTCCATGCTTCTTTCTTTCCTCTCCTTTGATCTGTGCGTGATTGCAAGCTGCTGCTGCTGTGCTTCGGTGCTTCCATCCCACCAACAGGTAACTAATAACCTTTTGTAAACTATTGTGTTGTTTGTAAATGGAAAAGATTTGAGATGGGAAGAAAGAAAACAAATTGGAATTTGTGTTGTTTGTAAATGAAAAAGATTTGAGATGGGAAGAAAGAAAACAAATTGGAATTGGGGATTTTTTTTTAATGCGTGTGAGGGGGGTGGGTGAAAATGTTGAGAGGTAGTTGTGTCTCTCACTGACTTAAGAGTAGTGGTGAATAGTGATAGTGATTTTTTTGGTTAAAATTGGTTTTTTTTTTAATCAGCAATAATTTATTGATAATAGTCACCAAAAACATAAGATATGTTTAAGGAGGCTAGGTAACAACCCACTATAAAAAAGTGGTAACAAAAAAGGCACAAAACAAGGCTAATGATTAGTGAATAGATAAATAGAGTTAAAAATCTTAAGATAATAAGACTAAATTAGATTTTGATTATACTAAAAATTAGATCAAAGTATTCTTTATTAATTTACTTACTTGAGTAATTTTTTTAAATTAAACTATAAACTATTTGTAGGTTGGTTGAATAATGCCTCGAAGAGAAGAATTACCGGTAGAAGAAGAAGAAGAACGATTTCCAATCGGTAGAGCACAAGGTGCTCCGAGTGATGACATTGGTTGGCATTTTGCTAACATTCTACAAGGCGTAAATAGAAACACCATACAATGTAAACTTTGTGACAGAGTAATAACCGGTGGAATAACTCGGTTGAAGGAACATATTGCACACTTTCCCGGAGAAGTCAAAGGTTGTGGTAGAGTCACACAGATTATTAGGGAAAGTATGATGCAGCTTTTATTAGACAATAAGGCAAAGAAAAATGATTCACGAAAAAGAAAGGAAGAATTTGTCTCACTTTTAAGAGGAGATAACAATGTAAACCATGAAGATTTAGAGGAAGAGGAGGCTATTAGACAAGCAACACATGAAAGCATGAGGTCGCATAGACAATGGCAAGACGGACAAAGATTTCCTGGAAGTGGCATTGGCAGTAGTAGTAGTAGTGGTGTAGGTGTAGCTTCATTTGGACATCAACGAAGGGATCTTAATCAAAGAATGCGAAATGTAGATGTTGATCTAGAGAGAAGTAAGAGTATGAAGCAAACAAAGGTTAATGTAGGAGTGTTGAAAAATGCGCGGCAAAAGTTAGCAAAGGCATTATCTAAATTGATAATACATGAACGTTTGCCTATAAACTTGACCACTTCTCCTTGGCTGCATAACTTGTTAAACGAAGCTGCAAGGTTAGGTCCAGGTGTTAAATGTCCTTCTCCTTATGAGATTTCAGAGATATACTTGAACGAAGAATGTAAGGATATGCAAAAGTATATAGATACATTAAAACCATTCTGGGAAGAGAGGGGGGTGACTATAATGTGTGATGGTTGGACAAATGGAATAAATCACATGCATATCATGAACTTTTTAGTATATTGTAGTCGAGGAACAGCGTTCATAAGGTCTATTGATGCCTCGGATGTTACCAGTAGAAACACTGAGTATTACTTTAACTTGCTTGACAAAATGGTTGAAGAGGTGGGAGAATAATATGTTGTTCAAATTGTCACTGATAATGAGGCAGCATTGAAAGCAGCTGGTTTAAAGTTGATGGAAAAGAGACCTACTCTTTATTGGTCTCCATGTGCAGCTCATTGTTTGGATTTGTGTTTAGAAGATATTGGGAAAAAGTCAAATGTCCAAAGAGTGCTTGATGAAGCAAAAAAGGTAACTTTGTTTATATACAATCATATTTGGACAGTAAGTTTGATGAAGAAATATACAAATGGCAAAGAACTTATTCGTCCAGCGATCACTCGTTTTGCTACACAATTTTTGCAACTTGAATCAATTGTTAAAGAGAAGCAAGGTTTGAAGGCTATGTTTGATTCTGATGAATACAAGAATTCTAAATATGGAAAAGACAAATCAGGAGGAGCTGCATATGAAGCAAAGAAAATTGTGATGAGTAAAGAATTTTGGAATAAGGCAACTGAAATACTAAAGGTATTTGAACCGATTGTCAAGGTCTTGAAGTTGGTGGATGGTGATGTTAAACCAACAATGGGATTTCTTTATGAAGCAATTGATAGAGCCAAACAAGCTATTGAGAAAAATTGTCGCTACCACGCTTATTATAATTCAATCACTACAAGAAAATAAGTGCTTTGCGATGGTTAAAATTGCAATTTGCGACAGTTGAAACTGTTGCAATTGTACATTTGCGACGGTTGTCAAACCGTTGCTGATTTGTGTGTCGCAAGTGAACTTTGCAACGGTTCTAAAAACCGTCGTAACAACCGTCGCAATTGATGTTGCAACGGTTGCAAACCGTCCCTACGTTTTTTCCCACAAAACACTGGATTTAATAGCAGAGGTTGCAACGGTTATAAAACCGTCGCAAATTTTTATTTATTTTTAAATATTAATTTAAAACATATTTTATTCTTTTTTTTACTAAAATATTTTATTCTTTTTAATGGCTTAAATAAAAGTTACAAACAAATATCAATAACTTAATCTCATTTATATAATTCATTCAATAGAGAGAACATCCACACATCAAGTACTTGAAACTCCAAAAGAATAAAAAAGTTATGTCGTTCAAACATTTAAAAACTAACGCATAAACATTAGTAAAATGGCTAAACATACAAAACATTACATCAAAATAAGTTCACAAAACAACTAAATATTCTCTGGTACGTGATGTTGCTTCATGATCCTTAATTAGTGCTAGCTAGACTCGGAACGTCTACCATTTCTTGACTCTTCTAATTTAGTTACCTGAAGAAAAAAAAACACAAGTATATATTAGGATACTTAAAAAGAAAAACAAAAACAAATGGAACTGCACTGATTGACTTAGTCTTAGTCCATGACATAATTCCACAAGATAATAGTTGCTTCAACCATAACATAATAGCATCTCTTTTTTAAGCTCGTCAAATAAATGAACTCATAACAGAATAGCGGTGCACCCATACATTATCTCCATTTAGCATATAAATCAACTAAAGAAATACCAAAGCAATCCCTATAATGCATTCAATACCTACATCATGCTAGTAAGTCCCTTAATGCATTTAATACTTCATTAAAATTTATCTACTAATCTTACTACCATACACACCTCACATGTAACACAACTCAATGACGCTTCACAAACTAAATAAGATTAAAAACATAAAGCTTCTTAAAGATAAACTAGCATCTATGATCTAACTAATAATCATTCTTGAACTCAACCAAACCAACAAATAGAACTAACAAATAGAAAAACTATGTGCTAACTAAGGCTTAATTCTATTGGGTTCTATCAGGTTCAAAACACGTTGTTGGGATCGGGTGTGTTGATTTTTCTGGTGTGGTTTTATCTCTACAGCTATGTCATGTTTAGAGGATGAGGTTTTTTTTAAAGAATTTTTTGTTCTTGTAGTGGCTGCAGTGCATTGCTCTTGGTTTTGGTTTGTGCAGTGGTTGCGTTCTACTTATGGCTTAGAGGATAGCATCATGTATGATGTTAGGTTTTTTCTAACTTTGGCTTAGCTTTTTAAATAGCTATAGATCATGAATTAGATGCTACACCCAAAGTCCATCAGCACACGCACATCACACCTCCTAGTATAATCATTGTCTGATGAAAATCAAAGGGTGATCCTCCAACATTGTTTTCCTCCAAAACTCCTAAAAGGCTCTACTATATGAAGACCTTTGCACTCGCGAGAATGAACAAAAATAAGCATTGTGACTCGCAACTTCATAAGAATCATATGCAGCATGGTTTACACAAGCTGAAGTTGATACATTGGCATTACTTGTATAAATTGGCAAAGTATGAATTCACAATACCTCATTACTTGTAAACAGTTTCCCTTGATCTACTGCTACTATTACATATCCAAATTATATATCTCCTAAGCAGTGATACCTGAAACAAGCAAATTTTATAAAAGAAAATTAGTAATATGCAATAAATTTTATGTGAACGTCTTATCATATTTCAGTATCTTGTCATACTACGATATGTTTTCGGGATTGAACGAATTTGAAGATGAATCTAAAAAGGATTAAGGATTGAACGAACCTGAAGCTCGAAAGAAGTTATTCCATATAATTACAATTGTGCAATGGACTAATTGCCAACAATTAGTCCTCGACAAACACCTAAATTACAGAGTCCAATTTTCTTATTCACCCATTTGTTAAAACAAGACAATATCACACCTTATGTTCACATTTGAAATAACAAAAAACAACACAAGACAATAACATAAACTCATAATGCAATTATACAATCAGATGCAAAACTTGTCAATCAAAAGAAACTTAATGACTCTGTTCATTCTAGAAACACAATTAATTCAATTAGATAGACCATGTAAAGTATTCTCCACTCAAAATAATGATTTCTAAAACAAATTATGTTCTAGATTGCTGAAAAGTATATGATCGATGTATGGAAGGATATATGTGCATTCCTTTGATGTAAGTTGCATTAAGAACTTAACACATAAGATGCACCAGAAGACAACCTAACCTATGAACATAAGTTCAATTACATATGCAATAAGCATATTTGACTTCTCCCCTGCAATAAGCATAGCTTTTATGAGAATCTATAACTAGGACTATCTTCAATGATATTTTCCACTCAAATATCAACTATTACTAGTATATTTACTAGACACAAATCCTTAAATAAATAAGACATTAGACATTATTCCATTCAAATTTAGTCATACTGAAATTAAATCTATGATCCTAAAAATAATTTCTAAGCATATGTTCAACATCATGAGTCATTCAAGACATAACAACATAACAAATATGGCAAGCAACTAACCTGCAACAATAAATCACTTGTTCATCTCTGCAGCTACTACCCTAGACTTCACAGCTCAGAATTTGCTATCACTACCAACAGTCCAATAAAAAAAAAGAGAAAAAAAGTAAGAAAATAACAAAATCAATTTAAAATACAAAATCCCTAAATCATCATAATCATAATCAAAGACAAAGAGAAACAAAAACCCTAAATCTGAGAGAAACAAAAAAGATAAGAACACATAAAAGATAAGAACAAAAACCCTAATTAGGAACCACGCTAAACCCTCAATTTGTGCTCGAGCTACAACTCTCAACGAACCATGCTGTCATCAACACAAACGAAGTCAGAAAAGAAACGAAAATAAGAACAACGAAGAAAAGGAAAACACGAACTTGTAGAAAACGAAAATTGGACGAATTTGCAAAACACACTTCTCACTTCTCTCGATGGAAACGATAAAGGGATTGGAGAGGTAGAGTGATTTAAGGTGAAGAGTTTGGAGAAAGAATGAAGAACTCGTACGCTTCTCTCGACGGGAACGATAATGAGAGTGTTTGTATTAGGGATTTGGGGATTTTTCAACATTGAACGTGTTCCTGTTTGTTTTGTTTCAGTGAGTGGATGTTTTGTTTGTATTTTTTTTTGGCGAGTAATTTTTTTTTTATAATATAATGATTATTGGAGCCAAACAAATTCAATAAGCGCTAAGGGGAAACAGTATTGGCACTTTTGAAAGCAAAACATTGCAACGGTTCAACAACTGTCGCATAGACTGTCACAAAAATCCTAAAATTAACACATTGCGACGGTTATGACCAAAATGTCGCAATGGAAGTGTCGCAAAGTGACTTTTTTCTTGTAGTGAATCATTGACAGCAGATGGATTTTCATGCATTCTGATTTGCACGCAGCAGGTTTGCATCAACGTATTTAATTTATTACGTTTACATGTTGGTATTTAATTTTGATGTAACAATGTTAATCATTTTCTCTTAGGTTATTTTCTCAATCCACAATTCCAATTTGGAGTAGTCCATGGAAGAGATGTAGCTAGGGAAACCTTGGATGGAACCACAAAAGTAATAAGAAAATTAGAACCAAACATTAATATTCAAATAAGAGCTAACAATCAGGTGAGACGTTTGTTCATGTTATTTATTTATAATTCAATACTAAATCTTAGAAACAAAATATTCATTTGAGACTTATATGGTATATTGGTTATTGTAGTTATTACTTTTTTGGGATAAGCAAGAGTCCTTTGGAACTCCACAAGCTCAACAAGCATGGCGTGGAACGGATCCTGGTATGTATTATGGTAAATAACTCGTTTAGTTGATAAGAAAATATGAACAAGTTATGCTAATTTTCTCTATCAAATTTTTATTTAGCTGAATGGTGGCTGTTATATGGATCTTCTGCTCCTGAACTTCAAAGAATAGCTGTAAGAGTTCTAAGCCAAACAACTTCAGCTTCAAACTGTGAGCGAAATTGGAGTACCTTTAGTTACATCCATACAAAGACGAGAAACAGATTGAAGTATAAAAAACTACAGAAGCTTGTCTTTGCATATTATAACATGAAGCTACAAAATAGGAGCACCATGAGAAGAAGTCAGGAAGAAATTGAAAAAAACTTTAGTCCTATCAACCTTGATCATATATTTCAAGAAGACCCTTTATCTCCATGGCTTGAAGAGATAGAGGGACCATTGTTGGATGGAACTCAAAATGCACAGTGGCTCCCTATTGATTCTGATGATGACATTGAAGAAATACCCAGTGATGTTGATCACTCAAATTCAGGTCATACACCTAGTCAAAGTGGGGAAGGTGGTTTAAGTCCACCAAGTGATGAAAATAGTGGTGGCAATGGTGGCGGTGGTAATCAAGAACAAGTTCATGGAATAAGTGAAGGGTCACATCATTCTTTTCAAGAAGAAGCATATGATAGGCGTGATCAAAATTTATTGTCCCGTCGAATGGAAGAAGAATCATGTGAAGATATGACTGGTGGTGGTAGTAGTAACCCTAGCAGAGGTCGAGCTAGACGTGGTAAAAGTAAAAAGAAAGCTAATCCATTGGATGATTCTTCCTCGTCAAGCGGAGTACAATCATATGGTGATTTTGGTTTTGTTGCACCATTTGAAGGTAATCAAGGTAATTTTCCATCATATTACCAAAATCCTTCTTATATGCCACACGGGTATTATCCATATATGTCAAACCCAAACATGCTATTTTATAATGACGCTCCCATAAATTATAATGAGTCATCAACAAATTCTTCATATGATTACCAACAAATAGAACCACCAAGAAGTTCTGGATTGTTTGATTATGTCTTTGGAAGAAGTGGAAATAACAATGATGAAGGTGATAGTGGAAATTATGATCCTGCACGTCGTTCTACCATGTGGTGACTAGTAATGTAATCAATAAGTTTTCAATAAACTTTTTTAAATGTATTAATAGTTTCTTATGTTGTAACTTATAACTTAATGTAGCAAATTTGGCATGCACTTTGTTTAAATAAGATTTGTGCAATTTTTATAAGATCTGTGCAATTTTGTGATTAATTCACACCGCGACGACCGCAATCTGTAACGCAGCATCCGTTACAGCCGAAATCGTGAAAACCTTGACGCGACCGCGACCGCTATTTAAAACCTTGCTTGTAATAAATACATGAATGCATTTTTATATAATTTTATTCTTAAAAATATACAAATATAACTTGAAATAAATCTGTAAGTTGTCTTCATAGTATATAATGGTGATTTATAAATCACAAGAGTTGAGGTGCTCCTAGTAATTCAAGTTTTTCTTATAGGAAAAAAATATATAGTTAAAAATATACACTTGGGATGCCTAGCACTTAGCTAGCATCTTTTTGGTTTAAAAAAAAAAAGAAGTTAAAAATATACACAATTACTCCATCCGTCTCAAAATATAAAAAAAAAATTGGTCAAATAAAATTGATGTATTTATTTCAAATTTTTAATTAAATACGTCAATTTTCTTTAACCAATTTTATCTTATATGTTGGGACGGAGGCAGTACATAACTTCAATAAAAATGGAAATGATAATATTTAAAAAAAAAAAAAAGAAATGATAATTTTGAATTGAAATTGCAAATATTTTATGGCTGACCTTCATTGATGGCACGTGTTCCATTTGCCTCCACCCCTTCCCTCCTTTCTAATTTGTTCTACTCCGTCTAACATCCTCTACTTCTCTTCTTCACTGTCACATTGATTTGAGTCTTCCATCTCCAGGCCATGAAATTTAAGCTTCTAAACTGGTCATCCTAACTACTAACTCTATCTAGAACCTTCCAATTCATGGCTACTAACTCTTCTCTTCTACACTTTCCCGAACTCCATTTTCTTTCTCCACAAATCACACACAACCGCCGTTTCTCTTTCTCTACACGTTCCATTTCCCGCCTTTCTACCCCCAATGTCGTTCTTCGCGCCACGCGAATTCGTGCCGCGAAAGATGAATCCGCGTTAGCCGAACGAGTTAACGACGTGGAGTTAAACGGTAACGGAGTTGCGTCTCGTTCCGGCATCAATGGAACAGCTTCGGGATATGTTAACGGCGCTGTCAACAGAAGTTCGGTGGAGTACGGATATGGTAACGGAAACGGTGTAGCTGTTACGGAGGTTGTGGATGTTGAAGCTTCCAAGGTGAATGAGGATGGAAGGAAGAGAAGGTTGGAGGAGATTGGAAAAGAAGACGCGTGGTTCAAAGAAACTGACAAAGAAAAAGTTGAGGTACGCTGTTCGCACGGTGTCGTTTTGATTGCGTTTTGTACAAATTTGAACGAACTCTGTGAACTATGAACACGTGATTTTTGTTTTGTTTTTGCAGGTAGCAGTTGCTCCTGGAGGTCGTTGGAGCAGATTCAAGACTTACTCTACAATCCAGAGAACCTTAGAAATTTGGGGATTTGTTGTAACGTTCGTCTTTAAGGCTTGGCTAGACAATCAGAAGTTCTCTTACAAAGGTTCATGATCTAATAATTGTTTGGATTAGTTAGAATTTGGAAGAATCATATATGCAGTTTAATTTATGGCATTGTTTTATTGATTTTAACTTGAGTATGTGTCAAACTGTCAATAGTAGAAATGCTTGCTATCAGATATGTGGTTTATTAATCCCATTGCTTTTATGAGTTTACTTTGAGTGCAAGACATAACATAGTAAGGCTGCTCTGCCTTGCAACTTGGTGGTTGCATGTTCAAATCCTAGAAACAATCTCTTCGTTTGTGGGGTTAATTGATTAAAGTTACATACATCCACCATCCTGAGACTCCCTGATGGAGCATTGTGCACTGCCCCCATTACGCTGTGATGAATTCACTTTAACATTATTTTTTCCTGAAGAGTTAGGATCAGCTCA
Source organism: Trifolium pratense (assembly GCF_020283565.1). Taxonomy (NCBI): domain Eukaryota; kingdom Viridiplantae; phylum Streptophyta; class Magnoliopsida; order Fabales; family Fabaceae; genus Trifolium; species Trifolium pratense. The sequence goes on along the minus strand of NC_060061.1, from coordinate 32,892,687 downwards.
CACCTGGTTTCAAAGTTTATTTTGAGTTTTGACACCAAATTTTATCCATCAATTTTAATTTATATAAATGGTCCCTGTTTATTCATTTATTCTGCCCGCGTGATCCTGACTTGCTCACTGCTCCTGGTTTTTAGTTTTCACGTGCCGAAAAATCTGATTGCTGAAATTCTGCTCGATCTTGATTTCCTTTTTAAAAACAATCCTCTTTTATATGGCTTCTGCTCTCCATCACTGCATCTTTCTTTGTTCAGGTGCTTGCTCTTCCTGGTTCTCTAGAGATGCCATGCCAAAAAGGAAACAATTACTGTAATAATTGATAATTTATGAATTTCACGACTAATACGCAGTTCTGTACTTTTGAATATGCTATGCATGTTTATGTTCTCGTGCTTCTTTTTTTGGGATTATGGGTTTTAACTATCACAAGGTTTGAACATCGAGAAAGAGAGGGTGTGTTAGGAGTTTGGATGGTCCCCAGATTAAAATAAACATTTGGATCAAACTAAAATAAAATAGTTGTAGTAGATAAATGAAATGACATTGAAAATGATAGAGAAACATCATGGTTTTCTTTCGTGTTGCGGCAGAGTAAAAAGAGGAGCACGCGAGTCATGATCACGTGAGTGGATTTAGTGAATAAACACGGATCATTAGATTAATAAAAATTAACGGATAAGATCGGATCCCGGCTCTTTTATGAATGTTTTTCATTGTTCTTTGATGATATCTGTGATCATCATCAGTTTTAAAACTCATGGCTACCTACAACAAATAAACCTGTAAATGTTTCTTTATTCAATTTGGAGGAATTTCTAGGATGCCATTGTCTGGTTTTATTTGATTTGAAAATATCACTTACAGGAGGAATGACCGAGGAAAAAAAGAAGTCAAGGCGGAAGACCCTTGCCAAATGGCTTAAGGAAAGCATTTTGAGATTAGGTCCTACATTCATTAAAATTGGTCAGCAGTTCTCCACTAGGGTGGACATTCTTCCTCAAGAATATGTTGACCAGTTGTCTGAACTTCAGGTAAATTAGAGTCTTGAACATCATCTATAAAATTATTTCCCTCCATTGATATATTTCGAACTTGCTTATGTAGTTTTGTTATATCACCTGTCATATCTCTCCGTTATGACCCCCACATTGATTGAATGAGATATAGTCTGAAAATGTGTTGATAAGTGGGAGCAGTCATCTCCCAGTTTTGTAGGGGTTGAGTTAAATCCAACCCTATCTAAGATCTGTTGGGCCATCTGCTACCAAGTCACCGCTGTCGCCTGTCGGACCACTTGGATCATGCTCCAAATGTCTAGTGTTGGGTGTGAGGAGGTGTGATAAGAGTCATACATTGAAAGAGATAAGGTCTGAAAATGTATTTATAAGTGGGGACAATCCTCACCTTACAACAAGCCAGTTTTGTTTGTCATGAATATGAGGCCTAACTCATCCTTATAAAACCGGCTTCTACGGTGAGGAGTGCCTCCTCTTTATAAACTCTTCTCAAGAGTTCTATCTATCCGATGTGGGACTAAATCCCACCGAGTGTTGGCCGCTAACATTTTTAGGGTTGAGTTAGGCCCATCCTAAATTCTAATACTCTCACTTTAAAGCAAAAAAGCTGCGTAGATATATTTTCTCTTTGTTTCTGTATGTTAGGGATAACACATAACTTCATGCATATTTTCTTAACATTCCATTGGCTGTTTTTCATCCTATTATGATATTCTTTTGTGGCTCATAGAGTATAAGATTATCAATTTGTATTTTGATTTTAAAGCTCTTGTGGTCTTATCAAACTAGTAAAGACTCGGTAGGTTAAAGTTATAACGTTAAGCAAAAATGGAATGATTTATTTCAGTGTTGTTTCTATCTTGTCTACTTTGAAAGAAAATAATTTTCTGGCATAAGGTTTTTGTAATCCTTGTATTATTGAGTTTATAATGTCCATCTTGTTTGTCTATTTGGGCAGCAAATAATATTAAAAATAACTAAAACTGTTAAATGTGAAAATGTTTCCATTTGAATCCAAAAAATTGGCGACATGATAATATTTAAAAGCTGAAGCTGAAAGAAAAATATAAAGGTTCCATTTCTTCAGGGCTTAAGTTACCTCTTATTTTGGGTTCAGGATCAAGTTCCTCCATTTCCCTCTGAGACTGCTTTAGCTATTGTTGAAGAAGAGCTTGGAGCTTCTGTAGGTGATATCTTTGATCAGTTTGACTACGAACCAATAGCTGCTGCAAGTCTTGGTAATCAATGTTATACTTTGTTTATCTTTTTAATAATATGTAGTGTTATATTAAGATAATAACAAATTGCAGAATATAGACAAATAAATATTGCATAATTGAAAGGTATCACTGAATTTCATATGGTCTTGTTTGGGTTGTGTATTGGCCACCAAATAATATATAGGAACATTTTACCAAGTTTTCAAAATATATATATATATATATATATATATATATAGGAACATTTGGAAGAGCTTATTTGGGCTTATTTTATGACATAAGCACTTACATAGTGTTTGGAAGAATTTATGAAAATAACTTATACTATGTTCATAAGTTGTTTTCATCTTATTTCAATAAGTTATTCCATATAACTTATTGTCTTAAGTCTTTTCAGTTTATCCAAAGTATACCCTCATAACTCATTTACTCTTCGAGTGAAGAAGCAACTTGTATTTAAGCTTTTATACGATAAATACTTATCAAATAAACAGTTAATTAAGCTGTATATCCAAATGCCCTCAAAAAGATGTGCTGTGTCTCAATGTGCATTAAAGGAGCAGGGGAATTTGTGTGGTTTTAGTTTCTGAGGGAAGGATAGGGAAGTCTTTGTGCCTGGACTGAGAAAATGCTGATGATACCATATCTAAGTTTTATTTTTTTGGTTTAAAAGAGCTTAGCGGTGAAATTCGCACACACTTAAGGGAAGAGAAGAGGGGTATACTTACGGGACACCATATTGAAATTTTACTTGCTGATAAGGTGTGAGAAAATGACAGAAAATGAAATAAAGCTGAATAGAAAATTCATGAGAATCTGTTTTTGGTCTTTCTTAATTCTGAATGAACAGTGAATCTGATTGCATGATATGTTTGTTCAGAGTAAGCGAATGTTTGATCAGTAGCTGCTAGTCTGTTAAAATACTGTCAGATTCTGTTGAAACAGAATCTCAACCTACAACTGAAGACTAACACATAAATACACCGTGTGGCTGGTGTGAGCCAAATCCGCAATCTTTAATTGTTGGTGGTATTCTAGAGGTGATATATATTATAAACTATATTGTTGCATAATTTAGAGTAGGATAGTATTTTTGGGGCTGAATATTCATGTATTTTTCTTATTTCAAATGCATCTCATACACATGAATATATATAGCATGAGTAGTGATGGTTACAACTATCAAAGAGTCACCACTACTAGGTGCTTAATCAATGATTAAACACTCCACTAAGCACTAAGTGCTTCCACTAATAACAATGACAATTCACTCATGTAACTCTTCACTTACATTAGATAATTTCCACTACTTTATCATATTCCACTAACATAAAATCAAATCAGCACATTAACTAACATACTCCCCCTTAATGTGCTGCTCTTTAACTCCCATTGCTTCTCTAAGTTGCTGAAATCTTCCTCTTGGTAGTGCTTTAGTAAAGATGTCTGCAAGCTGCTCTTGTGAACTGCAGAAAATCAACTGCACATCTCCTTCTTCAATCACACTTCGAATGAAGTGATGCTTTATGTTAATGTGTCTGGTCCGGCTATGAAAAACAGGATTCTTTGCCATGGCAATAGCTGATTTGTTGTCACAATGAAGCTGGAGACTTCCCTCTTGCTTCTCTCCAATATCTTCCAATATTCTTCTCAACCAAAGTGATTGTTGTGTAGCCAAACCAGCTGCTAAATACTCAGCTTCAGCTGAAGATTGCGCCACAGTATCTTGCTTCTTCGAGCACCAAGAGATCACACCTGAACCAAGGTTGAATACATAACCTGAAGTGCTCTTCATATCATCAACACTTCCAGCCCAATCACTATCACAGTAGCCTTTAGCTTCAAATTTAGAATTCTTCTCAAATCTGATTCCATACTCCATGGTTCCCATGACATACCTTAGAACTCTTTTTGCTGCACCAAGATGTAAATGACTTGGTTTGCTCATGAATCTTGAGAGTAAACTAGCAGCAAACATTAAATCAGGCCTTGAAGCTGTAAGATAAAACAAGCTTCCAACCAAACTTCTATACATGCTTGCATCTATTAATCTTCCACCATCTTCCTTCTTTAATTTTTCATTCACCACTAATGGAATATCAACAGGTTTGCAGCCATACATGCCAAACTTTTTCAAAATATTTTCAGCATACCTCTTTTGACAAATAAAAACTCCATACTCATCTTGGTAAACCTCAATGCCAAGAAAATGATGCAGCAAGCCAAGATCACTCATCTCATATTTTTTCATCATCTCTATTTTAAAATTTTCAACCATTTTCTTGTTGTTACCAGTATACACCAAATCATCAACATAAAGGGCAACAAGAAGGATATCATCTTTACCTTGATGTTTCACATACAAGGTAGGTTCACTTTGACTTCTTTGAAATCCTTGCTGAACGAAGTAGCTGTCAATTTCACTATACCACGCTCTAGGAGCTTGTTTCAACCCATAGAGAGCTTTCTTCAACCTGTAAACTTTTTTCTCTTGGCCTTAGACACAAAGCCTTGAGGTTGCTGCACATACACCTCTTCCTTTAATTCTCCATTCAAGAAAGCTGACTTCACATCAAGTTGGTACAAATTCCAACCTTTTTGAGCTGCTAACGCAATGATTGTTCTTACAGTGTCCAATCGTGCAACCGGAGCAAAAGTCTCACTATAATCAATTCCAGGTTGTTGTGCATAGCCTTTGACTACTAATCTAGCCTTGGCTCTTTGGATTGAACCATCAGGATTATGTTTCAATTTGTACACCCACTTTACTCCAATAGCTTCTTTGTCATTTGGCTTTTCAACTAGCTGCCATGTTTTGTTCTTCTCAATTGCATCTATTTCTTCTTGCATCGCATTCCTCCAAACATCTTCTTTGATTGCTTCATCAAAATTTTCTGGTTCCACAACACAATAGTTGCACCTTGCATAAATATCACTCAAGTCTTTCAATTTTATTGGAGTTGAGCTCGGAGATGATGAACTTGAAATTGGTGAACTTGGAGATGATGAAGAACTTGGTGTACATGGGGCTGGTTGCTCATTTTCAGCAGCTGAATTTTGTTGTAATAAAATTGCAGGGACTGTTTTCTCCTCCGTTTTGTCTTCTTCCCAATTCCAAGAAGCATTCTCATCAAATACAACATCCCGGCTAATGATCACTTTGTTTGTCTTCATGTTGTAAAGTCTATAGCCCTTTGACATGGAACTATAGCCAATAAAGACACATTTTTCACTTGTTTCTTCCAGCTTTGTCCTCTTTTGTTTAGGAATTTGAGCATAGCAAACACACCCAAAAACTTTAAGGTGGTTCATTGAAGGTGTTCTTCCACTCCAAGCTTCAAATGGAGTCTTATTCCATACAGCCTTTGTTGGACATCTATTCAGCAAATACACAGCAGTATTAACAGCCTCGGGCCAAAAGGTTTTAGGTAAACCTTTCTCAAACAGCATAGACTTCGCCATCTCCATCACGGTTTGATTCTTTCTTTCAGATACACCATTTTGCTGAGGTGTATAGCCAACGGTGAGCTGTCTTTCAACACCTTCATCTTCACAAAATTTGTGAAATTCATTTGAGGTGTACTCCTTCCCCCTGTCACTTCTCAACACTTTTACAAACCTACCACTTTGTTTCTCAACAAAAGCTTTAAACTTCTTAAAAATTTCAAAAACTTCAGATTTTTGTCTCATAAAATATACCCATGTCATGCGGGTAAAATCATCAATAAACAAGATAAAGTACCTATTTTTGGCATGAGACAAAGTATTCATAGGGCCACACACATCTGTGTGTACAAGTTCCAACACTTGTTTAGCTCTCCATGCTCCTCCCTTTGGAAATGGTTGGCGGTGGTGCTTGCCAAGCATACAGCCTTCACACACACCAGATTTTTCTTCAATTATTGGCAGCCTATACACCATCTTCTTTTGATAAAGCAACTTGAGACTATTGTAGTTCAAGTGCCCAAGTCTTTTGTGCCACAAACAAGAGTCATTATCTTCTCTAGCCATCATGCTGAAATTTTTCTCGTAATTAAGAGAAAGTGGAAAACTTCTATTGCTGGTCATTTTTACAACAGCAACATTTCTTCTCTTTGAATCAAAAATTCTGCACTCTAGATTCTCAAAATTTAGAGAATAGCCATGCTCCAAAAGCTGTCCAATGCTTAGCAAGTTCTCATCTAACTCCGGCACATAAAGAGTGTCATGAATGACTTTGCTTCCTTGCTTTGTTGTAACTCCAATGCTGCCTTTGCCTTTTACTTCAACATGTTCTCCATTGCCCAATTTAACTTTTGAGCCAAATGAAGAATCAATGTTGATAAAAGCTTCTTTCTTTCCGGTCATATGATTGCTACAACCGCTGTCCAAATACCACACATTTTTATCTTCTTGAAATGCCTTTTGACAAGCAAAGAATAAATTACCTTCATCATTTTCTCCTTCTGCAAATGAAGCATGCTGCTGATTGCCAAAACGACAATCTTTTTGAATGTGCCCGAATCTCTTGCAATTGTAACATTGTGATTTGCCCTTGTTCCAACAATCCTTCTCTGCATGAGTGTTACTTTTACAAATGTTGCACCATTTATTTGATGCTCCTTCATGCCATCTTCCATCATTCGCACCTCTTCCTCTACCTCGTGAGTTTCTGCCTCTACCTCGGCCTCTTCCAAATCTGCCACCTCTAGAAGACTCACCTCTATTTTGTGTTGGAGGCTTATTTTCACCATTGTTGGGCTGAATGTTGAGTTTAGATTGAAAGGCACTCTCAACTGATTTTTCAGAACGTCGTAACAACCTTTGCTCATAAGATCTCAAAGACCCCATCAACCCTTGAACTGACATAGTTGATAGGTCCTTAGTTTCTTCTATAACAGCCACCATAGGATCAAATTTTTCTGTCAAACTAATCAGAATTTTATCAACAATTCCGCGATCATCTATTGTATCTCCATGTGACTTCATTTGATTCACCAATTCAGAGAGTCTGTTGAAGTATTCATTCAAACTCTCATTCTCCTTCATTCTTTCATTTTCATAGTCTCTCTTAAGAGATTGAAGTTTCACAGTTCTCACCTTTGAGTCTCCTTCAAACTCTTGTTGTAGAATAGTCCATGCATCCTTTGATGTTTTTGCTCTCATAATCCTTGGGAAAATGGATAGAGAGACTCCTCTTTGAATCATCCCGAGAACTCCAGCATCTGTGATCTTCTTCTTCTTCAATTCTTCAAGTCGGGTGCTTGATTCTTCATCCTTTTCATTTGTTTTAGGTGCTGGTTCTTCATACCCCTTTTGGATGAACTCCAAGACATCCAAAGAGGTGAATAGAGTTTCCATTTTAACAGCCCAAAAATCATAATTCTCTCCTTCAAACAAAGGAACTTTAACATTGCTATAAACTGCGGAAGGGTTGGTTGTGGAAGCCATATTTTTTTGTTGTTTTTGCTGCAGCTGCAAGGATCTGCAGCTCTGATACCACTCTGTTGGTGGTATTCTAGAGGTGGTATATATTATAAACTATATTGTTGCATAATTTAGAGTAGGATAGTATTTTTGGGGCTGAATATTCATGTATTTTTCTTATTTCAAATGCATCTCATACACATGAATATATATAGCATGAGTAGTGATGGTTACAACTATCAAAGAGTCACCACTACTAGGTGCTTAATCAATGATTAAACACTCCACTAAGCACTAAGTGCTTCCACTAATAACAATGACAATTCACTCATGTAACTCTTCACTTACATTAGATAATTTCCACTACTTTATCATATTCCACTAACATAAAATCAAATCAGCACATTAACTAACATTAATAACAGATGAAAATAACATAAAACTAATACTTCTAGTATTTGATGAGAAGACTGGATTAGCAAACTTTTTCTCCCTAATGCAGGTCAGGTTCATCGTGCAAGATTGAAGGGACAAGAGGTTGTTATTAAAGTGCAAAGGCCCGGTCTCAAAGATCTTTTTGATATTGATCTAAAAAACCTGAGGGTCAGTTTTATAGCTTATAAGGCTTTCCATATAAAGTGTGTGTGTATGGTGCTGTGTGCAAATGTGATGTTACTGTCTGATAATTCTTTAATTTCCGAAGGCCTGGTCTCGAGTATTATTTTTCATTGCATACATGATTTTCTTGTCTGCATGGCAAGGCATAAACATTTCATTGTATTCTTTTTTTTCTTTACAAAAGAATTTTGGTAGCTGGATTTCCATCCATCCTTTGAAAGATTCTATACCAGTGCATATAATGCTCATACTTGATCCTTTCTTTAACTCCAGGTTATTGCTGAATATCTTCAAAAAATTGATCCAAAGTCAGATGGTGCAAAGAGGGATTGGGTTGCTATTTATGATGAATGTGCTTCTGTCTTATATCAGGTGATGTTATCCTGGCAAGTTGCTTAAATTTTAGGTTAATTGGCATTACTGAAGGAAATCATTTGTCTGAATCTCCATCATATTGGTCTAATTCTGCTGACTAGAAGTCCAATAATACTACCCGTCTCCCTATATGTACGACCCTCTTGTAAACTTTTCGCGTATCTTATAAGACACTCTTCAAAATTACATGATGTATTAATTATTTTTTCACAAAAATACCCTAATTAAATGGAGAAATTAAAAGACTAACCACTTCTCTCAATAATTGGAGGATAATTTTGGAAAGAGAATATATATTATTGACAAATTTAATGTAAAAAATACTTTTCTTAATTCTCGTGCTTTGGTCAACGAGGTCTTACATATAGGGACGGAGGTAGTATGATGGTATTGAAACACTACTTTGTTTAGTGTTTGGGTGCATGGGGTCGGCAAAGAGGCTGGCTATGTTTTTTCTGGAATTGCATGTGAGTGGCGAGAGACATCTCTAACAAAGATCCTAGTAAAGATTTCAGCTGATTGATTGAGCTTTGGGAGGATCTTTTATTCAAACACAGGATAGAAATGTAGTTTTTTTTAAGGGATGGGAGAGGTGCCCTGCAATGTTGGTTCTTTATGGTTTTAGGCAATGGAGGAGATTGGCAAAAGAAGATTATTTTGCCCAAGTGCAATGCTTCAAAGAGAGGCATGGTTGCTGAGTGTTCCAGATTCCATTTTAATTAGTTGTTCTCCAATAAAAAGTAAAATTAATTAACAAGTGTTAGATTCTATCCTATATAGAACTAAAGCGGCTCTTATGGAAATGCTGCAAATATTGGGAAGGATGGTGATGCTCCCATGACAATTGGTCCTCCAATCAAAGCCTACAGGAGAAGAAAGGAAATTGGCACATAATTGGTGGGAACTGGAATTCTGCTAGAGAGTTACTCCAGGGATCTAACCGAATGGGCAGGTAGTGTGGGGGGATTCCTGTGAAGATGCTGGGAATCATGAATATGGAAAGGATCTTTTTGGAAAGTTTGGGTGTGACTATTGATGTAGGGCAGAAAACTAACACTTTGATATATTTCTTTTTTAAAATTTTAGTATCTTTGTTCCTGCCAATTACCTTGCTGCCAGACTCTTTTTTCTTTGTTTCTGGGTTTCTTAATCCACGTTATATGAATTGATTTCTTATGCGTGCGTGCATTTCCAGCAGCGAGATAATAGTTATGAACTGTCATAAATTGTTTACCTCACTATGCAAAAAACAGAGATATAGGAAAACTAGATGTAAAAAAACCAACAAAATAATGCAAATAGTAGACTTACATTATACACGAGTCTTTGCTGAAATTTTGGTTACTACTTTGTACTAAGTTTTGAATCTCATTCTCGGTTTGATGTGATGCATGCATGTGTTCTCTGCTCATCCTCAAATTATCTCTGGTTCTGTTACTGAAACATAAATTAACAATTTCAGGAGATCGATTACACTAAGGAGGCTGCTAATGCAGAATTGTTTGCAAGTAACTTTAAGAACATGAGTTATGTGAAAGTTCCTACCATCTACTGGGATTTTACCACGCCACAGGTTTAACCTTCATTGCTCACAGATATATGGAAAATATTTTAATGTACATATTACCCAGTTTATATTTGATAACTTATTCATCCAGAAATTAACTATGTTTCCAATGCAGATTCTGACAATGGAATATGTTCCAGGAATTAAAATAAACAAAATACAAGCTTTAGATCAACTTGGTGTTGATCGCAAAAGGTTAACAAAATCTTTACTTATTTGGTTGACTAAATCACTGTGGACTTGCTACCATTTCCTTTTGTGTAACTCTGCTAACTTGATGCGAAGATTATTCTGATGTTTGTGTTGTGTGCTGCAGGTTAGGGAGATATGCAGTTGAGTCGTTCTTGGAACAAATTCTATCGCATGGTTTCTTCCATGCTGACCCTGTGAGTTTGCTTTTTTAGAATTGAAATCAAAGTTATTTTTATATATTATATTTATTATATCTGATTGGCTATCCAGTAATTTTTTTAGTAAAGCCAAAATGTTAACTACCTTTCATTACTCTGATGATGCAACACTAGTCTCTATTATACGAGCTACAAGCAGTATGCTACTTGTGTTTTATGATTATTATTCTTTTGCAACTATGTTTGATGTGGGACTTGTATTTTGACATTCTCAGTTTATGTTGTTGCCATAGATTAACTTTTGTATGTTAAGCAATGTGTCTCCCCCACATGGCACCACTGAATTACTAATGCTAATTGCTAACTTTTGCCTTTCATTGATTGGCGGATCTTGCTACCAAGCCCTCTATGTCTTTGCATTGTAAGGTGAAACAATATCAATTTCGTGTTCAGAAAAGCCAGCTCAACGGCAATGATTGTCCATGCCTTATTAGAATTACTTTGGATATATAGCCCATATTCATGTGGATCTGGGGGTTTTCCCCTTTTATTCACCATTTTTGTTTTTGATGTGCATCTCAACACATATCAAACTGTGTTAAATAAGGAATAATAAGTTTTCATTATTTCATGTCTTGTGATTATCGTTAGGAAGTTTGACACTTGATGTTTTGCGTACAACTAATATATGTTTATATTTATTCCTGCAGCATCCTGGAAATATTGCAGTTGATGATGTCAATGGTGGAAGATTAATCTTCTATGATTTTGGAATGATGGGGAGGTATGTTCTTTGTTCTTTATGACTAGTTCAAACTTGTTCAAATATAAATTTGCCAGTAGCACATATTTTAAACTTTATGATATGATTTGGCTTCACAATTATGGTTGGTATTGCATCTTGCAGTATCAGTCCAAACATCCGAGAGGGCTTGCTCGAAACATTTTATGGAGTCTATGAGAAAGATCCAGATAAGGTAGATGCTTTTAATAGACTGTGTAGCATAATGTTATGAATATTTTACTACAATATTCCATTCTTAGACACTCACAAATGCCTTAAACTTGCAAATGCTTACCAAATGAAGCCTGTATACTGGTGTTAGGTTCTTCAATCAATGATTCAAATGGGTGTTCTTGTCCCTACCGGAGATATGACTGCTGTTAGACGAACAGCACAATTCTTTCTTAACAGGTAGTTATGAACCCATTTAGTGGGAATTATTATATTATACATGTTGTAAAATGTTATATTGGATTTGGAATGTTGTGTCATATGACTACACAATGAGTGTATTTACAATCACAAGAATGTGTCTCTTAAGAATTAGGAGGATCAATAAAATCCCTAATTATATTCCTAATTAATAACAAGTACTATTAACACAATAAAAACATGTTAAAAGAGTTTTCTAACACATAGAAACACCTCCAGTGCTCAGGACAATGATATTTCTACAAGTCAATATTATTATATATGGGAAGTATAAAGGTTATAACAAGTAAGTTGTTGATAGGTGTACTCACCAGAATGCAGAAGTCACTTAATAGGAGAAATCTTAAGTCAAAACATTTCATCTTGAAGACAATTTTCGCTAATTCAATATATTTCACTAGTAGTAGATAATGGCTTTTCTTCAGGTATATCTGTCATGACAAAGGCATAAAGCGTTTCTTTTTCACTAGGGCTTGTGCAGAAGCACTTGTCCGTCTTGATTTATTATATTAGAAATATACCAATGTCTATTTGAAAATTTACTGCGCATTAACCTGACCCGTTTTGGTTTCATTAGATTACTTCTTCATTGTGGCTACTATTTTTCAGTAGAGAAATAACTTGGGGCATTGATTAGTTGTGTTAGAAACCTATGAGACATCTGACCTTGAATTCTTCAATATCTTTCTTCTGCAGTTTTGAGGAGCGCCTAGCTGCACAAAGGAGAGAAAAAGAGGAAGCAACAGGCGAACTTGGATTCAAAAAACCATTAAGCAAGGAGGAAAAAATTATGAAAAAGAAACAACGTCTAGCTGCTATTGGTAATTCACATGGTGTAATTCACAACGTCTAGCAAGGAGTATTGTTTGTTTACTTCGAAAAAGGAATGTTTAGTACTCATTCATAGCTGTTTGCTTTAACCAGGTGAAGATTTATTATCCATTTCATCAGACCAACCCTTCCGGTTTCCTGCTACATTTACATTTGTTGTTAGAGCCTTCTCAGGTAAATGTAAATTAGCTAAATATCTTAATTTGTAAATCCTATGCAAGTGATTGTGAGGAAACGAGTTAATGTTGTTTCTGCAGTGTTGGATGGCATTGGAAAGGGACTTGACCCACGTTTTGACATTACTGAGATTGCCAAACCGTGAGTATTGTGTTCATAGTTTTTACTTTCGTAATTATTTTTAATTACTCATTATTTATATATTTTTCATATATAACGCAACTAGCCTTTCTGGCTTTACAGTTATGCTCTGGAGTTGCTAAGGTTTCGTGAGGCAGGGGTTGAAGTTGTCTTAAAGGTGGTCACAAACATTTTCTACTCAGCTTGAATTAAGTCTAATATTATGATTTTCTTTCTCATATCAATCTTTTGATATACAGGACTTCACTAAGAGATGGGACAGACAATCTCAAGCATTTTACAACTTATTTAGGCAGGCTGACAGGGTTGACAGGCTTGCTACAATTATCCAAAGACTGGTATGTGTTGGATATTTATAGATATAATATTTATTTGATCTGTACCTTTGTTTGTTATGGACCTATGGTACTCTAGATCATTGCTTATTGCTCTTACTTTTCGCAGGAGCAAGGAGATCTAAAGCTCCGAGTTCGGACTTTAGAATCTGAAAGGGCATTCCAGCGTGTTGCCACAGTCCAGAAGACTATAGGGAGCGTGAGTTGACTTGAGATGTGATTCATTTGAATTATAAAAGTTTATTTGTTTCTTCATGTTTGATTCAGGTCAACTGCGTATAAAACGTATATTTATCATTCTTTAAGACATGCCTGTCCTTCAAATTTACTGTCTAGTGTCTACTTTATGTAGCTCTTGAATGTTGTATGCCCCGATCAATCAATATCAACAATTTATTTGATTATGAAAATGTCTAGACGCAAGTACATTTCATGTTTGTATCTATTGTCTGCCAATACATGTCTCTAATTTTCTTTTAGTTTTTTGATGGAAAAATAAAGTTTTTCAATTTCAATCCTTGTTCAAATTAATGGGGTGATATTATTAGAAAACCTTTTTGGGTGATGCGTATTCTTGTTATGTTTTTGTCAATTTACAGGCAGTAGCTGCTGGAAGCCTAATAAATCTTGCGACAGTTTTGTATCTCAATTCGATTCGTGTAAGCTGTTCCCATCCTGCATCCTTCTTTTTTCCTTGTGATGATTAAATAGTCACTTAATTGATTATCTGGTGTGGCTCCCATTGTTTGGTCACATGTTACCTTTTTCAGGTGCCTGCAATTGCAGCATATGCCTTCTGTGCATTCTTTGGTTTCCAAGTGCTCTTGGGCATTGTAAAGGTCAAGAAGCTAGATGAGATGGAACGATTGATAACAGGAACTGCATAAACAACTATAAGGTGAATCTTACTTTATTAACTTATGAAAATATTATATACTTAATAAGGTAGTGAAGAAGATTATTTAGCATTTTTCAAGCATGAAGGTTCCTTTCCCAATAAATTGTTTTATGTTTTTTGAGATTAAGAATGCAACTAACAACCTTTTAGAGTTGAGAATATGTCAGTTGATGACATCACTCAAGTATCAATTGTATTAACTGTCAAGTGTACCGTCTTTCTTCCAACAGGGTGTAGTTTTTCCTTTTGGGATACTTCAAACCTTAAGGTTGTACGTTCTTGGGATTTTACTAGTCTGATTACTTTCTAGCGGCTACTTTTCTTGAGTTCATATATCTTTCACAAGAAGTACAACAAAGAAAAATGTGACTAGTCATGCCACTCTTTTTTTCCTCTATTTCTTTATTTATTTTTCTCTAAAAATAGTGTGGGTAATGCCTTTGGCATAGTTGTTAAAGTGAGAGTCTGGCTCATTTTGTTTGCAGCCCCGTAGGGAAATGAAATGGAATTTGTTTAATTTCGTGTTAAATATAATTAAGTGAATGACTGACAAATGTAAATTTCAATATATATTACCGTTAGTGGCTTGTCGAGGTATATTGTTGTGGTTCTGTATACTCCAATCTCTGAATCATAGTATATTAGGAGGCTTTTGGTATCTTGGCATTTTCTTTTTTGTATGTAAGATAGCGGTCTTCTCAAACACAGGCTAATTTTTTACATTATTTTAAAAAACTCATGTTCAGTATGATTAAAAATAATCTTCCTGACAATATGTAAAGCCTTGGATTCCTAGGTTTCAGATATTTTAATGTGATATGATACTTGCATGTTGCATGTGCAATGCAAGCATCCAAACTATATACTTGCATGGAAATACTGACTGATGGATAGAGTCAATTGTATAATCGAGATACAATATGGGGTGTTCAGGATACTTAATCTGTGAATGGTTCAGTATTTAAAATTATACTTTGCTGTGTCTCTATGTCCTTGACATGTTCCTTATTTATTTGGTTTGCTCGGGCTTAATGCAGAATTTGGACGATATGTAGCACGTCTTAAGGTCATGTTTACAAGTCAACCTCCAGATCATGAATGGGATGATGACTTCAGGAGAAAGTAATTAATGCTCAACATTTCAGAATTCATCAACAGATGCAAAACCTTTTCACCAACAAATGCTGGAGGCATTTCATGTTCATCACATGTTCTTGATGCTTTGTAAATTTATATCGAGCTCTGCATTAGCTAGCAGCATTTTTGTCATTAGCTACCCTTAAAAAATCGCATAAAGTAAATTTTATAGGCATGATGTGGGTTTTGTAAATATTCCACTATTTACATACTCCTATCATACTTGAATTTACCGTAAATTTGTAAATTTTAATTTTTTCTGGCTATGTAGAGAGTTACTACTCTTGTAAATACCATGGTATGATGCAGCTTCCTACAAATATTTGGAGGGGAAGCTTAACTTGCCATTGACATTAAATTTGTTGGATGAAAATGTCAGTATGTGACAAGACATCAATATGCATGCTAGATTTAAATTACTGACTGAACATCAGTTTCATTTTTGTTATGTTTCACTCACTCCTGAACACCTCACTGACACATACTATAAATATAATTTCTTCATTTTGCTATTTTGGATATTTGATTCTTGGTTTTCATCTACATGCTTCTCCAAAATTTCACTGTGAGTTAGTGCAAGGCTTGATATAGTATATGAAGCAAGGACAAAATATGACAAGAACAACGATAGATCATAGAAGTGATAATTGATAGGGATGGTGCAGATTATGTTAATGGTATTGGTATCCAAGAAATGTTCATAAAGGACGGTAGTTTAATAGTAAGAGTGTAGGACATACCACATGGGTTTGTTCTGGAACTTCCACGTGTTTCTATAAACGAGAATCCTCGATGTCACTATTTTGACTTTGGTCTCTGGAATTTGTGTTATACTAGGTGTTGTCTATTCTTCTTAATTGTCATTTCTCAAATTGAGATTCTCCAAGGACAGTGCCTTTGTTTATTGTTTATGTAAGCTGAACCCAAATTGAAAAGGCACATATCTTATCTTGTTACTACTATTATAAAAAATTAATCTCAATTTCAAGAAGTATGTCGGCAACTGATTATGATAATTATTTTCCCAGTCACATTTATTAAACAGAAATACTACCAGCAATACAGTCTTCAACATTTTCTTTTCAAAACTTAATCATTGCAGAAGAGAGTGTTAAAAATTGAATTGCTAGATAGAGTGTTAGAAAGTGTATTGCTACACTGTGCTAGTAGTACCATTTATGAATGAAGAAATGCAAAAGGAGGGGAAGATTCATTACTTTCAAAATGATCCAAATGCATGGATGAAGAGGGTAAAGAATGAATATGATACAAAAATACTCTTTCTATTTTACAATGAGTGGATTATTTGTGAAAAAGATGCATTAAGAGGATTCAAATGAACACAAATCTAATGTTTGTATAATTGTATAAATCTATCTTCCGGTCGAACATACACCGTCTCCACATTGGGTCAGGAATGGGGTAAGAGGGATCAAAAACTGCTAATTCATATATATATTTCCATAATCCTTTACAATTACTAATAGGACAAGCTTTAAAAAAAAATCACAACTACAATACATATAATTCAGTAAAGAAAATAGGATCATGTTAACTTGTGCTCTAAGGGCACATGTTAAGCTATCTAAAAATAGAAATATATAGCATTTAATGATACAAAAAATTTAATGCTTAGAGAATTGAATACGACACAAGTTCAATAAATATTTTCCACATTTATCTTCTTAACATGTCCCTTAAGGGCACAAGTTAACATTCTCCAAGAAAATAATATATAGTAAGGAATAATTACTTCATAATACAATAAAGCAATGTGTGTCAGCTAAGGTAACACAGAGTTGGTGTAGATGTAGTCTTCATCTTCCAAGTCAGTGTAGTCTTCATTCCCACCATTTACTTTCTTGCACTCAACGCCATGTTTTTCACACTCACCTCGTCTCTGCATATAGTACAATCACCCAATTACTCTAAAATCTTTGAGCAAACTAAACCTCTTTTGTTTTCTTATTGTTAGCAAAAATATATGTACAAGCTTATATTAATTACAAGGCCTAATTATAATTTACAATATAATGACCGGTAGAAAAAAGTTTAAACATTTGTGAAACAGTTAGAGAGAGCTTATGAAAACAGCTTATAACTCGTACTAAAATAATTTAATTTTGTTTATCTTTTTTTATTGGAGTAGCTCATACATAAGGACTTATATAAAAAGTGCTTATTATTAAGTTATTAATCCAAACATAACTTAGTAGTAACACACAAAAATTGAAAACATCAAAACGGAAATATTAAGAGTTAGAAGAAGTTTCAAAGTCCAAAAAACTCACAACAACATTGACAGAACTACTTCCAGAACCACCACTCACAACTCTTTCTTTGGTTACTGCTGCTGCTTCCCTTTGAACAACACAAGTCACAATGAAGATGAAAAGCACAAAGAGAAACAATTTTGGCTTTGAGAACCTCATTTTATTGTACCTGCTCAGAAATTAACTTTGTAACATATTAAGTATAAATAAGATAGTATGATATATATTATATATAACACCGACGATACGTTTGTATTTATTAATTAATATAAAGATTGTTAAAATAAATAAATTGTAGTATTAAAATTGAGAGTTTGAGGTTAGTTTTGGACCTGTCTCTTGATTCCTAAGCAGAAAGCTCGAGCCACGAAGTGTGGGTTGGCTAATCTTGGTGTTTTCTAACTTTAACTAAGTGGAAGAGATGTATTAAGAGGATTTAAAATGAACACAAATCTAATGTTCGATTTTATGGATTATAGATTAAGATACGACACACAAACTATGTATAGTATTAAACAAAATATTTTTGAAGTAAAGTTTAATGGAAAATTTAAAGCATATGGTATATTATAAGTTGGCACACTCCTAACTTTTGTGAACTTTTTTTTAGGAGTAAATTGTGAATGTTGACAATGTAAAATGTTGACACGTAAAATTATTCTCAACAAAATAAATAAAAAGAGGTGCTATATATTTTTTGGGAGTAATTAATATAGAAAAGGGTGTCTATGTCTAGTTATATGGCATACTTGCTTGATAATTTCTCCTTTCCACGAAAGGTCATTTTTGCTAATATATATTCTGCCTTTTCAACTCATGGAAGCATTAAAATTTACTGATTTTTAATATTATAATCGAAGTTATAAGAATGACTTGGTGATTGGGGTGTGTGAGTTAAGCGGATAGGTAATGAAGTAAAAAATTTAATTCTCACACGCATAAAAAAAAATTAGAGTTAAGAGTTGTATCTAACTCAATCCTATAAAACAAACTTGAAAGGTGAAAATCGTTTCTTACTAATAAACTCTTGTTCAGACTAACTCATATTCGACGTGAGACTTCTTAACAAAATTACATATCAAAATTAAATTCTAAAAAGTGTACAAGCATATTAAAATGTAAAAAATATATTTAATTGATGATTTTTTTTAATATATCGGTGTGACAATCTTTGTGATTAAACGAGCCTCGCATCACATTGGATAAGAATGTGGGTAAACAATATATAAGTGAGGATATCATATACTCGATCAATATTTTAAAATTTTAGATGAAAATGCAGTGTCCAAACTACTTATATAATTGCTCTTGATATATATATATATATATATATATAAAGAGGGCTAAAGCCCGAAAAAGAGAAAAGCTACACCGCAAATAATCTAGAAGTAGTGAACCCCCTTATATCTGCGACTGCTAATAATAATGGACTAATTTGATATTTTTCAATAATATAAAGTTGATAGTTTGATTAAATGTATCCTATTGAAAATTTACTTAAAAATATCGGGGTATATGAAACCCTCACTTATACTATATTAAGTTGATGGTTTGAAAATTTACTTAAAAATACAGTGTCCAAACTACTTATATATTGCTCTTAGTGATCAGAGTTTGAACCTCAGCTCCTTCACTTATGTTTGTAAGTTTATGAAATCTTTGTCATTTCGTCTATATAAAAAAAAAATGCACTCCAATGAATTTGTATACTGTTCAAAAAAAAATTCTAGCATCCTAGGAGGCGCCTTAAATGTAATACAAGCCTTTGGGTCTCATTCTCATCTCATCTCCTAATGCTCATGGTTTTAGTTGATGGGATATATTTTTTTAAAAAAAATTTAGCTACGAGACTCACATTCTAAATTATAGAAGTAGAAAATTGTGAGTTTAAATTTGCGTCTCAACATATATCAATGTCTTTTAGTAGAGATAATTTTTTTTGCAATTATTTTGACATTCATATCTTCAAATTTTGCTTATTTAATCTTTTATAGTTTTTTTTACCAGTCTTTGTTCGTCTTGTGCATAGACTTGGTTATTATTAATACTAGTATTTGCCTTTAAAAAAAAAACTTTATTCCTTTTGTATATTCCTTTTGTATAGTTGAGTAGGAAGCCGTGACTTTTGGGCCTGTGTCCAATTGAGCCGAGTTCGACACAAGAGAGAATTAGTTTATCGATTGTTAGGCTTTAAACACAGTCCAAAATAACGGATATGTGTAAATTACTAAAAATTTTTAAAAAATATCTTTCGATATTTTTGTTTAGTATTATAATTTAAGAGGAGGAAAGGCAATCATTAAATAATAATTGTGGAAGCAATGAATAGCTAATTAAGAATAAGCAACTGGGATCCATATAATCTCATCTAATTAAGCAAAGGAGAATTAGAGGATTGATGGTTGAGATTGAATGGTAAGGTCAAAGTAAAGAAACCTGAAATGGCAATAAAAAATGGGAATAGGAGTTGAAGTTGAGATGTAGTGGTTACATCATTCTATTTGCACACTCAGACATCCTCTTTTATTTCTTGTCCACCCATCTACCCCCAATATCCGTTTCTTAACGCCGTTTAATTTTTTTTTTATTGTTTTCATTCTTCTTTTCCTTTCTCTCTTGGGTTTAAAAAAAAAAATACTTGAATGAAAAAATATGTTATTTAATTATTGACTTAAATGCACTTTTGGTCCCCCTATTTTAAAAAAAATGAAGTTTTGATCCTCTATTTTAAAAACCAACTTTTTGATCCACCAATTTTAATTTTTTGTTAGTTTTGGTCCCTCACTCCATTTTGGAGTCAATTTCGCTGATGTTACCCTATTACTAATGATGTGGCAGCGCCTGGTGGACAAATTTCTTTTACATGTCATTATTAAAATTTTAAATTAAATAATTTATTTTAAAAAATAATAAACATCTTATGTGTTTATCATGATCTTCATTGTTCATCATCATCTTTATCAATAAACCCAAATTTTTAGAAAACACCTTCATCAAAATCAATCTCAAACAAAACAAAATCATCATCTAGAAACCTAAAACATACAAATTTTTAATATACCATCAAACATACAATTGATCTTTGAGGAAAAAAAGAAGTAAGCACAGTATAGTAAATAGAGCACCCAAATTAAAGAAGTATGCATTATAATCAAACAACCAACTTGTGGGTATATGCTGGAAAATTGAACCTAAAATTGTGGGGGTATATGCAGGTTCCAACTGCGTGAGGTGTTGACCCCTGGGTTGGGTTAGGTCGAAGAATACTTATAGAGCTTGCAAAGGTGATCTAAAATTGATATATAACCACATAAAACTAACATTCACCCCCAAAAGAGTTGATAATCAGTTTGTGAATGAGGGAATTTCGGGATTTTTCAAGATTTAAAAAATTTAGGGTATAGATGTGGGGATTTAGATTTTTTAAGTTGATAAAGATGTTTTAGGTTTCTTGAAGATAATCTTGATTTGTTTGAGTTTATTGATTTTGATGAAGGTGGTATTTGAAAATTTTGGGTTTATTGACAAAGAAGATGACAAACACGATGAACAATATTAAAGATCATGATGAACACATAAATGTTTATTATTTTTTAAAAATAAATTATTTATTTTAAAATTTTAGTAATGACATGTAATAAATTGTCCAATAGGCACTGCCACATCATTAGTAATAGGCCACATCAGCAAAAATGACTCTAAAATGGAGTGGGGGACCAAAACTAACAAAAAATTAAAATTGGGGGATTAAAAAGTTGGTTTTTAAAATAGGGGGATGAAAACTTCATTTTTTTAAAAATGGAGGGACCAAAAGTACATTTAAACCTTAATTATTTAAAATTATTTTATTTACTGCTCAAAAAAATTTATTTTATCTTTCTTTTTTTCTTCTTTCTTTAGCAATTGCATTCCATTTTATCTTTATATCTGTTCTTTAGCAATGAGAGTGATTATGCTTGCAAGAAGCAATGATACAATTACCATTATTAGGTTGTGGAGGATTCAACAACCTATATGTTTGGTATCATGATGGGATACGAAAGAATACCTATGATGATACTAAACATAGGCTCAATATAATTCAAATACATATCAATTTGATAGTTTTAAATTGATCTAAACTCTCAACTTTATTCTATGAAGAATAACTTGACATAATAAAAACTTGACACAAATGTTAGTAGGGAGGACCACAGTTCGATCCCTCGTAACTGCATTTGGGAGGGGATTGGAACTACTTGATGCCAGAACTCGCCCCGAACTCTGGACTACTAGGGCCCCCTTTCCCCATGAACTAGAGGGTGAAACCAACATAAAAAAAAACTGTCTAAATAATAGTCTGACGTGACGGGTAACTTTCGGATTATCCTAATTCAATACTCCATCCAGACCCACCCGCCCCCGCTCCGAATTTAGCAGGGAAAAAGCGATCTAACTGGGTGCGGGTACGGGGAAAACCCGAATTTTAAATATGGGGGCGGGTAATAAAATTGTCATATTGGCCTTATATTTAGCAATATTTTTACCTATTTATGCTTCTTTAAATAGTAAAATATAAAGTCACTAAGTTTGGTCTAGTTGTGATGGATTTAATAGTACGTTATAGGTCCTAGGTTCGATACTCAGCTCATTGTAAACAAAAAAAAAGTAAAATATACATAAAAAGAAAGTGAGCTTTGAAACATGATTTTATTTTATTTATTTTCACTCTTTTTATAAAAAAAACAAAAGAAACTTTACAACATGATTTTGGCGGGGGCGGTATATAGTTATCCTCGATAGAGTTTGATGGTGGGGATGGATGTGGTATAAGGAGGCGGGACAGGTGTGGGTGTAGTACAATCCGTCCCGCCCCGCCCCGTTGCCATATCTAAATATGAGTCAAAGAAATTTGATGTATTTGATTAAAAATTTAGACCAAATACATTCATTTTTGTTGATCAATATTTACTTATGTTTTGGGACGAAGGAAGTACATAAACACAAAGTATTATTATAGACCCAATTGTTTCAGTACTCATTAGAGTTATTTTAAATTTTTAGTCGCTGTACTTTGTATGTTAGTAAAAAAATATTGTTGGATTTTCTTTTCACAATTAATTCCTGTACAATCTCTTTCAAATTTCTTCATGCTAATTTTCTTTTGAATGACAATGGACATGCATACAAGTGTACTCAATATATATTGTTCATGTATATTATTGTAAGAAGATATAATACTGGCAATGGTCATTGATGGCCATCGATTTTAATTTTTCATTGTTGTGTTCTTACTTTCTTATATATTATGAATTTATGATCGATTCATATATAATTTTTTCCCTCTTGTATCTCCAAATCAAAGGAAGAGATGTACTTGTTTTTTCACGTTAATTTTTTTGACACATTTTTCACGTTAATTATTATTCTTTAATTTTTTTTTATTAAAATTTATTAAAATCATAAAAATCCATAAAATTCAACTGGTTTGGGCATTGGTGTGACAACCTTAAAATTTTATTGTTTTTTTCATCCACTTCTCTTTCTTTTTCACCAATAATGAAAAGTTTTTTTCAATATTAAAAATCCATAAAGTCAGTTGAAATCTTAAAAATCTGTATTAAAAATCCATTAAAGTCTTTTAAAATCCAAATTAAAAAATGCTGATTGTAAAAAGTCTTTTAAAAAAAGTCTAAAAAGTCTATACGATCCTATAAAATCTTTTAAAATTTTCAAGTTTTTTTTTGTAAAAATAGTCTTTCAAAATCCTAATTTAATACAACCCTTAAATATGTTTTTTATTCCCATAAAATATAAACTTTTTAAGTTTAATCATAACTTAAGTTTTATTAAATTTTTAGTCCCTATAAAAAATTTCTTGCACATGGTTTCGTCCTACTAAAATTAGTATTATTTTTAGTCCCTATGAATAAGTGTAAGTACTATCAGAATTCGAACTTCAATCACTGCATATAACATACAATATCTTTACCAACTGAACTATATCTCATTAATTTAAGATTTAGTGATAATTACTGCTATGTCTCATTTTAGTTTGGATACGATTTTTTAGAAACAATTAGTGCCGATGGTTTTAAATAACAAAATTATCTTTTTTGGTAAGGAAGCTAAAGAAAAAAAAAACAATTAAAAGAAAAACTATTCACGAAAGAAGAAGGGTTTCATTGCATCGTTTCCAAGAAGATCATGAACGCCTTCTGGAGGAGAAGCATGAGTCAAGAAGTCGGCATCCGAGGAGTCTTCGAGTTTAGCGAAGAAATATGCGGATTGATTCAACTATCTAAGTGTGTGATAAATGGAAACATTGATTTGAGAGAGTAACTCTTTTATGTCTTGGATCAACACAATATAAATACGATACTTGACATGGGACCTTTGACGAGGTTGACACAATGTAAAGAATCACCGTAGCAAACAAGTTCATCAATACTCATGTTTTTGGCCAACAAATAGGCCTTGTAGATAACGTATAGTTCAACGAGCAAAATGTCGGATGACCCTTGAATGAAGCCTGAGAAGCCTGCAAGATAGTGGCTGAAAGTGTTTTTAATAATACCGCTAAATCCAGTTCGAACAGGAGAGTCGAGGCAACTTTCGTCTGTATCAAGAATGACAAAGGAATAGTTATTGTGGTTCCACTTGATATGTCTTTCAACTAACCCTTCGTTAGAAGCGGGTGAGAAGCAGTTTCTGAAGGTTTCGACCGTAGCTCGATTGTTAAAAGAGAGCCGACTTAAGGGTCAAGTTTCATTGTTCAGGCACATCAAATTGCGGTGTCTCAAAGAAAATTATTAATTAGTAACAAAATAACAAAATTAGTAAGTATTTACTAATTAGTAAAACATACATAGTATTTACTAATTAGTAATTGTAGTTTTTTTTACAAATATTTATTAATTATAGTTAGTGAAATTATTAAGTAAAATTTAATAAGTGAGAAATATTAAAAGAAAGAAAGAACAAGATAATACAAATGAATTTTTGTATGAAACAAGAGAATAGAGATTAAGGCAAGAAGGTGTTAGTGACGGCGTGCATATAGGCGTTAGATAGATATGCATGTGCGTGTAGGGCTGGATAGAGAAGAAGGAGAGATGAGAGAGAGAGACCGAAGCCTAACATTGGCGTTTGTGTCTGTGTCTCTCACAAACAATTCATTCACACACTTCGTACTTGGTAGAAAGAGAAAGAGAGAACAATAACAACAACAGCACACAAACACAAGACAGTACAACATTGTGAAATTAATGAAGGGAGAGAGGACGAGGAACTTGTCTTTTACAGACTGTAGTTACTAGCTCCCACCAACCAACACTCTCCACCTCACCACCCCCTCTCATTTCTTCCATTCCTCTTAATTTATTACTATTTTATGGAAATTGTTTTTGTAAATTTATATTGTGTTGTGTTGTGTGATTAATTATTAGTATTAATATGTTTTAAGATTTTTTTTTTTAGGTGAATTAACTTTCTTGAGTTCATTTTCGTACCTAATTTTTTTTTTTCTTAGTTCATTTTAATCAATTAGATTTTAAGATTCAATGAACATTTACAAAAGTATTTTCACGCTGGATGATAACTGGTTTAGTGGCTGACAGCTAGAGTTAAACTCATATCTTTCGATTAATTTTTTTTCTCTTATTAATTGAAATAAGCACTATCAAATGATATCAAACTACATAAGTAAATGCTTTAAATCGAAATAACTTTTATGAAATTTTCCATATTTGATTATTAATATAATACGACGCTTATAGTAAATAATCTCTCGCTTATATATCAACAAAATAAATACTAACTCACTCAAAGTTACTTTTGATGTAAATCGATCCGTTTCATAATTATTTCTTAATAACAATAGTAATAATTTATAAAAAAAACATTACCTTCGATTATTTTTATAAGCGACAATTCGATCAACAAAAGTTAAAGAATTTAGTCCATATCATAAACAAAATACATTAATTTTTGTCGATCCGGTTCCTTTTATAAAAAGACACGAGGAAGTAATACAAAAATTCCTAAAAAATCATAAATTACGTATAGCAATATTGTATTTATGGATGTAAGTTTAATGCGTAGTTTATTGTCCGTTTATATATGTTTATATATGTAGTAATAATAATAATATATGTAATAATTATCTTAAAATAAATATAAATATAAGTAGAAAATATAAAAATAAAAAACAAGCCTATAGTATACTAGTGCTACTACACTACACTGAAACTCTCTCTCTCTCTCTCTCTCAAACCCTTCTTCCACCTCCGTCCAACGTTTCTGTTAAGTCTTAACCTTCTTCTTCTTCTTCTTCTTCTTCTAGGGTTCTTTTTTCTCTATCAATGAATCATTAAAACGCGTCGTTTTGATTCACATTCACTCCAATGACTCCTCCACCAACCTTTTTCCTCTCCGCGGCGGCGCATTTACTTTTCATTTTACTCACAACTTGCTCCGCCTCATCACCGGAGCTCCGATCTCTACTCGAATTCAAAAAAGGAATAACCTCAGATCCAGATGAACGAGTTCTCAACTCATGGAACCTTTCCATGCTCAACGACGTCAACGTATGTCCTACTTCATGGCAAGGTATCTTCTGCGACGAACTCACCGGAAACATCACCGGAATTGTTCTCGACCATTTCAATCTCACCGGAGAATTGAAATTTCAAACTCTACTTGACCTCAAAATGCTGAAAAATCTTAGTCTCGCTGGTAATCAGTTCACCGGAAGGTTACCTCCTTCATTAGGAACGATAACTTCACTTCAGCATTTGGATCTTTCTAACAACAAATTCATCGGTCCAATTCCGGCTCGGATCAACGATCTTTGGGGTCTTAATTACCTCAATTTATCACACAATGATTTCAAAGGTGGATTTCCAACTGGTCTTAATAATCTTCAACAACTTAGGGTTCTTGATTTGCACTCTAACAAACTCTGGGCTGACATTGGTGAATTGATTTCGACTCTTCACAACGTCGAATTTCTTGATTTAAGTCTAAATCAGTTCTATGGTGGACTTTCACTTACTCTTGAAAATGTTTCATCTTTGGCTAATACTGTTCGTTTTTTGAACCTTAGTCGTAACAAATTGAATGGAGAATTTTTCACAAGTGATTCAATTGCATTGTTTCGCAACTTGGAAACTTTGGATTTGAGTGATAATTTGATTAGAGGGGAGCTTCCTTCTTTCGGTTCCTTGCCTGAACTTCGGATTCTGACGCTTGCACGGAATCTCTTCTTTGGTGCTGTTCCTGAAGACTTGTTGCTGAGTTCAATGTCCTTGCAAGAATTGGATCTTAGCTCTAATGGCTTTTCTGGTATATATTTTTTACTTTCAGGATCAGTATCACTAGCTTGTTAGTTGTAGACTTGTAGGTGTAGCATTGATCTGTGTTTGTTTATTTGTTCACATTTAACCTATTTTTTGGTTTGTATCTTTTCAAGTTTTGTCTTGACAGAATTACTTATCTAGTTCAGTTTTAGGAGCATACATTGCAATATACATGTTGGATTCTAAATTTCTAATTAAGAGAAATTATTTCAATAACGGGTGTTTAAGGATAACGTGGCGTAGGTATGCATGTGATTGTGGATTTATGTGCATGCACGTTCATTTTAGTACGTGGAAAACGTAAATGATAACGCGTAACCTTTTCGATAACGGGTGTTTTAACGAAAGTTTGTAAATTCCATTTTGCATGTGCTTTAATGGAAACAACATGCTTGCAAGTAAATCAATACAATTGTCGTCTGTCGATAGACATTGAGAAAGGGCGAATAGAGGATGATAGGTAGGGGGTGAGATGTGAGGCTGTTGAATATTGTGTTATAAGTTTTGTCTTGTCAGAATTACCTATCTAATTCAGTTTTAGGAGCATACATTGCACTATGCATGTTGGATTCTATATTTCTAATCAAGAGAAATTATTTCAATATCCGGTGTTTAGTGATAATGTGGCTTAGGTATGCATTTGATTGTGGATTTACGTGCATGCACGTGTGTTTGTAGTATGTGGAAAAGGTGCGTAAATGATAACGTGTAACCTTTTCGATAACGGGTGTTTTAATGATAACGTGGCATTGGTATGCATTTGATTTTGGATTTATGTGCATGCACATGCGTTTTATTATGCATTTGATTGTGGATTTATGTGCATGCACGTGCGTTTTAGTATGCATTTGATTGTGGATTTATGTGCATGCATGTACGTTTTAGTACGTGGATAAGGCGCGGAAATGATAACGCGTATCCTTTTCGATAACGGGGTGTTTTAATGGAAACAACATACTTCCAAATTAATCAATACAATTGTCTGAGTTGAATTGTAATGTTTGTTTTTTTGAGACTTGTCTGAGTCCAATTAGACATTTAATTTCTGCTGATGTTTCAGGGTTTAGTTTACTATCCCTCGGTCGATTTTGGTGTAATTTCTCTTTTTTCTTGGGCTTAGTCCCTCATTGTAATAAAAATAAATAAATCAATACAATTGTTGTCTGTCGATAGACGTAGAGAAGGGCGAACAGAGGATGGGTATAAGAGGTGAGAAGAGAGGATGTTGAATATTTTGTGTTATATGTTTCTTCTGACGAACACTTGTGGATGATCTTCATTACATTCAATCATGCATTATCTGTTTTTGTTTGCCTCTTTGTATATTTTGTTTTTGTCTATTTGAAACATTTGACTTTTTATGTGAATGGATCTTATGATGCTTGGTGTTTGGCTCATTTTTATCATATTTTGTAATCCTCTGATGACCTGTGAGATATTTTTCTTCAAGTTGGATGTTTAAGCCTCTGAACTGTCTCATGTTTTCCTTAATTCCTTCAGTACAAAACTTTTTCTTCTGAATTGGTTTTGTCTTATATTTTTCTGTATGTCGTTGTTTTGTTCACCTCCAGCCTTTGTTCGCCGCTTTATTCTGCTTGCATTTTCATTTAAAAGCTTTTTGTTCACCCGTTGTGAAATAAATTTTCATGAGGCTCTTTTATATATAAATAACTATTGCATCATGGTTTGTGAAGTATTTGTATTTCAGATTTTGGGGATTTGAATTATTTAGACAAAGAAAGACACGGTAAACTCAATACTCTGTTAATTGATTTGCATATCTTTGCTTATGTGCAGGCTCAATTGCTGTAATTAACTCATCCACTTTAAATGTTTTGGATCTTTCGTGGAATAGTTTATCAGGCTCATTGCCAACATCTTTGGGAAGATGTACAGTCATAGATTTCAGCAGGAATATGTTTTCTGGCGACATTTCTGTAATAGAGAACTGGGAAGCCAGTATGGAGATTATTGATCTGAGTTCAAACAAGCTGTCAGGATCCTTGCCTTCTATTTTAGGGACATATTCAAAATTGTCTACCCTTGACTTAAGTTTTAATGAACTTAATGGATCCATCCCAATTGGTTTAGTTGCTTCATCATCATTGATCAGACTGAATCTTTCTGGAAATCAATTTACAGGGCCACTTTTGCTTCATGGTTCAGGGGTAAGTGAATTACTACTTATGCCTCCTGATCAGCCAATGGAATATTTTGATGTATCCAACAACTCTTTAGAAGGTGTCTTGCCTTCTGATATAGGTAGAATGATTAAGCTCAAACAGCTGAATCTGGCAAGTAATGGCTTTTCCGGACAGCTTCCAAATGAATTGAGCAAACTTATTGATTTGGAGTACCTTGATTTGTCTAACAACAAATTTACTGGAAATATTCCCGACAAGCTTTCAAATAATTTGACTGTATTTAATGTGTCCAATAATGATCTATCTGGCCCTGTTCCCGAAGATTTGCGGCGGTTTCCTTCTGCATCC
This sequence comes from Trifolium pratense, assembly GCF_020283565.1. Taxonomy (NCBI): domain Eukaryota; kingdom Viridiplantae; phylum Streptophyta; class Magnoliopsida; order Fabales; family Fabaceae; genus Trifolium; species Trifolium pratense. The sequence goes on along the minus strand of NC_060061.1, from coordinate 32,863,300 downwards.
TTTTACCCTGGAAATAAAAAGCTTAAGTTACCAAGTAATTCTCCTGAACGTTCTGCTGCACTGCCAGATAATCCAGATGAAGGTAAACATCATAGTTCAAAGAGTAATATCAGGATAGCAATTATCCTTGCTTCTGTGGGGGCTGCTGTGATGATTGCTTTTGTTTTATTGGCTTATCATCGAACACAAGCAAAAGAATTTCGTGGGAGAAGTGGTTTTGCTGGCCCAGCTACCGGAAGAGATGCCAAGTTAGGAGGACTTTCAAGGCCTTCCCTCTTCAAGTTCCATACAAATGCTCAACCCTCATCATCTTCACTGAGCTTTTCAAATGATCACTTATTGACATCCAATTCAAGGTCACTTTCTGGACAGCAGTCAGAGTTTATAACTGAAATTTCTGAGCACTGCTTGCCGGAGGGAGTGGTAGCAACCAGTTCAGCACCTCCTAATTTGATGGATAACCTTCCCATGTCATCTGGAAGGAAGTCTTCTCCTGGTTCCCCATTGTCGTCCTCGCCACGCTTTATAGAGGCTTGTGAAAAGCCTGTGATGTTGGACGTTTACTCACCAGATCGACTGGCCGGGGAACTGTTTTTCCTGGATTCTTCACTAGCATTCACCGCAGAGGAATTATCTCGAGCTCCGGCTGAAGTTCTTGGCAGAAGTAGCCATGGCACTCTGTACAAAGCTACTCTGGACAATGGTCATATGTTGACTGTAAAATGGTTAAGGGTGGGGCTGGTCAAACTTAAAAAGGAATTTGCTAGAGAAGTTAAAAAGATCGGTTCAATGAGGCATCCAAACATTGTCCCGTTACTAGCATACTATTGGGGGCCTAGGGAGCAGGAGAGGCTTCTTTTAGCTGACTACATTCACGGAGACAACTTGGCCCTCCATCTCTATGGTAATAATTAACTTTTCCGTCGTCATATCTCAAACCTCCACTATCTTTTATGTTTTGTTTTGTTTAAAAGTATTATTTTTAGGACAAAATTTGAGATACTGTTTGGAGAACGGTGAAAACATTACATATGAAACTCCACCTAAGTTTTGTTCTTTTTATTGGTAGCATTTATCGTGTCCTATAGTTATCATCTGCATTGTTCGTATAGGGGTATTTTTACATGACTATAGCTTTTTGCATAGTTAGTTAGTATAATATTAATGTATCTGTTTGCACAGAGACCACACCCCGGAGGTACTCGCCATTGTCATTCAGCCAGAGAATAAGAGTTGCAGTTGAAGTTGCAAGATGTCTTTTATACCTACATGATCGAGGGCTTCCCCATGGAAATCTGAAGCCGACAAATATTCTGTTAGCAGGCCCTGAATACAGTGTTTGTCTTACTGACTACGGTTTGCACCGGCTCATGACATCAGCTGGAGTTGCAGAGCAGATGCTAAATCTAGGAGCACTTGGATACTGTGCTCCAGAACTTGCTTCTGCTTCCAAACCACTTCCATCCTTTAAGGCCGATGTGTATGCACTTGGGGTGATCCTAATGGAATTATTAACAAGAAAAAGTGCAGGCGACATAATATCTGGACAATCAGGTGCTGTCGATCTTACAGATTGGGTTAGGCTGTGTGAAAGAGAAGGAAGGGTAATGGACTGTATAGACAGAGACATTGCAGGTGGCGAAGAATCCTCTAAAGAGATGGACCATCTGCTTGCAACATCTCTCAGGTGTATTCTCCCTGTAAATGAAAGGCCCAACATCAGACAAGTTTTTGAAGATCTCTGTTCTATATCATCAGCTTGAATTTTTTGTACATTGTCTGGGAATTAGTTTTATAAATTTTTGGTTCCTTGACCCATTGTTATTTATGATTCTTTGTACTCATATCTTCTCTCCTCCTTAATTGGTTTCAGCCTTATTTCGGGCTAATCATATTCTTTTCTTCTATTATTCTCCTTTTCTTTTCTAGAAAGAAAAACAATATTTCTTGTAAAGCGACAGTCATTGATTAATCGACAGTGTTGGTGTTGGATTTGAGACAATGTTGGTGTTTGCTTTGAGATCGCTTTTTTGTTTTGTTTTAACTCTTAAGAGTTTAGTGGCTAGATTTACATATTAAGTACTATGAATTGAGAAATTGCAGGTTGAACCGGGGCAACCGGCGTCACTGCACTTCAAATTCTCTGCAGCTTTTTTATCACATGAGCTGGAGAGTAGTTTATTTTCCATTGTATTTTCTCCTTTTAAGTCTTCAAAATCTGAAGTTTTAAGGCACAATCATGGAATTTTTTGTTTTTTCACAAAAATCAATCATGAAATTTGAGCATGTCTTTTACTATGATTTTTTATGTATTCTTTGATTTATATTTTATTGTAATTTGAATATTGATTGGTTGTACTTTAATGGGTAAGTAAGTGTTACCTGTTCAATTGCTTTAAAATTTATCACTTTCCGTTAGATTGGAGAATTGATAAATTAGCCATTTTCTGCCAACCAGTCAAAGGGGTTTTACAAGAGTATCTTAAGTGGCAAAAATTTAAGAGGTCATTATGGTGAATATCCACTACCAAGTGACCTCCATTATGACATACTCCCTCCGTCCCAAAATATAAGCAAAAATTGGTCAATGAAAGTTGATGTATTTGGTTTAAAATTTAGTCTAGATACATTCACTTTTATTGACCTCTTTTTGCTTATATTTTGGGACGGAGTAGTATCACACTAAGGAACTTACTTTTATAAGAGTATCTATGATTTGCTCCAATAGTTAGAACTTAGATTTTTGAGCAACTCAGTTTTATAATAGTATCTTTTTATTGCATTAAGACATTTGATTCGTTTCTAATATGTAGTTTACCATGAGCTAATTTTTCTCTTGATAACCTGTAAGAACTAAGAAGAACACAAGCTTATCACGGGAGAGAAGTTCAACACATCTCTTACAACAATCTTGCAAATTGACTATTACATGCCATTGCTACCTACTCATCCAAAACTACCAACTGAAACAGTTAAGCTTCCAAGACTTTATAAGATGCAAAGTAACTCGTGCAAAATTATGCACTTTTTCTTTATGAGATTTTTTTCCACCCTACCATCTTCTCGCTACTTAAGTAGCGGATATGTAAAGGAAAGTGTTTTTTTTTTTTTTTTCCGTAAATTTTTCATTTTTATAATGTCCGATACTTAAAACTTCACTACTTAAGTAGTAGACACAAGTATTTTGATAATTTTGTTGGGTGTACGAGAAAATTAATAGGGTGAAAAAAAATTACTTACTTCCTACCAGTAATTTTTTTTTTTTTTGAAAAACTTTATACCAGTAATTATGCACTCACTATGAACAATTTTTACGTGTATCCATTAGATCCATAACCATTTCACAATCAAATTTTTTTTAATATTTTTTTTTGGTTTACAATGAGATGAAGATCGAACTCACGACCTATAACATAGTACCCAAATCCCTCACTACTAGACATAGTGACTTTAATATTAAATATTAACTTTCAAAAATTATAGTTTCATTTTAAATTTATCTTATCTACACATATCTTACATCTATTTAACTATTTTAATTTTAGATAATCCAGGTTGGCAATATGGCCCAAGCCATGTGAAAGACTATTCGAGAAAATTTTACTTCCTATCCATATTCCTACAATTTTACTTCCACCTCTTTTTCGACCAAACTGTTCATTTTACAATCATATATAATTAAAACATTTAACTTTTTACTTTTTCACACATTTTTAGAAACTTTTCCGGTACATAAGATAGTAATTTTTTTTTCCTAGTACACAAATTTTTTCAAAATTATATTGTTTCATGCTAACTGGTGCCCCGGGACACTAGTTAAGAATATAAAAAAGGGTCTTGTTAACATGTGCCCTAAGGGCACATGTTAAGATATACCAAAATAGAAATTCAACATTTAATGATACAAGAAATTTAATGCTTCAAAAGTCAAAATGCACAAATTAACATTTAATAATTTCTATTTTTGCTTCCTTAACATGTGCCTTAAGGGCACAAGTTAACATTCTCCTATAAAAAAAGCAATTTTTGTATTGGAAATGACACTTTTTATACTTTACAAACATTGACTACACAAGTTTCAATGTAATTTTACTATAATTAGTATTCTTAACTAGTGCCCCGGGGGCACTAGTTAGCATTTTCCTATATATATATATATATATATATATATATATATATATATATATATATATATATATATATATATATATATATATATATGAGGAGGGTTATATTGACTCCAAGAGTAAGTTTTATAACTTACTCCAAATCTTGACCTTTAATTTTAATTCCAATTAATGGCTAAGATTGATTGATAATAATTATTAAGATGAGACTTATTTCTTTGTTGCACTGGAAAATAAGGATGATCAAAACATACCTCAAATAGAATGAATTAATGAATTCTTCTACCATAAAAAAAGAAGAAATTAAACCATTAATTATCAAAAATCAAAATTATCAAAATAATGATTCTTCACCTTTGTCAATTTTTTATACGCATAATAAATTGCATAGTAGAAAGGATAAAAATACTCTACCAAAAAAAAAAGTATAAAAATACAAATGATAACATTTGTACCAACAAAAAAAGAAAACAAATTTTAAACCAAAAAAAAAAGGTAAACAAATGATTGCATAAAAATAACAATAATTGGTACATTTTCTTATAAAAAATATACAATAAAATAATCAACTCCATTTAAAATAGTTCAACATAATAACGGCAAAGGAACACATGAATAAAACACATAACACAAATAAATAACCAATATTATGTACCAAAAAAATAAATTAAATAACCAACATTAACTCTTGCCATAAGCATAATAAGAGCTAAAAGTTCAAAAGCAAAAGATATAAAAATCCAAAAAAATCATCACTATGGTCCAACCATCATCATAAACGCGGATTGAACAAACATAAAATTAGGTGTATAGGCAAAGAGAAGAATAGAGCACACATGAAATAAATGGTGTATTGTCAACAAAAAAAAAAGAAAAAGAAATGTTGTACTTAAAGTGTCCAAAAAAAAATGATTTATTCGTAAAAAAAAATAATTGTGTACTTACAATTAATTGCTAGAGTTAATATATTCTATTTAAAGTATGTTTTGATAATCTTGATTTTCAAGTGCAACAAAGGAATAAGTCTCACCTTAACAATTATTATCAATCCATCTTAGCCATTAATTGGAATTAAAATCAAAGGTCAAGATTTGGAGTAAGTTATAAAACTTACTCTTGGAGTCAATATAACCCTCCTCTATATATATATATATATATATATATATATATATGGGGAGGGATCAAATTACACCGGTGTAACATTTGAGTAATGTTACACCGCTCAATAACGCTTTAACGAATACAAATTTTACAAAATCGACCGTCGGATTGAAAGCTTATATCGTATAGATCATCCATGTTAAAGTTTACAAAATTCTAAAATCGTTTGATATGTTTTTTAGATAAATCAAGATTAACGGTATTCAATAAAAACGCATAAACCATTAATTTTGATCTATCTAAAAAACATATCAAACGATTTTAGAATTTTATAAAATTTAACATAGATGATCTAGACGATATAAGCTTTCAATCCAACGGTGGATTTTGTAAAATTTGTATTCGTTGAAGCGTTATTGAGCGGTGTAACATTACTCAAATGTTACACCGGTGTAATTTGATCCCTCCCCTATATATATATATATATATATATATATATATAGAGTCAGGATCCGTTGACACCAACTAGTTTGACACCAAATGTTACACCTCTCAATAACGTTTTAACCGATATAAATTTTATAAAATCCACCGTTGGATTGAAAGTTTACATCATATAGATCATTTGTGTAAAATTTCAGACAAATCCAAAATCATTTGATATGTTATTGAGACACATAAAGATTAACGGCATTTAAAAAAATACAAAAACCGTTAATTTTGATGTATCTCAATAACATATCAAATGATTTTGGATTTATTTGAAATTTTACACAAATGATCTATATGATGTAAACTTTCAATCCAACGGTGGATTTTATAAAATTTATATCGGTTAAAACGTTATTGAGAGGTGTAACATTTGGTGTCAAACTAGTTGGTGTCAACGGATCCTGACTCATATATATATATATATATGGGTTTTCTAACTTAGACCCTAGTTAGGTCTAAGTTAGCAAGGTGCACCTTTTCAATTGGACCAAAATACCCATTCTTTTAATTTTTGAAAGAATAGAGCAACAGGGGCATTTCTGTAATTTTACATAAAAAAAAAAAATAACAACACGCGCCCCACCTTCTTAAACAATTAATAGACGTGGATCCAGTGTCGCGCGCGTACGGAAGGACCATGGTTACAGACCGTTGATTTCCATCAGACAGCCAAGATGTGATCTCATTAAGACTGTCTGATCAATCAGACAGCCCAGATCATCCTGATCTATCAGATCATCCTGTCTGCGCCACAATAGATTATAAGCTGGAGAGAGAAAATTTTGCTTTTGAAAAAGGCAGCCACGTGTCAGCATATGAATGGGTCTGCGTGATTTTTTTCATTTTATACTTTAAACTCGATTATTTCGTCGTAAATTAATTTTTTATTTTTTATTTTTTATACCAAAATTCATAATTTTTTTTTCTCTACAAATAGAGACTTGGTTCGTTTGATTTGGACACCGAAAAAAAAACGCAATTTTTCACTACTTTAAACTCGATTATTTCGTCGTAAATTAATTTTTTTATTTTTTATTTTTTATACCAAAATTCATAATTTTTTTTTTCCTACAAATAGAGACTTGGTTCGTTTGATTTGGACACCGAAATCCTTCTGAAACCATTTATATGGTAGAATGGTTTCAGAGAGTTGTAATCTGAAACCATTTTGCTGGTAGAATGGTTTCAGTAAGTTGATTATTAGTTATTTGCTTCTGAAACCATTTAGCTTGTAGAATGGTTGCACATAGTTGTATTCTGAAACCATTTTACTGGTAGAATGGTTTCAGTGAGTAATTTATTAATTGTGTTTGCTTCTGAAACCATTTATCTGGTACAATGGTTTCAGAGAGTTGTAATCTGAAACCATTTTGCTGGTAGAATGGTTTCACATAGTTGTAATCTGAGACTTGCTTCTGAAACCATTTAATTGGTAGAATGGTTGCACATAGTTGTATTCTGAAACCATTTTACTGGTAGAATGGTTTCAATGGGTAATTTATTAATTGTGTTTGCTTCTGAAACCATTTATCTGGTACAATGGTTTCAGAGAGTTGTAATCTGAAACCATTTTGCTGGTAGAATGGTTTCAGTAAGTTGATTATTAGTTATTTGCTTCTGAAACCATTTAGCTTGTAGAATGGTTGCACATAGTTGTATTCTGAAACCATTTTACTGGTAGAATGGTTTCAGTGAGTAATTTATTAATTGTGTTTGCTTCTGAAACCATTTATCTGGTAGAATGGTTTCAGAGAGTTGTAATCTGAAACCATTTTGCTGGTAAAATGGTTTCAGTAAGTTGATTATTAGTTATTTGCTTCTGAAACCATTTAGCTAGAGATTTGTACTCCGAAACCATTTTTCTGGTAGAATGGTTTCAGTGAGTTGATGTAAGGTAGTGAAAAATGAGATTAAGGTAGTGAAAAATTGGGTTTTTTTTTTCTGTGTCCAAATCAAACGAACCAAGTCTCTATTTGTAGAGAAAAAAAAATTATGAATTCTGGTATAAAAAATAAAAAATAAAAAATTAATTTACGACGAAATAATGAGATTAAGGTAGTGAAAAATGAGATTAAGGGAGTGAAAAATTGCGTTTTTTTTTCGGTGTCCAAATCAAACGAACCAAGTCTCTATTTGTAGAGAAAAAAAAATTATGAATTTTGGTATAAAAATTAAAAAATAAAAAATTAATTTACGACGAAATAATCGAGTTTAAAGTATAAAATGAAAAAAAATTAACGCAGCCAATCAGCTTCTGACACGTGGCCTGCCTTTTTAAAAAGGTTTCTCTCTCCGCGATTGGGCTTCACCCACTCGCGCCTGTCGGCGCGTGTGGTGCACGCGCTTTGGTTTTGGCAAATAACAGCGTGACACGTGTCCTGGGGGGGGGAAAAAGAAGTGGGGGGCGCGCGTAAAATTGCAGAAAATTACAGAAATGCCCCTGTTGCTCTATTCTTTCAAAAATTAAAAAAATGGGTATTTTTGTCCAACTCAAAAGGTGCACCTTGCTAACTTAGACCCAACTGGGTCTAAGTTAGCAGCCCCCATATATATATATATATCTATACATATAATAAATAGGATACATGACTTTGGTATGGATTTTTCATTATCCCAATTTTACCCTTTAATAATTGTTATTTTTTTATTAAAAAAAAAGGAAAAGAAGGGAAAGTAACTACAATAAGCATATTTTTTATCTATACATCTATATCTATATCTATGAGTCAGGATCCGTTGACACCAACTAGTTTGACACCAAATGTTACACCTCTCAATAACGTTTTAACCGATATAAATTTTATAAAATCCACCGTTGGATTGAAAGTTTACATCATATAGATCATTTGTGTAAAATTTCAGACAAATCCAAAATCATTTGATATGCTATTGAGACACATAAAGATTAACGGCATTTAAAAAAATACAAAAACCGTTAATTTTGATGTATCTCAATAACATATCAAATGATTTTGGATTTATTTGAAATTTTACACAAATGATCTATATGATGTAAACTTTCAATCCAACGGTGGATTTTATAAAATTTATATCGGTTAAAACGTTATTGAGAGGTGTAACATTTGGTGTCAAACTAGTTGGTGTCAACGGATCCTGACTCCTATATCTATACATATCTATACATATAATAAATAGGATACATGACTTTGGTATGGATTTTTCATTATCCCAATTTTACCCTTTAATAATTGTTATTTTTTTATTAAAAAAAAAAGGAAAAGAAGGGAAAGTAACTATAATAAGCAGATTTTTTATCTATCTATACAATATAATAAATAGGATACATGACTTTTGTATGGATTTTTCATTATCCCAATTTTACCCTTTAATAATTGTTATTTTTTTATTAAAAAAAAGGAAAAGAAGGGAAAGTAACTATAATAAGTAGATTTTTTATCTATACATATCTATACATATAATAAATAGGATACATGACTTTGGTATGAATTTTTCATTATCTCAATTTTACCCTTTAATAATTGTTTTTTTTTTATTTAAAAAAAAAGGAAAAGAAGGGAAAGTAACTATAATAAGCAGATTTTTTTATCTATACACCTATACATATACATATAATAAATAGGATACAAAACTTTGGTATGGATTTTTCATTATCCCAATTTTACCTTTTAATAATTGTTATTTTTTTATTAAAAAAAAATAAGGGTATTTTCTTTTTCTTCTTATTATTGGCCACTATATAATTACTTTTTTATGTTTATTTTTCTCAGGCTTTAGAGGTTCAATATGGAGTGTTTTCAAATGAAATGATTTTTCATTGTAAACAAAAATTTATTAAGGTTAATAAACTTTATTATAAAATTATTTTTTTGTTATTATATAATTTATTAAGGATAATCCTCTTTCACAAATTAGTTTAGATAAAAAATCAAACTTATAATAAATTTTTGTTTACAATTTATTTACGTTAATAAAATAGAAAACGTGGATCACACAAACAGGCGCGGGGCCGCTAGTATATATATAGAGGGGAATTTTTAAGCGAGAGAGATTTTTAAATGAGAGGGTTAGATCTCAACCCTTGGATCAATCTTTAGGATGCAATTTAATTTTTATGACAACAGCCAATCTTAATCATTTATCATCTTCTCTCACCAGTTAACCAGTTTCATTTGAATCAAACTCGACGTTTCCAATTCTTCAGCAAGGCTATAGTATAACACTAACTTTTGTAAAAAGAATAGGTATCAACACTAACGTTTTCAATCAAACACTGGTTGGGATAATAATAGATTTTATATATTGTTCATCTTTTAACCATAGTAAATTAGTGCAAATTTTGGATTGAATCTGGAGGCACAAACTAGAAACATTAAGATTTGAAAAAGAAGGCTAATTGAATCCACCGGAAAAAAAAGGGTGGGGTAGTTAATCGGTGGATTCGTTTTGAATCATTGTAAAATGGATGTATCTAGACTATATTATAATTTATATACATCAGTTTTGAATCATTGTAAAATGGATGTATCTAGACTATATTATAATTTATATACATCAATTTTACAATAAATCTAAAAAGTAAGAGTGTGTTTGGATGAAGGAATTTTTTGAGCTAAAGTAATGTTTTGAGGGAATTCAAATGATTTGAGGTGAATTTCATTGTTTGGATGATAATTTGAAGAATTTTTAAAATAATGAAAATTTATTAAGTATTTTGTTCAAGTTAAATTTAGAGAATTTCAAAATGACACATAAAACCAAAGAATTTGAAATTCCTTCTTCTCTATAAAATTTTAAAAATTAATAATTGATCGTAAAACCTAAAATCGACGATAAACGATAAATCGGCCGAAAATCCAAAAAACCGGCAGAAAAAACCTAAAATCGGCCAAAAGCCCAAAAATCTACTATAAACCCTAAAATCGGCCGAAAACCAAAAATCGGACAAAATCCCAAAAACTGAATATAAACCCAAAAAATTGGCCAAAATCGCAAAATTTGACTTTAAACCCTAAAATCGGCCGAAAAACCTAAAATCGACTGAAAACTAAAAAAATTGACCGAAAAACTTTAAATCGTCCAAAAATCCTAAAATCGACTATAAACCCTAAAATCGGCTGAAAACCCAAAAAATCTAAAATCGACCCTAAACCCAAAAAACTCTTCCGAAAACCTAAAATCGACCCAAAATCCTGAAATTGGCTATAAACCCCAAAATCGGCCGAAAAACCTAAAATCGCCCGAAAACCCAAAAATCAAATATAAACCCATTTTGGCCGATATTAGGGTTTATAGTCAATTTTTGGGTTTTTCGGTCGATTTTTGGGTTTTTGGCAGATTTTAGATTTTTCCGCCGATTTTTTGGGTTTAGGGTCGATATTTGGTTTTTCAACTGATTTTTTGGGTTTTCGGCCGATTTTAGAGTTTATAGTCAATTTTAGGGTTTTTTTGTCGATTTTAGGTTTTTCAGTCAATTTTGTGTTTACAGCCGATTTTTGGTTTATAGTCGTTTAAAGCCGATTTTTGGTTTTTCCGCCGATTTTTTTCGGTTTTTTAGCCGATTTAATGGTTGATTTTCGACTTTAGGTTTTTTTTTTTCCAGTTTCATGGTTTTGGCCGTTTTAGGTTTTTCGGCCAATTTTTTGGGTTTAGGGTCGATTTTATAAAAATAAATAAAATTAAATGAAGGAAATTCAATTACATTACCCAAACAAAGAATTTTACAATTGATGAAATTTCAACACTTTATCCAAACACTGAAATTTGAAAATCAAGAGAATTCAATTGAATTGACTAGTATTTAAAATCCCTTGAATTTTTAGAATCCCTCATCCAAACACACTCTAAGAGTTTTCTTATATATAGGATTTGAAGGAGTATAATTTATTTTTTTGAAGATTGATTTTTTGGTACAAGATGAAAGAAAAAAGGAAAAGATATAAAAAGAAAATTATCTTGAAAAATAGTCCCACTAGCATCAGCTAGCAGGAGAAGACTCATTTCATCCGGCGGAACAACTATAGGAGAATAAGCTTCAGGGTTGCGAGCTTCAAACTTGGCTAAGAAATCTGCCCAAGTGTTCCCCTCCCGAAGAGTATGCACCAATCTAACCCTTCAGTTTCTAGATCCTTTATGGTATAGATAATCGTTGCATAGTGGTGCCACTCATTGACATGATTAGATAGCAGCTTAATCACGATTTTGGAGTCAGAATAGCACCACAAATCCTTAATGTCCAGCTCCCGCGCCAAAACTAAACCATGGTACACTGCCAATAATTTCGCATGAAGGATATTCGAAAAGCCTATATTTCCAGCAAAACCGTGCACCCACACCCCTCATTGTTCCGAATCAAACCTCCGAAGCCAGAGATACCTGGATTGTCGATGCTACTCCCATCAACATTTAGAATCATCCCAATTAGGAGTGCTCGCGGTTCGGTTTGGATCGGTTTTGAGGCAAAAACTCATCCGATTCAAAAATAAATTCATTTGCGGTTTGGTTCGGTTTTGGATGGCAAATAAAAAAAATCCGATCCAATCCGATCCAATATTATGCGGTTTAATTTGGATCGGTTTTTGGATATCCAAATTATAAATTATAATTTTTTTAATAAATATAAATATTATAAAAAACGCTACAAAATAATAGTTTGAAATTTTTGACAAAATAAATATTAAGTTGATGTAAAATATAACATATAATATATTGAAAATTAATATTTTGGAATAACAATTACCAATTATATTCGAAACATATAAAAAGTAAAAAAAAAAATAGATTAAATTAAACTAACATATAGTTTTAACAAAATTTAAAATGTAAAAAAAGGTTAATGCAATATATATATTTATTCTAATAAAAAGATAAATAAATATTAAAATATATGTATGCGGTTGGTTCGGTTTGGATTGGTTTTAAGAAATCAATTCGAAATCTGATTCGATCCCGCGATTTTCACAAAAGAACATCCAAACACATAAAAAAAACTTTTTAGTCTTGTTTTTTTTACGACTTTCACCTTTATATGATTTACTGTACAACCATTATCGCTTCTTCATTCTTTTTCTTATTCAAAGTATTTACAACAGACTTTCCAACACACGATCTAACAAATTCAGTCCGGGTATAAACCACTAATTTACACTTAGGTGGATATAAATTAACAGATTATATGTATATTGAATTAACAGCGCTACAGATTGAGTTATAAAGTATTGTGAAGTTGGGTTTGGCAGCGAATTGTAAGGCTGAAAATACGGGTCAAACAAGAATGGATGGTGCCACTTCCTTACACTCTAAGCAATATTCACACTTTTATAATTTAATATACAAATACACTCTTCTACTCCCCTCTCTTTCACCACCCACTTTGATACAACACATTTTCAAAATCCTAATATATATGTCTCTCATTCCAACTAATTCATTATTAATTCAGATTATTATTATAAAGACACTCACTCATCAGTCATCACAACTTGATTTATAATGTACTAATCTCTGCATAATCTAGTTTAGGTTCTTTTCACTCATAAAGTACAATATCAATTACTGCCACGTGGACTAGATTATAATTCTCTTCCATCTCACATGATCTACAGTCATAGAAATTAGAATAAATGATTCTATAGACTTTACATTATCATATGTTAAGAAGTTTTACATCGGTTGTGAAATGACCAGAATATAAGTTTATAAGTGAGGGCGATCCTCATTTTACAAGCCGATTTTGTAGGGTTGAGTTAGATCCAACTCCCAATTCTAACACGATCCGCTAGGCCGCCTGCTATTAGGTTTTTGATCGAGCCATCCACCATTTATATTTGCGCCCCAAGTCCAACAGTATTGGGCACAAGAGGTGTGTTAAGAAGTTTTGTAGGATTGAGTTAGACTCTCAACCCAATTTTAAGATCATCATCATATATATTCAATGGAAGCCCTAAGCATGTTTACGATATGCGATCACAGGATTCCATGTTCGTCTCGACTTGTTATGAATCACTGAGTGTGCATGTGCATGCAAGCGTGTGTCCGTGGCTTAAAAAAGATAGGATAGCAATTAGCAAGTTTATAGTTCGCATAAGACGCTCAAAATTTCAGGGACGACCCTGTATATAGTATATGTAGGAGATTGAAAGGTAGTTTTGGTTTCTTTGCATTAAGTTAAGGTGCGGTTCAAGGGAAAATATTTGTGTGAATTAGACAAATATAGTTAAGCAGTTGTGAGAAATTAGAGAGTTGTTGATATCAAGCAAAGCAACTGTGTTAGATTCTTAAATATGAAAATGATTTTTACACATGATCATAACTTGGGTGAGATGTCCAAAATCACCATACCTCTACAAAAGTAATTTTCTTCCAAATATTTATCAACTTATCTTGAAAGATGTCCAATCTTTTTCCATGTTATAAGACAGTAACATAATATAATCAGTTGCCTTAAAAGTTTCTAAGCATTTCCATTATTAATTATCAACTTAATTAAGAAATGAATCAGTGTGTGTAACTCTTAACTATGCTTCCTTTCAAATTAACCATCAATTAATTAATTTCTACCTGTTGAATGTGATGTCGGTATGTGATTTGCTATTTTGAGCTTCTTAACTAAGAACATCAATTGAAGAGAATATAAACCTTTAACATGCAAATATTACTCTAAAATAAACAAAAAGATAGGTAGTGGAAATTAGTAATTGAGTCTGTATTTTGTCATGTTAATTCATTTTAAGGACAAGCTTGCGGTTGCTACACGGATAGTGATTGGACAATTTGGACTTACACTAATAGTATTTCAAAAAGAAGCTAGACACCAACATTATCAATATATTCAGAGAAAAATTGAGTAAGATAAAGAGGTATTAGAAGTACATTAAATCAGAATCTAATAATTTATAACGAAAGATAAGAAAATAAACAGGAAAATAAAATTACAAGGACATAAGGAAGTACACCATCAATAAACTAGAATCCCTCAAAGACACCACCACGAGAAGAAAAATACCCTTCAGAAAGAGAGAGTCTCCAATCTCTCTGACCCATCAAGAATCGAATAAGTAATCAGCTGATTCAGACCCTAATCCACATAGCACACATGTCGAAGCACTAACATCCCTAATGATGCCCCGCTACCAGGGATTTTGACAAATCGACAACCTAACTTATAGAAGTTGCTAAAAAAAACCGTCACTTTTAAAAGACCAAATTTTCCAGACTTCTAGAATCAACCTTTTCTTCACAATTTTCCACTTCAGCTACCATGTCATAGAATCCAATTTTCATAGTATACCAACATATTTAAATTGGTGAAGTACAACTAACTGGTTTTATGTTTATTAATAGCTATAATAATTCATAATAGCTATCATGACTTTGAATAAGAATAAACAACATACAAAGTTTTTTATTCTCCATCAATTCAATATATAGATGGCAATTAATATTAACACAAACATACTCAATTTATTGGTGATAATATATTTATAAGGTATAGTCCTGTCCTCCAGCTACCTCACTAAGAAGCAAGAACCACATGCATGGATGCAATTGAATCATAAAACTAATTAAGAAAGTCAATCACATTTAAGAACTCACACGTGAGTAACCACTCTTTGAGCTGTCATTTATACAACATAATAAACAATATAATATATGATATTTTTTTTTTCTGATATGCAAAGTTATCAGCTATTAGTCAATAGTTAAAAATAATCCTCGTACATATGATATGATAAACAAGAAAGATTTCAAAACATTGACAAATAACCAAAAAACAATTGTCTTTTTCTCACATATCACTCTTTAATTTCTTTCACCTTTCTTTATATTTTCTCTGTCAATATCAACAATCCTCTTGTCTATTGAGTATTTCTTTTAAATTATAAAATATTTGGTGGACATTTAAGTCCTTTGTATATACCTTGCCTTTTAAGTACACTTATTTTCTACCATATTTTCCTTTCTTCTTCTTCTTCTTTGCCTTCTAGTGACTTAATTTCTAGCTAGCAACTATTTTCTCTCCCTATAATTAAGTGACTCCTACTTCATACTCAGAGAGGGCATGCCTGAATGTCCAGAGAAAGGTAACACACACAAATCTCTTCTAACTACTCTTAGTTATCCTCTTAAGTACATGCACGCGCGTGCACACACACGCACTATGCTGATTCCTAGCTTGAAATTAACTTCTTCTGATCCACCATATCAAATTTAATTTTTCAAAAAATAAATTTAGAGATCATTTGAAAAATGACACTACTATTTTCTAAATCAGCGAGGAAAATTTAGAGAGTGAAAACGTAAAATTACTTCATTATTCTCAAAGAAATTAGAAAGGGATTTCATTTTTTCCGTCACTAATTTTTGTCGATAGTATTTTTTTTCCCTTTTCAATAGTGATATCAGATACTTAATTTTTTATGAATGACTTGATATTCTGCTAATTTTTTGTTTATGATAGGGAGAGATTTGATGAGATAGGGAAGAAGATAAAGAGGGAAGGAGATCATCATCATCATCATCATCATCATGTTTCAAATAACTCTCATCAGATGGGAAGAAGACATATGTTAGGACCACCTGGAACCCTAAATACTATAACACCTTGTGCAGCATGTAAGCTTTTAAGAAGAAGATGTGCTCAAGAATGTCCTTTCTCTCCCTATTTCTCTCCTCATGAACCTCAAAAGTTTGCTTCTGTTCACAAAGTTTTTGGTGCTAGCAATGTCTCCAAGATGCTAATGGTAAGCAAACATTATTTAAACACATGATTAATTTGTATGCGCCAACAATGTAAAACTCTTTTACCCATGCCTCCAATAAAATTACTCTATGTTATCATTTTCTCATGTTAGTTAGTTCATAACTATATGAAGCACAGACACTCGTTAGATTAGGCGTGTTCCGGTGTCACACATGCGTGATTACACTTAATTATGTCATTTTCTCAAATAATTATTTTTTTGAAGAAGCTAAATTAACTCACCCAAATTGGCACCACAGCGAATCAAACCTGAGACCTTAAGGAGGAGCACACTCCCAGGTCCCAGGTTCTCAAATAATTATTAATGTCGATATGTCAGTATCCGTGTCGTGTCCGATGTTCATGTCTGTGTATGTGCTCCGTGGGTTCCTAAACTATCTCGACAAATACCTGTTTGATGTGTTTTGATCGGATGCATGTGCATAAAAGTTTTACAGCGTCAGTGCATAGAAACTAATCTCTGAAACATTAATAGTATGATATGTTTATGATGTGTATACATGCATGTTTTAGGAGGTAGCAGAATGTTCAAGAGCAGATGCAGCAAATAGTCTTGTTTATGAAGCAAATGTTAGACTAAGAGATCCAGTTTATGGATGCATGGGTGCAATTTCAACATTACAACAACAGGTTCAATCTTTACAAGCTGAACTCAATGTATTAAGAAGTGAAATACTTAAATACAAATTAAGAGAAGCAGCTCACATCAACATGAATAATATGAATATGAATAATATGCTACAAGCTTCTTCTCATCATCATGTTCCTATGCTTCCTTCTAATTCCTCTGTGGCTGTTTCAATTGCTGCTCCACCGCCGCCGCCACCACCGCCTCCTCCTCCTCTTCCTCCAACTTCTAATTCATCTTCTTCCATATACTTCCAAGAGAGGGATCACAACAACTATAGCACAATTTCAAGTGATGATAATATTTCCTATTTTGGTTAAATTAATTTGATGCTTGTTCTAAATTATAATTATTCCATTTGTCATCAATCAATCAAGGTGGAATGAAGTAAAGAAAATGAGAGCATTGATGCTGGATTGATGTTAATTACGGCACTGATGTATGTCATTAATTATTAATTTTTTGTTATTTTGTCTTAATCCTAATATTATTAATGCCTAACATGCACATGCACTTGGTATAAATATGTATGCATATTTTCTCTTCATCATTTTATAAAGCAAACGTTAATTTTACCAAATACTATAAATTTGATCGGCTAGCTTATTTACTATAAGCTAATAGCTAGTTTATAAACTATTTGTTAGAAGTTCATTCGCTCTGAGCTAATTTATCAGTTATCCGCTATTTTTTTATCAGAGAGCATACTTCATCCGTCCCGAAATATAAGCAAAAACGAGTCAAAAAACTTAATGTATTTAGTTCAAAATAAGGACCAAATATATTTACTTTTATTGACTAATTTTTGCTTATATTTTGGGACGGAGGAAGTATATTGTTAGAATTAACTGAGCATGTGAGATGATGACAGTGTTGTGTTAAACATGTTAATCTGTGCCACTGCTGAGTTTAATTTGCTGTCTCAACGAAGTTGCGGGAGACAAAAGGAATGCTAGCTAGTAGCTTGCTTGCTTGTGATCTTCAACATGCATGTACTACGAAATCATAATTAATACATAGAACCAAATTTACAACTCAGCTAATTAATGTATTTATCGTTCATGTATTTTTTTTTAGGAAATGACACACGTTAAGGAAGCAAAAGTAGAAATAATATATTGAAATTTGTGCATTTAACTTCTTAAACATTAAATTTTTTTCGAACATTAAATGCAATTTTCTATATTTAGAAGCTTAACATGTGCCCTTTGTGCACATGACCCTTTTTTTTTACTACTTCTCTACCCTCGTATAAAAGAAATAAAAAATGAAATCAATGTTACTTAGATGAACCGAGTTTGGAACAAACGTAGCCGAAACAAAATTTTGAAAGACAATTATGAAGAGGTCGATGATGGAGAAGTGATTTCGGAGCCTAAAGAAGCGGCGATCTTCAAGGATCACAAGTGAAGCAGCGACGGCAAAAAAATTTGATCTTGCGGAGAAAGAAAAAATGAATCCGTAAGAAAAGATGAATATGATTTGTGGAAAGTGTTTTTTAGTAAATGATAATAATATATGTAACGTAAAATATAATTAATGAAAAGTAGCAACCTAAAATATAATTATTTAAAAATTAAAGTAATAAAAATTACTTTTTAGTAAAAAATTATTTATGTTTGACTTGGACGCATATATGACTGAATTGGATTGGTGTCATGTCAGCATATGACATATACATACCCTCAATTTATGTGAGAGCTAATTAGAAAAAACCATTTTTTTGGGTACAGTATAGTTTCTCTATATAATTCCTCCGGTCTCATATATTTCTATATGTAAAGATTTATTTTACAAATTTTGAATAACTGATATATTTAATTTATATTATAGATTAATTAAATATATCAGTTATTCAATAAATTTATAAAATGAATTTTTGCTAATATAGAAAACTGGAGGGAGTATTACTAGCTCGTAGAAGTAGTTCAATATTATTGTCTCTAATTCTTGGCTTCGACAAATTTGATGACCCATTTTTTTCTTTTAGTCTCTTAATTTCTATCATTATTTCAACTTTTTTTAATAGTGTTTGCAGAAATCACATGTGATCGACAAACATTTTATTTTAAAAGATTATTTAATTTTAGAAAAAATGAGTCTAGATATTGTGTAATATATTTGGTGGGTGGTCATACTCCATTGAAGTATTTAAACTTGTAAAGAGTGAGTGATGTTAATTTTCTTGGCGTGAGGATTTCAGCTAGAATTGGCGCCAAGAGGAAATCTTAGTCGTATAAGCAAGAAATTGCTAATATATATATTATGATAAAGACTTGCACTTTCTTCTATTTTATTTTACACCTTTTCTTTTGATCTTCATTATTATGATTATAGTCCAAACCATACTCTCTTGCAAGTACATAATACTACTATTGTTTTTGAAATCTCCATTCAATTAAATAGATATATAGATGTGACATTTATTGGTCCCATGTCATGATTACTTAAACTCGTGGCATCCTCCTAGTGTCGACATAAACCAATCACCATTCTTTGTATTTGGATCAATTTATATATCCTTCTCCTTGTACCATTTCGATATCATAATAATTAACATGAGCTAATTCAAATTCTTGAGTATAGTCTTTGAGTATCCTGCAGAATAAGAAAGGATCTACTATAATGAAATAAATGTAAAGCATCGGATGTAAGATAACCCGTATATATATGAGCTATAAAGTATATACAATCTTTATTTTACAAGTCGGTTTTATAGGATGAGTTAAACCAAACTCTCAATTTTAAGAATGAGCTTAAGCACATGATCAACAATAGTATTTTAGTGTATGAGGAAAATTCAATTAAAAAAAATAATTATCTTGCATGATCTAAATTTTTTTTAATGAAAAATATATAGTCACCATTAAACGATAGGGTAAATTTTATACCTATAATATAACAAAAAATTTACTATATTGTTTTTATTTTGATAAAACTTTCATAAAATAATCAATGCATGTGAGAGAGGAGACTCTCCAAGTTTTTATTTTGATAAAACTTTCATAATAATCAATGCATGTGAGAGAGGGGACTCTCCAAGATTAAGCTCTTCTTGGAGGATCTGGATTTGCTGCGGTGCATTTTGCACGTAGTTTCACGCAATTTTGAATCTCGGCCGTTAGATTAAAATTAGACGGTCCAGATTATATATTATTAAAATAAACTGTTTGTAATCTGAACCATTCATTTATGATCGGACGGCTGAGATCCAAAACCACGTGAACATTTTACTGCACGAAATCCTGTTCCCTTCTTGGATCTCACTCAACTCTTCATCCAATTTGCCAATAGACTTGGATATTCACTTTTCTTTTAAATAAAATTACATTAGGGAAGGTGTGTATTAATATTGTTTAATTCAAGCATATATGCTTGACAAGAGGCTCACTACACAACTACCCTATGCGTGCACACAAACCCCTGCGTACCACTCATCATTCCACATATAATAAGAAAAATGCAACCAATTGGAGAGCTAAATGATTACGAACATACATATTATGAGAAAGTGTCCGATTGTATATCCATTTAGTTTCATGTTATATAAAATATCAATTTTAATTATATTGAGTAGACTATAGAATTCTTTGACAAATAGTATAGACAATGCAATTTGAGATAAAGATTAATATTTAACATGTGACAACACTATGTTGGCTTGAAAGTTGAAATGCATAAATTTAAAATGTCTCACATAAATTTAGGGTGATGTGTAATCTACATAAAATGACATGGTGAGATAGTTAAATTCGAGTTTTTACTTTGATTTATTTTATCTGTATAAACTCAACTTGTAAACTCGACTCGTTAATTTATACGAGTTTATCTCATATTAAAATATTTTAAAATTATTGTATACATAAAATATATACTTATATTTATATAATACTATAAATGTATCAATATTTCAAAATATATACCAAATTGCCATATAATAGTAAGAGTTTGTTTGAATTAGTTTATTTTATAAAAAGAAAGTGATTGTTCGCCACATAAAATTATCCTTTTTTTTATAAAAAGAAATAAATTTTCAACTATACACCATTAAATAATTAACCATAATATCACTAATTATTTTACATTTTGCGTGATCCAACTATCACTTTTTTCATTTTTGTGATTTAAGTCAACAAAACGAACCTAATGAATTTTCAACTCCATGTTGGTTGCTTTGGATCGGTCTCACTAGAAGGAATGAAAATTTGAGAATTTTTTTTTTGGTGTCCTATGTATTTCTACGCATTTTTTTTAATAGCCCTCACATACCATTCTAATTTTCATTTTTACTTTTCTGCTACCTAAATAGTGCAGACGTTGCGTAAAAAAAAGTAGTGCAAACGCTATAAAAATGATAAATTTGACACCCTCTGCAGTTTTCTACTCAAGTAGCGGATTCAGTTCTCTACTTAAATAGCAGACATGTAAAATCTTGAAACGTTATGTAGAGAATAGTGTAAAATCCTAAAATTTTTAGGATTTTACACGTCCGATCGTTACTTAAGTAGAGAACTAAATGAAATGTTAAATTTCTTATTTTTATAACATCCACTATTAAAGTAGTAGAAAGATAAAAATAAAAATTAGAAGAACGCGTGAAGAAATACGAAGACTCAAAAAGAAATTTTCTGGTTTTTTTTTTTCTTTCCAATTGTTTGGTTAAAGAGAGCCCAGTTTGAATTATGGGCTGTCTGTGTAACAAAAGGCACACGACTGGACAGCATGCTCTTTGACCAAAAAAATAGTTAGATATACACAAAATGTAAATATTTTGGTTTCTAATGAACACTTTGAAAAAATCACACAAACTTAAAAGCTAATTTTTCTCGTTAGTAATTCTAAATTTTATGTTTTATTCCAAAACTAATCTTGGAATAGCATGGGAAATATGTCTTTTTTTTTACTTGAAATAGATTGAATAAATATTATAAATATAATAATTACATATGAACAAAAGGTAGACGGACAACAAGCTGCGCCGCTAAACCTTTTTGGATAGCAAAACTCAATCTTTGAAAAACTATATTCATCGACCTAGGCGACACAACATTACTATGCATGATCTTTTGAACTCTGTTTAAAATGTTTACAACATCTAGTGCTAGAAAACCAAAAGTCTCAAATGCAAACTAATGTTGAAATTGTTATGAACAATTTCTAAGCATGAACAATAATATGGAAGAATAGATGAAGGAGAGAAAGAGAAGAGAGAATAGACTATTGTATTATTCTATTCAAGGTGTGTATTACATTGTAACAAAGAGATCCTATTTATAGGACACAATTAGGGGACAAGAAAACCTACACAATAATGGACATTCATTACATATTATTCATAACACTCCCCCTTGAATGTCCATGAAGGATATTCTTTCTCTAAAAAAAAACCCTAGTGAAGGAAAAAGAGTACATCATCATTTGTGTGTGAACTGCCTCATTAAAAACCTTACCAGGAAAACCCAGTGGGACAAAACCACGGTGAAGGGAAAAAGAGTGCAGAACATATTTATATCTCCCCCTCATAAAGACAATTATTATACATGAGATGAAAAATCAAATAATCTTATGTACTAGCTGCTCCAAAGTTTTACTAAAAGTTGACTCTGTAGAAAAATCTGTTATATCTTCTTTATTATACTCTTCTCTAAATTAGCACTGCGTCTGATATTATCTTCATGTTGAGTTGTTGCAGGAACCATCATTTTGTAATAAAAAACGAATTTCTTGTATGTGTTGAATTACAATCCTCAACAAAAACATCTTCTCAGCTTGCTTGATGTAGTGCTAAAATCTTCACATGATTGGATGATATTGTTGTTTCTTTAAAGTATAAATAATTCTATGTTTTGCTTTACTTCAATATTTGGGTTGGATGAATAGGCAAAAATAAAATACTACGAAATTATAGCAAATATATTAGTGAGCTTAATTGAATTAAGATATGGTACTTCAGGACCAATTCAAATTGTTCATCATTTTCTTGAGGCATGACACATCAAATGACATTGCAACCAGTTTTAGTATACAACAAATTAGATTTGTCAATGTCAAACTGTTTTAACACTTTTGCTATATAATCTTATTTAAATTATAAATTTAAATGAGAATATCTCATAAGATCTTCGGGAGTCTAGATGATATTTTATCATTAATATAAGCCTCGGATATAAATAATTCATTGTCAAATATAACTAAATCCTTCAGGGATCATCATTATCAAGTGAGCCAGTAAATACGTTAAAACACATATTTCACATGAATTGAGTATTTCAGATGCTACTCAACTTAATTAATTTTTGAATTCACTTCAGGTGAATATGCTTCTTGAAAATCAATGATTGACATTTATCAATATACTTGAATAACAATTCAAACTCTAAACATTTTGTTTTTATTATTTTTCTCTTGAAAACTTATTCATATCGATTTATCTCCATCTGCAGATGAAATGGACTACTGGTCCAAAAACATTTCGCTTTGCAAAGCTAGTTTAATTTTGTATCAATTGCGTCTATCTTATTTAGTCAATCATTTCATTGTCTATAATCCTTAATAGACTTTGATTTATGATCCTCATTGTCATTTATCACATATATAGCGCTTTATTATGTGCAAAAATATTGTCAACGTTGACTTCATCTCGGTTCCATCGTATTCCATTCATGACATAGTTTGTCGAGATCTCTATATTTTCGTAAATTACAGGTACCTGATAAGTTCTTCTGGAACTGGAAAATTAATTATGTCAAATACTATTTTCATATCCTCACTCGGGTCATCTTTGTTTTTAGCTCATTTTCTTATTTGAGGATTTTTATCTTTGGAACCGATTTGCTTACCATGCTTCACGCGTGGTTAGGAATCATTTGCAATATTAGATTGTCCAACAGGGACATTCATTTTTATTGGAGCATTAGCAGCTGTTGATTGATTTCATAAACTTTGCAAATGAGTTATCTTTTGAACTTCTGGTTCATATTGATTTCTAAGAGGATCAAAATAACAATTATTAATTTATTTCAAAACATTTCAATTGAACTTCTAGTTCATATTTTTAGCTGCTTATTATCTCCCCCTAATATTGGGAAAACTAATTCACCAATTGATAATCAGCCCATAAGTAAAAAAATCTCCAATTATTGGCTCACTTTGGAGATTCATATAAAAATTATTTTCCCAATATTCTTTTACTACCCATTTAAATGCATTATATTGGAGCAATTGAGACGTACCCAACACATCCAAAAATGTTTATATGGGAAAATAGGTTTATAAACTAAAATTCAAATAAATTAGGGGAGAGCTTATGTATATAATAATTTGTTGGCATGATGCTATTCATATCTCAACATACATGTTTGAGTGTTCCCAACTATAACATAGAATGAATCTTCAGGTCCATTACTTTTGTTTGTATGAACATATTTCACAAGATGTTTGGTATAAATTTCAATTAACATATGATATTTATCAAATATTTTCTAGAATAATATATATAAAACGATCTCTTAAAAATAATCTCACAAACTTCTGGTTGTGAGTTTATAACAAACATACATGTGACCATTTAGTTGATGCATCAATTAAAATTTTAGGAATCTAATCGGTCCACATGATCGGTGTATTGATTTACAAATATCACCTTATATATATTCTAAAAAATAAAAGATGCTCATTTACTTAATTTATCAACTTCCTTCGGGAACTAGTAACACATAAAAATTATTAGATTGAAGAAACTTCAGGCCCTTCAATTCATATAAAATTATTTTATATTTCACATCATAATAGATTCGGGATGACCCATCCGATCTTGCCAATTACAAACTTAATATAATTTAAATTGTAAACTTCTGGTTTACTTAAACATGTGCTTAAGTTGCACTAATATCATAAGTACACCACAAACTAGAGATAAAAGTTGATAATATGTCTCGTAATATAGAGATAAAATATCTCCGTCGTTTCTTGTTTCAATATGATATTCATTTATGTGAATATCCTTCGGTAACAAATTTCTTTAAGACTTAAAATATAAAATACATTAGCAAAGTGCAACTTTGTTTCTCGATATAACAATGCATTGACTCTTCTGGAGTCTTCAATAATTTTCGTACTACCGAATATAAAATTTAATTTTTCATGAATAGTAGTATCGATGAATATTTTCAAGCTAAACAAATATGTTTCTACAAAAAATCTTTTCGGTGGAACACAATAAAAAATAGTAATAATTTATTTGTATGAGAATTAAAAGAGTAATTAAAAATAAAGTATAACAAATTTTTTTTTTATGTGGATTTCAGTAGAATTAGAAATTAAAATATAGTAACAATTAAAAGATTTTAAAATTAAAATCAATCAATTGATTTAAATATGTAACCGGAATAATTAAAATCAGTTTATATTTACAAACTGTAACCGAATTATAATTATAAGTAATTAAGAAAATAATTGTATTCAAAGCTTAAGAAAACATAATCACCATAAAATAAATTCAAAGTTTAATGTATAAAAAGCTAAATGTAACTTTTTTTCTTAGGCATATATTTCATAGGGAATAATAATCGTCTACCTCATAGTAAAATATAAAATAGATAGATAGAGATCTTACTAAGTTGTACATCGAGAAATAAAGTCGAATTATCATGTAAAAACTTTCACATTTCAATTGATAATTATTGAAATTGTACCAATCTAAAATATGATTAATCAAATTTTTTTTTTTTTGTTTTGAAATTATTTTCATAAGTTTGCTACTTCAGGAGCATATTCAAGAGACATACATAATTGTTCTTTTAATTTTGGTCCAATTTATACTAAGATCAAATAGATCATATGGACTTTAATCATGTTGTAAACAAAAATTAGTTCTTCAGGAACTCAACAACAAATCTCTATTCAGAATGGCTAGAGAAAAACACAATTTTACAATCTTTCATAATATTGGTTAAGAAAATCCATATTCTTTGAGCAATCCATCAAAGATGCGCTAATATTAAAGCTTTAGCTTTTCAAGAACTATATCACAAGTGATCTTCATATAATGATCATAATAATCTTCATAATTTCTTCAAGAAAATTTTATTCTTTGAGCAATCATTCAAAGATGCTTCAATATTAAGGTTTTCCCTTTTTATTCTTTAATTAGTTCTTCGGGAACTAGCTAATATCACATATATTTTCATTAGTTTTGCTAATTTGTCTACTTTTCCTTTTTTTTCTTTCAATTCTAGCGAGAAGCCGAGCTTTTAAAATTAACACGGCCATGACTATTACCTCAACGATGGCCACAATTTTGTCCATGGTAATCGTGTGTTGCTACATTCACTTCCGGAAATGGAGTAACATCAATGGGTTGGACTTCATTCACTTCTGGGAATGATTTTTCATTCATTTATCATTGATATATACTATCATCAAATAATAAAATTAAGCAAATACTTAGATAAGCATAATAAACATAGTCAAATAAAAAAAATTAATTCCAATTATTTTTTATTAATACTAATGTAATGTAACGTACTGAAAATTTATAATGCAAATTAAATAGTAACTTAATAATAATTATAATGTAACCTATGTTATGAATAAGATTAATTAGTAACTTATTGAAAAAATAAAAATAAATTGGCATATAACGTATTGATAACAAAATTGGCATATGATATACATTTTTTATGTTTTGTACAATATAGAAATAAATAAATAAATCCATTGAAAATTGTACATTGCCAAAATTTTATAAAAATTGGTAAAACTATCCTTTAGGGATGCATATGTATATTGAATTCTTCTGGAATTCTTA